>NC_141697.1:25389142-25989142 GCF_964263255.1 Lissotriton vulgaris
TGAATGAATGGGGTGGTAAAAGTGTGCTCCGCATCTTCTCCTGGCGCGCTCAGTTTTGGGGGTGTATGGGGTGGTAAAAGTGTGCTCCGCATCTTCTCCTGGTGGGCTCAGGTGTGGAGGACCAGGGGGTGGTAAGCACAAATCACACCGCCTTTGCCTGGAGTGGCAGAACTCGCTGGAAGCCCGCCCTGCAGACTCCACCAGAGACAGCAGCTCACGTGCAGAGACACAAGGCATGTCTGTCCCGGTGGCAGAGACACTAAAGAAAGACGCGTGGCACAGAGCAGCGCTCTCGCATCTAAAGCAGGCTCTCTCTGCTCAAGAGCTTAACAAAGACCCCGAGCGCTCCATTGTCACCACGACTGACAGGCACTTGATATATATTAATTAAACCTTTTTCTAGAAGGTTTCAAACGTCCCCAGATGCCGTCAGAAGTGAAAGCTGCCTGTACCTGCCCCGGCTCGGCTCGCAGACTCAGAGACGGGCCATGGGGACGTCTCTTCCGCCCCCAGCCCGGCTCTGAGGGTGTCACTCACTCCTAGAACCTTCCTCCTCAAACAGGAAGGGGTGGTGGGGTTAATGTCTTTGTTTGTAGGGGTTCAGGCCCTTGCTTGACATAACTGTGGCCGGAGTTAGTGGTCACTGTCAGAAGCTGGGTGTCCGGTGGGGTGAATCCTTCCACCGCCGTGCACAGCTAGTGCCTAGAAGGCAAACACTGCCTCACTGAGACAGCCTCATCGAGCCCTTAAATAGGCCTGGGCTTTAAATTTCGTTCCACTCGCGGAATTTTCAACAATTTGAAATGTTCGCGTTCTGCGGAGAGCGTGAAAATGTCAAAACTTTTGCAATCTGCTGCGAAACTGAAGTATTTTCTTGTTCGCGCTTTATAAATGCGTTCTCACGTGCGCGGACCGGGTCCCTGTGGTCGCCAACGAGTTTTCCTATCCGTTCGTGTGCGCCACGAGATGTTGAATTGTTGGTAGCCGGTCGCGCTATCCCGCACGAGTTTGTGATCGCGAACACCTCATTCGACCGTGAACAGGAAATAAGCATCATGAGCAAGATGGCCACGCCCATTAGCGACCGCATGGGCAAGTTGGAGATAAATTTCCCCACGAGCACGCAAAAACACATCGCAAACGGGCGGTAAAAGCAATCTCCACATCTTCGAGAAAGTTTTGGGTGCTTGTGGAGATTTTGAGGAATTTCGATATAATTTGCGAAAGTCAATTTCACAAAATTCCGCCCACCCCCTACTCTTAATGGCGCAGGAAGAAGAGGGGGGGGGGGCGACTTCAGAGAATGTATGGTAAGGGTTCACAGAACCAGCACAACACGTGCACCAGGAAACATCCCAGGAATAAAGCTCCAGACCACTGGAGCTAAATATTAATTAAAAAAACGTATTTTAGGTATAAACTAAGGCTAAATGTACATACATTGGATCTGTCACTGGTAGATTATAGCTTCTTAAAGAGACAGATCTGCACAGCTCGACTCCTCCATTCTTCGTGGACAGCCAATGGCCTCAGGGGGCTTTCCCCCCATTCAGTCACCCAGCACGACTTCCAGCTACAAGCCACCTCAAGACTTCGGCAGGCCAGAGGGACCCTGTCAGAGTCAGTCGCCTTCTGCAGGCAGGCACAGTTCACAGGACAGTCAATGGAAGTTCTTGTGAAAGACCCACAAGTGGCCCCTGGGGGGCTTCTCCCCCCTTCAGTCACCCAGCACGACTTCGAGCTGCAGGTGCCTCTAGTCCTCGGCAGGCCAGAGGGACTGGTAAGAGTCAGTCGCCTTCTGCAGGCAGGCACAGCTCACAGAGTCCCGAGAGGGCCTGCTGCTGTGTCTCCACAGCAGACGGTCTCTCGCTGGTCCTTGGGGGTCTTCCAAAGCTCCCCTTGTTGATGAGTCCAAAGTCCCGGCCTTCCCCTGCAGAGGCCCCACCCGGGCACGGTTCACAACGAGAGAGCGCTGGCCCCCCTCTCACTGTCTCTAGTTCCAACAGCCAGCCTCGTCTTCAGGGCTCTCGGGGCCCCCGCGCAAGATATGTTTAGTTCGGTGACCCGGACTCAGTGGCCGAGAGGCCACACACAACCACACGGATTCCTCTGGGCCGGTGAGGGGTGCGGGGGGGGGGGGGGGTGAAGGAGGGAGGGGGGCAGAGGTGTGCCTGTGCCAAGTTCAATCTGATGCGTCACCTTTAGACCGCATCAGACAGAGCCGGGCAGAGGGAGGGGGGGGGGGGGCGGGGGGATGACCCCAATCTAATCAACAGCCTCAACATCTGGCCTGGAAGTGAGGGGTCCTTTCAAATGTTACCATAGTAACACTCTGACACTGAGCTGCCCTTCTTCGACCCACTAGCCCCCCCTCCCCCCTGAACACCAAAGCAGGTCCCACCCAAACCGGTTTGGTGACCCCTGACCTAGGCGTCAATGACATACATCCGGGGCCTCTTGGTTGTGCATCCGGGGAGGGTCACATTGTGCGGCAGCGTGAAGTAAATTTTGTCACAAGAAAAGGCAAACTATGTGGCACGATGCGGTACATTTTGTGATAGTTTTACTACCTTGTTTTGACATGTTTACGCTGGTTATCACCGGCTCAACATTAGTTCTACCTCATTAGTGCCAGTTTGACGCCCTAATATAGCAATGACAATGAGCAGTATAACGGTGACCAGCCAAGGTTTGAAAAGGGCCCCCACCAGGCAGTCACTTTTGAACCATTTGAGCAGGAAACAAGGTTTTCTTTTCTTCTTTTTTTGGTTAAAATCTGAAGATTATGTGGCATATGATGGAGTATGTGGCATATGATGGAGTATGTGGCATATGATGGAGTATGCGGCATATGATGGAGTATGTGGCATATGATGGAGTATGTGGCATATGATGGAGTATGTGGCAAATGCAGCAAATCGACGATGATGCCCATTCCCGCATCCCAGCTTCACCGAGGCTTCGAGGGGCCACTCGAGAAGAGGTCGCTCTGTCCACAGACTCCCCCCCTCCCCTGTGGACTGTTGGGCAGGTGACTGTGAGAACCCCTTTCATTACCACTTAGGACTGCAGCCCCCTGTGGGGTTGCACAAAGGGAATCAGCCCTTCTGCAGCTCTAATGCCTACAATACGGAATAAAGCACTTCGCATGCAGGGCCGAGCACTGATATAATGAGTCCCACAACACATCTGTACATTTCAAAGGAAACACCTGCACCAAGGCAGCAGTTATTGGTTTCTCCATGTGCAGGGTTAAATGGCAACAGAGTTTGCAACAGAAAAAGGGTGTGACCCATGCAAAGAAGCAGGTGTGACCCATGCAAAGAAGCATGGTGCGACCCATGCAAAGAAGCATGGTGCAACCCATGCAAAGAAGCAGAGTGCGACCCATGCAAAGAAGCAGGGTGTGACCCATGCAAAGAAACAGGGTGCAACCCATGCACAGACACAGGGTGTGACTCATGCAAAGAAGCAGGGTGCAACCCATGCACAGACACACGGTGTGACCAATACAAAGAAGCATGGTGTGACCTATGCAAAGAAGCAGGGTGTGACCCATGCAAAGAAACAGGGTGCAACCCATGCACAGACGCAGGGTGTGACCCATGCAAAGAAGCAGGGTGCAACCCATGCACAGACACAGGGTGTGACCAATGCAAAGAAGCATGGTGTGACCTATGCAAAGAAGCAGGGTGTGACCCATGCAAAGAAACAGGGTGCAACCCATGCACAGACTCAGGGTGTGAACCATGTGACCCATGCAAAGAAACAGGGTGTGGCCCATGCACAGAAACAGGGTGTGACCCAAGCAAAGAAACAGGGTGTGACCCATGCAAAGAAGCATGGTGTGACCCATGCAAAGAAACAGGGTGCAACCCATGCACAGACGCAGGGTGTAACCCATGCAAAGAAATAGGGTGTGACCCAAGCATAGAAGCAGGGTGTGACCCATGCAAAGAAGCAGGGTGTGACCCATGCAAAGATGCAGGGTGTGCCCATGAAAAGAAGCAGGGTGTGACCCATGCACAGAAGCAGGATGTGAACCGTGTGACCCATGCAAAGAAACAGGGTGCAACCCATGCACAGACGCAGGGTGTGACCCATGCAAAGAAACAGGGCGTGACCCATGCAAAGAAATAGGGTGTGACCCAAGCAAAGAAGCAGGGTGTGACCCATGCAAAGAAGCAGGGTGCAACCCATGCATAGAAACGGGGTGTGACCCATGCAAAGAAACAGGGTGTGACCCAAGCAAAAAAGCAGGGTGTGACCCATACAAAGAAGCAGGGTGCCACCCATGCAAAGATGCAGGGTGTGTCCATGAAAAGAACCAGGGTGTGACCCATGCACAGAAGCAGGGTGTGGCCCATGCACAGAAGCAGGGTGCGACTCAGCAAAGAAGCAGGGTGCAACCCATGTACAGCAGCAGGGTGAGACCCATGCAAAAAAGCAGGGTGTGATCCATGCACAGAAGCAGAGTGTGACCCATGCAAAGAAGCAGGCTACAACCCATGCACAGAAGCAGGGTGTGACCCATGCAAAGAAGCATGGTGTGACCCGTGCAAAGAAGCAGGGTGTGACCCATGCAACAAAGCATGGTGTGACCCATGCAAAGAAACAGGGTGCGACCTATGCACAGAAGCAGGGTGTGACCCATGCAAAGAAGCAGGGTGTGACCCATGCAAAGAAGCAGGGTGTGACCCATGCAAAGAAACAGGGTGCAACCCATACACAGATGCAGGGTGTGACTCATGCAAAGAAACAGGGTGCGACCCATGAACAGAAGCAGGGTGTGACCATGCAAAGAAACAGGGTGTGACCCATGCATAGAAGCAGGGTGTGACCCATGCAAAGAAGCAGGCTTCCTCCAGTCATGAACCAGCTACAAACAAACCTGACATTACGGAAAACAAGAGAGTTTCAAAGACCACTAAACAGTGGCAGCTCGCAGCGGTAACGCTGTGGGGGCGGGGAGGCAAGGCTGGGGGGGGTAGTAGAGTCCGACATACGATGGCAAAGGTAAATATAAATAAATAAATAAATATCTGCCGTTGTATGTCGGGCTCCACTACCCCCCACCCAGCCCCGCCCGCCTCCCGCCCCACAGCCTTACTACTGCAGCCACCACTGCCACTGAATCGGCCTCAGCTCTCTTGGGAGGATGCTTCTGCACAGCATCACTGCCCCCCTCGTGGGCACTTGACCCCTCACAGGTAGAACCACGTTGGAAATGTTTCAATGGTGGACACGGCTCGCAGGAGGCAATCTATGCATGTGGTATGGACTGCTCCTATGCTCTTATGCTCCTACACGCTGATGGGCAGTATGCATCAGAATGGGTTGCATTGCTCCAGCCTGCCGAGGGACAGTATAGACAAAATGGGTTGCAGTGCTCCTGTCTGCCTAGGAGGGCAGTATGCACCAGAATGGGTTCATATGGTTGTGCTGCACAGGGGCAGTATACACCAGATTAGGTTCTCATGCTCCTGCCCGCCGAGGGGCAGTATACACCAGAATGGGTTCTCATGCTCCTGCCCGCCGAGGGGCAGTATACACCAGAATGGGTTGCAGTGCTCCAGCCTGCAGAGGGACAGTATAGACAAAAAGGTTGCAGTGCTCCTGTCTGCCTAGGGGGGCAGTATGCACCAGAATGGGTTGCAGTGCTCCAGCCTGTAGAGGGGGGCAGTATGCATCCTTCCCAGAGAATGTATTTTCCCTGGGGTGGGCGGAACTAGTTCCCTGTGGAGTTCAGTGGAGTTACAGAAAAACTCCAGGAGATTCCATGGTGTTCTTCCAATGGGCAGAAAATATGCAGCTCGTGCATTCACCTGTAGTGTGAACAGCGCTGAAAATCAGCGCGCGCGGCACCATGCATTGCGCAAGAGCGCGCGGCCGTTCAAGTTGTATTGGTTGCTGTTCGAGTAGAAAATCTACTCGAACAGCAGCAAATCCACTCGAACGACAACCCTCTGACCGCAACCAATTGTGACGGCCTACGGCCGCCGGTATTTGAAAATCATGCTGAGACGCCAAACCTCGCTTGCGCTGGCCAGTTCGCATTTTCTGGATCCTCAAGGAAGATTGTCACATGACAATTGGTGAAATTTTGGCAGAACTCTGCATTAAGGAGTAAAGCGGAGTGACCAAACTTCTGCCAATTCAGCCCAGCCCTACTTTCCCCTCCAACATACAGCCTTTTGGAATTACCCAGACTTACAAATACATTACACTTTCTATTCGAAATGCTCCCACGTTGTTTGACTGACAGGTCCAGAATTAATGGCCCTCTCTTCTGCTCAGATATTACCAGTTTGCCTAAGAGACTTTACTAGTAGCGCTACGAAGTCATGCGTAGCGCGTAGGGAGCACTTCAAACGCTCCTAGTGCAGCGCCAGGAAGACCCTCGCACCCTCGGAGCGGCCTGCTCGCCTCACATCTCAGACTCCTGTTTACTCAAACCGGCTAATCACTTCACAACCACAGCACTCAGAACAAAAGAATTATCAATTAAAGAGCTTGTCAGGCCAAGAACGAGTGTTTAGGAGACGGGTAATTGCTTCATCGCGCCCAGGAGCCGGCAGGGCAGAGCTGCCACTTCGGATTAGCGCGCGCACCCCTCACGCTGGCACTGCAGCGCCGAGAAGATGAGGTGCCAGCGCCAGTCAAGGCGCGCGAGGCGGCACCACAGGGGAGGGCTCCTCCCCACCCACTCCTCACGGCAGATTACCTCTGAGGGTCCGCCCCCACCATCAGCCAATGAGCTGATGGCCGGGCCTCCCAACCAGTCATGTGGCCCACTGAGGGCCCGCCCCATCACTCGTCAACAGTTCAAAATTTGCGAACATTCGTGACAAGAATTTTCAGTTCTATTAAGGAGACGGAGGCGAGGATTATGCTTCTCAATTTTCTTTACTGAAAATTCTCAGCAGCCAATCAGAAAAGAAAAAACAAAGTGCACACAACAATACCCATAAACCCCAGTGGGTATCACATGTTAACCATAAAGTAGACCCCTATATATGGAGCATAAGAGAATACTACATTCTCTTTCTTTGCGAGATATAACAGTTAAGTCCAAGAACAACACAGTCTGATATCTGGCAACAACGGGAAAGAAAAATCCATTCTTCATAAGGAAATCCACAGGCCAACGGGCAACAATAAAAACTTGGAGTCACTTTCAACTAAACAGCAACTCATGGAAGCCATGAACATCCTCTTGAAAGGTGAACGAAAGCAAACTTTACTTGAAATGTAAAGATAAAGCCGTAGTACCACACTCACACGAAGAGAAATAGCATAGGGGAAGGGTAAGAATCAGCAAAGGATACATTGCAGTATATAAACAAAATCAAATCAGACATCACAGTACTGAATTATGGGTGGGATAATCCTCGCCTCCTTGTCCTTAATAGAATTGAAAATTCTTGTCACAAATGTTTGCAAATTTTGAATTCTATGTCAGGACCGGAGGCTCCGATTGTGCTTGTTTAAAGCTGCGCCAACACAACAGATGCAACATTCACGATAGGTTTGTAATAAAACGTTTTAAATGTAGAGTCAGAGGACCAATCAGCTGCCTTCATAATGTCCAATAAACCGACTCCCACAGAAAAAGCCTTGGATGCCATAGCACCACGAGCAGAATGAGCACCAACGCTAGACACATCAATACCTGCTTCGCCCATGAACCAACGCACCCGTCTTGCTAGTGTAGCTGGTGTCACTGGGGAAAAGGTTTCTGCAAAACAATCAACAATTGACCCCCCATATCTTGATGAAAACCTGCAGTAGTCACCTCATAATCTCGGATATATTGTACCACGCACAATTTTGGATTGTCAGGAAATGCAGGATAAGTGACGGAAGAGGTGTTACATTTAGTGCGTCTTGTGATCAAAAAAGTCACGCGCTCCGGAGAAAATCTGCGACCCGCTAGATCAAGAGCGCGAACATCAGAAACGCGCTTACGAGATACTAGACAAAGTAGCATGGCGAGTTTGGCTGAAAGTTGTTTACAAGACAAACATTGATTTACAGGCCAGGAGTCCAATAGACGTAAGACAATAGAGACATCCCAAAGCGCACAATATTTAGAACAGGGTGGTTTTACCAATCGGATACCTCTGAGTAATTTACATACACCAAGAGGTTTGCCTTCAATGGCCACGTGAGCCGCCAAAATGGCTGACCGGAAATTATTTACAGTGCGATAAGCAAGGCCTGAAGCGGCTAAAGACGCAAGGAACTTCACTGCCAAGGAGACATTTGCTGTAGTGGGATCCACCTCCCGTTGAGAGCACCAATCACACCAATGTTTCCATGCTGCAGCATAACGTTTGTGTGTGTTGGGTGACCAAGCCTCGCTGATAAATCTGCTAGCGTTTCTCGAAAGGCCTGGGACTTTCCAGGGATTTCCGATATTTGTCAAGCAACCTGCATGAGTTGACCTGATGTTATCAACGGAAGCAGAGATTGAAGAGCGTCTAACAACTAAGCAAGGGCGGAAAATACATTCCGCTCGCGGATTTTGCGGATTTTCGGTAAATTCGCAATCCGCGAACGCTCGCGAATTTACCGAAAATCCGCAAATTCGCACGCAGCAGATTTTTTTTTCTTGGTGATACAATTTTGCGGCGTGCGGTGTAAGTTCGCAATTGCGAACATGTAGGTGCGGCGGGCAGCAACAATCTCACACTCGCGAAATTACAAAAATTGCAATTCTGCACAAGAAATCCACTAGCAAGCAGCATAGACCTTCTGAAAATGATGATTTTTATCAGAATAACACCTCAGGTTGACATTTGCCTCCACTTTTTTGGATTTGAGGCCTTTTGACTTTCTTTGGATCACTTTTGGATTAGAAATCAACTTTCACAAGTAAGCTTGTTTGGGGCATTACAGTTGCTGTAATGCTGTTCTGCAGAAAAAAGAGTTTTGCAAAAGTGAAAGCATTCAGCAGGTGCAAAAGTTCAAACTCATCATTAGTAACCATTCCCTGTAGTGCTTCCTGACTGGGGCCCCTCCAGAGTTTAGTTGCTAGTTGCAACAATTGTATGACCCTGCTCTAACCCTCACAGCCGGATCATAGAATAGCTACAAGTAGGCCACAAAGGTCCTGGAAAAAAAATTGCACTGCAACAGTAAGCAAATTACAGATAAGGAAGCAGGTGCCAGACTCGAATTTTAAAACAGTGACACATTAATAAATCAACCCCAAATTAATTCATGTCAGTTGAAGCAGGGCAGGTGTGCTTGCTTTTTCCCCAAATAATCTACAGTGATGATGAACCAGAGGGTGGCATTGATGTACCAGAGGGTGGCATGGGTGAAACAGAGGGTGGCAGGGGTGAAACAGAGGGTGCTGGGAACCTGTGATGATGAGCCAGACGTAGAAACAACATAATCGCGACCGTTGCGAGCCGACATGTAAGTTCGCAATTGCGAACTGGTACAAAACCCTCGCGAACTGGCAGAAATCCTTGCGAACACAAAAAAATAAATAAACCGCAAATTCACGAGAATTCGTGGATTTTGCGGATTGCGAGTTCACAAATTCGCAAAATTCGCGAACGCCAGATTCGCAAAATTCACCCATGCTTACTAACAACAGATTCCACCTCTGGGGAAGAAGGACCGGAACGGCACATAACATTTCCAGAAGTACCGGGAACCACGCTTGAGCCCTCCAAAGAGGAGTGACCAGAATCAATTCCGCCTGATAACATTTGGCTCGGGCCAGGACCCTTAGAATGATTACAATTGGAGGAAAGGCATAGCAAAGTGCTGGAGGCCACACCTGCAGAAAAGCATCCGTGGCTAGAGCCTCCGGATGCGGATGCCAGCAGAAGAACACTGGAATCTGTTTGTTGAGTCTGGAGGCAAACAGATCGGTCTGACAAGGGCCCCATATCCTGTTCAATAATCGGAATACTCGAGGGTGAAGCCTCCAGTCGCTGAGATCCCAGAGATAGCCGGAATTCCAATCGGCAACCTGGTTGCTGCACCCTGGAAGGTACTCTGCCACAACAAACAGTTTGTTCTGAAGGCAAGAGTGCCAAAAGTCTTTTGCAATCTCCGCTAGAAGTCGGGACCGGGTCCCGCCCAACTTGTTCACATAACGAACCGCCGACACGTTGTCCATGCGGAGAAGGATGCAACAATATGTCTGACGGAGCGTGAGGCACTGAATTGCAAAGGAACCCACCAGAAGTTCCAGGCAATTGATGTGGAGAGTCAGTTCCTTCGAAGACCAACGGCCGCCTGTGGATACTTGACCGCAACGGGCTCCCCAACCCCACCGACTGGCATCGGATTCGATCACCACCTCCGAAGTGTTGCCGAACAGGGTTCGACCGTGCCACGACTCCATATGTTCCAGCCACCACAACATCTCCCACCTCGCCTCCTCTGAGAGAGGAATCTGATCGAATACTTGAGGCCTTTCTGGAGATGGCGTATCTTGAGCAGTTGAAGTGCTCGGTAATGAAGGGGACCCGGGAAGATCGCTTGTATAGAAGAAGCTAACAACCCGACAACCCGAGCTACAGACCTTAAGGACCTCAACTCTCTTTTGATCGATCTGATCTTCTGAGTGGGTAAGAGGAGTTGACAAGTGAGAGAATTGACTAGAAAACCCAGAAACTCTACAGACTGAGAGGGGATCAACACAGATTTCTGAGGGTTGACTAAGAATCCCAGATTCTGTAATAGATCTATGGTTCAAGCAAGATGTTGTAATACCAGACGAGGACACTGACCCATGATGAGAATGTCGTCTAGATAAATGATGAGGCGAACGCCTCTGGCATGAAGAAACTTGACCACAGGCCTCAGAAGTTTCGTGAAGCACCAAGGTGCTGACGAGGGGCCGAAAGGAAGGACGTTGTACTCACTGGACATGGCACAGTTGGCATTGCCCAATAGACATATGGCACATTAAGCCCATCCAATTAAATCATCAGGATTTATTATCTCCCCTGAAGCTTTTGACTTGAAACACAAATCCAAAATTTTTGTTAGGGGGCCGGTCAAATCGAGCAACTTATCCTAGCAGGATCTCCAAGCACAATCTATACCTTTCTTTGGATGTTTAGTGTATTTCTTTAGATATGTAAGCATGGAAGGATACACCTCCAGAGTATCCGCCACTTTGTCTGCCAAATCTGGACGTGGGCATTCCAAACGCAAACGCGCTCTGACATCTTTATCAAAGGGTTGACCCAAGTGGGATTGTACGTATTCAGTAACCTCAGTAGAGGGAAGCCATGAGGAAGAGTTAGGATGGACAATCGCAGTAGGATCAAAGGTCAGTAAATTAGCATGAGAGGGAGCGTCCATGAACCTCTCTTTGCGTTGTTTCTTAGCTGGGAGAGGAGAAGCCTCCGACTCAGACGTCGTACCAGAGGAGGTATTACCATCATCTCTGCGAGGCGAGCTAGAAGAATTGTCTTTGGTCGCTGAACCATAAGAGAGGTCAGAAGATAAGGTTTATGCTAGTTTTGCAAAATCCAAAGAGTGTGGGTTTTTAGACCCTTTACCACCAGAAGAAGAACGGGACGCTGAGCCAGGTACCCAGCCCTGCTGCAAGACATAATTACATATATGGCGCTTTAAGGGTTCAATAGCCCTGACCAGAGCGCTGGACTCCCACATCCAGAGCCTCGACGAGCTCATGCTCCAATGACCCAGAGGGCTCCTCTTCAAAATAGTCTGTCACATCATAAAAATATTCAGACATTTTAGGCACTTATAAGACAAATATATACCCACAGGAGGAAAAATTTAGACAATAAGCACTGTCTGTGGTGCAAACACCCTTAAATTTCACTCTAGGCAGAGCATATGCTACATTATACAGCCCAAAGCCCGGCAGAATGACATGGGCGTCACTGGGAGGCTGGCAAGGTTCGTGGGTATACAGCAATGAAAGCGCTGCTCCTGCGCTCCAGAAATACCGGTAAAAAAACATGGAAAACACCTGGTATCAAAAATGGTCGCTGCACATGCACGGAACGGCCGAAACCTGTGCCAGAAAGTGGACTACGCATCCTCACTCCCCGTCTCCCACTCCACAATTAGGGTGACCAACTGGCATTGGTGCAAATTCAGGTCGGTGAGAGTAAAAATTCAGGACAAAGGGTCAAAATTCAGGACAAAACTTCTAGATAATAGGTAAGTTTTACAGACACATCCGAGGTTTGCGCAATAGTATATAAGTAAGCCCAGCCATTTCCAAACATATTCAACCATTTGAATTGAATTGAATTGAAAGTTCACTTGTATAGCGCTATATACCCGGAGGCCTCGTAGCGCTTATGACAGAAGACTAAATTAGCGCGGGCTCGGGTAGATCAGCAGGAGTTGGCAAACAAGTGAGTTTTCAGGGCTTTCCTGAAGGAAAGATGATTAGTGGTCCCTCTCAAAGTTAAAGGAAGAGTGTTCCAGAGCTTAGCCGCGGTGTGTGAAAAGGAGCGGCCTCCCCAGCGGGCTTTCCTGACTCTGGTGGAGGAGGCCAGCTGGAGGGTCCCGGATCGAAGGGAACGTGACGGAACATAGGGAGTGACAAAAGGCTGTAGGATTGCAGGGCCCAGATGATGAAAGGCTTTGTGAAGAGTGCACATAGCCTTGAATTGCACTCTGGCCACTATGGGGAGCCAGTGAAGTTCCCTTAGGGCATTCCTTGCTGATTGCCAGCGGGGAAGGTTGTAGAGCAGGCGAGCTGCACTGTTTTGGGTGACTTGGAGCTTCTGGATAACAAAGGAAGGGGCTCCCATATAGAGGACATTGCCATAGTCCAGGCGAGATAGTATGAGAGCCTGGACTAGGATCCTCCTTGCCTGAAATGGAAGTAGAGGGAGCACCTTCCGCAGCATCCTCATCAGTCCAAAACAGGTGGCTGCGGTCTTTGTGGCTTGAACTGAGAAATTCAGGGCAGTGTCAAGCCAAACTCCCAAGCTTTTTATTTGGTCCTTGGGGGCTGGGGACGGGCCCAAACATGGTGGCCAGATGGAAGCAAAGACAGAGGGGGAGGGGTTACCCAATAAGATAACATCTGTCTTCTCCCCGTTGAGTTTTAAACAGGAAGATTGCATCCATCTGGCAACAGCCTCCAGACAGGGGCCTAGGGTGTTGGACGACACCTCTGTATGGTCTAAAGAGACCACCAGTTGGGTGTCGTCCGCGTAGGTGATAATACGCACACCGAAGGGTTGGACAATCCTGTCGAGGGGTTCCATGTAGGTATTAAATAAGGTGGGGCTCAGGGAAGAGCCCTGAGGAACCCCACACCTGAGGGGATGTTTAGGTGACACTGCCTCGCCCTCGAAGACCTGGAAGAAGCGGTCAGTCAGGAATGATGTCAGCCAGTCCAGAGCCGGGCCCGACACGCCCATGTCCGCCAGACGTTGTAATAGCGTGACATGGTTAACCGTGTCGAACGCGGCGCTGAGGTCTAATAAGATGATGGCAACTTTGCCACCCTGGTCTAACACTGCTCTTGCTTCCTCTGTTACCGCTAGGAGGGCAGTTTCAGTCCCGTGTAGGGAGCGAAACCCTGTCTGGGAGGCACGTAGAAGGCTGTTTGACTCCAGATAGTTCATCAGAGTGTTATTTACATGCCTCTCCAGCAGTTTGCTCAGCCAAGGGAGCAAGGAAATAGGACGATAATTCGCCAAATTGGATTGGTCGAGATTGGGCTTCTTCAACAGGGCCCTCACCATCGCGCACTTCCAGGAGGGAGGTACGGATTTAGAGGAGATGGAGGTGTTGAGAAGGTCCAGTATGACCGGGCGAACTATGTCTATGGCCTTGATAAGGATCTGAGGGGGTGCTGAATCGTTAGGGGAGCCTGAAGTAACTTTGGAGATAAGCTTATCCAGAGCTGAAGAGTCTAAAGGTGGAATTGTGTCAAGCCTACACAGGACTGCGATATCAGAAGTGGAGGGGAGGGGGGGGGTCCAGGTCATTATTAGCATCCCCAAAAGAGGAGTATATATTCTGAATTTTCCCAGAAAAGAACTCAGCCAGCTCGTTACAGCGGTTTTGGGCGCCATCAGCAGAGGGACATTCCGCAGGGGGTGAAATGAGTGACTTGACAATTTTAAAAATCTCCCTTGGGGCGTTAGCGGCTGCATTGATTTTGCTGCCGTAGAAGGCAGCTTGTGCCGTCTTTATCTCCTGTTTATAGAGCCTAATAGCGGCTCTATAATCATCCTTCCTAGACTTGGAGTAATCCTGTCTCCAAGCTCTTTCATATTTACGACAGGCTAATTTCATGGTCTTAAGAGTGGAAGTAAACCATGGGTCTTTTTATGAGGTTGGTGGCCTGTACAGGAAGAACTGTGTCAAAATTGTTAGCTGCTGTAGTGGAATTCGACACTTTCCCGGGTAAGTTTTTAATTAGGGCGGCTTCCCAGGCGGGGAGAGGAAGTGAGGACCATTTCCTGCCTCGATGTTTAACGAGGCCGCAAGTGGAGGGGGAAAGATTAGTGCGCCAAATGAAGGGAATTAGGAAATGATCCGTCCAGGGTAATGGGACTGGGGATTCGACTAAGAGATCACTAATATTGCTGTAAATGTGGTCCAGCAAGTGACCTCTATTGTGGGTTGGAAGAAATCCCTTTTGATGTAATTCTAGCGCGGAAAGATTGGAGCAGAGGGTATTGGCTGCCGTATCGTGGGGGTCGTCTAAGTGCAAGTTAAAATCACCCAACAAGGTGAAGTTGGGTGAGGACAAGATGAGACCTGCAGTAAGGTCCGTCATTTTAGTTATAAAATTATTGAGAGCACCAGGAGGACGGTAGGCTAGAATGCCAGAAAAAGTAGTGGTGGGGGTAAAATCAAGTGAGAAATGAAAACTTTCGCAAGATGGCACAGTTATAGGGGTAATGCGGCATTTGTAACTGTCGCGATAGACAATAGCCACTCCTCCGCCTCTACCAATCAAGCGATCTAGTCTCTTTAGCGTAAATCCTTGAGGGATGGCCCAGACGAGAGCTGGATCGTTGTCCATATGGAGCCACGTTTCCGTTAGGAAAAGTGCATGGGGGTTAAGGTCTTCGATCAAAGAGTGTAGCTCAGTGTGGTGTTTAGAGACGGATCTACAATTCAGGAGGAACATTTTCCAGTCCTGAGGGGGTGAAGGTGGACGAATAGAGGGGATGGAGGGACGCCAGTTACACTGTTTGCAAACATAGTCAATCTGATAAGGAAGATAAGTATGGGCACACGTAGGGTTGTAAGAAGGACAAAGGGCATGAAGCGATAATGCATCGTAAGATAACGAGGGGCCTACCATAATGAGAGAAGCTAGGCGCCAGGTAGCGGGAAGCGTCTGGACGCGGACTGGCGCAGACTGGCTTCTCTCTGGCGCCTCTCCGGCGCGTCTACGGCGCTACTGCTGCGCGTCACCGCTGCGCGGACAACTGCGTATTAAAAAGGGATAGGCGGAGTGGGAGACTAGCGCGTCAACCCACCGAAAATGGCCGCCTCAGAAGGAGCAACCAGGAAGTGGTGCCGCTTGCCTCCCTCCACAACAAACAGCACTGGTTGCTGCGGTGGACCGGGGAGTAATCGCGCCCAAATCAGGTAAATTGATACAGTGAAAACAGTTTTAAAATAAGCTAAAAGCAAAGCACAGATAGGAATACAAGAGCGCTTGTAGCAGTCCTACTTGCTACCAAGCACCAGTGCTACGATATTCTTAGGTCAATTTGCAAACCTATCCATCATGTATCCTTCCATCTATCATTTCACTCATCCATCCCTTCTTCCATCCTTTCACTCATCCATCCATTATCCATCCATCCATCCTTTCACCCAATCCATCTACACTTATCCATCCACTCTTCATACCATCCATCCCTTCACTCATCCATCCAGCCATTTACCCTTTCACCAATCCAGCCATCCTTACACTTACTAATCCTTCCACCCATCCACTCTTTTAGTCATCCATCCATCCTCCCTTTCTCTCTCCATCAACCCTTTCACTTAGCCATCCTTCCTTCCATCCATCCATCCACCCATCCATCCATCCATCTACTCATCCACTCATGAATCCATCCATTGACCCTATCACTCACCCATCTATCATTTCACTCCTTCACACATCTATTTATCCTTTTGTCCATCTACCCTCCATTTCACTCTTCTCATCCATCCTTACACCCACCCTTTCACTCATACGTCCATTCATTCACCCTTTGCACTTATCAATCCATCAATCCATCCATCATTTCACTCATCCATCCTCCCACCCACCCATCATTCACCCAACCATCCACCCACCCACCCATCCACTCATCCATCCTTTCACCCACCACCCATCCACTCATCCATCCTTTCACCCACCCACCCACTCATCCATCCATCCATCCACTCATCCATCCATCCATCCTTTTAGCCACCCACTCATCATCCATCCATCCATCCTTTCACCCACCCACTCATCATCCATCCTTTCACCCACCCACTCTCCATCCATCCATCCTTTCACCCACCCACCATCTACCCACCCACTCATCCATCCATCCACTCATCCATCCATCCTTTCACCCACCCATCATCCATTCATCCTTTCACCCACCCACTCATCATCCATCCTTTCACCCACTCACTCTCCATCCATCCATCCTTTCACCCACCCAATCATCCATCCATCTATCCATCCATCCTTCCCCTCATCATCCATCAATCCTTCCACTCATCATCCACCCATCCTTCCACTCATCATCCATCCATCCTTCCACCCACCCACCCATCTATCTACTCATCCACTCATGAATCCATCAATTGACCCTATCACTCATCCATCTATCATTCCACTCCTTCACACATCTATTCATCCTTTTGTCCATCTACCCTCCATTTCACTCTTCTCATCCATCCTTACACCCACCCTTTCACTCATACGTCCATTCATTCACCCTTGCACTTATCAATCCATCCATCATTTCACTCATCCACCCTCCCACCCAGCCATCATCCACTCAACCATCCACCCACCCACCCATCCACTCATCCATCCTTTCACCCACCCACCATCCACCCACCCACTCATCCATCCATCCTTTCACCCACCCAGTCATCATCCATCCTTTCACCCACCCACTCTCCATTCATCCATCCTTTCACCCACCCACCCAATCATCCATCCATCTATCCATCCTTCCCCTCATCATCCATCCTTTCACCCACTCCCTCATCATCCATCCATCCTTTCCCCCACCTTCTCATCGTCCATCCATCCATCCTTCCCCTCATCATCCATCCTTTCACCCACTCCCTCATCATCCATCCATCCTTCCCCTCTTCATCCTTCCATCCTTTCACTCACCCACCCATTCATCCATCCATCCTTCCCCTCCATCCATCCCCTCATCCATCCTTCCCCTCATCCATCTTTCCCCTCATCCATCATTCAGCTACCCTTCCACCCAAAATGCCATCCCCCACTGTGATGTACAGTACTTACTGGAGATACTCTAAGAGAACTGATTGAACTGATTGTCCTCCTTACTTTGTTAATCAGTGTGGGTGCGATTGTGCCATTTCTTTATTTTCTTACATTATAGACTGCATGTTTGAAGAACCGAGGTTTGCTTACAATTTAGTGACAGTAAATACGCTCTCTGAAGAGAACCACGTGCTGCCTCGGTGTTATCTGCCCGAGTCTAGGATGTTTGGGGCCCTGGGCAGAAATGGAATGTGTGAGCCCCCCTCTAAATAGCAGATACAAGACGCATTCAGGGCTGTTTGCATGTGAATAGATGTCGCTGCTCCTGAACCTGCAGCCACTCCTCTTAGACACCTTCGAGCACCTCTTAACAGCTCATCAAGAGCTGAAGGTGTGAGGGTTGCCATCCCGCTGTGCCTCTCCAATGCTGCCGGGTATCGGAGCTTTGGAACAGCCTCGGAGTCAAGAAGGGGGGTTGGGGCAAGCTGTGCCGGCTTTTAGGGTGAGGCGACCGGTGCCCGGTTAAAATGACGGACAAATGGCGTCCGTTAAAGAATCCTTCACGGACAACGGACAGACGGCCGAAATTACGGACTGTCCGTGAAATTTACGGACGGTTGGTCACCCTATCCACAATCAAGGTTGCGGGCACAAAGTGCCCGAGAACCGGGAGGCAATCAGCACTCCCAACTGTGCGTGCAATCGGAAAACAACCGCTGCTGCAGATGCGACCGCAGTACAGCGAGAGAAGCGCTGAAAGAAACAGCGCCCGGGATCGGAGTGAAAGGAACGCTGCCAACGGCGGGTACACCCAAAAGTCAGCCTCCGCTGTAAATGCGGACAGAAAGGCAGTGGAACAAACGCTGACAGAAACAAAATAAGCAAAGCGCGAGCGCAAAATTAACAGCATCCAAAGCGCCAGGAGTGCGGAAGCCCAATTAAAGCCGCAGTGTGAGCAGCGCGTAAAGGACCACAGCAAACAAAAGCACAGGTAAAGGCGAACAAAACAAGCGCACAAAACGATTAGGCAGAAGCAATAAGCACCATGAATGTACAGGCAAAGAAAAAGGTAATGCACTTGACTGGCAGCGGAGCAGCAAAGAAAGAGAATGTAGTATTCTCTTATGATCCTTATATAGGGGTCTACTCTATGGTTACCATGTGATAGTCACTGGGGTTTATGGGTATTGTAGTGTGTTCTTTGTTTTTACTTTTAAGATTGGAATTCTGAGAATTTTCAGTAAAGAAAATTGAGAAGCATAATCGGAGCCTCCGGTCCTGACATAGAATTGTTTGTGCAGGAGAGCTAGGAACAGAGCTGATATCTGTGGGTGACAGTGTAGGGCCATCACACAACCCAAGTAGTGGTTAATGGAGGTACCTTGCTTTGAAAGAGAGGAAGGACTGACTGGAATGCAACCCAACTGAAGGATAATAGAGGTACCTAAAATTGAAAGAGAGGAGGGACTGATGGAACACAACCCAAATGAAGGATAACAGGAGTACCGTACATTGAAAGAGAGGAGGGACTGATGGAACACAACCCAACTGAAGGATAATGGAGGTACCATACATTGAAAGAGAGGAGGGACTGATGGAACACAACCCAAATGAAGGATAACAGGAGTACCGTACATTGAAAGAGAGGAGGGACTGATGGAACACAACCCAACTGAAGGATAATGGAGGTACCATACATTGAAAGAGAGGAGGGACTGATGGAACACAACCCAAATGAAGGATAACAGGAGTACCGTACATTGAAAGAGAGGAAGGTCTGATGGAACACCACCCAACTGAAGGAAAACAGAGGTACCGTACATTGAGGGCCCGATTCACAGAATTAACTTAAGACTCAATCATAAACTTACTACTATTTTGGTATTCACAGAATGCAATTACTACTTTTGGTATTCACAGAAGTTAGGACTTTGTCTTAAGTTTGTCTTAAGACAAACTTAAGACAGACTTAAGACAGACTTAAGACAGACTTAAGACAAACTTAAGACAGACTTAAGACAGACTTAAGATAAAATCCTAACTTAAGTCTGTCAGTTCAGTTAAGTCTGTCTTAAGTCCGTCTTAAGTCTGTCTAAAGTCTGTCTTAAGACAAAATCCTAACTTCTGTGAATACCAAAAGTAGTAAGTACATTCTGTGAATGCCAAAAGTAGTAAGTGCATTCTGTGAATGCCAAAATAGTAGTAAGTTTAGGATTGAGTCTTAAGTTCGTTCTGTGAATCGGGCCCCATAAGAGAGTAGGGACTGATGGGACGCAACCCAACTGAAGGATAACAGAGGTACCGTACATTCAAAGAGAGGAGGGACTGATAGAACACAACCCAACTGAAGGATAACAGAGGTACCGTACATTGAAAGAGAGGAGGGACTGAAGGAGCACAACCCAACTGAAGGATAACAGAGGTACCGTACATTGAAAGAGAGCAAGGACTGATGGAACACAACCCAACTGAAGGATAATGAAGGAACCGTTCATTGAAAGAGAGGAAGGACTGATGGAACACAACGCAACTGAAGGAAAACAGAGGTAACATACCTTGAAAGAGAGGAGGGACTGATGGAACTCAACCCAACTGAAGGATAATGAAGATACCGTACATTGAAAGAGAGGAGGGGCTGAAGGAACACAACCCAACTGAAGCATAACAGAGGTACCGTACATTGAAAGAGAGGAGGGACTGATGGAACACAACCCAACTGAAGGTTAATGGAGGTACCGAACATTGAAAGAGAGGAGGGACTGATGGAACACAACTCAACTGAAGGAAAACAGAGGTACCGTACATTTAAAGAGAGCAAGGACTGATTGAACACAACCCATCTGAAGGATAATGGAGGTACCGTTAATTGAAAGAGAGGAGGGACAAATGGAACACAATCCAACTGAAGGATAACAGCGGTACAGTCCATTGAAAGAGAGGAGGGACTGATGGAACATAACACAACTGAAGGATAATGAAGGTACCGGATATTGAAAGAGAGGAAGGACTGATGGAACACAACCCAACTGAAGGATAATGGAGGTACAATACATTGAAAGAGAGGAGGGACTGATGGAACGCAACCCAACTGAAGCATAATGGAGGTACCGTACATTGAAAGAGAGGAGGAACTGATGAAACCTAACCCAGCTGAAGGATAATGAAGGTACCGTACATTGAAAGAGAGGAAGGACTGATGGAACCTAACTCAACTGAAGGATAATGAAGATACCTAATATTGAAAGAGAGGAGGGACTGATGGAACCCAACCCAACAGAAGGATAATGGAGGTACTGTACGTTGAAAGAGAGGAGAGACTGAGGGGACGCAACCCAACTGAAGAATAATGGACTAAGGGTGGGCGTAAAATCCGTTTTGCGGGAGAATTTGTGGATTTTCCGCGATTTCGCGATCCGCGAATCTCGCGAAATCGCGGTAAAATCCGCTAATCAGCGGGGACGAATTTTCAGCCAAGCAAGGGTTACAGCAGCAGGTGCAAAAGTTGAACCTAATTTCTTTGTAACCTTTTACAAAAGGGTTACAAACAAATTAACTTCAACTTGGACACCTGCTGCTAATTGCTTCCTGGCGCCTCCTTGCCTACTTGCAACTATTCTCTGACCCTGCTCTGACCCTTGAAGCAGGGTCAGAGAATAGTTACAAGTAGGCAACAAGGCACCTGTCCAAGGAATTAAACCTCATCAGGAAGCACTTACAGATATAAACAAGCATTTGCAATGCAATGGTCTCGGCATCATTAAAGGTAGAGCTATTGGCATTGCTCATGACATTTTTTTTCTTTAAATCAAAAATAAAACTCTGCCCTCACCACTCTGCACTCACCACTCTGCACTCACCACTCACCACTCTGCACTCACCACTCACCACTCTGCACTCACCACCACTCTGCACTCACCACTCACCACTCTGCACTCACCACTCACCACTCTGCACTCACCACTCACCACTCTGCACTCACCACTCACCACTCTGCACTCACCACCACTCTGCACTCACCACCACTCTGCACTCACCACCACTCTGCACTCACCACTCTGCACTCACCACCACTCTGCACTCACCACCACTCTGCACTCACCACCACTCTGCACTCACCACCACTCTGCACTCACCACCACTCTGCACTCACCACTCTGCACTCACCACTCTGCACTCACCACTCTGCCCTCACCACTCTGCCCTCACCACTCTGCCCTCACCACTCTGCACTCACTACTCTGCACTCACCACCACTCTGCACTCACCACCATTCTGCACTCACCACTCACCACTCTGCACTCACCACTCTGCACTCACCACTCACCACTCTGCACTCACCACCACTCTGCACTCACCACCACTCTGCACTCACCACCACTCTGCACTCACCATCACTCTGCACTCACCACCACTCTGCACTCACCACTCTGCACTCACCACTCTGCACTCACCACTCTGCACTCACCACCACTCTGCACTCACCACCACTCTGCACTCACCACCACTCTGCACTCACCACTCTGCCCTCACCACTCTGCCCTCACCACTCTGCCCTCACCACTCTGCACTCACCACTCTGCACTCACCACCACTCTGCACTCACCACCACTCTGCACTCACCACTCTGCACTCACCACCACTCTGCACTCACCACCACTCTGCACTCACCACCACTCTGCACTCACCACCACTCTGCACTCACCACCACTCTGCACTCACCACTCTGCACTCACCACCACTCTGCACTCACCACCACTCTGCACTCACCACCACTCTGCCCTCACCACTCTGCACTCACCACTCTGCCCTCACCACTCTGCCCTCACCACTCTGCCCTCACCACTCTGCACTCACCACTCTGCCCTCACCACTCTGCCCTCACCACTCTGCACTCACCACCACTCTGCACTCACCACCATTCTGCACTCACCACTCACCACTCTGCACTCACCACTCACCACTCTGCACTCACCACCACTCTGCACTCACCACCACTCTGCACTCACCACCACTCTGCACTCACCACTCTGCCCTCACCACTCTGCACTCACCACTCTGCACTCACCACTCTGCACTCACCACTCACCACTCTGCCCTCACCACTCTGCACTCACCACTCTGCACCACTCACCACTCTGCACCACTCACCACTCTGCACTCACCACTCTGCACTCACCACTCTGCACCACTCACCACTCTGCACTCACCACTCTGCACTCACCACTCTGCACTCACCACTCTGCACTCACCACTCACTCACCACCACTCTGCCCTCACCACTCTGCACTCACCACTCTGCCATCACCACTCTGCCCTCACCACTCTGCCCTCACCACTCTGCACTCACCACTCTGCCCTCACCACTCTGCCCTCACCACTCTGCACTCACCACCACTCTGCACTCACCACCATTCTGCACTCACCACTCACCACTCTGCACTCACCACTCACCACTCTGCACTCACCACCACTCTGCACTCACCACCACTCTGCACTCACCACCACTCTGCACTAACCACCACTCTGCACTCACCACCACTCTGCACTCACCACTCTGCACTCACCACTCTGCACTCACCACTCTGCACTCACCACTCACCACTCTGCCCTCACCACTCTGCACTCACCACTCTGCACTCACCACTCTGCACCACTCACCACTCTGCACTCACCACTCTGCACTCACCACTCTGAACTCACCACTCTGCACTCACCACTCTGCACTCACCACTCTGCACTCACCACTCTGCACTCACCACCACTCTGCACTCACCACCACTCTGCACTCACCACCACTCTGCACTCACCACTCTGCCCTCACCACTCTGCCCTCACCACTCTGCCCTCACCACTCTGCCCTCACCACTCTGCCCTCACCACTCTGCACTCACCACTCTGCACTCACAACTCTGCACTCACCACTCTGCACTCACCACTCTGCACTCACCACTCTGCACTAACCACCACTCTGCACTCACCACTCTGCACTCACCACTCTGCCCTCACCACTCTGCCCTCACCACTCTGCCCTCACCACTCTGCCCTCACCACTTTGCCCTCACCACTCTGCACTCACCACCACTCTGCACTCACCACCACTCTGCACTCACCACCACTCTGCACTCACCACTCTGCACTCACCACTCACCACCACCAAGCATTGACAAACCCAATACCTTATGTAGACGAGACCTATTGGCTTTTCCAATGCTTGTTTTTAACTCTGTGGTTGCGTCCTTCTGAATATGTTTGAATATAAACGTTCACATTCTATCGCACGTTGGCTTGAGGGCTGTTGGAATTCACTGTATGCTTTAATCCAAAATGTTGATGCGGGTTCAACGAGAGAGAGACAGAATTTGGCAGTACGGCAAGCGATTTTCTTGCATGAGTTCAATCAATGGGTGATGTAAACAAAGCGTCTTTCATCAGTGTCCATTTTGAGAACTAACAGCGAATCCCTGGAACGTTGCCTGTGTTGTATTTGTGTTGTGCAAAAGGGGATGATTGCATACTCAACCATTCATAATTTAAACATGTAAATTGTTGGCAGATGAAACACGGGTGCATACAACTGCTGAGCTTTGCTTAGCAAGGAGTTATGGTAACTTTGTTCTTAGAATGAAGCAGGAGCAGGATGCTCCGGGCAGAATTGTAAGCATTAATTTAAATTCTGTTTAAACACCGTTAGGTGAGGGCTTGGAAAACCTATTAATCAGCTATTGAATACAATTGCATTTATGGTATTTATTGCATTTCATTGAACTCGCGGCCGCCCCGGAAGTCAGGCACGGTCGCCTGTGACGGGGGCGGGGCCACGTTCACACCGGAAGAGGAGGCAGGCGGAGTCGTAGCGTCTCGCGGCCCGGGGCTCCTGTGAGCGGTGTAGAGCCCCGGGGCCGCGCCAGCAGGAGGTTGGGCGCCGCGTGCTGAGGTAAGGTAAGTTCTGGAGCGCGATTGGTGCACTTGTGTGTGTGTATGCTCGTGTGTGTGTGTGTATGTATGTGCGCGACGGTGACGGCGGGGGAGGGGGAGGGGGAGGGGGGTCTGGAGCGCGATTGGTGCACTTGTGTGTGTGTATGCTCGTGTGTGTGTGTGTATGTATGTGCGCAACGGTGACGGCGGGGGTGGGAGAGGGGGGGCCTCGGTGCACTTGTGTGTGTGCGCGCGCGTGTGTATGAGTCAGGGGTGGTGTCTCTGTATGTATGTATGTGCGTGCGTGCATGGGCGCGTGTGTGTGTGTATGCGCATGCGTGTGTGATGCTTGCGCTTCCCAGGAGACAGCGCCTGGCCACAGCGCGCGTTCCAGTTACAAATCGCCTGGAAGGATGCGCGTGGCCAGGACTGCCTCCTGGGAATGATAGTCGCTGACAAAAGATCTCGGCGGAGACGCGCTTCCGCGCGTTGACGCCGAGACCTAAAAACAGGAAGAAGGGAGAGGATGGCAAATACACCCATTTTGAGTTGTCAGGAGGGGTTAAACTAAAAGAGACCTTTCCAGCACAATTTTCATATGCATTTTGTTAAAAATAAAAAGCTGTATGTTCAGTAGGGGCAACTCAGGAATCTGGCCCTTCAAAGATCCGGCCTCTCTTTCTTTCTCTCGTTCTCTCTCTCCCTCTCTCTTTCCCTCTCTTTCTCTCTCTTTCTATCTATCTATCTATCTATCTATCTATCTATCTATCTATCTATCTATCTATCTCTCTCTCCCTCTCCCATAAACGACATCATGGGTAACTTCGCTATGCAAGCGGCTCGCGAAGACGCAAAAATCCCCGCGAACACGCAAAAAACCCCGCGAACACGCAAAAAACCCAGCGAACACGCAAAAAAACAAAAATCCGCAAATTCGCAAAATTCGCCCATGCTTATAATGGACATACTGTGCATTGAAAGAACGGGGGGACTGATGGAACACAACCCAACTGATGGATAATGGAGTTACCTCACATTGAAAGAGAGGAGGGACTAATGGAACGCAACACAACTGAAGGATAATGAAGACACCTAACATTGAAAGAGAGGAGGGACTAATGGAACACAATCCAACTGAAGGATAATAGAGGTACTGTGCATTGAAAGAGAGGAGGGACTGATGGAACCCAACCCAACTGAAGGATAATGGAGGTACCGTACATTGAAAGAGAAGAGGGACTAATGGAACCCAACCCAACTGGAGAATAATGGAGGCACTGTGGATTGGGAGAGAGGAGGGACCGATGCACCGCGGTGCTGACCCTAACACTCACTAGTATTCCAGCACTGAGGCTCACGCCCACCGCTCTGTCAGTGCACCTCGGTGCTGACCCGTGGCACTCACTAATATTCCAGTACTGAGGCTTACGCCCACCGCTCTGTCAGTGCACCTCGGTGCTGACCCGTGGCACTCACTAATATTCCAGCACTGAGGCTCACGCCCACCGCTCTGTCAGTGCACCTCGGTGCTGACCCGTGGCACTCACTAATATTCCAGCACTGAGGCTCACGCCCACCGCTCTGTCAGTGAACCTCGGTGCTGATCCGTGGCACTCACTAATATTCCAGCACTGAGGCCCACGGTCACGGCTCTGCCAGTGCACCTCGGTGCTGACCTGCGGCACTCACTAGTATTCCAGCACTGAGGCTCACGCCCACCGCTCTGTCAGTGCACCTCGGTGCTGACTCTTGGCACTTACTAGTATTCCAGCACTGAGGCCCACGCTCACTGCTCCGACAGTACACCTCGGTGCTGACCCGTGGCACTCACTAATATTCCAGCACTGAGGCCCACGGTCACGGCTCTGCCAGTGCACCTTGGTGCTGACCTGCGGCACTCACTAATATTCCACCACTAGGGAGCACGCTCTCGACTCTGCCAGTGAACCTCGGTGGTGACCTGCATCACTCACTAATATTCCAGCACTCTTGTCCATGCTCTCGGCTCTGCCAGTGAACCTCGGTGGTGACCTGCATCACTCACTAATATTCCAGCACTCTTGTCTATGCTCACGGCTCTGTCAGAGCACCTCGGTGCTGAGCTGGCGCACTCACTAGTATTCTAGCACTGAGGCCTGCGCTCATGGCTCTGCCAGTGCACCTCAGTGCTGATCTGCGGCACTCATTAGTATTCCAGCACTCAGACCCATGCTCACTGCTCTGGCAGTGCCCCTCAGTGCTAACCTGCGGCACTCACTAGTATTCCAGCACTGAGGCCCACGCTCACGGCTCTGCCAGTGCACCTCGGTGCTGACCTGCGGCACTCACTAGTATTCCAGCACTGAGGCCCACGCTCACGGCTCTGCCAGTGCACCTCGGTGGTGACCTGCATCACTCACTAATATTCCAGCACTCTTGTCCATGCTCATGGCTCTGCCAGTGCACCTCGGTGGTGACCTGCATCACTCACTAATATTCCAGCACTCTTGTCCATGCTCACGGGTCTGTCAGTGCCCCTCGGTGCTGACCTGTGGCACTCAGTAGTATTCCAGCACTGAGGCCCACGCTCACGGCTCTGCCAGTGCACCTCGGTGCTGACCTGCGGCACTCACTAGTATTTCAGCACTGAGGCCCACGCTCACGGCTCTGCCAGTGCACCTCAGTGCTGACCTGCGGCACTCACTAGTATTCCAGAACTGAGGCCCACGCTCACGGCTCTGCCAGTGCACCTCGATGCTGACCTGCGGCACTCACTAGTATTCCAGCACTCAGACCCATGCTCACTGCTCTGGCAGTGCACCTCGGTGGTGACCTGCATCACTCACTAATATTCCAGCACTCTTGTCCATGCTCACGGCTCTGTCAGTGCCCCTCGGTGCTGACCTGCAGTACTCACTAGTATTCCAGCACCGAGGCTCACGCTCACGGCTCTGCCAGTGCACCTCGGTGCTGACCTGCGGCACTCACTAGTATTCCAGCACTGAGGCCCACACTCACGGCTCTGCCAGTGCACCTCAGTGCTGACCTGCGGCACTCACTAGTATTCCAGAACTGAGGCCCACGCTCACGGCTCTGCCAGTGCACCTCGGTGCTGACCTGCGGCACTCACTAGTATTCCAGCACTCAGACCCATGCTCACTGCTCTGGCAGTGAACCTCGGTGCTGACCTGCGGCACTCCCTTGTATTCCAGCACTGAGGCCCACGCTCATGGCTCTGCCAGTGCACCTCGGTGGTGACCTGCATCACTCACTAATATTCCAGCACTCTTGTCCATGCTCACAGCTCTGTCAGTGCCACTCGGTGCTGACCTGCGGCACTCAGTAGTATTCCAGCACTGAGGCCCACGCTCACGGCTCTGCCAGTGCACCTCGGTGCTGACCTGCGGCACTCACTAGTATTTCAGCACTGAGGCCCACGCTCACGGCTGTGTCAGTGCACCTCGGTGCTGACCTGCGGCACTCCCTAGTATTCCAGCACTGAGGCCCACGCTCACGGCTCTGCCAGTGCACCTCGGTGCTGACCTGCGGCACTCCCTAGTATTCCAGCACTGAGGCCCACACTCACGGCTGTGTCAGTGCACCTCGGTGCTGACCTGCGGCACTCAGTAGTATTCCAGCACTCTTGTCCATGCTCACGGCTCTGTCAGTGCCCCTCGGTGGTAACCTGCGGCACTCCCTAGTATTCCAGCACTGAGGCCCACGCTCACGGCTCTGCCAGTGCGCCTCGGTGCTGACCTGCGGCACACCCTAGTATTCCAGCACTGAGGCCCACGCTCACGGCTCTGCCAGTGCCCCTCGGTGCTAACCTGCGGCACTCACTAGCATTCCAGCATTGAGGCCCATGCTCACGGCTCTGCCAGTGCACCTCGGTGCTGACCTGCGGCACTCCCTAGTATTCCAGCACTGAGGCCCACGCTCACGGCTCTGCCAGTGCCCCTCTGTGCTAACCTGCGGCACTCACTAGCATTCCAGCACTGAGGCCCACGCTCACGGCTCTGCCAGTGCACCTCGGTGCTGACCTGCGGCACTCACTAGTATTCCAGCACTGAGACCCACGCTCCTGGCTCTGTCAGTGCACCTCGGTGCTAACCTGCGGCACTCACTAGTATTCCAGCACTGAGGCCCACGCTCACGGCTGTGTCAGTGCACCTCGGTGCTGACCTGCGGCACTCCCTAGTATTCCAGCACTGAGGCCCACGCTCGCGGCTCTGTCAGTGCACCTCGGTGCTGACCTGCCACACTCACTAGTATTCCAGCACTGAGGCCCACGCTCACGGCTGTGTCAGTGCACCTCGGTGCTGACCTGCGGCACTCCCTAGTATTCCAGCACTGAGGCCCACGCTCACGGCTGTGTCAGTGCACCTCGGTGCTGACCTGCGGCACTCCTTAGTATTCCAGCACTGAGGCTCGCGCTCACGGCTCTGCCAGTGCACCTCGGTGCTGACCTGCGGCACTCCCTAGTTTTCCAGCACTGAGGCCCACGCTCACGGCTCTGCCAGTGCCCCTCGGTGCTAACCTGCGGCACTCACTAGCATTCCAGCACTGAGGCCCACGCTCACGATCTCTGCCAGTGCACCTCGGTGCTAACCTGCGGCACTCACTAGTATTCCAGCACTGAGGCCCACGCTAACGGCTCTGCCAGTGCACCTCGGTGCTAACCTGCGGCACTCACTAGTATTCCAGCACTGAGGCCCACGCTCACGTCTCTGTCAGTGCACCACGGGGCTGACCTGCGGCACTCCCTAGTATTCCAGCACTGAGGCCCACGCTCACGGCTCTGTCAGTGCACCTCGGTGCTGACCTGCGGCACTCCCTAGTATTCCAGCACTGAGGCCCACGCTCACGGCTCTGTCAGTGCACCTCGATGCTGACCTGCGGCACTCACTAGTATTCCAGCACTGAGGCCCACGCTCACGTCTCTGTCAGTGCACCACGAGACTGACCTGCGGCACTCACTAGTATTCCAGCGCTGAGGCCCACGCTCACGGCTCTGTCAGTGCACCTCGGTGCTGACCTGCGGCACTCACTAGTATTCCAGCACTGAGGCCCATGCTCACGGCTCTGTCAGTGCACCTCGGTGCTAACCTGCGGCACTCACTAGTATTCCAGCACTGAGGCCCACGTTCATGGCTCTGCCAGTGAACCTCTGTGCTGACCTGCGGCACTCACTAGTATTCCAGCACTGAGGCCCACGCTCACGGCTCTGCCAGTGCCCCTCGGTGCTGACCTGCGGCACTCACTAGTATTCCAGCACTGAGGCCCATGCTCACGGCTCTGTCAGTGCACCTCGGTGCTGACCTGCGGCACTCACTAGTATTCCAGCACTGAGGCCCATGCTCACGGCTCTGTCAGTGCACCTCGGTGCTAACCTGCGGCACTCACTAGTATTCCAGCACTGAGGCCCACGTTCATGGCTCTGCCAGTGAACCTCTGTGCTGACCTGTGGCACTCACTAGTATTCCAGCACTGAGGCCCACGCTCACGGCTCTGCCAGTGCCCCTCGGTGCTGACCTGCGGCACTCACTAGTATTCCAGCACTGAGGCCCACTCTCACAGCTCTGCCAGTGCACCTCGGTGCTGACCTGCGGCACTCACTCGTATTCCAGCACTGAGGCCCACGCTCACGGCTCTGCCAGTGCACCTCGGTGCTGACCTGCGGCACTCACTCCTATTCCAGCACTGAGGCCCACGCTCATGGCTCTGCCAGTGCATTTCGGGGCTGACCTGTGGCACTCACTAGTATTCCAGCACTGAGGCCCACGCTCACGGCTCTGCCAGTGCATTTCAGGGCTGACCTGTGGCACTCACTAGTATTCCAGCACTGAGACCCACGCTCACGGCTCTGCCAGTGCATTTCGGGGCTGACCTGTGGCACTCACTAGTATTCCAGCACTGAGGCCCACGCTCACGGCTCTGGCAGTGCACCTCGGGGCTGACCTGCGGTACTCACTAGTATTCCTGCACTGAGGCCCTCGCTCACGGCTCTGTCAGTGCACCTCAGTGCTGACCTGCGGCACTCACTAGTATTCCAGCACTGAGGCCCACGCTCATGGCTCTGGCAGTGCACCTCGGGCTGACCTGCGGTACTCACTAGTATTCCAGCACTGAGGCCCGCGTTCACGGCTCTGGCAGTGCCCGTCGGTGCTGACCTGTGGCACTCACTCGTATTCCAGCACTGAGGCCCACGCTCACGGCTCTGCCAGTGCATTTCGGGGCTGACCTGTGGCACTCACTAGTATTCCAGCACTGACGCCCACGCTCACGGCTCTGCCAGTGAACCTCGGTGCTGACCTGCGGCACTCACTAGTATTCCAGCACTCAGACCCGTGCTCACTGCTCTGGCTGTGCCCCTCGGTGCTGACCTGCGGCACTCACTAGTATTCCGGCACTGAGGCCCACGCTCGCGGCTCTGCCAGTGCACATCAATGATGACCTGCGACACTTATTAGTGTTCCAACACTGCCCTGCCTGTGAGTAACACTGGGCGGAGTTTGCAGAGTTGCGTTAGGCGAAACTCTGCAAAGTGAAAAAAAACTCTGCTGCGCTATGCGGAACTCCGTAAGCGGCGAAGTGCAACAGAAACATGCCATTCACCGTGATTTTCAGTGCCTGATTCTTGTCCGCACTTTGCAATCTTCACGAACGGCACCGTGCACAGCACAAGCGGGCGCTGCTTTCCTTTCTGCCGCTCGAGTAGATTTTGACTCGAGCAGCAGCTTTCTCAATGCGAACTGGCAGATTCTCAATGCAAGCGATTATGAGCATATACGACCGCTCGCAATGAGATGAGAAACCTGACTCCCCCCATGTTGAGAAATCTTGCTGGAAGGTTTATTTTCCACACACGTGCTCACCAACGTGATGTTGACGATCGCAAATGAGGATTATTCTAGCCGGGAGGTGGATTGTGCTTGCTCGCACTCGACAACTTGACGTTGACAAACGCGAGCGAGGAGAAAACTCTGCTGAGCCACGCAGAGCGGAGTATTTCAGAACTCAGCGAGCTCCGTGTAATGCGGAGTGCAGAAAACTCTGCAAACTCTGCAAGCGGAGTTCACCACCCAGGCTTACCTGTGACACGTCCCTGACTGTGACTAAGCATGGGCGGAAAATCCGTTCCGCTCGCTGATTTTGCGGATTTTCGGTAAATTCGCAATCCGCGAACGCTCGCGAATTTACCGAAAATCCGCAAATTTGCACGCAGCGGATTTTTTTTTCTTGGTGATACAATTTTGCGGCGTGCGGTGTAAGTTCGCAATTGCAAATATGTAGGTGAGGCGGGCAGCAACAATCTCGCACTCGCGAAATTACAAAAATTGCAATTCTGCACAAGAAATCTACTAGCAAGCAGCATAGACCTTCTGAAAATGATGATTTTTATCAGAATACCTCCTCAGGATGACATTTGCCTGCAATTTTTTGGATTTGAGGCCTTTTGATTTTCTTTGGATAACTTTTGGATTAGAAATCCACTTTCTCATATAAGCTTGTTTGGGGCATTACAGTTGCTGTAATGCTGTTCTGCAGAAAAACGAGTTTTGCAAAAGTGAAAGCATTCAGCAGGTTCAAAAGTTCAAACTCATCATTAGTAACCATTCCCTGTAGTGCTTCCTGACAAGGGCCCCTCAAGAGTTCAGTTGCTAGTTGCAACAATTGTATAACCCTGCTCTGACCCTCACAGCAGGCTCGTAGAATAGCTACAAGTAGGCCACAAAGGTCCTGGAAAAAAAATTGCACTGCAACAGAAAGCAAATTACAGATAAGGAAGCAGGTGCCAGACTGGAATTTTAAAACAGTGACACATTAATAAATCAACCCCAAATTAATTCATGTCAGTTGAAGCAGGCAGGTGTGCTTGCTTTTCCCCCCCATAATCTACAGTGATGATGAACCAGAGGGTGGCATTGATGTACCAGAGGGTGGCATGGGTGAAACAGAGGGTGGCAGGGGTGAAACAGAGGGTGCTGGGAACCTGTGATGATGAACCAGACGTAGAAACAACATAATCGTGACCGTTGCGAGCCGACATGTAAGTTCGCAATTGCGAACTGGTACAAAACCCTCGCGAACTGGCAGAAATCCTTGCGAACTGGCAGAAATCCTTGCGAACACAAAAAAAAAGATCTGCAAATACGCGAGGATTCGCGGATTTTGCGGATTGCGAGTTCGCAAATTCGCAAAATTCACGAACACCAGATTCGCAAAATTTGCCCATGCTTAACTGTGACACTGCCCAGCTTATGATGCTCAGCTGCCTGCTACACTGCCCTGCCCATGACATTGCCATGCTTGTGACATTTTCTAGCCTGTGACACTGCCCTACTTTTGAGACTGCCCTGCTTGTGATGCTGAGCTGCCTGCTACACTGCCCTGCCTATGACATTGCCATGCTTGTGACATTTTCCAGCCTGTGACACTGCCCTACTTTTGAGACTGCCCTGCTTGTGATGCTGAGCTGCCTGCTACACTGCCCTGCTTGTGGCCCTCTCCTGCCTGAGGCCTTGCCCTGACTGTGACACTGTCGGGCCTGTGACACGCTCCTGTCCGTGACACTGCCATGCTTATGACACCAACACTGTCTCTGACACTGCCCTTTCCTTGACACTGTCCTGTCTGTGACGCTACCTTGTCCGTGACTGTGTTTTGCCTATGACACTGCCCTGCCTGTGGCACTGCCCTTACTCGTTACCACTGACCACACAGGGTGATACCTCGTGACCTGTCCTACATGTTTACGACACAGGAAGAAGCGCGAGAAGTCTTCTGTCGTGCGCCTCGACCGTGCATGCCTTTTCTAGGCGCGACCCTGTCCGGATGTCTCAGGATGGTCCAGGAAGCAGCCTGTCCACTTCTAAAACATCTCAGGAGTACTAATGTCCTTCAGAGGTCACGGGCCCCCCAGGAATTAAAGACAGGTGGAAGTGAGCCCAGCGTGGCCAGGACAGAGGCCCCCAGCGTCACCCCAGGCACAGAGCATCAAAGGGGGAGCGCTTGCATTCCGGCGAGGCGCGCGCAATCATAGCCTGGTTAACTTGTAGGGGGGATGTACAGAGACAATTGTGCTGTAACTACAGTCATTTCAGCTTTTCCTTCTAAGTAAGAGCCGCGCATTTCCCTCCATTACACCGCTCTGCCAGAACACACAGCAGCCATTCCCGAAATGATTGCCTTCGGTTTTGTTAAATCAGCCATTCTGTCAACATGTGGCAGCAGCCGTGCGGCAATCTGTCGGCTTCTGGGGAGAAAACTGCACTGCCTGCCTGCTCGACATGAACAATATAGAGGCATGTCACCCCTACTGATGCAGCCAGGCCTGGTGTCAGCACGAACCAGAGACAGGAGAATAACACCCACTGATGCAGCCAGGCCTGGTGTCAGCTCGCACCAGAGACAGCAACATAACACCCACTGATGCAGCCAGGCCTGGTGTCAGCACGCACCAGAGACAGCCACATAACACCCACTGATGTAGCCAGGCCTGGTGTTAGCACGCACCAGAGACAGCCACATAACACCCGCTGATGCAGCCAGGCCTGGTGTCTGCACGCACCAGAGACAGCCACACAACACCCACTGATGCAGCCAGGCCTGGGGTCAGCACGCACCAGAGACAGTAGAATAACACCCACTGATGCAGCCAGGGCTGGTGTCAGCACGCACCAGAGACAGCCACATAACACCCGCTGATGTAGCCAGGCCTGGTGTCAGCACGCACCAGAGACAGCCACATAACACCCGCTGATGCAGCCAGGCCTGGTGTCAGCATGCACCAGAGACAGCCACATAACACCCGCTGATGCAGCCAGGCCTGGTGTCAGCATGCACCGGAGACAGCCACATAACACCCGCTGATGCAGCCAGGCCTGGTGTCAGCACGCACCAGAGACAGCCACATAACACCCGCTGATGTAGCCAGGCCTCGTGTCAGCATGCACCAGAGAGAGTAGAATAACACCCACTGATGCAGCCAGGCCTGGTGTCAGCACGCACCAGAGACAGCCACATAACACCCACTGATGCAGCCAGGCCTGGTGTCAGCACCCACCAGAGGCAGCCACATAACACCCACTGATGTAGCCAGGCCTGGTGCCAGCACGCACCAGAGACAGCCACATAACACCCGCTGATGCAGCCAGGCCTGGTGTCAGCACGCACCAGAGACAGCCACATAACACCCGCAGATGTAGCCAGGCCTTGTGTCAGCATGCACCAGAGACAGGAGAATAACACCCACTGATGCAGCCAGGCCTGGTGTCAGCACGCACCAGAGACAGTAGAATAACACCCACTGATGCAGCCAGGCCTGGTGTCAGCACGCACCAGAGACAGCCACATAACATCCGCTGATGCGGCCAGACCTGGTGTGAGCATGCACTCACTAGAGACAGCCACATAACACCCGCTGATGCAGCCAGGCCTGGTGTCAGCACGCACCAGAGACAGCCACATAACAAGCGCTGATGTAGCCAGGCCTGGTGTCAGCACGCACCAGAGACAGCCACATAACACCCACTGATGCAGCCAGGCCTGGTGTCAGCACGCACCAGAGACAGCCACATAACACCCACTGATGCAGCCAGGCCTGGTGTCAGCACGCACCTGAGACAGCCACATAACATCCGCTGATGCGGCCAGACCTGGTGTCAGCATGCACTCACTAGAGACAGCCACATAACACCCGCTGATGCAGCCAGGCCTGGTGTCAGCACGCACCAGAGACAGCCACATAACAAGCGCTGATGTAGCCAGGCCTGGTGTCAGCACGCACCAGAGACAGCCACATTACACCCACTGATGCAGCCAGGCCTGGTGTCAGCACGCACCAGAGACAGACACATAACACCCACTGATGCAGCCAGCCCTGGTGTCAGCACGAACCAGAGACAGCCACATAACACCCGCTGATGTAGCAAGGCCTGGTGTCAGCACGCACCAGAGACAGCCACATAATACCCACTGATGCAGCCAGGCCTGGTGTCATCACGCACCAGAGACAGCCACATAACACCCGCTGATGCAGCCAGGCCTGGTGTCAGCACGCACCAGAGACAGCCACATAACACCCACTGATGCAGCCAGGCCTGGTGTCAGCATGCACTAGAGACAGCCACATAACACGCGCTGATGTAGCCAGGATTGGTGTCAGCACGCACCAGAGACAGCCACATAACACCCACTGATGCAGCCAGGCCTGGTGTCAGCTCACACCAGAGACAGCCACATAACACGCGCTGATGCAGCCAGGCCTGGTGTCAGCATGCACCAGAGACAGCCACATAACACCCGCTGATGCAGCCAGTCCTGGTGTCAGCATGCACCAGACAGTGCCACATAACACCCACTGATGCAGCCAAGCCTGGTGTCAGCATGCACTAGAGACAGCCACATAACACGCGCTGATGTAGCCAGGCCTGGTGTCAGCACACACCAAAGACAGCCACATAACACCCGCTGATGCAGCCAGGCCTGGTGTCAGCACGCACCAGAGACAGCCACATAACACCCACTGATGCAGCCAGGCATGGTGTCAGCTCACACCAGAGACAGCCACATAACACGCGCTGATGCAGCCAGGCCTGGTGTGAGCATGCACCAGAGACAGCCACATAACACCCGCTGATGCAGCCAGGCCTGGTGTCAGCATCCACCAGACAGTGCCACATAACACCCACTGATGCAGCCAGGCCTGGTGTCAGCACGCACCAGAGACAGCCACATAACACCCACTGAAGCAGCCAGGCCTGGTGTCAGCACGCACCAGAGACAGCCACATAACACCCGCTGATGCAGCCAGGCCTGGTGTCAGCAAGCACCAGAGACAGCCACATAACAAGCGCTGATGTAGCCAGGCCTGGTGTCAGCACACACCAGAGACATCCACATAACACCCGCTGATGCAGCCAGGTCTGGTGTCAGCACCACCAGAGACAGCCACATAACACCCGCTGATGCAGCCAGGCCTGGTGTCAGCTCGCACCAGAGACAGCCACATAACACCCGCTGATGCAACCAGGCCTGGTGTCAGCATGCACCAGAGACAGCCACATAACACCCGCTGATGCAGCCAGGCCCGGTGTCAGCACACACCAGAGACAGCCACATAACAAGCGCTGATGCAGCCAGGCCTGGTGTCAGCACGAACCAGAGACAGCCACATAACACCCACTGATGCAGCCAGGCCTGGTGTCAGCATGCACCAGAGACAGCCACATAACAAGCGCTGTTGCAGCCAGGCCTGGTGTCAGGAAGCACCAGAAACAGCCACATGACACCCGCTGATGCAGCAAGGCCCGGTGTCAGCACGCACCAGAGACAGCCACATAACAAGCGCTGATGCAGCCAGGCCTGGTGTCAGCATGCACCAGAGACAGCCACATAACAAGCGCTGATGCAGCCAGGCCTGGTGTCAGCTCACACCAGAGACAGCCACATAACACCCACTGAAGCAGCCAGGCCTGGTGTCAGCACGCACCAGAGACAGCCACATAACGCGCGCTGATGGGGCCAGGCCTGGTGTCAGCATGCACCAGAGACAGCCACATAACAAGCGCTGATGCAGCCAGGCCTGGTGTCAGCTCACACCAGAGACAGCCACATAACACCCACTGAAGCAGCCAGGCCTGGTGTCAGCACGCACCAGAGACAGCCACATAACGTGCGCTGATGGGGCCAGGCCTGGTGTCAGCTAGCACCAGAGACAGCCACATAACACGCGCTGATGTAGCCAGGCCTGGTGTCAGCACGCACCAGAGACAGCCACATAATACCCACTGATGTAGCCAGGCCTGGTGTCAGCACGCACCAGAGACAGCCACATAATACCCACTGATGCAGCCAAGCATGGTGTCAGCACGCACTAGAGACAGCCACATAACACCCGCTGATGCAGCCAGGCCTGGTGTCAGCATGCACCAAAGACAGAAGAATAACACCCACTGGTCGTCTACAAACGATTTAGCACTGGGTGCTCCACAAACATGCGGTGCACTAAGGGCAATGGAGGCGGCCCCCTTCCGTCCGCGCTCCAGTCCCCAAGCGAGCGGCTCTACGCACCGGCCCCCCGGAGACAGGAGAATAACACCCACCGATGCAACCAGGCCTGGTGTCAGCATGCACCAGACACTGCCACACAACACCCACTGATGCAGCCAGACCTGGGGTCAGCATGTACCAGACACTGCCACATAACACCCACTGATGCAGCCAGGCCTGGTGTCAGCATGCACCAGAGACAGAAGAATAACACCCACTGGTCGTCTATGAATGATTTAGCACTGGGTGCCCCACAAACATGCGGTGCACTAAGGGCGATGGAGGCGGCCCCCTTCCGTCCGTGCTCCGGTCCCCAAGCGAGCGACTCTACGCACCGGCCCCCCAGAGACAGGAGAATAACACCCACCGTTGCAACCAGGCCTGGTATCAGCATGCAACAGACACTGCCACACAACACCCACTGATGCAGCCCGGCCTGGTGTCAGCATGCACCAGACAGTGCCACATAACACCCGCTGATGCAGCCAGGCCTGGTGTCAGCACGAACCAGAGACATACAAATAACACACACTGATGCAGCCAGGCCTGGTGTCAGCACGAATCAGAGACATACAAATAACACACACTGATGCAGCCAGGCCTCGTGTCAGCACGAACCAGAGACATACAAATAACACACATTGATGCAGCCAGGCCTGGTGTCAGCATGCACCAGAGACAGAAGAATAACACCCACTGGTCGTCTACGAATGATTTAGCACCGGGTGCCCCAGGAACATGCAGTGCACTAAGGGCGATGGAGACGGCCCCCTTCCGTTCGCGCTCCGGTTCCCAAGCCAGCGGCTCTACGCACCGGCCCCCCAGAGACAGGAGAATAACACCTAGCGATGCAACCAGGCCTGGTGTCAGCATGCACCAGAGACAGCCATATAACACCCGCTGATGCAGCCAGGCCTGGTGTCAGCATGTACCAGAGACAGTAGAATAACACCCACTGATGCAGCCAGGCCTCGTGTCAGCATGCACCAGAGACAGTAGAATAACACCCACTGATGCAGCCAGGCCTCGTGTCAGCATGCACCAGAGACAGTAGAATAACACCCACTGATGCAGCCAGGCCTCGTGTCAGCATGCACCAGAGACAGTAGAATAACACCCACTCATGCAGCCAGGCCTGGTGTCAGCACGCACCAGAGACAGTAGAATAACACCCACTCATGCAGCCAGGCCTGGTGTCAGCACGCACCAGAGACAGCCACATAACGCCCACTGATGCAGCCAGGCCTGGTGTCAGCATGCACCAGACACTGCCACACAACACCCACTGATGCAGCCAGGCCTGGTGTCAGCATGCACCAGAGACAGCCACAGAACACCCGCTGATGCAGCCAGGTCTGGTGTCAGCATGTACCAGGGACAGTAGAATAACACCCACTGATGCAGCCAGGCCTCGTGTCAGCATGCACCAGAGACAGTAGAATAACACCCACTGATGCAGCCAGGCCTCGTGTCAGCATGCACCAGAGACAGTAGAATAACACCCACTGATGCAGCCAGGCCTGGTGTCAGCACGCACCAGAGACAGTAGAACAACACCCACTCATGCAGCCAGGCCTGGTGTCAGCACGCACCAGAGACAGCCACATAACACCCACTGATGCAGCCAGGCCTGGTGTCAACACGCACCAGAGGCAGCCACATAACACCCGTTGATGCAGCCAGACCTGGTGTCAGCAAACACCAGAGACAGCCACATAACACCCACTGATGCAGCCAGGCCTGGTGTCAGCACACACCAGAGACAGCCACATAACACCCACTGATGCAGCCAGGCCTGGTGTCAGCACGAACCAGAGACAGCCACACAACACCTACTGTTCTCAGGGGACTGGGTGATGTACACCCTCCTTCTACCCACAGAGAGCTGGCAGTGCCCTTCTGGAGCGAGCTCTCAGGGGTCTGGGTGACGTATAGCCCCATCCCCAGAGACCTGCCACCCTCCTAAAGTGCGACTGGTGGGGGTTACACTTTATCGGCTGCTACTGGTGACATTGTCAAAGATAAGCGAACCAATTCATAAAGGTAAAGTGAGATGAAAGTCTAACTTTAACACTTTCGTAACTCACAAAGGGCATTTACTACTCCTAAATGCCCTATGTGAATACCAAAAGTTGAACTTTACAACTTCCACTTTCAGAAAGGGCATTAACGAGGAGTACATGCCCTATGTGAATATCGAAAGTCATAAAGTTAGATTTTCATCTCAGTTTTCTTTTGTGAATCGGCCCAAGTTCTCACAATTCAAACCCCCTATGAAACGAGAGCTCTCTCTTGTTCAGATGCATTATCAAAACTTCCCTTGTAACCTGTAAACTGTGCTCCATACAACGTATCAGAGAGAAGAGACGGACAACTGAAGCTGTGTGTGTTGTACCCTCCATGCCAAGAAACAACACACACATGTGCCCCTGTCCCTGCAGCGGCTGCTTCTTATCACGACATGTCATGATTTCCCAGGGTAGGAAACAGCTGCACCAAAAACAGCCGAACTGCTTCCCCAAGGTGCCACTGACTGCCACAGCAGCTCACACCAAGCAGTAGGTGATGATTGACACTTAAAGCAGCCAATGGCTGAGGGCGGGAGCACAGACCCTCCCTCTGTATGGAATGCATGGGTACTGTGACCCAGCTGAAGGGGTGTGTGATACTGTGCAGCAGGCCAGTACTAGGGGGAGGAGGGGCGAGGGGGGTGACCCTGTGACATGGGACTCCAGCTGCCCCCCCACCCCCCTTGTGTACCATGACGAGGGTGGACTGTGTCTGAAGGGCAGTGGGTGCCCTGCTCAGCTTCAGAGATACAAAAGGGGGTGGTGATGGACGGAGCATCTGAATCAATCAAACACTCACACCCAGTCAAAAGATCTGGGTTTAATCCATCGCCGTTCTTTAGCCCACACTGCCACCCCAGTTCAGACATGGCTATATGCAAATCAGTCTGACCCTGTGCCTCATGGGAACAGTCCAGCCCGAACTGCCAAGCCATGTCTTCCCTGGACCGGAAACAAGCTTCCGAGGACCGGTTTCTGGCATTCCAGCCGTCTTCAGCCCGGCTTACTTGAATCCAGTGGCAAAGTGAGCAAGGGACTCACGTCTGAGCATACCCTGCCACACTTATGGCGGCCAAAAGCGGTACAAAAGGGGGTGGTGATGGACGGAGCATCTGAATCAATCAAACACTCACACCCAGTCAAAAGATCTGCATGTAGCCATGTCTGAACTGGGGTGGCAGAGTGGGCTAAAGAACGGTGATGGATTAAACCCAGATCTTTTGACTGGGTGTGAGTGTTTGATTGATTCAGATGCTCCGTCCATCACCACCCCCTTTTGTACCGCCTTTGGCCCCCATAAGTGTGGCAGGGTATGCTCAGACGTGAATCCACATCCTGTGTTTGTCTCACTGGACTAAGCAGCATCAGACTGGGGGATATCCTTTTTACCAGTTCGCGTAGAACCTTTAACCAGGGCCAAAAGCAATCACAACCTTGACAAGGTAAGTCTCACAGTAAGAGGCAACACAAAGTTCTTCACTTGAAACAAAACAACCTTTAAAGCTTGGGACACCAAATAGCCACTGGCCACTCAGTCCCTGTATCACAAATCGACCTGCGTTTGGTTGGAGAGCAGGCAGGTGACAGGCAGGAAGGTAGGTGCTTTGTTCTTGTTTGCTTCATTCTGTGAATGACTGAGACAGAGGGCCCCACAGGGCCACAGTTCAATCTCCATTTTTAGGTCTCGCCTAGGCAGCGCTTGCGCTGTCTATTCAAGACATGTTGTTTTCAGGTTTGGCTTTTAAGCTCCACCCATTTCCTGCCCTACTTTTTTATTGGCTCCTGTTTCTGTCCTTTGTAAATGCTGGCTTTTGATTCGTCGATAGGCTTAGTAATCTTTCCTTACTACCTCCTCTTCTCCTGTTTTACCCTCCCACAAGTACTGCTTCTGTTACGTGTGTTGTTACTGGATATGTTATTGTATTTAAAGTCTGTGAGCACTATTTTATTAAATGTTTTCCCCTGCTGTTACAGTCTCCCTGTGTTTTATCTTATGTTTTTGCTTCACAGGACAACCTGACAGGGCTATGTCTGAGGCCCCAGGGCTCCTTATGAGGCAGACTCTGACAGGACTGTGTCTGGGTCTCCAGGGCTCTTCATGGGACAGACTGTAGTAACCTCAGGCAACTGGGATACGTTTCAGTATAAGTTTATTTGTAGAAACTACACAGCTCATCATAAATACATATCAAAACATGAACATAGAATATAACACAGACACTGACAGGACTGTGTCTGAAGCTCGAGGGCTCTTTATGAGCAGACGCTGCCAGGACTGTGTCTGAAGCTCGAGGGCTCTTTATGAGCAGACGCTGCCAGGACTGTGTCTGGGGCTCCAGGGCTCTTTATGGGGCAGACGCTGACAGGACTGCATCTGAGGCTCCATGGATCTTCATGGGACAGACTCTGACATGACTGTGTCTGAGGTACCAGGGGTCTTTATGGAGCAGACAGCGACAGGACTGTGTCTGGAGCTCCAGGACACCTTGCAGGGCAGGCACTGATAGGGTTGTATCTGAGGCTCCAGAGCTCTTTACGGGGCAGACACCGACAGGACTGTGTTTTTAGCTCCAGGGCTCCTTATGGGACAGACACCGACAGGAGGACTGTGTCTGATACTTTAGGGGTCTTTATGGAGCAGACAGGAACAGGACTGTGTCTGAATTTCCGGGCCACTATTTTTGGACAGACAGGGCTGTGTCTGAAGACCTGGGCAGGTTTTCGTTATCCCACAGTTCCTGTAGCTGAAAACCCCAGTACACCTTATTTGGGGTCCTTTGCATATGGCCCTGCTTCTCCCCCCCACCCCCAATCTTATTAGTGAAGCCCTCTCGACCTCTGTCCTCCCACGTGCCTTGGAGGAGCACTACTGTACAAAGAGTAGTGCTCAGAAGTCCGACCTTCGAGGACACCAGATCTGAGAATCTATCACAGGAATGACAGCAGGCTGTACCAAGTGATCAGGATGCACCTTTCTAAGGGTGTCTGAGGTCACCCCCGCCTCACCGTCACTGACAAGGAGACCCCACCTATATCAGGTGCTAACAGGGAGGCATATTATCAAGAAACAGCATTAAAATTATTCCCGCTTTAGCGGCAGGAAACTGAAGATAAAGCAGGGATAATGGGCTTGATAATATGCTATTGATAATTCCCATAGAAGTCATTATTCTGGTGTGAACCTGGGCTTCTATGGGAATTCACAAGGGCATATTATCAAGCCCAATGTCACCGTTTTAGCAGCAGTTTCCTGCCGCTAAAGCGGCGATAATTTTAACGCCCTTCTTGATAATATGCCCCCAAGTTTGTTCACACCGGCCTTGTTCATCAATTTATTGTTATAAAAGTCCACGGTCTTCAACCGAGAATGACATATATTTACAACTCTTGGCGCCCCTCCCGGGAACCCTCGAATCTGGGTCAAGCATGCCCTCACAGCAAGTACCTTGAGTTGAGGTCAGGTGGGCAGGGGACGGGACAGACCCTCAGATGGCTGGCGCTGCCCCTGCCACAAAAACAGAACATTTCAAAGATTACAAAACATCAGTGGACCGCAGGGAAACATTCTCTGTCTATAAAGATATCACACATTATAGGTAAATGACAAAACGTGACACAAGGCGCTCGAGGGGGAGGGTAGGCATCAGAGGCACTTTGAGGAGGAACATGAGGCGCTAGTATAAAAGTAAGTAAAGAAAATATTCATTGCATGCCTTTACATTATGCCATATTTTAAACAAACATAAAAAAGTGAAAAGATAAAGATAAAATAATCACTCTATTACAGATTTTCATACAAAGGGATCAAAATTAATAAAGGTAAACTTGTGCTGTAATTTTACAGCACATAAAATGTACTCCGTAACCTTTACAAAATAGTTGGTTATGCTTAGCCCTGGGTGGTAAACTTCGCTCCGTTCATGGAGTTTGCTGAGTTTTCTGCACTCCGCACTCTGCAGAGCTCGCGATGTGCAGCTGTGTTTATTACCAGCTCGCGATTGCGAACGGTAAGTTTGCGATCTCAAACGGTAAGTTCGCGAGTGCAAGGTGCCACTCGGGTAGAATTTCTACCTGAGTGGCAGGAATACCAGCACAAACTGCAGTTCTCACTGCAATCCGCCACTCATGGAACTTCGCAGAGTTTTTTTGTAACTTTGCGTAGTTCCACATAGCAAAACTTTGCGAACTACGCCCAGCCCTATGTTATGCTGACTGTTGATTTTAGTTTATCATAAGTTATGTTCAGAAATTGAGTCAGTTTCCCGATAAAGGAGTTGGATTGTAACTGAAAGCGAGCTTGGATAGCCTCTTTTAAAGCGCACAAAGATGTCTGCCTGAAGGAAGGGAACAAATATTTAATACGAACATCACTCTGCCCTGGACAGAGACAGACAATATGAGCCCGGGATTCATTGCAATCATTGCAAAGTGTACATGCAAGAGAGCTTGATTTAGAATTCCGACCGCCTTCAAACTCTTTCAATGGGATATATAAATATGCGGAATCTCAGGAATTGTTTTATTGTTGCCTCTAGATTGGAGGTAATATTAGGGGTGGGCAATAAATTCCGCTCCACAGGCAGAGTTTGCAGAGCTTTGGCCACTCTGTGTTACGCTTGTAACGTGGAGTTACAGCCAAACACCGCCCACCGCTGCATGGTGAAGTTTTTTCTCGTGTACTGCTCGTCAACTGTAAGTTGGCGAGCGGAAGCAAGAATTGGTGTCCCCATGCGCAATTTTTGGAGGGCACTGGCAAAATGTTCTCAAAGTTGGTAGTCGCGTCTTTTAGCAGTGAGGAAGCTACGCTGCTCAAGTATAAAATCTACGTGAGAGGCAGCAAGGAAGCAGCGCCTTCTGACGCACGGCACGGTGCCGTTTGCGCTGACTTTGCAGTGCAGGACAAGGTCCCAGACCTAACAAGCATTTGCACTGCAATAGGTCTCGCAATTACGAGATTTTGAGCTATTGGCATTGTAAATGGCAATGCATTTTATAATATTAAAAGGCATTATCTTTTACAATATGTAGAAAGCAAAGATAAAACACAGAACTGGTAACACTTTTCACTGGGCAAGGATCTCTCCGACACAATTCAAAATGCAGTTCTTCTTACTAACATAACTTTTAATAATGCTGTACTGACATGAGAAGTCGAACTTTAATCTGCACTGAACGTTTAATGCCAACAGGCTTTACAAATCCAAGCTTTTGCCTCGTCATTTAAGTTTTTGCCTTAATGCTTTAAATTATGTAACTTAATCATTCACTGGAACGAAGGTTCCTCTCAATTAAAGTTTCGAAAACAAGAAATCATTCGTAATAGACTGTTTTTTTCACACGATCAGAGTGATGTCAGTTCAAATTCGAAAGCAGCATTTTTGCCCCTTGCAAAAGGCCGAGTTTGGGAACCTGGAGATGAACTTTGTTGTCCTCCAAATCAAGGCAACGGCAGGAGACGGCGTCTCATGCTTGCGCCAGGAGGAGATAAAACAAGCATTTGCAATGCAATCGCAGCACTCGTACTTTAGCTGTAAACATCTTAAGCTAAAGCGCGGTGTCTAGATTGCTTCAAAAGAAAGGAAATAGAAAAACACTTTTTTCTGTTTCTTTCCTTTTGAAGCAATCTAGACACGCGCTTTAGCTTAAAATGTTTAAAGTTAAAGCACAAGTTCTGCGATTGCAACAAAGGTAAAATAAGAGAAAAAATGGTGGGCGCATGCTTTTAAAAAATCTTTATTTACTTTGGTTCCAATTGACGCACTCACGCTTTAACTGTAAACATCTTAAGCTCAAGGGCAGGTGCCGCAACTGCTTCAAAAGTAAAGAAATTGAAAACACTTTTTTATTTGTATTTACTTTTAAAGCAATCGCAGCACCGGCGCATCAGCTTAAGATATTTACAGTTAAAGCGCAAATGCAGCAATTTTAACCAAAGTAAATAAAGAGAACAAAAGGCATGCAGACATGTTTGACAATACAACTAACCATCACTCAGGTCAGGGATTTTTTGGCACCTATTAAATCAGGCTCTGCCCTTGACCCATGCCCTTTTAAAGTACTGCTACCAGTTTTGGAAGTTTTGCTTCCAGCAATTACTAATATATGTAACACTGTGATTACCACTGGAGTCTATCCCGTTGACCTAAAAAAGACTTTACTGAAGCCACTCCTAAAAAAACCCAATCTAGACAGGATTGAGCTCAAGAACTATCGACCGATTGCCAATTTGCCCATCTTGGCCAAAGTTGTCGAAAAGGCCTTAAACGCCCAACTGTCAGCCTTTATAGAACACCATCATTTATTGGATGATTCTCAGTTTGGTTTTCGCCAACATCATGGGACGGAGACGGCCCTGATCAAGGCCACAGAGGATATCCGAATCATTCGTGATGCGGGTGGCACTGCGGTCTTGATATTGCTGGACCTTTCAGCAGCATTCGACACGGTCGATCATGCGAAGCGATTTTGATCGACCGTGTCGAAGATCTGGGGATTAAGCATAAGGCCAAGGCCCTACTGGCATCCTTCCTTGCCGGAAGAACTCAGGTGGTCACCATAGGGCCTTTTCAATCCACCACCCTGTCCCTGCCATGCGGAGTCCCCCAAGGCTCATCCCTGAGTCCAACACTTTTCAATATATACGTGTCGGACCTTGCCAACACCATCAGAGCTCATGGGATGAGCCTTACTTCCTATGCTGACGATACCCAGTTGGTCTTGGCCATCAGAAATGACGGACAAAAAGTGGCTGACAACTTCAATCTGGGCATGCAGGCTATAGGGAGTTGGATGGCCGCCAACTGCCTCAAATTGAACTCGGATAAGTCTGAGGTGGTCATCTTTGGACACTTATCCCCAGATTGGTCTTCTCGCTGGTGGCCACAGTCCATGGGCTCACCGCCTACTCCAGTCAACAAGGTAAGGAACCTGGGCGTCATGGTTGATGACAGGCTTACGTTTCTTCCCCATGCAAATCAGATTGCTTCCTCCGCATTTTATAAGCTACGAATCATCAAAAAAATCCTCCCTTTTCTCCCCTCCTCAGCAGGCAAGACCTTGATCACGTCCTTGGTATTGTCCACCTTGGACTACTGTAATGCCCTATTTTTGAATGCCCAAGAGAGAGTCCTTAATAAGATGCAGACTGTTCAAAATGCTGCTGCCCGACTGCTGGGTAACATCCCCAAATTCCAATCAGTCTCGAGCACCATCAGAGAGTTGCATTGGCTTACCATTAGAAACAGAGCTAAGTTTAAGGCTCTGTGCATTGTCTATAAGGCACTGCACAACCAGGGACCGGCCTTTCTGACTCAACAACTCATCCCCTATCGGCCCACTAGGTCCCTGCGGTCCTCTGATCTCTTCCAGTTGGAAGTACCCCGTACCAGACTGGTCTCATGGGGTGACAGAAGATTTCTTGTTTCCGCACCCAAGCTCTGGAACTCTTTGCCGCTAATCATAAAGAACAGTCCTTCTTTGTGGTCCTTTCGGAAACAACTCAAAACTTGGTTATTTGACCAATAAGTAGATCCTCCTTTAGGGCTGAATTTAGCAGATATCAGCGCCGAGATGCCCAAGGGCCTTTGTAGCGCTTTACAAATGTTTAAATAAATAAATAAATAAATAAATCAGATAGGCGTGCACCAGAGTGGTGGCCAGAGGAGCTGGATGTCTCTCCTGCCCCAAAGACATCAGTAAACAAGCATTTGCAATGCAATAGGTCTCGCAGCATTAAAGTTTGAGTTATTGGCATTGTATATGACAATGTGTTGCATGAATTTTTTTTCAAACTAAACAAAGTTGGCGAGGATACCTTATGTGGGAAAAAAGTTCTGAATTTGTAAACGTGAAATAATCCTAATATCAACGAGGCGCAGTGGATGCGGACCGTTAACAGTGCAAAGGCAGGAAGGTGATGGCCGAGAGGTCCCCTGAAGAAAAGAATCATGCAGCAGTGATGGTGTGATAGGGGGGGGGGGGGTTTAAAACCAAATGCAGAGGTGAAGAGCAGCACACAGCACGGGACGAGGCGAAGGGATATGGAGTTAGACGCCGTCTTTTTTTTTAAAGAGAAACACAAAGATTTAAAAAATAATAGGACCTGCAAGCCGCACAGATATTAATAAAGAGCACACCTTACTACCTCGGACTGGAAACAAAGGTCCATACAAATAAAGCAGAAAACATGAATCGTGAGGGGCGGTCCAAGTGCTCGTTTCATTATAATATGGACGCATCATTCTGTCTCCAGATGATAGACATTACTGCTACCTGTCTTGGTGGGGGCTGTTACAGTTTACAGGCAACGTGTTGAACAGAGTATAGACTCACTGTGAAGATGAAAGGACATGTATGAGGATCCATGCTTTCCAGCACCAGCCAATCGGGTCTTGTTTGCATCACACGCATGGTGAGCCGGGGGTCATGCTTAGGCTGCCAGATCTGGGGCAAAGGCACATTCATTGGAAGAGATCATGCGGACATGCACGACTAACCAAGCGCGTTGGAACAGTCATTGTGTGTGTGTGAGTGGCTATGCTTTAGAAGCACTGACCTCTGTATCCTGTACGAAGGCACATTTGCTCTGAGTGGCGGCGCTTAGTAGCACCATACTGTCAGATTCACTCTGAAGCATGGCCACTGGGCGTGGTCATGCTGGTATGTAAATGCTGGACAGGTATAGTGCAAAGAAACATACACTGGAGAAATCAGGCATTTACTACTGGCGGCTCACATATAGCGTGAATGGGCTGAAAATGTGAGGGGGTCTCCGCTTAACACGTCAGGGTGACAGGTCCCGTCTGGGGGCGCCGTCATTGGAAGATGACACTTGCAAGCTGGTGATACAATGTGACGAGCAAAAAGCAATCAAACGGACTGTTCGTGCAACAGACAAGCCTGGTGCGAATGGTCAGTCATGGGTAGAGGTCATGATTACAAAACACAGCTTATCAGGTCCAGTGTGATGGCAAGGAATGAAGAATACAGGCACCAGGCTCTAAAATCTTGAAAAGTGGAAGGACCAGTTAAGGGCAACTATCGCACGCTGTACTAGGCTGCCCCACTCATAGTTCCTAGACACGAGAGGGAATCAAAAGATACGGGGCAAGCACCCTGGCCAGCGTGCACGAGTAGAACAGTTCAACCTCTGTAAAGGATCCCTGGAAACATTTCCATTAGGGAGGAGGCCAGGAGGCATTACTGGGCATGTGGACACACGAAAAGCAATCATGTCTGCCCTCAGCAAGCCAGAGATGAACGAGCACACTCGGGGAGGGATCTGGGCTAACCCGCCACATAGGAGGAGGAATGCGCTCAAGAAGCTAGTCACAAAGAGGAGGGTGGCAAGTGGCAACCCCCACTAATCCGATTGGTAACGGATGGAAGTACCTGTGATTCTTGCGCTTGGTGTTAGAGCCTGATGGCTGCCTGTGAAGGATTCAGTGTCCCACAGCCGCCCTCCGTAGCAAGGTCTTGACAAGCCGTGAGCAAAACCAAAACCTTCCGCGCAGCGGGACTTCCGTCTTCGGAAGCCCGAGCACGCGCCCATGGAGTGCCATGGGGAGAAGCAGTGCTGGTGATGCGGGGCTCACATGCCCGAAGGAGAGCCTCGCGGTGGCGGCTGAATTCCGGAGTGGCGGTAAGTGGGCCTTACTTGTGGGGGGGTGGGGTCGAGGGGGGGGTACCCTTGTGTGTGTGTGTGTGTGTGTGTGTGTGTACGTGCTAGTGTGTGCGGCGGGAGGGGTTCGGTATGTGTGTGTGCATGTGCGCTCTTGTGTGTGTCTCTGTGTGTGTGCGGCGGGGGTGGGCGGGGGTCTCTGTATGTGTGTGTGCGTGCGTGCATGCGTGTGTGTAGGTGCGCTCGTGTGGGTGTCTCTGTTTGTGCGCATGCGTAAGCAAGGGCAGGTGTGGCTGTATGGTACAGCTTTCCAGGAGAGGAGACAGGAGCTGGCCACAGCGAGCGCGTTCACGGGCGCGTGGCCCGCTCAATTCCGAGCGCGCAGCCAGCTCCTGTCTCCTCTCCTGGAAAGAAGACTCGCTAACAATAGGTCTCTGGCGATACCGCGCTTTCACGCGGTTCAAGGCCACGAGACCTAAAAATCTAGGGGTTTGCATTGAGCAGAGCCTGAACATGAAGGAGCAGGTGACCCATATGGTGACCTCCTGTTTTCATGTGTTGAAAACACATTTCCTCCCAGACTATACACGGAGGACTCTTATGCAGACATTAGTCCTGAGTCAACTCAACTACTGTAATGCGTTTTTGATCTCGGCTAACGAGGCCTTGTTAGATCCCTTACAGGTAGTCCAAAATACAGCGGCACGCCTGGTATTGAACACCCCTTCCAGATCATCTTCGAGTCCGCTGTTGCAGCAGCTTCGTTCGCTTCCGTTGCACAAACGAATAACATTCAAGGTTTGCTGCATCGTTCATAAGGCGTTGTTTGGCAATGGTCCAGCACATCTCGCGGAGAAATGTTACCAATGCACCCCCCTTAGAGATCTCCGATCTAGCTCCAAATCCCTCCTTAAAGTTCCCCGGATTAAGAAGTCTAGGACAGGGGGGACGCTTTCCCGTATCTCGCTCCCCGGCACTGGAATTTACTACCTATTACAATGAGACAGTGTCCAGTCCACCTTCATTTTAGAAAGTCCCTGAAAACATTTTTGTTCTAGACGCTTCACATAGTGCCAGTACTTACATGTCTGTCCACAAGCAAAGAGATACCCCTCCGGGGGTGATTCAGGCGCTATATAAACTTAATAATAATAATTGATGGAAGGTTAATTTCCAGTCTGACCATAGCATGTAGGTACTGAAGATACTAACGGACTATAACATACTCTAAGCGCTATAAGAAGCGACTTGAGTAAGCAGGCTAATTATTCAAAACAAGTACAGAGCGCACTCGAACTTGGACGTTTGCAGGAGGGGGGAGAGGCGTTTTCCCCCCACCCTGTGTTTGTCACTTGCCCTTTAATGTCTATGCCCCTGCCCTTTGAAATAGCCACAGAGGGTCGGAGGATGGATGACTTTCAAAGGTTGCCCCCCCCCCGCCTCCCCCCAAAAACATTTCTGTAAATGCCCGTGCACTTGAACAGCTTGCTGGGTTGTCTAGACACTAGAATTGATACTTCAGGCGCTAGCAGGGGGTTTTGCAAGGCGCTATAAGAAGGCACTTGAGAGCTAGGCTGAAGGATTGGTACTTAAAGCGATAGGAGGGAATACTGGGGGCGCTATGAAGAGGTGCTTGAGGCACTAGGATGAGGGCTCAATTAAAATGCAACTTCTCAGAGGTCTTCTGTGAGTGAACACCTGTGGTGACGGGCACCCCCTGAGATAGGACGGTCATCGAGGCACTAGAATTGATGCTTGAATTACCTTGAAAGAGTATTTCAGGAGCTATGATAGGGGATCGAAGAGCGATAGTGGATTTTCAAGGCGCTACAATTGGCATTTGAATGAGTTTCTAAAACAAGAGGAGTTTCTTAAACAAGAGAAATATCTCTAAAACAAAAGAAGAGTTTCTAAAACAGAGAGAAGGGTTTCTAAAATAAGAGAAAAGTCTCTAAAACAAAAGAAGAGTTTCTAAAACAGAGAGAAGGGTTCCTAAAATAAGAGAAAAGTCTCTAAAACAAAAGAAGAGTTTCTAAAACAAAGAGAAGGGTTTCTAAAATAAGAGAAAAGTCTCTAAAACAATAGAAGAGTTTCTAAAACAGAGAGAAGGGTTTCTAAAATAAGAGAAAAGTCTCTAAAACAAAAGAAGAGTTTCTAAAACAGAGAGAAGGGTTTCTAAAATAAGAGAAATGTTTCTAAAACAAAAGAAGAGTTTCTAAAACAGAGAGAAGGGTTTCTAAAATAAGAGAAATGTTTCTAAAACAAAAGAAGAGTTTCTAAAACAGAGAGAAGGGTTTCTAAAATAAGAGAAATGTTTCTAAAACAAGAAGAGTTTCTAAAATCGAAGAAGAGTTTCTAAATCAAGAGAAGAGTTTCTAAAACAAAAGTGACATTTCTCAAACATGCCAGAAAAGAGCCTTCTATTCATGTATCGATCCAAGCTCCACCTGTTCATCAGTCCTTCGAGTGCGCTCTTCTGGAGGTGGTTGAGTCCATAAAGGCATTCAATCTCCAGACATGCCAGTCGGGGAGGCAAAGGATTTCCAATTGTGGGTACAAAATGATGTACAGCTTTGGAGCCTCACAACTGGTGTTAGATCGAATGCTTTCATTATTGTAAACAACTGGAAATGACTCAGGCCACATTCCAGTCCAGTGTTTTTTGCTCACTGTGCCATGACAGGGGTTTCTCATTTGCGGGTTGTTTTTGGCTGTCCCTGAAGCGATGACACGGCCTGAACCTCGAGGCAAAGCCCCGTCCGAAGAGACAACGAAGGAACTTCGGACCAGCGTCGTCTTTGTGGAGTCGCATCGGTGACGTGTGCCTCGAGGCCGCGTGTCCCGCTGTGTTTCTTAATAAGTCCCTCTAGCAGGGAAGGACACGTGTGCGCTGCCCCCCATATGTCTCGCAGCGCGCGAGGCCTCGCCATGTCTGGGGCTGAACCCTCCCTCCGGCCTCAACATCTGGCCGCGAGGAGTGATGGCAGTAAAGAGACGAGTCAGGAGGATGCAACAGTTAACGGATGTGGCTTGTCGTGACGTCATAAGGTTGGACTCTCAGGATAACGGCGCATCTCTGTGAGGGATGCCACATTCCTGAATGCGATCTCTTGTTTTGTGAAATAATAAACATGGCCCGTGGGACCCCCGCCCTCAGAGATATCGCCGTCATGCCATTGGTTTGGTTGAGTAGGGGGGGATCCTTAACTGTGGACATCCGGGGCTGGAAGAGCACGTCATTCCCCCGATTTCTAATTAAAAAAACTTGACTTTATGGGAAAAAGAGCAAAGTCAAAACTCGGATTTACCTTTAGGGAGATGGATGCGGCGAAGATGCGCGGATGCCGTAAAAGGCAACCATCCTCGACACGGAAGCGACAAAGAACATTAAAAACTAACAGCCGTGAAACATCCTGAGGAGCGGCGCGCCGCCGTGTGCACACACACTGCAGACCGTGTGCACGGGCGACTGGCGGGGGCGACACGTGTCTGCCTGGTCGAGCAATCACAGCAGTGTGCGCGGAAGGGTGCCTCGCAAACACGTGCAAGCAAGTGACACTGCAGGGATTCACCCTGAGACCCAGGGGGTCTCAGTGACACCGCAGGGCTTCACCCTGAGAACCAGGGGGCCTCAGCGACACTGCAGAGCTTCACCCTGAGACCCAGGGGGCCTCAGTGACACTACAGAGCTTCACCCGAGGACCTCAGTGACACTGCAGAGCTTCACCCTGAGACCCAGGGGGCCTCAGTGACACTGCAGGGATTCACCTTGAGACCCAGGGGGCCTCAGCGACACTGCAGGGCTTCACCCTGAGACCCAGGGGGCCCCAGTGACACTGCAGAGCTTCACCCTGAGACCCAGGGGGCCTCAGTGACACTGCAGGGATTCACCCTGAGACCCAGGGGCCCTCAGTGACACCGCAGAGCTTCACCCTGAGACCCAGGGGGCCTCAGTGACACTGCAGGGATTCACCCTGAGACCCAGGGGCCCTCAGTGACACCGCAGGGATTCACCCTGAGACCCAGGGGGCCTCAGTGACACTGTAGTGCTTTACCCTGAGACCCAGGGGGCCCCAGTGACACTGCAGAGCTTCACCCTGAGACCCAGGGGGCCTCAGTGACACTGCAGAGCTTCACCCTGAGACCCAGGGGGCTTCAGCGACACTGCAGAGCTTCACCCTGAGACCCAGGGGGCCTCAGCGACACTGCAGTGCTTCACCCTGAGACCCAGGGGGCCTCGGTGACACTGCAGAGCTTCACCCTGAGACCCAGGGGGCCTCAGTGATACCGCAGAGCTTCACCCTGAGACCCAGGGGGCCTCAGTGACACTGCAGGGCTACACCCTGAGACCCAGGGGGACTCAGTGACACTGCTGTGCTTCACCCTGAGACCCAGGGGCCCTCAGTGACACTGCAGAGCTTCACCCTGAGACCCAGGGGGCCTCGGTGATACTGCAGAGCTTCACCCCGAGACCCAGGGGGCCTCAGCGACACCGCAGAGCTTCACCCTGAGACCCAGGGGACCTCAGTGACACCGCAGAGCTTCACCCTGAGACCCAGGGGGCCTCAGTGACACTGCAGGGCTTCACCCCGAGACCCAGGGGGCCCCAGTGACACTGCAGAGCTTCACCCGAGGACCTCAGTGACACCGCAGAGCTTCACCCTGAGACCCAGGGACCTCAGTGACACCGCAGAGCTTCACCCTGAGACTCAGGGGCCCTCAGCGACGCTGCAGGGATTCACCCTGAGACCCAGGGGCCCTCAGTGACACCGCAGGGATTCACCTTGAGACCCAGGGGGCCTCAGCGACACTGCAGGGCTTCACCCTGAGACCCAGGGGGCCCCAGTGACACTGCAGAGCTTCACCCTGAGACCCAGGGGGCCTCAGTGACACTGCAGGGATTCACCCTGAGACCCAGGGGCCCTCAGTGACACCGCAGAGCTTCACCCTGAGACCCAGGGGGCCTCAGTGACACTGCAGGGATTCACCCTGAGACCCAGGGGCCCTCAGTGACACCGCAGGGATTCACCCTGAGACCCAGGGGGACTCAGTGACACTGTAGTGCTTTACCCTGAGACCCAGGGGGCCCCAGTGACACTGCAGAGCTTCACCCTGAGACCCAGGGGGCCTCAGCGACACTGCAGTGCTTCACCCTGAGACCCAGGGGGCCTCGGTGATACTGCAGAGCTTCACCCTGAGACCCAGGGGGCCTCGGTGATACTGCAGAGCTTCACCCTGAGACCCAGGGGGCCTCAGCGACACTGCAGTGCTTCACCCTGAGACCCAGGGGGCCTCGGTGACACTGCAGAGCTTCACCCTGAGACCCAGGGGGCCTCAGTGATACCGCAGAGCTTCACCCTGAGACCCAGGGGGCCTCAGTGACACTGCAGGGCTTCACCCTGAGACCCAGGGGCCGTCAGTGACACCGCTGTGCTTCACCCTGAGACACAGGGGCCCTCAGTGACACTGCAGAGCTTCACCCTGAGACCCAGGGGGCCTCAGTGACACTGCAGGGAGTCACCCTGAGACCCAGGGACCTCAGTGACACTGCAGGGATTCACCCTGAGACCCAGAGGACCTCAGTGATACCACAGTGTTTCACCCTGAGACTCAGGGGACCTCAGTGACACTGCAGAGCTTCACCCTGAGACCCAGGGGACCTCAGTGACACCGCAGAGCTTCACCCTGAGACCCAGGGGGCCTCAGTGACACTGCAGGGAGTCACCCTGAGACCCAGGGACCTCAGTGACACTGCAGGGATTCACCCTGAGACCCAGGGGGCCTCAGTGACACTGCAGAGCTTCACCCTGAGACCCAGGGGGCCTCAGTGACACTGCAGGGAGTCACCCTGAGACCCAGGGACCTCAGTGACACTGCAGGGATTCACCCTGAGACCCAGGGGACCTCAGTGACACCGCAGAGCTTCACCCTGAGACCCCAGGGACCTCAGTGACACTGCAGGGATTCACCCTGAGACCCAGAGGACCTCAGTGATACCACAGTGTTTCACCCTGAGACTCAGGGGACCTCAGTGACACAGCCGTTGTCATTCTTTAAAATGAGCGAACTTCAGTGACCCGGCAGCGCTTTACCTTACACACACAACATAACCAGGACTGAGTGTGTTTTCAGCTACTCCAGCGTACTCAGAGTCATTTTAGTAATTGTGCTTTACCTTTTGATGCACTTACCGATAATTACGTTATTTTTTTTAATTTTTTTTGGAAAAACTTTATTGATAGAAAAAGTACACCACTATTCAGCCATACATCCCGGAGGCCAGGCAGCATGGAGTCAACAGGAGAAGTCGTGCACAACACAATAAGCAGAAGCAATCAGGTTTAATTTTGAATAAGAGTGAACTCAAAAATAAATAAACCATGAGATAGAAAGGCCCAGTAAGGGCCGAAAGAAAAAGGTGTGCAGGAAGCACGATTGGCAGCGAAAAAGAAAGAGAGAAAGGCTGAGGACATTACAGATATAGCGGGCTATTGCAGTGGGAGGGGGTCGGAGGCTCAACACCCAAGCTTGTGCACAATAAGAATGGCAACTGTGAAGTACGTGGGGGGTAGCACAGCATGAGACATACAGTGGAGTCCCGGGTATGGGGCACTACGGGGAAGGCAGGGTTTCGGTATCAAGTTCCACGGGGGGGTCGCAGATGTCTCCCCTATAGGAGTTCCAGGCTCCCCACACAGACATCCACATTCTAGGCTTGCCCCTGGCCACATACACCGTCTTCTCACGCAGCATGCACCAGTCCATATTCGATTCCCAGAGGCTGAGCGAGGGGGGAACCGGTGCACCCCACTTCTGGGCAATATCTCTTTTGGCCACCATGTTACCCAGGGTGACCCACCGGGTCTGCGCAACACTATAGTCAGTCGGGCCCCAGATGTTAAGGAGGCATCTCCGGGCCTCAGCCGGCAGGGTCACACCAGTCACTTCTTCCATCACGGCATGCACACGCGTCCAATATCTGGTCACACAAGGGCATTCCCATATAATGTGGAGGAAGGTCCCAAGCATTCCACATCCCCTTCGGCACATGCCATCCGTAGACAGCCCCATGTGTATTAGTCTGGGACCGGTGACATACACCCTGTGCAGTATCTTCAGTTGCACCAGGCGGAGACGCGCTGAAATTGCCACTTCTCTGGGAGAGGAAATCGCCGATTGCCACTCCTCGTCATCCACCTCAATTCCGTCATGCACCCAAAGCTCTCTCAATCGCACCAGCAAATCTACTCGCACATTAATAAGTTTTTTGTAGGTCAGGGAGATAGCACTGTCCGGCATGTGGCCGTCCAACACCCGATCCTCCAGGGGAGACGATTCAGGGATCACCTCCGCCCCCGACACATAAGGGGAAAGAGCATGGGTAAGCTGGGCGTGTCGGAAATATTCCGTTGCCGCCAATTGGTACTCTGATTGCAACACTTCGAAAGACTTGACCCTACCCCTGGCCACCATGTCCCCAACCCTGGATATCCCAATGGTGTCCCACCTATCGAAGCCCTTCGTGTGCCACAACTTCCCCAACACGTCCGAATCAAACAGCGGGGTGGCCATGGTAACCCTATTGTGCCAGCCCAGTGTTTTAGTAACTGCCCGCCAGATATGAACCATAGTCTTAGTGGGACCCGTAAGCATCCGATCCAGAGACCTGGAGTATAACGCTCTGTAGTAATTCCCGTCTCCCACGAGCCATCGGTCCATAGCATAGCCTGGGTTAACCGCCGGTCCGTAGAGGCCGTGATTGATTGCCACAAGTTGGGACGCCCAATAATATCGCCGCACGTCAGGCAGCGCAATACCCCCATCATAACTCGGTATAGTCAGCTTGGCCAGCGCAATCCGCGGCCTGCCGTCCCACAGTAACGCCCGCTGGAGGGATTCGATTTGCTCAAAGTATTTAGCTGGCACAGGGTCCTGGGTGTTCTGCAGGGCGTACAGGAAACGAGGTAACGCCATCATTTTAAAAAGGGCCGCTCTGCCCATAAGGGAAATCGGCAACTTCCGCCAGCCCTCGACGTCCCGGCGCAGCCGCTCCAACGGCGGAAGGAGGTTGTGCGAATAACGGGCTCGGGAGTCCCGCGACACATAGATGCCTAAGTACCGGAAGCCCTGTTGGGCCACCTGGATTGAGCACCCTCGGGGGAGACGCGGCGTATCTCCGGACAGTACATACAGCGAGGACTTAGTCCAGTTGATTACCAGGCCCGAATGGGCCCCAAAAGTCCCCAAGAGGTCGAAAGCCACTATGAGCGAGTGACAGGGAGAAGTGAGGTATAAAAGGATGTCGTCAGCATAGAGCGACACCCGGTCCTCAAATCCCGGGGACCACGGTATGTCAGAGATATCGGGGTGCGCTCTGATCCACGCCGCCAGTGGCTCAAGTGCCAGAGCGAAGAGAAGCGGGGAAAGCGGACAACCCTGCCTAGTGCCCCTGCGTAGCGCGAAAGAGGCCGATAGCCGACCGTTAACCGCCACGTTGGCCAGAGGTGCAGAGTACAGTAGTCGGACCCAGCCAATGAATGCGGGTCCAAACCCCAGCTTGGCCAGCACCGCCCACAGGTAATTCCACTCCAACGAGTCGAAAGCCATAGTGGCGTCTAGAGAAGCGAGGACAGCAGGCTCACGAAGCAGGTGCGAACGCGCCAGTACTGCGTGAAGCCGTCTCAGGTTGAGCGCCGTGTTCCGGTGCGGAATGAAGCCGGACTGGTCAGGGTGGACCAAGTCCGAGATCACGCCCACTAGCCGGTTAGCCAGTATCTTAGCCAATATCTTAGGCTCAGCGTTCAAAAGGGAGATGGGTCGATAAGACCGGCAAAGATTGCGCGGTTTCCCCTCCTTGTGTATCACCACGATGGTGGCCAACCGCTGGTCGGGGGGGAGTTCCCCCACAGCACGGGCCTCAAGGAACATGTTCAACAAAGGCCCGGCAAGCGAGTCAGCCCTGAGTTTGTAGAGCTCAACCGGGATGCCGTTAGGCCCCGGCGCTTTGCCAGAACGCAAGGATTTAATGGCCAGGGCCACCTCGTCCGCCGTCAGTGTCCGATCCATGTCGTCTCGCTCAAGGTCCGAGAGACAGGGAAGCTCTATGTCTTCCAAAAATGAGGCCGACGCAGACTCCGGAAGAGGGTCCGCCGAGGCGTAGACCTCCTCGAAGTAGTCCGCGAAGGATCCAACTATCGCGGCCGGGTCGGTCAAGGTGATACCATCCTCTCCCACCAACTCCGGGACCACTCGGGACGCGAGTTCCCTTCTATCTAGCCACGCCAAGAGCTTACCAGCCTTGTCCCCCGCGTCGTATATCCTACCTTGCTGCTCCCTACTCAGGGCTTTCGCCGCATCCGTGGCAGTCGCGCGGAGCTCGGACTGTTTAAGGGAGAGCGCGTGAAGCAGTTCGGGAGAGGGATCTAGCTCCAATTGGGAGTTTAGCTCAGCAAGGTCGGATTCCAGCCGAACAACATCCTCATCCCGCCGGCGGCGGGCCTCCGCAATCAAGGAGAAGGCCTCGCCGCGTAGTACGGTCTTGAAAGCCTCCCAGAGGGAGACTGCTGAGTCAACTGAGCCGGTGTTTTCGGCAAAGTACCGATCCACTGCTTTGATCAGTAGCGACCTGGACTTCGGGTCACGGAAGTACCACGGGTTAATGGGAGCCACTCGCGAGGACGCGGGGACCTGGAAATCAAAGGAAACCCAAACTGGGGAATGATCCGAGATACCCCTAGCCAGAAGACGCGCCGTGGATACGGATTGCGCCTGGGCCGCCGGGGTGAGAACGTAGTCTATCCTGGACAGGCTGCCATGGGCGCCGGAGAGAAACGTGTATTGCCGCTGGGAGGGGTGCATCAACCGCCAACAATCGACCATCCCCATTGAACCCAGAAAGTCAGGCAACCAGGACTGGGAAGGACGCAGGTCTCTGGATGGGAAGCGGTCCAGGGTTCCGGACACGACAGAGTTGAAGTCCCCACCCACCAACAACAGGCCCTCGGGGAGACCCAAAATGGCGGCAGCTAGGTCCCTAAAAGTAGTTTCCTGTAACCCCGGGGGAATGTAAACTGAAACCAAAACCAAAGTACGGCCCTCCCATTTACCCACCACAGCCACGTATCTGCCTCTCTCATCCGCAGTCACTGACTCCACCTCCAGCGGGAGGGACATGCGCACCATGATGCCCACCCCTCGTGATCCTGAAGAGAACCCCGAGTGTGCCACCATTTTGAACCCACGTCTGCTCAGTGCTTTACAAGTGTGTCCCACTAGATGGGTCTCCTGCAGGAAAATGACATCAGGCGAATAACGTTTAAGCATCTGCAACACAACCCCCCTCTTAATGCGGTCCCCCAACCCGTTGACATTCCAGCTCAGCAAATTTAAAGATTTACCCCCCATCGTCAAAGAGGCTCCACCCCCTCCCCACCCCCCGCAATGGCGCCCACCGCAACGACAGAACAATCCAAGGAACCCTCAGCCAGAACAAAGAAAAAGACAGAAAAAAAGGTTGAAACATCACACCCCAACTACCCCCCACCCTGCACCCCTGCATTAGACTATAATCCACCCCAACTAGCAGTGTGCCTGTCGCCCCTTAACTAATCTACAAGAAGTCTACAGAGGAGAAAGGAGACATCCTATCACCCCCCGTCATCCCCCATATTAAAGACAAAAAGAGTCAAAACCAATAGCAGCAATGTCTGAAGTTGAGGTCCCATACGGTCACCCAGCAAACGGAAAGTCAAACTGAAAACCATCACTCCCGTGCTTCCGCTCCTCCGGTGGTCTCCTCCGTCTGGTCAGCCGGTTCCTGTCGCTCCTGGGGAAGGGTGTCCAGCCAGTGTCCCACCTCATCTGGAAAGTCAAAAAACAAGGTCCGGTGGTCACGTTCAATCCGAAGCTTGGCTGGGTAGAGCATGGAGTACCGCAGGCCCATTTCCCTCAGTCGCCGTTTCACCCCTGTAAAACTCTGACGTTTTTTCTGCACGGCCTGGGTGAAGTCTGGAAAGAAGTTAACTTCGGAGTTTTGGAAACGCAGAGGGCCCGCGGTCCTCGATGCCTGCAGGATAGCGTCTCTGTCCCTAAAGTTAAAGAGCCGTGCGATAATTGGGCGAGGGAAGGCGCCAGACTTCGGCGGTCCCCCCGGTATCCTGTGTGCCCGCTCCACAGAGAAGAACTTACTCAAGCCACCGGGCATCAAGTTCTTAAGCACCAGGTCCTCCACGAAAAGTTCCACTGAGTCCTCCTCGGCCCTCTCCGGGACCCCAGTAATGCGAACATTCTGGCGTCGCGCACGGCCTTCGAAATCGTCCAGCCGGCGCGCCAGCATACCGTTCGCCAGCTTCAGGCCGCGCACCTCCGTCTGTATGTCCGACACATCGGTGATCAGGCTAGCCGTCTTGAGGTCCAGCGATTTGACCCGGTCGTTGGTTTTCCCGAGGTCAGTTCTGACGAGGTTCAACTCAATCTTCAGGGAGTCGACCTTGCTGGACAGTTCTTCTCGGAGAGTACGCATTTCTGATTGCACTCCCGTGATTGCGCCCATAACGTCCCGAAGCGTTATCTCAGAGTCCTCCGGCGATCGATCCCTAGTCGGGTCCTTGGTACGGCCTGCCAGAACCGGCGAGCCCTTCGACTGGGAGAAGCGCTCTGGGATGGTAGATTGGGACTGGGGCAGTTTTCTGTTGACCCGCTGGGGCTTGCCTTTGTCCAGTTCCCCTCTGCCCGCCATGTTGGCGCGGCCGACAAGATAACAGGGACCAGGAAGTTCAGTGGAAGGTGCGCCACACACTCAACGATGTCACCAGGGTCCGATACATCGGCCGAGTACCAGGGCGTTCAAATACCGGAGTCACACACCACAGGGTCCCGGCTTAGGCAAAGAAGCGCCCGCATGGGAGCACCGCTGCGCACCACAGCAATAGACCAGTGTCACGGGCGGAGCCACCAAGGTCCGTCGAGCTAACGGGGTCCAGGAATGTCCGATTTTCACTCCGAAAGCGGGCGCCGCATCAGGACCCACTCAGCAATCGATTCCCACAGTTGTGGGACAGGATAGGCATCAGGATTATTGCGGAGGATCGGGAGGTCTTCGGAGCTCCGAGCTCACGCGGCCATCTTGATCGCCGGCGAAGCTCCTCCTCCGATAATTACGTTATTACTCCTCCTTGTGTAATTTAGGAGGGACAATTCTTCCGCAAGAGCCGGTTCAGCCGGCACGAGCAGCTTTCGTGCTGACTATTTGTGTTTTTTGGGCATCTGGCTCTATTTCAGTTGCAAAAATGCCACGTTGCTTCCAAAATGGAAGTGAGGGACAACTTTTGCGCCAAGAAATCGTGCGAAACGCAGAATGACTCTTTTCGCGTAATTCCGCAGAATCCTCCTCTAATTCTGTGTGATACACTAGACGGAATTACGCAAGTCCCGCTCACCCCTACGCATAAACCTTTTGGTACGCCACTGCTTCACTTTAGAAGACCACGGAGCTTCAGTGACACTGCAGCGCCACACCTTAAAAACTACAGAACCCCACGTAATGCTGCAGTGCGTGACCTTAACAGACCAGAAACCTCAGTGACACTGCAGCCCCCCCCCTCCCTACACACCAAGGACTGCAGCCTGCAGGGTCCGGTGCACAGACCCCCTCTCGCCAGCGCCCAGTGTTCCAATCCTGGCCCATGTCCACCGGAGACACTCACAGTACGGCCCGCGGGCCGCCAGCGGCTCCTCGTGTTCACTCCACTCAGCACTATCAAAAAACAGATGCTAAATGAACAGGAGCGAGTATATTTTAAAGGTATTTGAAGTTAAAGAAAGGAAATAACGTGGGTGTCCAGCCCCTCTTAACTTTATTAGCATTCATGTTTAAGAACATCTTGGAGCAAAAGTGTAAAAAAACGAGATTCTCTTCAAATTTCGAAAGGTGTTTTTCATTAACATGCAGAACCGATGCACCTTAGAACATCAAATGATGTCAGTGCATTGAGAAGTATTTGTTTTAAGTGATTGCTTTCAAACATGAATTTAGAAACATGCATTCCGCCCGCTCCCCCACCTGGACAGCAGTGCCAAGAGGGAACTAAGACGCATGCCAGCTTCATGTGCACTCTTTGGATGGCCGCGGCTCAAATTATACATGAACAACACTATGTTCATTAAATCAAACACGGAAGGTTCTGTACAGCGCACATCCCGGAGTCATGATTTCAAGGTGCGATAGGGCCGAAAAGGAGGGAAAGTGAAATAAAGCGGCTGCCTGGGATCAAACAATTTGTTTCAGTGGGGAAGCCGTGATTAATCCATGTTTTTTCTGGTTTCACGTTGTGCAGTTCAGCCTCTAGATGTATATGCTTCGCTTCCCTTACACCCACCGTACTGCCAGCCCCTCCGTCCACCCCCCTCCAGGCATCAACAAGGCCCTCGGTCACATCACTGAAAAAACGTTTGGCCCCCGGGGAATGCTTGTGAGTGCCCATGATGCACCCCCCACTGCACCAATGTCTCCTTGACCAGTTTCATTTAATGCTGAATATAAGAGTACCTTGGGATTATTTATCTTTTCAAAACACACTTTGAATATTTATGGGCGCTGTAAATAATCTCTCGCAACAACGTGGGTGGCTCCCTCCAGAGATTAGAGACCCCTCTCTGCATCCAACCCAATGGACAGCGCCTCGCACTTTACACCCTCTCCACCACCACATAAAGATAGCTCCTAGAAATGCACACAAGCGCCTCTCGCTCCACAGCAAGGACCGTTCTCGGCAGTGCACAGCTTGCAAAGGTGGCCCATCCCCTCATACCAGGCTGCCCCCTACTGTGCAGTACGTACATACCTCTACGACTCCCTACCCATTCCGTAGACACCTCAATATAGCCAGAATATGCATACATGTTACCCCACATCATGGATAGCGCCCTCCAGTAGAGAATGGGTGCACAGCAGCCCTGCCTTACCCTGGACAGCTCCCTCTGTACAGAATATACAGACCGCTCTCCCTCCTTACCACTGACAACTCCCTCTGTACAGAATATACAGACCGCTCTCCCTCCTTACCATGGACAGCTCCCTCTGTACAGAATATACATACCGCTCTCCGTCCTTACCCTGGACAGCTCCCCCTAGTATAGAATATACAGACCGCTTCCCCCCCTTACCATAGACAGCTCCCACCACTACAGAATGCGTAGACAGCACTCCCACTTTACCACGGACAGCTCCCTCTAGTATAGAATATACAGACCACTCCACCTCCTTACCATGGACAGCTCCCTCTAGTATAGAATATACAGACCACTCCACCTCCTTACCATGGACAGCTCCCACTAGTACAGAATATACAGACCGCTCTCCCTCCTTACCACAGACAGCTCCCTCTAGTACAGAATATACAGACCGCTCTCCCTCCTTACCACAGACAGCTCCCTCTAGTACAGAATATACAGACCAATCTCCCTCCTTACCATGGACAGCTCCCTCTAGTACAGAATATACAGACCGCTCTCCCTCCTTACCACGGACAGCTCCCTCTAGTACAGAATATACAGACCGCTCTCCCTCCTTACCACGGACAGCTCCCTCTAGTACAGAATATAAAGACCGCTCTCCCTCCTTACCACGGACAGCTCCCTCTAGTACAGAATATACAGACCGCTCTCCCTTCTTACCACGGACAGCTCCCTCTAGTACAGAATATACAGACCGCTCTCCCTCCTTACCACAGACAGCTCCCTCTAGTATAGAATATACAGACCACTCTCCCTCCTTACCATGGACATCTCCCTCTAGTACAGAATATACAGACCACTCTTCTTCCTTACCATGGACAGCTCCCTCTAGTACAAAATATATAGACCGCTTTCCCTCCTTACCACAGACAGCTCCCTCTAGTACTGAATATACATACCGCTCTCCCTCCTTACCACAGACAGCTCCCTCTAGTACAGAATATACAGACGACTTCCCCTCCTTACCATGGACAGCTCCCAACACTACAGAATGCGTAGACAGCACTCCCACTTTACCACGGACAGCTCCCTCTAGTATAGAATATACAGACCACTCCACCTCCTTACCATGGACAGCTCCCTTTAGTACAGAATATACAGACCACTCTCCCTCCTTACTATGGGCAGCTCCCTCTAGTACAGAATATACAGATCACTCCGCCTCCATACAATGGACAGCTCCCACTAGTACAGAATATACAGACCGCTCTCCCTCCTTACCACGGACAGCTCCCTCTAGTACAGAATATACAGACCACACTCCCTCCTTACCATGGACAGCTCCCTCTGGTACAGAATATACAGACCACTCTCCCTCCTTACCATGGACAGCTCCCTCTAGTACAGAATATACAGACCGCTCTCCCTCCTAACCATGGACAGCTCCCTCTAGTACAGAATATACAGACCACTCTCCCTCCTTACCATGGACAGCTCCCTCTAGTACAGAATATACAGCCCGTCTTCGCCTCTTACCACAGACAGCTCTCTCTTGTACAGAATATACAGACCACTCTCCCTCCTTACCATGGACATCACCCTCTAGTACAGAATATACAGACCGCTCTCCCTCCTTACCATGGACAGCTCCCTCTGGTACAGATTATACAGACTGCTCTCGCCTCTTACCACAGACAGCTCCCTCTAGTACATAATATACAGACCGCTCTCCCTCCTAACCATGGACAGCTCCCAACACTACAGAATGCGTAGACAGCACTCCCACTTTACCACGGACAGCTCCCTCTAGTACAGAATATACAGACCGCTCTCGCCTCTTACCACAGACAGCTCCCTCTAGTACAGAATATACAGACCGCTCTCCCTCCTAACCACGGACAGCTCCCTCTAGTACAGAATATACAGACAGCTCTCGCCTCTTACCACAGACAGCTCCCTCTAGTACAGAATATACGGACCGCTCTCCCTCCTTACCATGGACAGCTCCCTCTGGTACAGATTATACAGACCGCTCTCGCCTCTTACCACAGACACCTCCCTCTAGTACAGAATATACAGACCACTCTCCCTCCTTACCATGGACAGCTCCCTCTAGTACAGAATATATAGAACGCTCTCCCTCCTTACCATAGACATCTCCCTCTAGTACAGAATATACAGACCGCTCTCCCTCCTTACCATGGACAGCTCCCTCCGGTACAGATTATACAGACCGCTCTCGCCTCTTACCACAGACAGCTCCCTCTAGTACAGAATATACAGACCGCTCTCCCTCCTAACCACGGACAACTCCCTCTAGTACAGAATATACAGACCACTCTCCCTCCTTACCATGGACAGCTCCCTCTAGTACAGAATATACAGACCGCTCTCCCTCCTTACCACAGGCAGCTCCCTCTAGACCCGATTGTACATACCGCTCTCCCTCCTTACCATAGACATCTCCCTCTAGTACAGAATATACAGACCACTTCCCCTCCTTACCATGGACAGCTCCCAACAGTAAAGAATGCGTAGACAGCACTCCCACTTTACCACAGACTGCTCCCTCTAGTATAGAATATACAGACCGCTCTCCCTCTTTAACACGGACAGCTCCCTCTAGTACAAATTGTACAGACCGCTCTCGCCTCTTACCACAGACAGCTCCCTCTAGTACAGAACATACAGACTGCTCTCTCTCCTAACCACGGACAGCTCCCTCTAGTACAGAATTTACAGACTGCTCTCCCTCCTTACCATGGACAGCTCCCTCTAGTACAGAATATACAGACCGCTCTCCCTCCTTACCACAGACAGCTCCCTCTAGTACAGAATATACAGACCACTTCCCCTCCTTACCATAGACAGCTCCCAACACTACAGAATGCGTAGACAGCACTCCCACTTTACCACGGACAGCTCCCTCTAGTATAGAATATACAGACCACTCCGCCTCCTTACCATGGACAGCTCCCACTAGTACAGAATATACAGACCACTCTTCCTCCTTACCATGGACAGCTCCCTCTAGTACAAAATATATAGACCGCTTTCCCTCCTTACCACAGACAGCTCCCTCTAGTACTGAATATACATACCGCTCTCCCTCCTTACCACAGACAGCTCCCTCTAGTACAGAATATACAGACGACTTCCCCTCCTTACCATGGACAGCTCCCAACACTACAGAATGCGTAGACATGTTAAAGATTAGACTGCAAATGTCAACATTATCGGCGCCATCTTGCCTCTTTCGAGCCCATTCGTGCGCGTAAGCAGCAGCCATTTTGAGCACCATGGCCTCCCTGCCCCCTCGCCGATAGCCAGCGCGTCTCTCTCTCTCTCTCTTAACCTCGCAAGCATCCCCCCCCCGCACGCTGACAACCCCCGCTCTCTCATGCCTTGGGTCATAAACCCCTCTTCAGCGCAGCTTCACCGCAGAATCCCATCCTGTTCCCAGCACAACACCTCCCTTCATTCCTTTCATGGTCGCAGACCCTTTTGATGCAAACCCCCTTTTCCTGTGTCCCCGTTTGTCTTCCCTGTTCCCAGGCCGCCACCTGGCCCTGCGGATACTGCTTATTACCCCGTACAGTAGGAAGCTTCCCCTCCCCATCAAAAGACCCTCGAGCCGATCAAAGCCCCCACCCTATGAGATCCGATCAACCCCATGCATTCCGTGAATCGGCGGAATGCCCTGCTGCGCGACAATTATCACCTGTTGTGACCGGGGTGGGGAATTCAACTGTAAATGTATGTGGGAACGGGCCTGAAGGGGAGATTCCGAGGATGTTCTTTCAGATGTCAAAATGTTGCGAGAATGTGTGACGTGCAATAAAGGTCATAAACCCTAGTATAAGAGGCCAGGCCTCAGAGATGTGGTTAGAGCACCTCGTGACGATACTTGCTGTCTGAATTGATGTGTTCTCCTCCGGAGAGAATAAAATCCTCGTTTCCTGCCTTCCAGTCTCCAGCGCCTGCTTCTTCATTGATTAATATTGGTGGGTCATAGAGGCGACACCGCCGGGCAACATAAAAGGGTCTTTGGTTACTGGTTGCCTTTGAAACCCTTTTTAACAATTGGCGTCCCAAACGTGGGGCCCATCAGCGACTCGTGGATCCAGTGGGAGAGGTCCTGACGACAGAGTGAACGACTGCAACGATCGGAAGGTACCCTGTCCGATAGACCCTCGTCTGACAGCCGATCATCCAAACTTCACTGGTTCCGAACAGACCTCTCTCGAGTGATCTGCGGTCCTGACTGGGAACCATCAGGAGTGCCACGAGAAGTACGAAGAGAAGAGGACGATCGGGCGCTGGATTCGGAAGACAAGAAACTGTCCATGCGGTCCGGGTAAGGTCGTGTAAACACGACGAATTGCGAAAGTGATTGATAATTGAAAGTGATTGATAATTGATGAGAAAATACTAGTATTACTTTTTGTTAATTTATTTGGAGATTCGCTGTCTGCAAACGGAGAAACAACAGGCTCTCCCTTTATAAACAGCGAAGGATAGGTACGCACCCGTCGGACCTATCTTTCTCCCCCACTGAACAATTGCCCCTCCCCCATTGATTAACTGTTATAGATTGTTTTCTGGAGATTCTCTGTCTGCAAATAGGGAAGAATAGGTCCCCTCTTTGCAGATAGTGAAAGGGTAGGTGACGCGAACCTTTGCGAGCCTACTTATTCTCCCCATTGACAATATTGATTTTTTATTTTTGACCTAACATTGATTGCTCAAGATTGGTTCATGAGGTATTCACTACCTGCAAATAACGTAGAATAGAAATATTCTGTCTAGTCTTTGCATGCAGTGATAAGATAGGTAGTGCTGACTATTATCCCATTGTGATCCGTCATGCCTGTCTTCTCCCCACTGGTTAGTAGCCTGTTTAGCCCGGACCGCTTATTAGAGATGAACCATCCGGCTCCGCTGGAAGGCACCCCTAATAGGGACATGTTCATGAAGCATGGATTAATTGCTATAGCCTATAGCCAACTGTGGCATAAATATACGAAAAAGGATCGAGAAAGTCAGTGGCCACTGGTAGGATCCTTTGAAGACGATAAAATAAACGCACTAGAAACAGCCCTTGGTAAAAATAAGACGACGCCCACTATGCTTGACAGCTTCGGCATGTGGCGAAAAGAAGCCGAACAACGTAAAAAGAGAACTGAGAGTAGGTTGGGAAAAGAGCTGCGGAAAGCAGCCCACCTAGCGGCCCAGAAACTAGAGAAAGAGATAAAAGAAAGAGAGGATACCAAACAGAAGCTAGAAATAGAAACATCAAGCCAGTGTCTGGTTAGAACACCCTCCACGCTCTACCCTGAATTACACTCGAAACAGCGAACCAACGATGATCTGCTGCTAGGTCCTCCGATCATCCACATGCCCCCTCCATATGCCCCTTCCCAACCCTTAGCCCAGCACCCACTACCCCCAGGTACAAGCGAGAGTAGCACCACGGCTTCAGCCCCCATGGCCTCTGTGCCGGCTGAACTCCTTGTATTAGACGCTACGCAAACGACAACGCTGGGGGACCCAGAAGCCCGAAGGGTTGGTCCTGCAAGAACATATAGACTAAGCAAACATGAACGAGCAGGGGTCGACAAGATAGCAAAGATACTGGTAGAGAAGAGGGAAGATGAAGAGTCCGTCACGGATGTGTTTAATTCTTATACAGGGAGTCACAGACGACACTTTACTGTACAACTGTGTTACCACGTCTTAAACGCATACGAGGACCGATATCAAGAAAAAGGCCCCCAGAGCCTAACGACTCTGTACCGGAAGGTCGATATCGGGGATGAGAGTGAGAGTGATGTGACGGACCTCCTTACGCGTACGCTTGAGGTTTTCCGCCACCTCACTGAACAAAAGCCGAAAATCGAATCCACAACATCCGTACCAACCGAACCACAAACTGAACGATCTAACACCATGATGCCGATACGAGAGACTGCCCCTTACTGGGTTCCTCCACGAGGTGAAGGGACTCACGATGACGCAAACAACAAAGATGCAAAGGGACGGGTAGTGTACAATTGGGTCTACCAACCATGGGACCGGCAAGAGATTCTGACCTTCCGGAAATCTCTGCCTGATCTACGTAAAAACCCCACTGCCTTCTATACTGAGTTGGGTACAGCCCTAGGATCGACGATTATGACTCTGGCTGACATCGACTTGTTTTTCGGGTTATGTCTACCAGCTGATGTGTGGAAGCAAATCCGGAAAGTCGACCACTCTGAGCTGTTTGGACATAACTGGTCACAACTCGATGGCATAGACAGACAACGAGAACCCGGACAAAAGCCTTTGAAAGCCATTTTAGACCTCCCGGATAAAATCGTACAGAAATTAAAAACCCTGATCCCAGAAAAGAAAGTGGACTGGTCGATAGTAACGGCTTGTCGCCAGAAACCTCAGGAGGATGTATCGGAATACTTCTCCCGGTTTGAAACGGTGTTCTCCGATTACAGCGGCCAGGACCTGACCACTGCAACCGGACACCATCTGTTCGTCCAGAATTACGTTAAGGGCTTATCACCGGAGGTCTCGCAGAAACTGCAGGCCAGCGAAAGTAGTTGGGCAGCCTCCAAACCTACGGCTATCCTCCAGATGGCCCAATATTATGAACATCAGAAAAACGAAAACGATAGAACAACAGAGAGAAAGAAGAAAGATTTAAAGGAGAGGGTGATGATGGCTCAACTGCAAGGGGTGACTCTGGGACGAGACCAATACCGGGGAAACCATCAGATGAACGTCCCTAAAACTGCACCTCCCAAAGACCGTACTTCGACTCCCCACATTGGACGTACAGACATTAGAGAGGACCAGTGTGCCTTCTGTAAAGGATCGGGCCACTGGAAATCTCAATGCCCAGTTCTTTTGGAACTCATCAGAAATAGAGATCCTAGAGATACAGCAAGCGAACCAAGAAATAGGGGACCACAACGAGGGCCCTCAAACAACACAACTAATGATAGATCACGTAGGCCAAACACATTTGATCGACCCCGACAGAACCAATGCCAGCAATCTGACTACGATGATGTTCATGACTTTGCATAGGACTGCCTAGGGCAAGGGAGGGATCCAGTCGAGCTCCATGTTGACCAGCAAGGCCCCTATGTCACTGCTAAGGTCTTGGGTACCAAGTCACCATTCCTGGTAGACACTGGCGCAACACGTAGTGCATTATCTAAACGACTGATTCCAAGGGCACCCTTGTCTGGCTCACTAATAACATCAACAGGTTTCGATGGAACGCCCTCCACTAACCCTTTGTCCGCCCCGATCCTCTTTGACTTAGAAAACAACACCACTGACACTACGTTTTTGCTTTCCTCCAATAGCCCTGACGCAATTATGGGACTCGACTTATTGAAACACTTCCGGGCAACGATTAGATGTTCCCAAGATGGAGTCCGAGTTTTCCTTTACGACAATCCTGTTCTGCTTAGACATTGCCCCCCCAGACACATGTTTTCCATCACCGACGCTGACACTTCCCTGCTTGACACTCTGCCTCCGTATCTGTGGGCCAAAACAGATTCGGATGTAGGGCGCATGATGATTGACCCAGTGCACATTACTGTTCGACCAGATGCAACACTCCCAAAACTTCCACAATATCGGATATCGCCCGAGGGCGAGAAGGCATTGGTAGAAATCATCCAATCACTGATAGACGCGGGAGTGGTAGAGGAAGTGGTTAGCAACGTTTGCAACAGCCCAATCTTGCCCAACATTAAGAAACAGGGAGAAGGAGTTGAGAAAGCATACCGCTTCATCATTGACCTTCGAGAAATCAACAAAGTGGTGGTACCCCAGTACCCTGTGGTCTCGGACATTACCACCATCCTGACTTTGATTCCCTCCACTGCCACCACCTTCACTGTCATTGACCTCAAAAACGCATTCTTTTCCATCCCCATCCACCCAGACAGCCGATATCTCTTCGGTTTCACCCTAAAAGCCCGCTCGTATAGGTTCTGCCGAGCACCCCAGGGCTACACAGAAAGCCCTAGCATCTACAGCCAGGCCCTCAAGAGACAACTGGATCAAGTCCAGTTACCCGATGGAGTGGTGTTAGTGCAATATGTCGATGACATCCTCTTGGCAGCCGACACCACTCCACTAGCTGTCACAGCCACCATTCAACTCCTGCACTTCCTTGCAGAAAATGGCCACAAGGTCTCTAAGAAGAAGTTGCAATTCTGCCAATCCCAGGTCACCTACCTAGGCCACCTTTTGTCCAAAGACGGAAGGAAACTGACTCCTGACCGGATCCAAACCATTCTCGACACCCCCATCCCTAGGACCCAGAAACAGGTCCGCTCTCTACTAGGCCTCACCTCCTTCTGCCGACAGTGGTTACCCAACTTTAGCCTCGTAGTAAAACCACTGCTTTCACTGCTAGCTAAGGATATCCCTTTCCCACTCCCTTGGACCCCTGAGTGTCAGGCTTCTTTCATGCAACTACGAGATGCCCTTTGCTCGGCCCCTGTGTTGGGTACCCCCGACTACACAAAGCCCTTCTCCCTTTACACTCACGAAAGGGAGAGGTGCGCTTTATCTGTCCTGACCCAGTCCATCGGCTCAAAACAACGACCATGCACTTACTTCTCAGCCACCCTTGATCCTGTAGCCAGAGCCCTGCCTGCTTGCCTTCGAGCCGTAGCTGCTGCTGCGATCTCTATCCGACAGAGTGAGGGGATCGTGCTCTCGAATTCCCTCACAGTACTGGTACCCCATGCAGTTGACACCCTCCTAAACCAAACCAAAACGCAACACCTGACGAGTGCACGACTGATGGGATACGAACTGACTCTGCTCGCACCCCACATCACTCTGAAGAGATGCACCACACTGAACCCAGCAACCCTGCTGCCCTTACCAGAAAATGATCCCAATGCGCACCCTATACACGACTGTGTGACCCTCACAGACGAACAGACCAGAAGTAGGGTTGACCTCAGAGACACGGCCTTTCCCAACCCCGACGGAGAGCTGTGGGTGGACGGTTCTTGCATCAAACTCCCCGATGGCACCACTTCAGCTGCCTATGCAGTCACCACGGCTCGAACTGTAGTCGAGACAGCCCGCATAACGCAACGATCTGCCCAGGCAGCAGAACTGATTGCCCTGACACGAGCCTGTATTCTAGCGGCAGGAACCACAGCAAACATTTACACCGACAGCCAGTATGCCTTTGGGGTGGTTCACCATTTTGGGCTCCTTTGGAGGGAGAGGGGATTCTTGACCTCACACGGCACCCCCATTTTGCACGGGGATCTAGTCTCCGCCTTGATCGAAGCCGTCCTTCTCCCCAAAAAGCTTGCAGTCATCAAATGTCAGGCACACAAAAAGGTGACGGACATTATTGGACAGGGAAATGCACTAGCCGACATCACTGCCCGAACGACAGCTGAAAATAGGACAACAACACGCATGTACGCGACCAGGTCACAAGCAGAAAAATGGTCTGACGCTAGGGACACTATCAGAGACATTCAAATGGCTAGCACACAACACGAACTGACTGAATGGACACGGATGGGATTGAAAGATGACGAAGGCTGCTGGCGGACAAAAGACACAAACAAATGGTTGCTACCTGACTCGTATCTGATTCCCATACTGACTATGGCACACTCCCCTGCCCACATAGGATCAGCCCCCATGATTGAACTTGTCTCCAGAGTTTGGCACAATGATAAGATCACAGAGTCCGCCAAACGCTTGGTCCAACAATGCTTGATATGCCTGCAACACAATCCCGGGAAAGGAACTGTAGTACCCCGGGGAGGGTTTGGGGTCCCAAATCACCCGTTTGAAGTCCTGCAGATGGACTACATCCAACTAGACAGATGTCAAGGCCTGAAATATGTACTTGTGGTGGTATGCGCATTTAGCAAATGGGTGGAAGCATACCCAACCCGTGACAACACTGCTATGGCCACAGCAAAAGTACTGTTAAAGGAGTTCTTCCCCCGTTACGGCCTTTGTCGAATTTTGTGGAGCGACAATGGCCCCCACTTCGTAGCCGAAGTTATCCAACTCATTTTGAAGGGGTTGGGTGTAAAACAAAAGTTCCACGCAGTCTTCCACCCCCAATCTGCTGGACTAGTTGAACGACATAACGCCACACTGAAACTAAAATTGGCCAAAATAGTGGCTACCACAGGACTGAAATGGCCAGACGCACTCCCCCTGGCATTGCTCTCAATGCGTTCCACCCCTACCAAACACCACTTGACACCATACGAGGTTGTATTCGGCCGGCCTATGAATGTCTGGTCTGCACCGAAACCAACTTCCATTCATGACGTCCCGGACGTCCTAATGTCTGATTACTTATGCCAGTTGACTAAAACACTGTCTGTTATCCATCAACAGGTGCTGCATGCCATCCCTGACACTTCCAGGGGTCCCGGACACGCCATCCAACCTGGGGATTTCGTCCTGATCCGGAACTTCCAGCGTGCCAAGAGTCTGGAACCCCGGTGGACGGGCCCCTGGCAAGTCCTCATCACCACCCGAACAGCACTTCGAGTGGAGGGAAAACGCAACTGGCTGCATGCACACCACTGTAAGAAGGTCTCCTCGACCCTGACCTCGACTGAAAGCATCGACAACCAAGAAGAGCTCCTGAACAAGGACCGACCGTCACTAACCTGCTATCCTGATACCGAAACACTTGAACTTTCAAAATTCTCTGATCCCACTGTGCCATCGAGAGAAGGGTATTTCCTGCGTCGAAAGGAGGGAGTCTCGGCTAAGTAGACCACGGACTGAGTTAAATCTCAGAACGGTGACCTAAACACTACCAAGGGTTACCCGGAGAGAAGCAAAACAAAGTCTGTGGTTCTGCCCGCTACCGAGCACCTTGAAGATGATGGAAGCGCCAGATAAGAAGATGATGGAAGCGCCAAATAAGAAGATGATGAAGGCAACAGGAAACACCCACCACAGAAACCCAAAAGCAGACAGACTCCACAGCTCAAAGACAATTGCACTCTTCATCACAATCCTTTTCTGCTTTCTCCTCATAACCACACTCTGGATTGTGGAAGAAAATGCACCTGCTCACGAAACATTCCTGACCACTGCTCAGCCTACCACCATGAAGGAGCATTATCTGATTTCGCTCTCTCCCCAACTCAGAGAGAGGTGAAAGGAATTTTGGAATAACTCTTTTGTACAACTACTTCACCAGCACAACCTTGCCACCAATGCCACCAACTGTTGGATCTGTGGGTTGCTACCCCACGCCACTGGACACTCGATACCATTCATCCCTTCACCTTTCTCAGTTCACGGCTCCTGTCTTGCTTAGCTGATGCTTCTGCAAGAAAGCTTTAAGGACAATGCCACCTCCAGCAAAACCGTAACGCATTTCTACCACGGGGTCTGGCGGAACAGAACAAAGACACACTTCTGCCCGCAGACCACCAACAACACAATCCACTTGGACATCCCGGCTAAGGAACAAATTGAAATGCAAGTGTTCAATAATCCAACCAGAACCACCTTCTCCTACCTGCGAAAACGAACGGCTGCCACTCTGACTGTGGCCCTGTCAGTCTTCAACGTCACCGGCCACATGTGCATGGAAGGGCTTGGGACTCAGCTGGTAGGCCACAGTGCTTGCCGGTTTTCCAGAACCCTGGATTCCACCGACCCACCTTCCTTTGTGGCATCTCCAAACATGTATTTTGTCTGCGGCACGAAGGCTTACACCTGGCTCCCCAAAGGCTGGGGGGGCACTTGTTTCATTTCCTTCATCCTTCCTCCGACTTATGTGGCACCAGCAAATCATCACAGACAAAAACGAGCCAAAGACATTGAACAAGCCGACTCAACAGGAGCGCAGTTCCTCGATGCTATGAAGGGACTTGTCCCCCTCTGGGGCCCGATGGCAAACAGCCGTGCCATCCGACATCTGACTCAAGCAGTTGAGACAACAATGAACATCACGGCTGGTATCCTTGCTAACAACACCGCTGAACTTCAAGCGGTCCGCTTGGTGACCCTCCAGAACCGCCTTGTCCTAGATGTGGTTCTCGCGGATCGTGGTGGAGCATGCCGCATTATTGGGTCCAGCTGCTGTACGTACATACCGGACAACTCACCCTCAGTGTACAAAGCCATCGAACATCTTCATAGGCTCTCTTCAGAGGTCCACCAAGAACAAGAAGAATGGTCGCTTGGTGGTTGGTTCTGGAGCACCGTTAAGAACTGGGGCTGGAGACTATTCACCGTTATCCTGATTCCTATAGTTGTAATATGCGGTCTATGCTTAGGAATTCAATGTCTGCCACCTCTGTGTACATTATGCGTAAATTGTATTTGCCCTAAGACTGTGGACTTTGGAAACGAACATATGAGAGCAATATATGATGCCGAGGTTAGGAATTTTATGAAGATTGACATTGAGTAAGCAAGTTGGCTAAGATATGTTGAAAAGGGAGGACTGTTAAAGATTAGACTGCAAATGTCAACATTATCGGCGCCATCTTGCCTCTTTCGAGCCCATTCGTGCGCGTAAGCAGCAGCCATTTTGAGCACCATGGCCTCCCTGCCCCCTCGCCGATAGCCAGCGCGTCTCTCTCTCTCTCTCTTAACCTCGCAAGCATCCCCCCCCCGCACGCTGACAACCCCCGCTCTCTCATGCCTTGGGTCATAAACCCCTCTTCAGCGCAGCTTCACCGCAGAATCCCATCCTGTTCCCAGCACGACACCTCCCTTCATTCCTTTCATGGTCGCAGACCCTTTTGATGCAAACCCCCTTTTCCTGTGTCCCCGTTTGTCTTCCCTGTTCCCAGGCCGCCACCTGGCCCTGCGGATACTGCTTATTACCCCGTACAGTAGGAAGCTTCCCCTCCCCATCAAAAGACCCTCGAGCCGATCAAAGCCCCCACCCTATGAGATCCGATCAACCCCATGCATTCCGTGAATCGGCGGAATGCCCTGCTGCGCGACAATTATCACCTGTTGTGACCGGGGTGGGGAATTCAACTGTAAATGTATGTGGGAACGGGCCTGAAGGGGAGATTCCGAGGATGTTCTTTCAGATGTCAAAATGTTGCGAGAATGTGTGACGTGCAATAAAGGTCATAAACCCTAGTATAAGAGGCCAGGCCTCAGAGATGTGGTTAGAGCACCTCGTGACGATACTTGCTGTCTGAATTGATGTGTTCTCCTCCGGAGAGAATAAAATCCTCGTTTCCTGCCTTCCAGTCTCCAGCGCCTGCTTCTTCATTGATTAATATTGGTGGGTCATAGAGGCGACACCGCCGGGCAACATAAAAGGGTCTTTGGTTACTGGTTGTCTTTGAAACCCTTTTTAACAGACAGCACTCCCACTTTACCACGGACAGCTCCCTCTAGTATAGAATATACAGACCACTCCACCTCCTTACCATGGACAGCTCCCTTTAGTACAGAATATACAGACCACTCTCCCTCCTTACTATGGGCAGCTCCCTCTAGTACAGAATATACAGATCACTCCGCCTCCATACAATGGACAGCTCCCACTAGTACAGAATATACAGACCGCTCTCCCTCCTTACCACGGACAGCTCCCTCTAGTATAGAATATACAGACCACTCCACCTCCTTACCATGGACAGCTCCCTTTAGTACAGAATATACAGACCAGTCTCCCTCCTTACTATGGGCAGCTCCCTCTAGTACAGAATATACAGATCACTCCGCCTCCATACAATGGACAGCTCCCACTAGTACAGAATATACAGACCGCTCTCCCTCCTTACCACGGACAGCTCCCTCTAGTACAGAATATACAGACCGCTCTCCCTCCTAACCATGGACAGCTCCCTCTAGTACAGAATATACAGACCACTCTCCCTCCTTACCATGGACAGCTCCCTCTAGTACAGAATATACAGCCCGTCTTCGCCTCTTACCACAGACAGCTCTCTCTTGTACAGAATATACAGACCACTCTCCCTCCTTACCATGGACATCACCCTCTAGTACAGAATATACAGACCGCTCTCCCTCCTTACCATGGACAGCTCCCTCTGGTACAGATTATACAGACTGCTCTCGCCTCTTACCACAGACAGCTCCCTCTAGTACATAATATACAGACCGCTCTCCCTCCTAACCATGGACAGCTCCCAACACTACAGAATGCGTAGACAGCACTCCCACTTTACCACGGACAGCTCCCTCTAGTACAGAATATACAGACCGCTCTCGCCTCTTACCACAGACAGCTCCCTCTAGTACAGAATATACAGACCGCTCTCCCTCCTAACCACGGACAGCTCCCTCTAGTACAGAATATACAGACAGCTCTCGCCTCTTACCACAGACAGCTCCCTCTAGTACAGAATATACCGACCGCTCTCCCTCCTTACCATGGACAGCTCCCTCTGGTACAGATTATACAGACCGCTCTCGCCTCTTACCACAGACAGCTCCCTCTAGTACAGAATATACAGACCACTCTCCCTCCTTACCATGGACAGCTCCCTCTAGTACAGAATATATAGAACGCTCTCCCTCCTTACCATAGACATCTCCCTCTAGTACAGAATATACAGACCGCTCTCCCTCCTTACCATGGACAGCTCCCTCTGGTACAGATTATACAGACCGCTCTCGCCTCTTACCACAGACAGCTCCCTCTAGTACAGAATATACAGACCGCTCTCCCTCCTAACCACGGACAACTCCCTCTAGTACAGAATATACAGACCACTCTCCCTCCTTACCATGGACAGCTCCCTCTAGTACAGAATATACAGACCGCTCTCCCTCCTTACCACAGGCAGCTCCCTCTAGACCCGATTGTACATACCGCTCTCCCTCCTTACCATAGACATCTCCCTCTAGTACAGAATATACAGACCACTTCCCCTCCTTACCATGGACAGCTCCCAACAGTAAAGAATGCGTAGACAGCACTCCCACTTTACCACGGACTGCTCCCTCTAGTATAGAATATACAGACCGCTCTCCCTCTTTAACACGGACAGCTCCCTCTAGTACAAATTGTACAGACCGCTCTCGCCTCTTACCACAGACAGCTCCCTCTAGTACAGAACATACAGACTGCTCTCTCTCCTAACCACGGACAGCTCCCTCTAGTACAGAATTTACAGACTGCTCTCCCTCCTTACCATGGACAGCTCCCTCTAGTACAGAATATACAGACCGCTCTCCCTCCTTACCACAGACAGCTCCCTCTAGTACAGAATATACAGACCACTTCCCCTCCTTACCATAGACAGCTCCCAACACTACAGAATGCGTAGACAGCACTCCCACTTTACCACGGACAGCTCCCTCTAGTATAGAATATACAGACCACTCCGCCTCCTTACCATGGACAGCTCCCACTAGTACAGAATATACAGACCGCTCTCCCTCCTTACTATGGGCTGCTCCCTCTAGTACAGAATAAACAGACCACTCCACCTCCTTACCATGGACAGCTCCCACTAGTACAGAATATACAGACCGCTCTCCCTCCTAACCATGGACAGCTCCCTCTAGTACAGAATATACAGACCACTCTCCCTCCTTACCATGCACAGCTCCTTATAGTACAGAATATACAGACCACTCTCGCCTCTTAACACAGACAGCTCCCTCTTGTACAGAATATACAGACCACTCTCCCTCCTTACCATGGACAGCTCCCTCTAGTACAGAATATACAGACAGCTCTCCCTCCTTAACACTGACAGCTCCCTGTTCTACAGAATATACAGACTGCTCTCCCTCCTTACCTTAGACAGCTCCCTCTAGTACAGAATATACAGACCGCTCTCCCTCCTTACCACAGACAGCTCCCTCTAGTACAGAATATACAGACCGCTTTACCTCCTTACCACAGACAGCTTCCTCTAGTACAGAATATACAGACCGCTCTCCCTCCTTACCACAGACAGCTCCCTCTAGTACAAAATATACACACCACTCTACCTCCTTACCACAGGCAGCTCCCTCTAGTACAGAATATAGAGACCGCTCTCCCTCCTTACCACAGACAGATCCCTCTTGTACAGAATATACAGACCGCTCTACTTCCTTACCACAGGCAGCTCCCTCTAGTACCGAATATACAGACCGCTATACCTCCTTACCACAGACAGATCCCTCTCGTACAGAATATACAGATCGCTCTACCTCCTTACCACAGACAGCTCCCTCTAGTACAGAATATACAGACCGCTCTACCTCCTTACCACAGACAGATCCCTCTCGTACAGAATATACAGACCGCTCTCCCTCCTTACCACAGACAGCTCCCACTAGTACAGAATATACAGACCGCTCTACCTCCTTACCAGGGACAGCTCCCTCTAGTACTGATGACTACAGAGCTCTCTCACCTCTTACCATGCATAGCTCCCTCTAGTACAGAATATACAGACCGCTCTCCCTTCTTACCACAGACAGCTCCCTCTTGTACAGAATATACAGACCGCTCTACCTCCTTACCACAGGCAGCTCCCTCTAGTATCGAATATACAGACCGCTATACCTCCTTTACCACGTACAGATCCCTCTCGTACAGAATATACAGACCGCTCTACCTCCTTACCACAGACAGCTCCCTCTTGTACAGAATATACAGACCGCTCTACCTCCTTACCACAGACAGATCCCTCTCGTACAGAATATACAGACCGCTCTCCCTCCTTACCACAGACAGCTCCCACTAGTACAGAATATAAAGACCGCTCTACCTCCTTACCAGGGACAGCTCCCTCTAGTACTGATGACTACAGAGCTCTCTCACCTCTTACCATGCATAGCTCCCTCTAGTACAGAATATACAGACCGCTCTACCTCCTTACCACAGACAAATCCCTCTCGTACAGAATATACAGACCGCTCTCCCTCCTTACCACAGACAGCTCCCTCTAGTACAGAATATACAGACCGCTCTCCCTCCTTACAACAGACAGCTCCCTCTAGTACAGAATATACAGACCGCTCTCCCTCCTTAGCAGGGACAGCTCCCTCTAGTACTGATGACTACAGAGCTCTCTCACCTCTTACCATGCATAGCTCCCTCTAGTACAGAATATACAGACCGCTCTACCTCCTTACCACAGACAGCTCCCTCTAGTACAGAATATACAGACCGCTCTACCTCCTTACCACAGACAGATCCCTCTCGTACAGAATATACAGACCGCTCTCCCTCCTTACCACAGACAGCTCCCACTAGTACAGAATATACAGACCGCTCTACCTCCTTACCAGGGACAGCTCCCTCTAGTACTGATGACTACAGAGCTCTCTCACCTCTTACCATGCATAGCTCCCTCTAGTACAGAATATACAGACCGCTCTACCTCCTTACCACAGACAGATCCCTCTCGTATAGAATATACAGACCGCTCTCCCTCCTTACCACAGACAGCTCCCTCTAGTACAGAATATACAGACCGCTCTCCCTCCTTACCACAGACAGCTCCCTCTAGTACAGAATATACAGACCGCTCTCCCTCCTTACCACAGACAGCTCCCTCTAGTACTGATGACTACAGAGCTCTCTCACCTCTTACCATGCATAGCTCCCTCTAGTACAGAATATACAGACCGCTCTACCTCCTTACCACAGACAGATCCCTCTCGTACAGAATATACAGACCGCTCTCCCTCCTTACCACAGACAGCTCCCACTAGTACAGAATATACAGACCGCTCTACCTCATTACCAGGGACAGCTCCCTCTAGTACTGATGACTACAGAGCTCTCTCACCTCTTACCATGCATAGCTCCCTCTAGTACAGAATATACAGACCGCTCTACCTCCTTACCACAGACAGATCCCTCTCGTACAGAATATACAGACCGCTCTCCCTCCTTACCACAGACAGCTCCCTCTAGTACAGAATATACAGACCGCTCTCCCTCCTTAGCAGGGACAGCTCCCTCTAGTACTGATGACTACAGAGCTCTCTCACCTCTTACCATGCATAGCTCCCTCTAGTACAGAATATACAGACCGCTCTCCCTTCTTACCACAGACAGCTCCCTCTTGTACAGAATATACAGACCGCTCTACCTCCTTACCACAGGCAGCTCCCTCTAGTATCGAATATACAGACCGCTATACCTCCTTTACCACAGACAGATCCCTCTCGTACAGAATATACAGACCGCTCTACCTCCTTACAACAGACAGCTCCCTCTTGTACAGAATATACAGACCGCTCTACCTCCTTACCACAGACAGATCCCTCTCGTACAGAATATACAGACCGCTCTACCTCCTTACCACAGACAGCTCCCTCTTGTACAGAATATACAGACCGCTCTACCTCCTTACCACAGACAGATCCCTCTCGTACAGAATATACAGACCGCTCTACCTCCTTACCACAGGCAGCTCCCTCTAGTATCGAATATACAGACCGCTATACCTCCTTTACCACAGACAGATCCCTCTCGTACAGAATATACAGACCGCTCTCCCTCCTTACCACAGACAGCTCCCTCTAGTACAGAATATACAGACAGCTCTCCCTCCTTAGCAGGGATAGCTCCCTCTAGTACTGATGACTACAGAGCTCTCTCACCTCTTACCATGCATAGCTCCCTCTAGTACAGATTGTACAGAACGCTCTCCCTCCTGTTCTTATGGTATATATACATCTGTACAGCAGACAGTACACAGACCCCTCTCAGTGCTGTCCATACACAGACCCCCCTTAGCTGCTCTTTGTATACAGACCCCTCTGCAGGTGTCCCGCTCAGCACAGCTCTACCAACACCTGTACTTTTAGAGACAGTACTTGGGGGTGGGGCACACACAGTGAAGAGGCCCTGAATTGACAGGGCACGGTTGTTGCAGTGACACTGTTTCATTAGCTAGGGTTAGAGGCGGCCCTAGGGGTCAATAAATAACCTCAAGGAGATGATGGACGGAGCGCTGAAACTTTTCAGACACTCACCCCCAGTCACAGATCTAGGTTCAATCCATCACCGTTCTTTAGCTCACTTCACCACCCCAGTCCAGCCCGAACTGCCAAGCCATGCCTTCCCTGGACCGGAAACAAGCATCCTGGTAGCCAGTATCATACAGCCCAAGAGCTGAGCTGTGACGCGCGCAGCCCACGGTGCACAATGGCAGATATGGCGACACCACGTGGGGAGAATATGCTGACGATCAAACACTTTGTTGAAGTTTGACAAAGGATCCCGCCACTCAGGGCTTCTGGCTCCAACCTGCTCACCTTTCCCTCCCTCCCACATTACTGGGCGGTCTCTCACGGGGGTGGATCGGTGGTTCCGGACAAATAAAATATAATCCACGATGGAACACTACTGCATTCAATCATAAGTGGACAGGCACTTCTTGGAGCTGGAAATTCAGCTCTGATGATACCAGCTGTAAAGTGCAACGGGTAAAAACCTCATTGGCAATGAGAGGCACTGTAGACCAGCTCACCAACAGCCCCCTCCCCCACTATCAGGGCACAGGGGAGCATGCAATGACCCTCCTGCCAGGTATGATCCGCCCTTCCCCCCCTCCCTGAAATGACTCCCTCCCTCACCCTTTACTGGCTGCTTCACAGTAGGTCTGGGCATCATTTTAATTACGCTAGTGTAACTGGAGTAATGTAGGTAATTCCTTGTTATTCTTTGACACAAAATTACCAATGTACTCACCTAATTAAGAGTAATTTGGGGGGGGGGGACATTCCTACCGCAAGAGCACATTTAAGGATCGCTATTTGCGTTCTGATGCATTTAGCGCAGTTTCTTAGTGTACAAAGCATCCTAGCATCCATTTTGGACACAAGGGTGCAGGTTGCACAAAGAAAGTACCACTAGATGCCGGGCATAAGTTGGGGGTAAAATTCTACCCCAAAAGCACATTTAGTGCTATTTTCTAGTGCAAAATGCCTTCTTGTGCCCATTTTGGACAGGAGGGCGGGTAGTTTTGTGATAAAAAAATAGTGCTAAATGACGGGTGTAAATTGTGTGAAAATCCTACCCCAAGAGCACAATTAGCAAGACAAGACACATTGTACCCAGAGCAGTGTGCAAGAAAATGCATTGTGACCAGTGTGGAAAGATCCAGAATGTCTTCAGATCAGTGTACTCAAAGCACCGTGCAAGGCTCCACAAGGTACCCAGAGAAGTGTACAAGGATCCAGAATGTACCCAGAGCAGTGTGTAAGGATCCAGAATGTACCCACAGCAGTGTTCAATGATCCAGAATGTACCCAGAGCAGTGTGTAAGGATCCAGAATGTACCCACAGCAGTGTTCAATGATCCAGAATGTACCCAGAGAAGTGTACAAGGATCTAGAATGTACCCAGAGCAGTGTGCAATAATCCAGAATGTACCCAGAGCAGTGTGCAAGGATCCAGAATGTACCCAGAGCAGTGTGCAATAATTCAGAATGTACCCAGAGCAGTGTGCAATAATCCAGAATGTACCAAGAGCGCTGTGTAAGGATCCAAAATGTACCCAAAGCACTTTGCAACGATCCAGAATGTACCCAGAGCACTGTGCAATGATCCAGAATGTACCCAGAGCAGTGTGCAATGATCCAGAATGTACCCAGAGCAGTGTGTAGGATCCAGAATGTACCCAGAGCAGTGTGCAATAATCCAGAATGTACCCAGAGCAGTGTGCAAGGATCCAGAATGTACCCAGAGCAGTGTGCAAGGATCCAGAATGTACCCAAAGCAGTGTGAAATGATCCAGAATGTACACAGAGCAGTGTGCAATAATCCAGAATGTACCCAGAGCAGTGTGAAATGATCCAGAATGTACCCAGAGCGCTGTGCAATGATCCAGAATGTACCCAGAGCAGTGTGAAATGATCCAGAATGTACCCAGAGCAGTGTGCAATGATCCAGAATGTACCCAGAGCGCTGTGCAAGGATCCAGAATGTACCCAGAGCACTGTGCAATGATCCAGAATGTACCCAGAGCAGTGTGCAAGGATCCAGAATGTACCCAGAGCAGTGTGCAATAATCCAGAATGTACCCACAGCATTGTGCAATGATCCAGAATGTACCCAGAGCAGTGTGCAAGGATCCAGAATGTACCCAGAGCAGTGTGCAATAATCCAGAATGTACCCAGAGCAGTGTGCAATAATCCAGAATGTACCCAGAGCAGTGTGCAAGGATCCAGAATGTACCCAGAGCAGTGTGCAAGGATCCAGAATGTACCCAGAGCAGTGTGCAAGGATCCAGAATGTACCCAGAGCAGTGTGCAATGATCCAGAATGTACCCAGAGCAGTGTGCAAGGATCCAGAATGTACCCAGAGCGCTGTGCAAGGATCCAGAATGTACCCAGAGCACTGTGCAATGATCCAGAATGTACCCAGAGCATTGTGCAATGATCCAGAATGTACCCAGAGCAGTGTGCAAGGATCCAGAATGTACCCAGAGCAGTGTGCAAGGATCCAGAATGTACCCAGAGCAGTGTGCAAGGATCCAGAATGTACCCAGAGCAGTGTGCAAGGATCCAGAATGTACCCAGAGCAGTGTGCAAGGATCCAGAATGTACCCAGAGCAGTGTGCAAGGATCCAGAATGTACCCAGAGCAGTGTGCAATAATCTAGAATGTACCCAGAGCAGTGTGCAAGGATCCAGAATGTACCCAGAGCAGTGTGCAATAATCCAGAATGTACCCAGAGCAGTGTGCAAGGATCCAGAATGTACCCAGAGCAGTGTGCAATAATCCAGAATGTACCAAGAGCGCTGTGTAAGGATCCAAAATGTACCCAAAGCACATTGCAACGATCCAGAATGTACCCAGAGCACTGTGCAATGATCCAGAATGTACCCAGAGCGCTGTGCAATGATCCAGAATGTACCCAGAGCAGTGTGTAGGATCCAGAATGTACCCAGAGCAGTGTGCAAGGATCCAGAATGTACCCAGAGCAGTGTGCAATAATCCAGAATGTACCCAGAGCAGTGTGAAATAATCCAGAATGTACCCAGGGCGCTGTGCAATGATCCAGAATGTACCCACAGCATTGTGCAATGATCCAGAATGTACCCAGAGCAGTGTGCAATGATCCAGAATGTACCCAGAGCGCTGTGCAAGGATCCAGAATGTACCCAGAGCACTGTGCAATGATCCAGAATGTACCCACAGCATTGTGCAATGATCCAGAATGTACCCAGAGCAGTGTGCAAGGATCCAGAATGTACCCAGAGCAGTGTGCAATAATCCAGAATGTACCCACAGCATTGTGCAATGATCCAGAATGTACCCAGAGCAGTGTGCAATAATCCAGAATGTACCCAGAGCAGTGTGCAATAATCCAGAATGTACCCAGAGCAGTGTGCAAGGATCCAGAATGTACCCAGAGCACTGTGCAATGATCCAGAATGTACCCACAGCATTGTGCAATGATCCAGAATGTACCCAGAGCAGTGTGCAATAATCCAGAATGTACCCAGAGCAGTGTGCAAGGATCCAGAATGTACCCAGAGCAGTGTGCAATAATCCAGAATGTACCCAGAGCAGTGTGCAAGGATCCAGAATGTACCCAGAGCAGTGTGCAATAATCCAGAATGTACCCAGAGCAGTGTGCAAGGATCCAGAATGTACCCAGAGCAGTGTGCAATGATCCAGAATGTACCCAGAGCAGTGTGCAAGGATCCAGAATGTACCCAGAGCGCTGTGCAAGGATCCAGAATGTACCCAGAGCAGTGTGCAATAATCCAGAATGTACCCAGAGCAGTGTGCAATGATCCAGAATGTACCCAGAGCAGTGTGCAAGGATCCAGAATGTACACAGAACAGTGTGCAATTATCCAGAATGTACCCAAAGCACTTTGCAAGGATCCAGAATGTACCCAGAGCAGTGTGCAATGATCCATAATGTACCCAGAGCGCTGTGTAAGGATACAGAATGTACCCAAAGCACTTTGCAAGGATCCAGAATGTACCCAGAGCAGTGTGCAATAATCTAGAATGTACCCAGAGTAGTATGCAAGGATCCAGAATGTACACAGAGCAGTGTGCAAGGATCAAGAATGTACCCAGAGCAGTGTGCAATGATCCAGAATGTACCCAGAGCAGTGTGCAATGATCCAGAATGTACACAGAGCAGTGTGCAAGGATCAAGAATGTACCCAGAGCAGTGTGCAAGGATCCAGAATGTACCCAGAGCACAGTGCAATGATCCAGAATGTACCCAGAGCAGTGTGAAATGATCCAGAATGTACCCAGAGCAGTGTGCAATGATCCAGAATGTACCCAGAGCAGTGTGCAAGGATCCAGAATGTACACAGAACGGTGTGCAATTATCCAGAATGTACCCAAAGCACTTTGCAAGGATCCAGAATGTACCCAGAACAGTGTGCAATGATCCATAATGTACCCAGAGCGCTGTGTAAGGATACAGAATGTACCCAAAGCACTTTGCAAGGATCCAGAATGTACCCAGAGCAGTGTGCAATAATCTAGAATGTACCCAGAGTAGTATGCAAGGATCCAGAATGTACACAGAGCAGTATGCAAGGATCAAGAATGTACCCAGAGCAGTGTGCAATGATCCAGAATGTACACAGAGCAGTGTGCAATGATCCAGAATGTACACAGAGCAGTGTGCAAGGATCAAGAATGTACCCAGAGCAGTGTGCAAGGATCCAGAATGTACCCAAAGCACTTTGCAAGGATCCAGAATGTACCCAGAGCAGTGTGCAATGATCCAGAATGTACCCAGAGCGCTGTGTAAGGATACAGAATACCTAAAGCACTTTGCAAGGATCCAGAATGTACCCAGAGAAGTGTGCAATGATCCAGAATGTACCAAGAGCGCTGTGTAAGGATCCAAAATGTACCCAAAGCACTTTGCAAGGATCCAGAATGTACTCAGAGCAGTGTGCAATGATCCAGAATGTACCCAGAGCGCTGTGTAAGGATCCAAAATGTACCCAATGCACTTTGAAAGGATCCAGAATGTACCCAGAGCAGTGTGCAAGGATACAGAATGTACCCAGAGCTGTGTGCTATGATCCAGAATTTACCCAGAGCAGTGTGCAATGATCCAGAATGTACCCAGAGCGCTGTGTAAGGATCCAAAATGTACCCAAAGCACTTTGCAAGGATCCAGAATGTACCCAGAGCGCTGTGTAAGGATCCAAAATGTACCCAAAGCACTTTGCAAATATCCAGAATGTACTCAGAGCAGTGTGCAATGATCCAGAATGTACCCAGAGTGCTGTGTAAGGATCCAAAATGTACCCAATGCACTTTGCAAAGATCCAGAATGCACCTAGAGCACTGTGCCATGATCCAGAATGTACCCAGAGCCGTGTGCAATGATCCAGAATGTACCCAACGCACTTTGCAATGATCCAGAATGTACCCATAGCAGTGTACAATTATCCAGAATGTACCCAGAGCAGTGTGCAATGATCCAGAATGTACCCAGAGCAGTGTGCAATTATCCAGAATGTACCCACAGCATTGTGCAAGGGTCTGGAATGTACCCACAGCATTGTGCAAGGGTCCGGAATGTACCCACAGCATTGTGTAAGGATACAGAATGTACCCACAGCATTGTGCAAGGGTCTGGAATGTACACACAGAATGATGTACCCAGAACACTGTGCAAGGATCCAGAATGTACCCAGAGCCCTGTGCAAGGATCCAGAATCCAGAATGTACCCACAGCATTGTGCAAGGATCCAGAATGTACCCACAGCACTTTGCAAGAATCCATAATGAACCCAGAGCACTGTGCAAGGATCCAGAATGTACCCACAGCACTTTGCAAGAATCCATAATGAACCCAGAACACTGTGCAAGGATCCAGAATGTACCCACAGCACTTTGCAAGAATCCATAATGAACCCAGAGCACTGTGCAAGGATCCAGAATGTAACCACCGCATTGTGCAAGGATCCAGAATGTACCCACAGCACTGTGCAAGGGTCCAGAATGAACCTACTGCACTGTGCAAGGGTCCAGAGTGTACCCAGAGCAGTGTGCAATGATCCAGAATGTACCCAGAGCGCTGTGTAAGGATCTAAAATGTACCCAACACGCTTTGCAAGGATCCAGAATGTACCTAGAGCACTGTGCAATGATCCAGAAGGTATCCAGAGCACTGTGCAATGATCCAGAATGCACCCAGAGCATTGTGCAAGGGTCTGGAATGTACCCACAGCATTGTGCAAGGATCCAGAATGTACCCACAGCATTGTGCAAGGGTCTGGAATGTACCCACAGCAGGATGTACCCAGAACACTGTGCAAGGATCCAGAATGTACCCAGAGCACTGTGCAAGAATCCAGAATGTACCCACAGCAGTGTGCAGGAGTTCATAATGTGCCCAGAGCACTGTGGAATGATCCAGAATGTACCCACGGCACTGTGCAAGGATCCATAATGTACCCAGAGTGCTGTGGAAGGATCCAGAATGTACCCAGAGTGCTGTGGAAGGATCCAGAATGTATCCACAGCCCTGTGTAAGGGTCCCGGATGTACCCACAGCCCTGTGCAAGGGTCCCGGATGTACCCAGGGCACTGTGCAAGGAACCCCCAAAAGAAGACGGCGGCAAGGCCTATGTCTCCAGAGCTGGAGCGCGCCAATGCCGATTCATAAATCAGAGAAGAAACTATTTTTGCAAAGTGTTCCTGCTATAAATGGAAAAAACGTAAAGAGAGCGCGGAGATAAATGTGCGGCTCTTGGTGTGTGCCGGGAAATGGAAATGCGCCTCTGGAAGCCGCTGATATATGGGCGGCCTTGGCGGTGCCCGCACCAATGACGGAGCCTCCTCAGCCAAGGACACGCGCTCACCTTCCATCCGGCCCCTGCATCCTTTAACGCCCCAGACAGGTGGCCTGGTGGCAGCTCAGCGCCTAGAGGACGCGTGCATGATTACAAAGCGATAACGAAAAAAAGTGAGCGACCCAATATACCCTTGAGGGTTCGGGCAAGAAATATGAGAGGGTAAAGGTACCTTCAAGGGAATTTGTTCATATTATTTATAACTTAAAACAAATAGCGCTAATTTATGACCCAGAGTAATTTCGGTCAGTCGTGCAGCTATGCAACAGTGATTAATCATTCAAATTATAGTAGTGACACTCGGTGATCTGAGCATAGAGAACAGAAGCAAAACGGGTGTATATGAAATGTTTGGATTTAATACTTTTCAAAAGATTAAAAAAAGGGTACACAATCAATATCAACAATGTTGCAAGAAGTACATATTAAAAAGATGAATTGAACACTTCTTTGGAACAATTGTCTACGCTTTTCTCCCTTGTTGCAATGGATATACTAAATTCAACAGAGAAAAAGCATGAGTCGACGTTTCGGTCTCTAATAGTGAATTGATGAGACCATCTTCAGGACAAAAGGATATTTCTGAAGATCCTTAGCTGCAGTGTGACGCATAACCTGTACATGATGGCTATTATCTTCGCCGATGTTTCACTCGTTGCAGGTTTCTGCAATATATATGTATGGACACTCTGTTGTCACAAGACCTGAGGTTGAGACAATCTTCAGTCAGAAACGTGATGGCTTGTCAATTTGTACAGCACTCTCAATATCGGTAGGTCACCCGCTATATATGCGCATCAACTCCTAAGCAGTATTAGGAAGAAGGCCAATAAATGTGCCTTATTTAATAAATTTACGGTTGTCTCATCCGAAAAGCTCAGATAGTAGCAAGAGACTATCTGAGCTTTCCGGATGAGAAGACCGTCTCACGCCAAGCCATCACGACCTTCTAAATTCTTCCTTCCCTCATTACTAACTCTCCCACCCAACCCATGACCACCTGCCCCCTCATCTCTTTGGAATCTCGCTTCAACTAGATCTCATTTAACCTGCTACATCTAAAGTAAGATATTCTAAAAGACTAACCTCTTTAACCACTGAGGTGTTGCTCAACCAAAAGGCATGGCAGTTTTCAGAAGAAACAAGCTGGGTCCCAATTCCTCTCGCTCCTTAACCACAACCTTCACATACCTCACTTTAATAGGAACTCCGCCCCTCCCTCTTATCAACCCCTCTCGTCCCAGGAGATTGCCTCTTAGACTGCGACATCCAAGCACTTCCCCTTTCCTACAACACCAATGAAGACACCACCATGGTATGTCCAGCTCAAATTCAAACCATCAAAAGTAATCCCTACAGAGTATCGAGCCACAACCTTAGAGGGAATTAACAAAGCCAATCTCAAGCCTATCAACCCAAATTTGTCTGTCACAACCCACTTCAAGCCCCCCCTAGTCACAGCATCATTAGGCTGGACAGAATTCTCAGAAATGCTGGGGGAGTTGCTTGCATTTACTGTAATATCCTAGGTGTGACCTGGGCAGCTTCGGATGACCTTCCTGCAGAAGAATACCTTTGCAGCAATATCGTCAGCAATTTCAGACCTATTTGCAAACTTCATCTAATTTACCACCCTCCGGGAGACAACCTAGCTTTCATCCAGCAAATCATGTAAGTAATCTCAACCAACGCTGATTCACAAACTACTCAGATCTCCCTTGAAGACTTCAACCTTCACTGGAACGACCTGAACGACCAGATAGCCGACACCTTCAAAGTCTTCCTATCAGACCTCGAGTTGACCCAAATCTGTGATCACCCTACTCACAATAAAGGTGAGGCCCGAGACCTAATGATCGGAAAACTGGACTCTACCACACTGGAGTCCATCCTGCCCTGCGATTGGACAGACCACTGCCATATTACCTTACTCATCAATGCCATGTGACCCTCAAAAAGCTCAAGTGAGAAAATAAAAACATTGGAAATTAAATCTACAGAAAGTAAATCTGAATGATTATTGAACCTCAGTCATAATTACCTGACCCCCCCCCTCCAGGAGGACATGGTGGACATTCACGACCTTAAAAAGCATTACAATAACTCCATCTTGAACATCCTTGACTCGATCGCTCCCTTCAACTAAAAAATGTATCCACCATTTCGAAACCCTGGTTTAACAAAAACCTCAAAACTGAAAGACCCAATTTGAGACTCGCAGAGAGAGCCTGGCTATCCGCACCTTCAAGAAAAACTTGGGAAGACTGCCAGTGAGAAGCACTTTAAAACAAAAAAATCAGAAACCCGAAGGCCAATTTCTTTAGAACCCAACTAGACCAAGCCAGAGATTGCCCCAAAAAACCTTTCGAGATTGTCAAGCAACAATCCAACAACCAACCCAAGCCTCCCAGTATTAGTTAAAAAAACAAGCCTCCCAATTGTGAAGAATTTGCTTCCTTCTTCATGAAAAAAATGGCCATTATTGAAAATGAGTTACAGACAACGAAGGAGCTGATACCATCTAACTTACTCACCATAAGTCAGGCATCACAATCTACTATCCATATCGGTCACTCTGTGCTCTCCCCCAAAAGCAATGCCTCCCGGCACACATTCACCCCTCACAAAAAGTGACATTAACTACTTGCTCACAGTGCTGAAACCATCAAATCACTTATTCGACACTTTACCTCAGATTATCTTTAAAGAGCTCAAATTGTCTATCCTCCCTCTATGTTCCAAGTTCATAAAAAGCTTCACCCCTTCAAGGCACCATCCCTGATTGTCCCTGATTGTCTAAAAGTAGGACAGGTAACCCCCATCCTAAACAATCCAATGGCAGATTGGGCCGGCTCAAACAATTTCCATCCAATCTCCAACATTGCCACTCTGGCGAAGCTTATCGAGAAATGTGCTCAGATCCAACTCTGCAATCACAGAGACCATTGCCAACTCCTAGACCAACACCAGATGGTGTCCACCAAGACCACAGCACAGACACAGCACGCACTCACATAGTAGGTGATGTTCTATCAATGTCGGATCCGAATGAAGCATGCCTTCTCATCCTCCTTAGCTTATCTTCAGTGTTTGACACTGGGAAACACGTCAACATTCTACACCTACTTGGAAGAGGGTGGGGTTATCAGGGACCGTCCTTCAATGGTTACTTCGTTTCTCGATGACAGAACCCAGAGGATCAAAGTCAACCATCCTCTGTCGAAGCCCTCTACGGTCACCCTGGGGGTCCCACTGGGACCTGCTCTCTCTCCCATTCTATTCAGCTTATTCATGAACCTTTAGCAGACTTCTTGTCATCCTACAACATTCATAACCACATGCGTGCAGACAACACATGACTGTCCCTGAAAACCTCCTACCCTAGTGACCTCAATACCCTCAACGTTATTCTTTAAAATGCTCAGACTGGCTTATGCGCAACCATCTCAAACTTAACGCCATCAAAACGGAATTCCTCCTCAATCAAACGCAATCTCAAGATCGACTTTCGGGTGAAACATCTAACTGCCTCAATTGTACGCCTCACTTTATAGACTTTGCAAGATATCTGGGCATGATACGAGACAAACATCTGCACATGCAGAACGCATCAGTAATGCCACCAAAGGAGCAGATTACCAGATGAGCCTTCTAAGGAAATTAAAATCCCTGCTCCCCCAGGATGACCTTAAACTTGCAGTCGAAGACCTAGTCATTTCCATGCTTGATTACGGACTTGCAACACTCTGTGGCCTTCCCAGATACAAACTGGCCGCTTTACAGGCCTCTTTTACCACTGTGGCCAGACTCATCACCGGACCAAAAAGAAACAATCACATCACCCTGACCTGAAATCCCTACACTGGCTCCCATACGAAGCACGCATTTGTCTAAAAATCGCTTGCATGACCCATAAAGCCCTACATTTCAACACTCCCAGATACCTAGCACAAAAGTTGGAACTTTCTGGTGGATGTAGATTAACGTGAAGTACCAGCCCCATGCTGCTGAAACCACAGATTTTCTGCAAAAAGAAAATGTGTAACAGAGCTTTTTCTGACTTTGCACCGAAAATTTGGAATTCTCTTCGGTCGGAAATCTGTCTGATGCCTTCTACCGCCACCTTTAAATTTGAAGTGAAAACATTCCTGATGAATAAAGGGTTGGGCTAAAATTTGTCACCATACCATATATCGATCGACCTTACCTGTTGTACTGTTATTCTGTTGATCACGACTACCTCCATCTGATCCCCTAGGGAGGTCACGCTACTCGATGATTCTATTTATGTCGTAACCACACTTTATTACTCTTTTTTTTACTGGTTTATTCACTCCCCCAACCTGTAAGGTGCCCTGATACCCTCACAGGTCATGTTTGCGCTATACAAAACTTTATAAATAAATAAACCTGCACCTAGAACCCTGACCCTATTCAAATCTCAAGCTGTCAGACTATTTGTCCCTAGTGGACCTGGAACCTAGAAGGACCTGTGCTGAACCCTCTGCCCCCCCACCTTCTGCTCCTCCAGGGCAACGAGAGTGTTGGACTTATCTGCTCTGTGCCCCTCCTGGGCAGGGGGAGTGTAGGACTTGTTGGGAGCTGTGCCCCTCCTGGTCCTGTACCCCTCCTATGTGCCCCTCCTGGGCAGGGGGAGTGTAGGACTTGTTGGGAGCTGTGCCCCTCCTGGTCCTGTGCCCCTCCTGGGCAGGGGGAGTGTAGGACTTGTCTGCTCTGTGCCCCCTGGGCAGAGATCTCTATGACCTATTCTAGCCCTGTGCCCCTCCCATACAGAGAGAGATATCTATTCCCTGCCACTAGCCTCTACTCCTCAAGGGCAGGGAGAGTGTCGGACTTGGCTGCCCTGTCCCCCTCCTGGTCAGAGACTCCGGTCTGCCTTGTCCTCGGCCCTGTGTCCTCTAGGGACTGCCTCCCACCCGCTGTGCCCACAGCAACGCCAGCAGCGGTGACGGATGGAGACAATTACAAAGTAAAATGTTCACTGATTTATCTTGTGAATAATTGAGGGGGCGGACGGAGTCAAGTGCAGGCTCATTACACCGTGACGGGGCATCCATCTAAGGCGGACACCTGAGGCCGGGAAGAGTCCCTGCCAGCCCCAGAGAGGCTGTACCCAACTCCGGCCCCCCAATGCCTACCTTCAGGGGCATCGCTCAGTCAATGGCGTACCAGGGGAGGGGGTGGATCTCAGACTTCCCAACTAAAAAAGCAATGACCACAGAGCAAAAGGATGAGATGACCAAGGTGTGGGGCAGGCCCGGCTCCAGGAATTTTTATTTGGGTGAACCAAGGGTGCATTTGTGTGGGCCACTGCGTGCCCAATTTGTTGCTTCTTGTGCTAGTCTACAAGCCCTAGATTACATCATATCTACTTGCAAACAGTCACCATTAAGGGTGGGCGTAAAATCCGTTTTGCGGGCGAATTTGCGGATTTTCCGCGATTTCGCGATCCGCGAATCTCGCAAAATCGCGGTAAAATCCGCGAATCAGCGGGGACGAATTTTCAGCCAAGCAAGGGTTACAGCAGCAGGTGCAAAAGTTGAACCTAATTTCTTTGTAACCTTTTACAAAAGGGTTACAAACAAATTAACTTCAACTTGGACACCTACTGCTAATTGCTTCCTGGCGCCTCGTTGCCTACTTGCAACTATTCTCTGACCCTGCTCTGACCCTTGAAGCAGGGTCAGAGAATAGTTACAAGTAGGCAACGAGACACCTGTCTAAAAAATTAAACCTCATCAGGAAGCCCTTACAGATATAAAAAACAGGAAGAAGGGAGAGGATGGCAAATACACCCATTTTGAGTTGTCAGGAGGGGTTAAACTAAAAGAGACCTTTACAGCACAATTTTCATATGCATTTTGCTAAAAATAAAAAGCTGTATGTTCTGTAGGGGCAACTCAGGAATCTGGCCCTTCAGAGATCCGGCCTCTCTTTCTTTCTCTCGTTCTCTCTCTCCCTCTCTCTTTCCCTCTCTTTCTCTCTCTTTCTATCTATCTATCTATCTATCTATCTATCTATCTATCTATCTATCTATCTATCTATCTATCTCTTTCTCCCTCTCCCATAAACGACTGCATGGGTAACTTCGCTATGCAAGCGGCTCGCGAAGACGCAAAAAACCCAGCGAACACACAAAAAACCCAGCGAACACGCAAAAAACCAAAAATTCGTACAAATTCGCAAATTTTGCGGATCGCGAATTCCCAAATACTCAAATTCGTGGATCGCAAATTCGCAAAATTCGCCCATGCTTAGTCACCATGATACAATGGATTGATTCTGTGTTCATGCAGAGCATGTGGAGAGTTATATGAAGGTAAGAGTACTGTCTGGACCTAAGTGCAAACCCGCAAATTCCAGCAGGCCAGGATTCAACACAAGTACGTCCAGGCCCGCTTATCCACTTTTCTACCATCCCTCTCCAGTGCATCTTATTTCACAGCTGACCTTGGGCCCCAGCCCCATACCAGCCACCATCCAGCTCCACTTTCATTATTCCCGTAAAAAACATTAGTAAAATCACCTTCAAACTTAAAACATTGAATATAGCAGTAAATATAATTAGTACACACTTTAAAATATGTTCCACAGTTGCCCTAATGACCTGACTGTTCCACAGTTGCCCTAATGACCTGACTGCTAAATAAATAAAAAGAAAGGTCATGACAGGACCGGCTTTAGTGCGAAATTCTTTTTTGGAGCCCCACCAATGACCTCTTTCTCTGTAGGTACCATTGCTACCACCCTCCACCAGCGCCCCTCATCTCTCCATAGCCCCTCTCTCATTACCTCCTCCTCCGACTCCCTCACTGCCACCCTCCTCCAGTGCCCCTCATCTCTCAGTAGCCCCTCTCTCATATGCATTTCATTCGTTGTATAGCGCTACTAGTAGTGTAGGGTGTCACAGCACTTTACATCACGCACACATTCTACAGAGGCAATGAATCATACAAGTATATAAATCATTCTATAGGGAATGTCACATAAGCCAATGAGGATTACAAGGTGTAGGAATCACATGGCATCCATACTTGCGGGCCGTACATTTTAAGAGGCTTTGGGATGGGGAAGCACAAACTCAGGATTGAAAGCATACCCCGGTGGTTGGCTTTACTATTAAAAATGTATATCGGCCCAAACTCTTTTAAGCAACATTAAAATAATGAAAGAGCGGGGAAGTTCTAACTCTATAATAGCACAAAAAGTGCAGTTCTAACTAAACCATTCATGTTTGTATGCAGCTCTTTGATGACAGTTCACAGGTCACTGTTCTGTGCTAGGATTGTAGCTTCTGGACTGCAAGTAACACAAGGATCTCTGCGACAAAGACAGTAACCCACTGAGCGGTCCACATAAAACACAGTTTATCTGCATTTCAAAACTACTAACAGATAAAGGATTGCTCTCCAGTAGGATCATTAATCACCAGTTATCTGGACATTTTTATTGTTGTCTGGCATCCTTGGCCATGATAATGATAAAAACTGTTTAAATGAAGCATACATGAAGTAGGTCCTTGCTGGGCCTGTGCAGATTAAAAAAATTAAAACAAATAGTAACACTTTCTGTTACCTACTCTGTTAGTCAAACTTTGGGTCACAGCCTGATCTGATATGCAGCTGCAGGGGTCAGGAAAGGTGAATCGGAATAAACCAACTTATTTTCTGCAGTGCTGAACAGAAAAGGAAATTTCCACACAGGATGGTAGGCAAAAGATACTGGGGGCCAAATAAAGAATGTGTCCCCTTCTCCATACCCCTATTGTACCTGCACGATGCAGCCCACCTTTCTGAGAGGTGTTGGGTAATTAGGGATTTTTGTGAGAAAGAGCTCAGGATCAATCACCCAACTCCCAGAATAGGAAGGAAAACAAAGTTCGGAGGAACGTTTTAAATGCAAGTGCCCACTTTCTATTGGACTTCATGTCCTCAATGCAAGGGCCAAGGCTCATGTTTGGGTGGGCCTGGCCCACCTGGCCCACCCGCTAGAACCGGGCCTGGGGTGGGGTGGACCGTTCCCATGAGGAGGAGGGTCAGTGCTGATTTGCATTAGGCGGGCTTCTGCGGCTGATAGGGAGTTTGGCGGATAGGTTATTCCTTCTCAACGGTGACAAAATACCCTTCATGCCAGACTCAAGGTCTTCCAAACCCAACGTGCCTCTGCCTGAATATGGGGTGGACGGACTCCACGTCTTACAAGGCATGAGCAAAATTTACTGTCAGAGTAAAACTGCCCCAGAAGGCCTGGCAGAGTAGGAACTCTTGAAGGGAAGCCATCCAACCCTCCGCCCTCTTTAGAATGCACGGTGGGTTGACTTGTCTTCAATGTCAGTCATCACCCAATATATCCTGATGAGGAGGCACCCCCTCCCCCCATGGGGACCAACTCCCAGGGTGTAGCAGTCATTTCTTTGTTTGTTGTTTTTTTTGGAGAGAAACTCCAGCTTTAGGAGTTTTTTTTTATAAAAAACTTTGCATAAGTTTGACAGCCGGTCATCATGTTTGACGGAGCTGTGACAGCTGTTCCTGCCAATGCAAAGAGATGTTCACAGTGACAGCAAAAATCTATACATTTTGCGGGCGGAGTAAAGGAAGGGTGACTGTCATAAAGTCCTCCACCACCCTGTCAGGTTTTACTATGTCTACCAAACCCCAAGCCAGGCCCCCTCTTCACTGTGGCACAGTGGGAGGAAAGCGATGGGTCGGGACACTACCCCGAGGACCGCCCCTGGTTAAGGTATTTGTAAACATTCACCTCATCACCCTTTGGGCGTTTGAGGGCCTGTAGCCCACCAGGGAGCCAGAGCCCACATCTACCAGGGATTGGGAATTCCAAAGAGTAGTAAACACGCGTCCATTCAAGGAAAACTTATAGAGGTAGAAATGCACCACTCATTGGTAAGCCAGTCACTGCATATAGTAAGTTCCTGGACCAAAAATGAACAAGTTAAAACCTTTTAGAGAAATATTGAGGATGACAAAGACCCCACAGACACGGCAGACACAACCCAGGCCCCTACACCCAACCACTGAGCCAAGAATGCGTGTATCTGGGGGTGTCACACCCCAAACCTCCTCTAACGCTTCGCCCCTCAAAGCCCCCCTCGTGCCTGAACCCACATTAGACCCGCCAGCAGGCAGGTCTCTATTGCTAAGGCACCACCGGGACTGGGGCACGCCGCACCTATGGGGGCTGTGCTGGTCCCCCACACCATAGAGGGGCGGGGCAGGTGACGGCGCATGGTGACGTGGCCAGCACCCGTCCTGACCTTCGCCACTGATTGGCGGTATGCGAGCATGGCCTGGAGGGGGTCAAATCTGGATCCTGCCAGTTTCTCAGGGGCACGATCCGCGGGGCTGTGGAGTGGCAGAACAGTCTCTCCCTTGCCACTCCACAGCGCCTTCCCGCGGAGGCCATAAACGCGACGGGGTGCCCCTGATGTTTCCCCACCCACCCTATCACGAGGCAGCAGGTTTCACGTGTACACTTCCTAGTCTTCCCATTACAGGTTATCTGAATATTCTCTTACAGTTTTTGATCTGTTTTCAGGCATTTCCGGTACTGTTTGCATAACAAATAATTTTTTATCGCAGGGCGGGGTCATTGTCGTATTTTATGTGAGGGTATTCTTGGTCTGCGGTGAGGTCATGATTGGGGGGGCATTTTACAGGGCGCATCACCATTGTTAATGGGGACGCCGGCAGGGGGCAGTGGTCTCTCATGGAACTCCACGGGCGGTCTCAGCCAGGAGGCTGGCGGGGGGCTGGGGGTGGGGAGGTGCCGCTTCTGATGGGCCTTTGGGACAATATCGCAAGGCGCACGGGTGCCAAGTTGGCATTTCAGCACAGCCCCTTGGAGATAGTATTGAGCGCACAGGGGGGTGCCCGAGGGATGAAACCTTCTGGAGAACTGGGCCTCCTGCACCAGGCCTGGTCTCCGGGTTCACTCTGGCTGCCCTATGCTGCGGGAGAGAACCCCTTCTTTGATGCGCCCCTAGCTCATGAGATGGTAGCAGACTCTACGCAGGGGTCTTCAAACTGTGGGGGGGGGGGCGTGGAGTGGTGTGAAGGGGGTCGCGCATTCACAGTCACACGTCTGCCCTGGCCTCCAGGGCTTCAGCCCCCTCTTCCCCCGTCCTTTGTCTCAGCCCGGGCTGCTGCAGTGAAACTGGAGCTGCTGGTAGCTCAGCTGGGCAGGGTCTGGAGTCTTATCTCTGGCACGCCTGAGTTTTTCACAGGTCTTTAAAGACCATTAGCATATTTACATGCCTTTGTAAACTGGTTTCAGAGGCTTAATGTTTTTTCGGGTTCCAGTACCCCCTGGATCCTCCCTCTGCCTATTCCTTAGATTTGTATTTTTACACTTCTTGCTGTAGTGTGAGAATGCATTTAATGAAAAGGAATATAAAGTTGGGTTGCCAAAAGAAAAATGCCTGCTCTTGACACTAAATAGAGTTATAAATAAAAAAGTATGTATTAATTAGTTGTGACTTTTCTGTCTTTGCTCTCTTTAATTTTCAGTCATAGATCATTGAGGCAGCCCTAGAACACAATTAAAAGTGACACAATTAAAAGTGCTTTCTATTTATATTTGCTGTTCTAAGTATTCACAGATAAGTGCTAAAAATACAGCTGTAGGTGGCTGCTTATTTCTGGGCCATCAAAATAATGAGCTGGTAACCCTAATCATAAGACTGGACGTTTGTTGCAGGATCAGCACATTATTTATTTCCTCCACCCTCAATCCCTGATTAATGCCATTATAGTAATAGTTTAACTTATATCTGAAACCCTACGCTTCAAGTTTCTTGGAATGCACCCTGCTTTCAGACAACTCACTTCTCATTCTCGCCTTCACTTTCACGCTCACCCTGCACTCCCAGCAATCACAATGCACTCGCACTGATCACCCTGCACTCACACTGATCACCATGCACTCACAACATTCACCCGCTCACCCTGCACTCACAGTGATCACAATGCACTCACACTGATCACCATGCACTCACAGCATTCACCCGCTCACCCTGCACTCACTGCTCACCAGGCACTCACACTGATCACCATGCACTCACAACATTCACCCGCTCACCCTGCTCTCAGTGATCACTCTGCACTAAAAATGTGCTTGCATTGTTTACTCTGTACCTCACCCTGCAGTCACACGAGCACACTTCTCACCCTGTAATCATGTGACACTTCACTCACCTGTCCCCCCTCACTGCTCAATCGGTAGCTCACTCAAACAAGGCCATCACTAACCATGCACTAATTTGTCCCACTCTGCACTTACAGCTGAACCCAAATTCATATGGTCACCTCACTTAACCTGTAGTCACTCCTTTTTCCCTACTCTCACACTATTGCTTTGCTCTCCGTGCAGTCACATGGGCACTCTTGTCACCCACACAGTGCAGAAGGTTAAAGTTCCTGGTACACAGGAGATGTACCATTCACATCACAGAAGTGCGTGTGAGTAAACTATGAGTATTTTGTCAGACAGGTGCTATAGAGAGATGAGGTGTATTGTTGGTGAGTGGTAGTGAGGGAATTCATGGAGAAGGTGGAAAGACTGTTGCACCGTGTGTGACTCGTGCTATGGCCAGCCCTGGCTGGGAGGGTTAAACCCCCCCAAAGTTCGGGTCTAGTGGATCCCCTGCATCTGCCTATTGTTATTTACATTTGTAGTGCGCTACTGTTACCAAAAGGAATCCTGGGGCTAATAACCATCTGCCTGCAATGTGAGAGAGGGATCCGGGATTGGGAGAGGAGAGAAGAGAGGGATGGAAGGAAGGGGTGAGAGGAAAGGGGCATGGGTAAACTGCTTAACTCGGCACAAGACCACCAGGGTTTTAGGGACCCCTGCTGCTCCCGGTGAGTTTCTAATGTGGCAGCGCGAATTCCTGCGGAGTGGGAGGCCCTTCACAAAGGTTGACTAGACATCTTTCTGATGTTAATTGCTGTATTTTGGTTATAAACTGGCACTGATGGAGTGAAATCTTTCCTCAGTATTACTGTGTTTAAAAAATTTCAAAATAATAAAGCAATGCTACCCCAAAATACGCAGCATCACAGAACATTATTTACATTTTCTACTCACACAATTTAGTCAAGCCTGTCGCATAATTTGGTACTCACCTGCCTCATAATTCTAGTAGCCCTGCCTAGAGGTTTAGAAATTTTTGTCAGGAGGGGGTCCTTACGCCTGTAAATGTTGACAGGGGGGTCTCGGCATCCAAAAGTTTGAAGACCTCTGCTCTACAGGCACAGCCCCCACCCTCTCTTCTGCATGGCACAGTGCACGCGAACCCCAAATCTATCAGAGCGGACAGGATAAATGGAGCAGACGGGGAGGGGCTCTCTCATCCGCAGAATACTTCATCACAACCCAAAATATGAGGCATCTAAGCCGCTGAAGCCGGGCTTTGGGGCTGCAGCCGGGCCGCAGCGCATTGATTCCGCACCAGCTGTCACGGGCCGCTGGCTGCAAGACACACCGTGATCCCTGGAAATCCCCAGCTCAGGCCGGGCCTCGGCCTCGGGCGCAAACACTCCTCTTCATCGGAGCCCGATGCTTTATAGCGCAGGCTCCGTCCCTTCCCGCCATCAGCAGGGTGAGGGATGGATGGACGCGGAGCTTATAGCGCCTAAACACGGCTGCGCTCTGTGCGCTTGGCACAACCATCCATTCTAACGCCTTCTTTTAAGTGTCGACGGATTGCAGGGGTTGGGACAGTCGAGGCTTAAGATATTGTGAAGTCACTTCCTTCCGAGGACTCGCATGTACCGGAAGCTTTTAGTAATGCGCATCAAAGACCGCTTCAAGGCACATGTACCCCACAAAATAAGCAACAATGCACAATAAACTAAAAATGAATGGCAACAACGAACGCCAGCGACTCCTGCGCCCGATCTGTATCAATAAAGGTATAAAGTCGTGCAGTGAAGTATCAGCCTTGTGTTTTTCAACCATCAACACCATAGCACTCACGAGACTGGTGAAATGTATCCATCAAATCAGGATAGCCTTAAAAGTCACCAACGAAAGCAGTGAAACCCCGGGGAAGAGCATGGTAATCTCCGTGAAGGAAAGCTAATGGGATCTCGTAACGATGCACCAACGACAGTGCCCCTCTCGTATGCCTTGCAAGAGAGCATCGCCCCTTGAGTGACACCTAGTGCGCCACAGAGGGCAGGTCAAGAGCTCTGAAATGTAAACCCTCTTCAGGGCACAAATGGGGGCTCCAAGAACTTGTCATTAAATTCTGGGGAAAGACCATGTGGGACTCGGGGGGAGGGGTGTTAAATTTTACTCAGCACTGAGGTTTGAAATTACTGTTTTAGCTTTTTTATACTGGTTGTTTTTACTGTAATGATTTTAATTAATTTTACAGTTAATAAAGAAGTGATTTGAAGTATGGTATGCGATTGAACAGGCGTACACAAAACAAAACATAAACGTGCACTTGTGAGCACTTCACCCCTGCTGCGTCAGGCCCTTACACTTCTGTGCAGTGAAGGGTTAACCCTCACATGCTTAACCAGGAACGTACCAATATTTCATCCTCACACATGGGTGTTGCGTTGTGAGTTGGACGCTTCCTGTGGCATTGACTGTGTGCGCTCATTTCACGGCTCACGTTGGCCCTGAGGCCGGAAGGCTCAGGGTTGTACATTTGCGCATCTCCCGAAGGCGCAGCCTTGAGAGTGAAGGCTGGCGTGAGGAGGACAGCGGGCCTCGTACTGAATGTATGAATGAGAGATTTTATTCACATGTCCAGCCCTTCCTGAGGCGAAGATTCTCCCGCCTGCTTGTTAGATCGCCTTTTACTGTTGAGTTATTCACCTTTTTTGACATGTATTGATAGACAACACGAACACACTGTCTTCATAGTTGTGCATTTTTAGCTCTTTGTTCCATCCAAGTGACCGTTTTTAGGTCTCAGCCTGCGTAGGCTGCACTTGCGCAGTCTCGCCGGCGAGATCTTATGTTTCTTAGTGTGGGGCTTAAACCCGCCCCTCTTCTCCATTGGCTGGCTTTCTAAACGGAGGCCAGCCATTGGAGAAGATGGGCGTCTTTCCATTTAAGCCCCGTCTCTTTGGGATTGAGGGGTGTGCTTTTTTGTTTCTTTCTCTCCTCTTCCCACTGCGGAGCCTGAACAACCTTGGCAGATGCCCGATGGAGCTGTCCTATGCAGGTATAGAGGAGTCTGGTCCCTCGGCCGTCACCTACCCAGTCGGACATTTGACATTGTTTTCCGTGTCTCCCCGTTTGGTCTCCTTACCTCCCCCTCCTCTCTGATTCTCTTGATGCTAACTGCTGTAACTATGTATCCTGTAACTTCCTGTTTCAACTGATGTAGATACCCACAGCGGAGCCTGAACAACCTTGGTCGATGCCCGGTGGAGCTGTCCTATGCAGCTATAGAGGAGTCTGGTCCCTTGGCCGTCGCCAACCCAGCCTGACATCTGACATTGTTTTACTCGTCTCCCCGTTCGGTCCCCTTCCCTCCCCCTCCTCCCTCCTCTGCGATTGTTTGGATTCTAACTGATGTATCTATGTATCCTGTAACTCACTGATTCAACTGATGTAGATACCTACTGCGGAGCCTGAGCAACCTTGGCCGATACCCAGTGGAGCTGTCCTATGCAGCTATAGAGGAGTCTGGCCCCTTGGCCGCCACCTACCAAGCCGGTCATCTGGCATTGTCTTCCTCGTCTCCCCGTTTGTGTCTCTCTCCATCCCCCTCCCTCTGTTTCTTTGATTCAAATTGTTGTAACTTTGTGACCGGTAACTCGCTGATCCAACTATGTAACCTGTAACTCCCTGATCTTCATGTAAAGTGCTCTGATACCTCCGGGTCTAGCCAGCGCTATATAAAACTTTGCAAATAAATAAATATTGGCTGGAATTTTACATTCCAGCCAATGGGACGAGTAGAGAAAGAAAAACACGTCCCAGAATCCGAAAATGACGGGGCGTTTTGGAGATCCATTTTTGCAGGACCTCGGAGAAAGATGGTGTGCTTTGCTGTTCCATGCTGCACCGTCTCACAGCCTGAGTTCCGCTCCCCAACCCCCCAGTTGATTTACCGCCCGCGGTCTGTTCCATCCGGGTTTCTGGCAAGGGTAGAGCTGTGGCAGGGAGTCATGTTGCAGATAAACTCGGCAATATTCTATTTTGAAGATGGTGGTGAGGTTATTTACAATCGCCAGATTCGCCATGGCATTGCTACATATATTAGACTGATTAACAATGACCTTGGCTCATCATCGACGCAAAGAGAATGCCTTTCCTGAAGAAATAACCTCTTTATCGGCCATGTCTGAGTGGAAATGTGTATCGTAATTTTAAAAATAACCTGCAAGAAATAATTAAGTAAATTACTTTGTAATGTTTTACGAAATATAATTCCGCTCAGCGCATATGAATTACAATTAGATATTAGGATTTCGATCTCAAAATAACATACATTCTATTCTATAATTTTTCTATATTTGTTGTTGATTCTAGGCTGTGCCATTTTCATGACTGTTTCTTTGTGTACTATGTACTATGAAAGTGGTTTAATTAGGGCATATAGGTGGCCGCCTTGTTTACTCACCATTTTATACTAAGTAGTTGCCACATGTAAATTTAAACAAGATCCCTATCCAAAATGGTCACGAAATGTTTGAGTAAGGAGCATCTCGTTCTGGGCTTTGATGCGAGACGTCGCCAGTTCAGTCCCTCTTCTGTGTCTATGGGATTTGTCGAAGCAGTCCTCTCTCTTCCTCCTACCTCCCCATTTCTTTCCTTTTAAGCTCTGTGTGGCCAGCCATTGGCCACCCGGGTCAGGTTGTGACGTCACAGTGAAACCGATTAAGGGGAAGCTAGGTTTAGAAAGAACGTTCAACCTTTTACCGTTCCAGCAGTTCCTGAAGGAGGCAACAAATTTAAGAAATACCGAAATAAAGGTTGGTTTAAATGAGCACATGTCGTATCCCTTTCCGATCGGTATTAAAAGCAGGTGAAAAGGCTTAAAACAAGTCTTGATCGTGAAAGAGAGAAAGGAAACACCGGGACTACCAAGGAAAGGATGGAGAAGAGACACAGTTTGCCTTTTTGTGTATGTTGGTGGGCCAAGCCAACCATTGCGTCCGGCTTCGAGGGTCTCGGGCCCGAGAGGGTCAACATAGGACGGATTACTGGCACTGTTGAAGCATGTTGTCCAACTCTCAAAACCAGAACCCCCAAGGGGCCCTGCCACCCATTCCTATGCAGCAACAAGCCCCCCAGCTCTCCCAGTTCCCCCTGTTCAATGTCAAGTCGGCCTTTCAGATCAAGAAAAACGCAATCACTGACAGCTACTAGGTCACCACGCAGGTCCTCGGGCTGGGCATCAACGGTAAAGTGCTGGAGATCTTTATTAAGAGCACTGGAGAAAAGTATGCCCTCAAGGTAGGACGGCTGGGAAGGGGCGGTAGGGTTAAACGTGGGGAGTCCTTTCTATTGATCACACGTTGTCACACATTAAAGACTGTTCAAAGTTTTTTTTTATCTCGGTGACTTCATTTGTTGTACTTGTAATCTCACTGCAGAGATGGGCGTGGGGCTGACATGGACTGAGGGACGCAACGGGTGAGCTCTGGGAGTTGGTGGGGGCCTCAAATAACCCATTTGTAAATTAGAAGAGTCCCCGGGGTGAGGGTGTGTGTCTGTCTCTGTGGCTTTGTGTGTGTGTGTGGCTCTGTGTGTGTGGCTGTGTGTGTGTGTGTGGCTCTGTGTGTGTGTGGCTCTGTTGGACAGGCCACAGGAAGGGCCCGCTCCCCCTCTGCCCGACCAGGCCCGAGCCCGGTCCCTCAAGTGTTACACACCACCACTTCACGTTTCCCGTCCCCTCCGGGACCCCTGCCTCTGAACATCTCGACATCTTGTGCCCGATCCACCACTGGCCCGCGCGCCCGACCCAGGCGCCATCTTGGACGCTGCCCCACGAGGCCGCGTGGCCTCCGATCGACCCTAACCCTGGGCCTGGCCAGGCCTCAGACATCACGGCACCACCATCCACCCAGGAGGTGAGCGGACTACTTGGCAGGTCAATGGGAGAAAGAGGTGTCGATGGCTCTCCCCCGCCAGGTACCGCTCGCCCCCAGCCTCCCCGGGCGCTGGCTCCACCCCCCTGCTGGGTGTCTGGACTCCCTCATCCTGGACCCCCCGACCTCCAAGTGCGAGGGTCCGGACATCAAAGGGCAACAGCCCTATAACTGAGGCAGCTCCAGAGCAGGAAGGCAGTTGTATCCTGGAGTCGAGAGACGCAGAGAAGAACTCATCCTTGACGGACTACTGGCGCTGCCGTAGCCCTGCCTTGCGAACTATCGTCCTGCCTGCTGGCGCTGCCGCAACCTTCGTAACCTTCATCGTCGTCGGGACCTGCTGGCGTGGCCGCGGACCGTTTGTAACTACCATCTTCATCGGGACCTGCTGGCTCCGCCGCGGACCGTCGCTTCCTTCATCCATCTCGGGACCTGCTGGCTCCGCCGCGGCCCGTCCATCTAGAACGCCGAGCTCGAGGATTGAGAGCTATTTCATCTATTGGTAACAAGACTGTCCCGCTACCCTTTTCCCAATCCAGAAACCAGAATCGAGGGGACCCCTGAGTCCAGACCTCCTTGTATCATCTTACCGTACTTGAAGAACTGCTTATAAAGTATCGTTGAACCTTACCCTGGTGTGGTGTACGTCTGTGGGGGGGAAGTTACTTGTCTGTACGATCGCTGGAGACGGCTCTCCCCGGAGACCTCTCCCCTTATCCTCGGCCGACCCTCCCGGTCCGTCTAACATTGGTGGCCAGCGGCGCGATCCGAATCACCGCATAATCGTACAGAGAGTAGCTCACCCCACGACGAAATCACGATGACAACTAAAGAAAGCGGATCCACCGAGAAATTTCAGATGGAGAAATTGGAAGAATACAGCCATCGGGAATTAAAACAATTCTGCATCGAACTAGGTATCGCTACCACCGGTCTAAGCACCAAAGACGATTTCAAGCATGCCCTGGAGTCCTGGGCAGAAACCGGGGCCGTCAGACCCCCGGACCAAAATGTCGCAGCAGTAGAAAAAGACACCACGGCTCCCGAGGAGCGAAGAACGGGTCTCTCGCAAGACGAGATCCAGGAACGAGAAAGAACACGACTACATGAACTAGAAATGGCCCGGCTAAAAATGGATGGTGAACTCAAGTTGGCCGAACAGAAACTGAGCTTAGAACATCTGCGGCTCCGAGAAGAAAGAGAGGAAAAACAGAGACAAAGAGAGCTCGAGGAAAAAAGACTGGCATATGAACACGAGCGTAAATTAGCTGAGATAGACTTACGCAAGCAGAACAAAGAATTAGGGGTGCCCGAGCAACCCCGCAACCCAGGAGCAACAGATAAAAAGGTACACATCCCCAAGGATGTCGTTCGAGAATACTTCCGAGAGGACGACATCCAGCAATGGTTCAAGGCCTACGAAATCGCTATGACCGCCCACCGGATCGATCGAAGCGACTGGGGAGCCGGTCTATGGGGGAGATTCCTCAATGAGGGCCGCGATGCCCTGCTACAGCTCCCGGACCATCAGATGACCTCCTATGACCACATGAAAGCTGCCCTCCTCACCCGCTATGGGCTCACACCCGAGATGTACCGTCAGAGGTTCCGAGACTGCACCCGCATCCCGGGTACAACTTGGGTGGACTACGTGAACTATTTCAGCCGAGCCTTTGAGGGTTGGATCAAAGGGAGCAATGTCACCACTTACGAACAACTCTTCAATCTCATGGTGTGGGAGCATCTATCAAACAATTGCTTCATCGAGCTCCGGCAGCACCTCCTCGACAGCAAATTGACTGATCCACGGCAGCTCGCAGCCGAGGCTGACCGGTGGGAAATCACCAGAGTGGGCCGAAATGGGTCCTATGAACAGAACCGAAACCACCACGGTCAGCACCGTCCCCGAGGAGGAGGTGGGGGCCAAGGACGAGGAAGAGACAACGCTCCGGCCACCCCCACTACCAGCACCACCCCCCCGGCCAACCGGGGCAGCACCCTGGCACGACCGGGATACAGAGCCAATGTCACGTGCCACCGATGCCAGCGAGTCGGCCACTACGCAAACGACCCAAATTGTCCACAGAACCAGAGCCCGAGACCCCGCCAGGTGGCTGCTGCTGCCTTGGGGGAAGAACAGATCTCCGAGGAGCAGGAAGAATATGAGCAAGAACACCAAGAATGGGAGCCGGCCGCCATGGCTCTAGCATGCTTAGGGGGGAAAGACATGGTCCCGCGGGTCCCCCTACCCGCTAACACCCGGAAGTACAGCCAATGGGTGAGCATCAATGGACGCCGGGCCGAAGCCCTACGCGACACCGGGGCCAGTGTAACAGCCGTCCGCTGTCACCTGGTAACCCCAGAACAGATCCTACCAAACATTCTCTGCCCTGTCCGTTCAGCCGATAACTCGGAGAGTCTGTGTCGGATGGCCTGCGTCCCCTTCGAGTGGGGAGGAGTCTCCGGCATGTTGAAGGTGACGGTCCGAGATGACGCCCCCGTAGATTGTCTCCTGGGGAATGACCTTGAAAGCTCTCCGTGGGCCGCCGTAGAACGAAGAGAACACCTGGGGATGTTGGGCATCCCGGACTGGGCGTGCGTCACCACCCGGTCCATGGCCGCCCGTGCCAATCCCCAACCCGAAGAACCTGAATGGCCGGCACCTCCTCCACCGGTCGCTCCAGTAGAAGACACCGACCGTGCCGTCCCCCCAGAACAAGCTCCCGAGGGACTCGCTCAACCTCCGGACCTTTCCGGACTGGATCAGTGGCATCAAGAGGGGGGGCCCACCCAAGAGCAGTTTCGCCAAGAACAGAAGACCTGTCCCTCCCTCGAGGGACTCCGCCAACAAGCCCTCGCTCAGAGCGCAGGGGATACTTCCGGAACACATTGGGTCTATTGGGACAATGATTTGCTATACAGTGAACAAAAAATCGCGGAGTTAGGGGCCAGTCGAGTGCTAGTGGTGCCCCTCTGTTTTAGAGACTTCTTGCTGAACCTGGCCCACGATGTCCCCCTGGCTGGACACCTGGGCCAAGATAAAACCTACAGCCGCCTGGTGACCCACTTCTTCTGGCCGAAAATGAGGAACGACGTACTCCAGCATTGCCGATCTTGCCCCACGTGCCAAGCCAGTGGGAAGAGCGGCCGCAAACTGAAAGCCCCCCTGCAACCATTTCCAGTGGTCACCACCCCGTTCGAGAGGGTGGGGATAGACATTGTGGGGCCCCTCGACCCCCGTACAGCACAAGGACATCGGTTCATCCTGGTACTGGTGGACCACGCCACCCGCTACCCTGAGGCTGTTCCCCTGCGAACTGTGACAGCCCCAGTAGTCGGCCGGGCCCTGATGGGGATCTTCTCCCGTGTGGGCTTCCCCCGAGAAGTCGTCAGTGACCGAGGCACGAACTTTATTTCAAAATACATGAAGTCCCTCTGGCAACAGTGTGGGGTCACCTACCGATTCACGACCCCCTATCACCCTCAAGGAAATGGACTCGTTGAGCGGTTCAACCGCACGCTCAAAGGGATGATTGGGGGGTTGGAAGAGCCCCTCCGTCGCCAGTGGGATGTGCTACTACCGTGCCTTCTCTTCGCCTACCGAGAAGTCCCCCAGAAATCCCTCGGCTTCAGCCCGTTCGAACTCTTGTATGGACATCCGGTGCGAGGGCCGCTCAGCCTAATCAAGGAAGGCTGGGAAATGCCCCCTCTAAAGAACCCCCCAGATGTCTTCAAATACCTCCTAACCCTCCGCAACCAGACTCGACGATTCAGGGAAATGGCAAAAGCAAACTTGGAGGCCAGTCAAGAGGACATGAAAAAGTGGTATGACCAAAATGCCTCCTCCATCGAATTTGAACCCGGCCAACAAGTATGGGTGATGTCCCCCACCGAACCATGCGCCCTGCAAGACAAGTGGACGGGGCCCTTCAAAGTAGTCGAGCGCAAGGGCCCTGTCACCTATCTCATCGACATGGAATCTTCACGGAACCCCCTCCGGGTCCTCCACGCTAATAGACTGAAACCCCATTTCGTGCGGTCAGAACTCAGCCTCCTGATGGCCACAGACAATGGAGCCGAAGAAGACTCTGAACCCCTCCCTGACCTCCTACGGACTCGGGAGAAAGACGGCTCCGTGGACGGGGTCCGACTCTCGGAGGCCCTCACCCTGGAACAACGCCAAGAATGTCGAGACCTTCTGCTGCAGTTCGCCAGCCTGTTCTCCCTCACCCCAGGTGTCACCTCCTGGTGTGTGCACGACGTGGACACGGGGGACAGCCCCCCTATCCGCCACCGGGCCTACCGCGTACCAGATCGGGTACGGGCCTGCATCCAAGAAGAGGTGACCAAGATGCTCACGCTCGGGGTCATTGAGGCCTCAGACAGGCCCTGGGCCAGCCCAGTAGTACTGGTCCCCAAAGCAGCCACCCCCGGCACCACACCGGAACTCCGGTTCTGCGTCGACTACCGGGGCTTGAATGCGGTCACCAGAACAGACGCACATCCCATCCCCCGGGCGGATGAACTAATCGACCGCATGGGAGCTGCCCGCTACCTCAGCATTTTCGACCTGACGGCGGGCTACTGGCAGATCGGCCTCACACCCCGGGCCCAAGAACGTTCTGCATTTTCCACTCCTGACGGCCATTATCATTTCAAGGTCATGCCCTTCGGCATGAAGAATGCCCCAGCAACGTTTCAGCGACTCGTTAACCAGGTCTTGGCCGGACTCGAAGGATTCAGTGCCGCCTACCTAGACGACATCGCTGTATACAGCCACCACTGGTCCGACCACCTCCATCACCTCCGAGAGGTGTTACAGGCCCTTCAGCGAGCTGACCTCACGATCAAGGCCAGCAAATGCCAGATTGGTCAGGGGTCCGTGACCTACCTCGGACACCAGGTGGGAAGCGGCCTGGTGGCCCCTCTGCAGCTCAAGATCGCCGCCATCCAGTCCTGGCAGCCCCCCATCACCCAGACCGAGGTACGCGCCTTTCTGGGACTCACGGGCTATTACCGACGGTTCGTGAAGGACTATGGTAGCATAGTGGGGCCCCTCACAGAACTCACGTCCAAAAATCAACCAAAGAAGGTCAACTGGACCCCAGATTGTCAAACAGCCTTCTAACAACTGAAGGCCGCCATGTGCTCCGCCCCCGTGCTCCAGGCCCCCGACTACAGCAGGGAATTCGTCGTCCAGACGGATGCCTCCGACCACGGCATTGGGGCGGTCCTGTCTCAATTGAACCCCGAAGGCCTTGATCAGCCAGTGGCCTTCATCAGCAGGCGACTCCTGCCTCGAGAACAACGCTGGAGCACCATCGAGAGGGAGGCCTTCGCCGTGGTATGGGCCCTCAAAAAGCTCCGGCCCTATCTCTTTGGCACACACTTTCGGGTACAGACCGACCATCGACCCCTGCAGTGGCTGATGCAGATGCGGGGGGAGAACCCAAAACTACTACGTTGGTCCATCTCCCTACAGGGGATGGACTTCACTGTGGAACACCGACCTGGGCAAGACCACGCCAACGCGGATGGCCTGTCACGCTTTTTCCGCCTCGACGAGGAGAGTCCCCAAGAGGATGGGTGACTCTCCCCGCCTTCAGCTGGGGGGGACGCATGTTGGACAGGCCACAGGAAGGGCCCGCTCCCCCTATGCCCGACCAGGCCCGAGCCCGGTCCCTCAAGTGTTACACACCACCACTTCACGTTTCCCGTCCCCTCCGGGACCCCTGCCTCTGAACATCTCGACATCTTGTGCCCGATCCACCACTGGCCCGCGCGCCCGACCCAGGCGCCATCTTGGACGCTGCCCCACGAGGCCGCGTGGCCTCCGATCAACCCTAACCCTGGGCCTGGCCAGGCCTCAGACATCACGGCACCACCATCCACCCAGGAGGTGAGCGGACTACTTGGCAGGTCAATGGGAGAAAGAGGTGTCGATGGCTCTCCCCCGCCAGGTACTGCTCGCCCCCAGCCTCCCCGGGCGCTGGCTCCACCCCCCTGCTGGGTGTCTGGACTCCCTCATCCTGGACCCCCCGACCTCCAAGTGCGAGGGTCCGGACATCAAAGGGCAACAGCCCTATAACTGAGGCAGCTCCAGAGCAGGAAGGCAGTTGTATCCTGGAGTTGAGAGACGCAGAGAAGAACTCATCCTTGACGGACTACTGGCGCTGCCATAGCCCTGCCTTGCGAACTATCGTCCTGCCTGCTGGCGCTGCCGCAACCTTCGTAACCTTCATCGTCGTCGGGACCTGCTGGCGTGGCCGCGGACCGTTTGTAACTACCATCTTCATCGGGACCTGCTGGCTCCACCGCGGACCGTCGCTTCCTTCATCCATCTCGGGACCTGCTGGCTCCGCCGCGGCCCGTCCATCTAGAACGCCGAGCTCGAGGATTGAGAGCTATTTCATCTATTGGTAACAAGACTGTCCCGCTACCCTTTTCCCAATCCAGAAACCAGAATCGAGGGGACCCCTGAGTCCAGACCTCCTTGTATCATCTTACCGTACTTGAAGAACTGCTTATAAAGTATCGTTGAACCTTACCCTGGTGTGGTGTACGTCTGTGGGGGGGAAGTTACTTGTCTGTACGATCGCTGGAGACGGCTCTCCCCGGAGACCTCTCCCCTTATCCTCGGCCGACCCTCCCGGTCCGTCTAACAGGCTCTATGTGTGTGTGTGGCTCTGTGTATGTGTGTGGCTCTGTGTGTGTGTGTGGCTCTATGTGTGTGGCTCTGTGTGTGTGTGTGGCTCTGTGTGTGTGTGGCTCTGTGTGTGTGGCTCTGTGTGCATGCGTGTGTCTCTGTGTGTGTGTGGCTCTGTGTGTGTGTGTGTGGCTGTGTGTGTGGCTCTGTGTGTGTGTGTGGGACTCTGTGTGTGTGTGTGGCTCTGCGTGTGTGTGTAGCTCCGTGTGTGTGGCTCTGTGTGTGTGTGTGTGTGGCTGTGTGTGTGTGTGTGGCTGTGTGTGTGTGTGTGTGGCTGTGTGTGTGTGTGTGTGTGTGGCTGCGTGTGTGTGTATGTGTGGCTCTGTGTGTGTATATGGCTCTGTGTGTGTGTGTGTGTGTGTAGCTATGTGTGTGTGGCTCTGTGTGTGTGTGACTCTTTGTGTGTGTCTGAGTGTGTGTGTGTGGCTCTGTGTGTGTGGGTCTATGTGTTTGTGTGTGGCATTTGCGAGAGATTCAGCTATTGGCATTGTAAATGACAATGCCATTTATTTATCTGTTTTCAAAACCAACACATAAATAACAATTTTGTCATTTACAATGCCAATAGCTCTAACTTTTGCAAAGGCGAGACCGTTGCTTTGTAAATGCTTGTTCTATTGTGAATTTTGGTCTCTGAAAAGACAATTTTCTCTCATCTTTTACTGTGCCGCTTGGTGCTTGCATTAAATGCAACCCGGACTTTACGCAACTGTTGTCTTTTACTTTTAACACAGACATAAAAACATCTAACCTTGGAGTAAATATGAAGATGACGTAATCACCAATCAAATTACAGTAAATCGTGAGACGGCACCCGCGTGCCTCGGCGATCTAGACACTTCCAGAAAAAGCTCGCTCTTCACCACTTATATGAAACCTGCAAAAGGCTTGCAGACATCAACTCCACTCAGACGCGCAACGCCCATTGGGCTGAAAGGGCTTCAGCCCCCCACCCACCTCTGGCATGCCTGAGAATTTTCACAGGTCTTTAAAGACAATTTGCATATTTACATACCTTTGTAAACTGGTTATGGAGGCTTACTTTTTTTCAGTTTCCAGTACCCCCTGGGCCCCCACTCTGCCTATTCCTTACATGTGTATTTTACATTTACTGCTGTAGGGTGAATGCATTTCATGAAAAGGAATATAAAGTACAGTTGCCAAAAGAAAAATGCCAGCCATGTGTTGTTTAACCCCTTCACTGCTGGCCCGTTTCCGCCACTGTGCGGTAAACAAAAGAACAGGGGCGGGCCATGACGAACCCCAGCCGTCATCAGCACACGAGCACCGTAGTGCATGACGGCTGGGGTTCGTCATCAGCATACAAGGGGTTAAAGAGCCTCAAAGACCTCCTCTTGACACTGAATAGGGCTATAAATAAAAAAGTATCTATTCATTTTTAATGTGACTTTTCTGTCTTTGTTCCCTTTAATTATCAGTCATGGATCATTCAGGCAGCCTTAGAACACAATTAAAAGTGTTTTTTATTTATATTTGCTGTTGGAAGTAGGCACAGATAAGTGCTGAAAGTACGGCTTTAGGTGACTGTTTATTTTTGTACCGTCTGGGACATCAAAATAATGAGCTGGCGACCCTAATCATAAGACTGGAAATTTGTTGCAGGATCAGCACATTATTTATTTCCTCCACCCTCGAACCCTGATTAATGCCATAATAGCAATAGTTTAACTTATATCTGAAACCCTACGACGCCATAAATAAAATGGTGAGTTATTTCAAGTGTTGTCTCAAAGCAGGGTGCATTCCCAGACACACTCCTCATTCTCATCCTTCACTTTCACGCTCACCCTGCACTCACAGCGATCACAATGCGCTCACACTGATCACCATGCACTCACACCATTCACCCGCTCACCCTGCACTCACTGCTCACCAGGCACTCACACTGATCACCATGCACTCACACCATTCACGCTCACCCTGCACTCACAGCGATCACAATGCACTCACACTGATCACCATGCACTCACAGCATTCACCCGCTCACCCTGCACTCACAGTGATCACAATGCACTCACACTGATCACCATGCACTCACACCAATCACCCGCTCACCCTGCACTCACAGCGATCACAATGCACTCACACTGATCACCATGCACTCACACCATTCACCCGCTCACCCTGCACTCACTGCTCACCAGGCACTCACACTGATCACCATGCACTCACACCATTCACGCTCACCCTGCACTCACAGCGATCACAATGCACTCACACTGATCACCATGCACTCACACCATTCACCCGCTCACCCTGCACTCACTGCTCACCAGGCACTCACACTGATCACCATGCACTCACACCATTCACGCTCACCCTGCACTCACAGCGATCACAATGCACTCACACTGATCACCATGCACTCACAGCATTCACCCGCTCACCCTGCACTCACAGCGATCACTCTGCATTCACAATGCTATTGTGCTGTTCACCCTGTACCTCACTCTGCAGTCACACGAGCACACTACTCACCCTGCCCTCATGTGACACTTCACTCACCTGTCCCCCTCACCTCTCAACCTGCAATCTCACTCAAACAAGTCCATCACTACCCATGCATTCATCCGTCCCACTCTGCACCTAGATCCGCACCCAAATTCATATGGTCACTCATTCACCCTGCAGTCTCTCCTCTTACCCTACTCTCACACTGTTGCATCGCTCACCATGCACTCACGTGAGCACTCCTGACACTCACACAGTACAGAGGGTTAATGTGTCTGATACAAGAAAACGTGTACCGATGCAGATTACAGGACAGAGTGTAAGTAAACTATGCGTAGCGCTATAAAAAATGAAATATTTGTCAGAAAGGTGCTATAGAGAGATGGAGTGCATTGCTGGCGAGTGGTAGTGAGGGAATTCATGGAGAAGGACACGGGGTTGGGGCACCAAAAAAGACTGTTGCACCGTGTGCGGCCAGTGCTAGGGCCAGACCGGGCGGGGAGTGTTATCCCCCAGTGGCGGCTCCTTCACTATGGTGCAGGGGCGCCGGCCCACTGCTCTCCCGCAGTGGAAAGGAAATATTAAATATTAATAACTCTAGGCTATTATCATGTTATGTTTCCTTTGCAGGTGGGCGGCTGGCGGGGCTGCTCTGCCCTCGGAGCAGGGCAGGTGAGGAGTGGTGTGCCCACACCCAAGTGCGCAATGACTGTTTGGTTGGCCTTCTCGGGGAAGCAGCCTTACGGCTAGAGCGGCCAACCTCAAATCTGGAGAGCCGGGTTCGAGTCTCGGCAATGACGCTGAACATCCTGTGATTCTGGGCAAATCACTTAATCTCCCCGTGCCTAAGAAAAACGAATGTGTCCATCTGTAACGAAACTGGTGCTCATGTAAAGCGCCTGACTGATACCTGATATCTTCGAGTCTAGTTGGCACTATATAAAACTCAAAAAATAAAGAAAATAACAGTGTCATGTAGGAGGCCCCACCCTTTGCTGATCTCATGAGAGCCCAGTGAAGACGAGGGGGTTTCTGTGGGCCCACACACAAACCACAGGGAAGGGAATTCAGCTGTCCTGCCCGGGTGCTCACAGGTGGAGTTTGGAAACCCCCCCACTTCGGTGTCCATGAAGCATCTGTACAGTGAGAAGCATCGTCCCCGGATCAAACCGAGATGATGACGTCCCCATGGCAACCGCCGAAGAAGCCGGAAGGGGGCGGAGATGCCTTTATCTGCTGCTCAGCAGCACCTCAGCAGCTCCGCACTCGAGCAGCTCTGCTGGCAGTGAGCAATCACTGCCACATGTCAGGGGGGACATGGCTTCTGCGCCCAGGGGAACCTGGGGAGGGGTGACTCTGGGACCTGCAGCCAAAAGCGAGAACTGCAGCAAAGCCTCGAGAAGGCCCCGCTGGCCTTATTTGTAAACAATTGGATACTAACTGCACATTATAGGTCGCCATTGACTTGCCTTCTACATACATAAGCCCTGAGTTGCTACTGTCACCCCTACGAGTGTGGAATTTGTCTTTGATAAGATTATGGCGAGCTTTGTAGTTTTTTCACAATAACGTTTATCAGGGCACAGACATAAAGTGTAAACATTTTTGGGTAGGACATCTTATTAAAATGAGGCTCCGTTGATCCTTTTAATATCACTCACACTTGGGAAGAGGGTATTTCACGAGGATTCCTGTGTTAGCAAAAGCAAGAGTCTTTGTCAATGGTAAAGAGCGCAATGTCACCATGAATGGTTGGCATCACAGCTCCAGCGTGACTCTCCGCTCCCATGTCTTTGAGGGGGGGCCAACCCGAGAGACTGCGGAGAGGTGCCCAGCGTGAAGCCAGGAGTGTGCGGGCAATCTTCCGTCTGACCTAAAATGCCAGGATTAGGCCTGGGCGGTAAATCCCGTTCCGCTCGCGGAATTTTCGGGATTTAGGTAATTTCGGGTTCCGCGGAGAACGCAAAATTGCCCAAAAATTCTGTGTTCCGCGCCGTGCGCAATTTTTGCTTGTTCACGTTCTCAAAATGCGTGTTCGCGAGATATTTTACCTCGAGCACGAAAACAGCGATCGCGAACAGTAAAAAAACATCGCGAACAAGCAATTCCGCTTGTTTGCGGAATTTCTGCTTGTTCGCAGAGATTTTTCACCGTTTCGTGGAGATTTGCTTAACGTGATTACGGAAATTCCGCCCACCCCTAGCCAGGATGTCCCTCTCCCATCGCTTCTTCTTCTCAAGACCCAGAGTGGACCGGGGTCACAAAGGCATCAGAGGACGAGCTGCTGGGACATATCTGAGGCATTGCTCAACTGAAACCAGGTGCAGAGTGGTCGGAGGGGGCAAACTCCCAGAAGAGGGAGATGAAACCAAGCATTCCTCACACCCCTTCTTCTTTCTCAAATCATAAAGCAGTATTACTTTGATATTTTCGCCTGCTTTGTCTGATTCCCCCCCACCTCTGCCACAATCCCTCCCCCAATCACCCGCCTCACACCTATTTTCATTTCCACTCCACCCCCACTTATAATCTATTGGTGCAAAATTCAAAATTTTTATATATGGCTTAGGGTGCTTAGATTTCAAATAATGTTATATTTCTGGTATTCATTGCAGACTGCATTATTTGGTTTAATCAAAAGGAGACTAGCTCATGCATTACAAAATTGACAAAAGGACTCTAGTATGTTTCGTCAGGGGGTAGGAACACCTGGTAAGTGTGCTCATGAAGCCCTCACCCACCAACCTAGTTGGTGTCATGCTTCATCTGAAGAAAGCCAGCATATTCATGAGGCACTGGCTGAAACATGTTACCCACCACTGGATGTAGGAGGTCGTAACTCGCCTCTAACATCCAACAGCCTTATTTTTAACCGCTGACGGTTGCCCAGGTATTAAAGTCTAATTTACCCTCGGGTACTGGGACCCCCGCCAAGCCGTTTTAAAATCACTTTCATAACACTCTTCACTGCACACTCAGCGACATACCTGCTCCAGGTGTCCCTCACGAATCAAATGCAAAAGCATTTGACTTGAAGGACACCTAGCAATGACTAGTGGAACTGCAGCTTGATGTAATAATTTCAATGATTTTGCATTTGACTCATGAGGGACACCTAGCAATGACTAGTGGAACTGCAGCTTGATGTAATAATTTCAATGCTTTTGCATTTGACTTGTGAGGGACACCTAGTAACGACTAGTGGAAGTGCAGCTCTTTGTAGAATTATTTTGATATTGGACACTATAATACTTTCTGTCCACTGCTAATCTCGTACCATAATGCTTTGCAGGGCCTTTGGTTGGAATTGTATTTTTGCCCGTAACTGTGCTTGGGGTGGTCCTAAGAGGATGGGACCACGCCTTCGGAACAAACTCCCCTGCGTTGCGTGTATCCTGATTAGCCTGAATTTAGATAACTACTAAAAACCGAACTTTAGCCCGCCTAGCTTTCCACCTCCTTGTTTTTGTGAAGCGCGTGCCTCTAAGTCCCAGAATGCACAGTGCTGCTGGCTGGAGGGAGGGGCAGGGAGGGTCAAGGGTCACTTGGCACCGGGGCCATGAGCAGAGGCTGCCCTGGGTGGCATTGTGCCCCCACGCCTTGGCCTACATCCAGGAGGCCTAGTGTGGCACCACCCTGCTTAATTTATGCATCCAGCGATCATTCCTGCATCTAATAATTAAGATGCAGCCGGCCTCGCGCTCAGACGGGGATCGATGCGCTCTCATTAGCCACGGGGCCATCTGGCCGCAGCCTCTCCCACCCCAAGAGGCGCGCGCATCACCTCAAACTCTATGGGCGCGCGGGGATCACTGACTATGATCAGAGATCGATCTGAGGAACCCATGGGGCAAGAGCAGGGGGGGTGCAGGAGAGGGAGATGTGAGGTGCAGGGAGAGTGAGAGCGAGGAAGAGGTGCAAGGGAGGGTGAGAGGCAAGAGAGGTGAGGGGGAGGTGCAGGGGAGGGTGAGGCGAGACGGTGAGGACGAGGTGCAAGGGACGGTGAAATGAGGTGCAGGGATGGGTGAGGTGCAGGGAGTGTGAGAGGCAAGAGTGGTGAGGGTGAGGTGCAGGGGAGGGTAAGGTAAGGCAGTGAGGCTGAGGTGCAGGGAGGGTGAGGTGCAGGGGAGGGTGAAGCGAGGCAGTGAGGCAGAGGTGCAAGGGAGGGTGAGGTGCAGGGAGGGGGAGAGGCAAGAGTGGTGAGGGTGAGGTGCAGGGGAGGGTGGGGTGAGGTGCAGGGGAGGGTGAGGCGAGGCAGTGAGGCTGACATGCAGGGAGGGTGAGAGGCAAGAGAGGGTAAGTTGCAAAGGAGGGTGAGGTGCAGAGGCGCAGGGAGGGTAAGTTGCAGGGGAGGGTGGGGTGCATCGAAGGTCATCGCCAGGGGAGGGTGAGGTGCAGGAAGAGTGAGGTTCAGGGGAGGGTGAGGTGCAGGTGATGGTGAGGTGCAAGGAAGGGTAGGTTGCAGAATTACAGTATAATTAAATAACATGAACCAGGGTGATGCAGTCAAGGTTTCTGTGAAACCCTCGCCTCGCCCTGTGCAGGAGCCAGTGACACCCTTGCACCACCCTGAATGGGGACCCTGCATTACCCTCGTAGCACCCTAACTGCTGACCCTGTGATACCCATGCAGCACTCTCCGCAATAGGCCTGGGTAAAGGTTGCATGTCACCAAAAAACTCTGTACTGATACGCGGAGTTCCGCAAGTGGCGCCGTGCATTTGTTGACGCCATTCACACAGATTTTAAGCATCAAGCGTTTGTCCCACACTGGAAAATCAGCGCGTAAGGCACCATGCGTAGAACAAGAGGGCGCTGCTTTTTTCTGCCGTAGATGCTCCATCGGGATTCAAGCAAGCCGGGCCGAAGAGGCTGAAATGCCAGAAACCGGTCCCCGGTAGCTTGTCTCCTTTCTGGTAAAGAATTGGCTTGGTAGTTTAGTCTGCCCTGTTCCCATGATGCACTGGGCCAGGGACAGACTGATTTGCATATAGCCATGTTCTGAGCTGGGATGGGGCAGTGAGATAAATAACGGTGATGGATCAAGCCCTGATCTTTGGACTGGGTAAGAGTGGTCTGCTCAATTCAGACACTCTGTTCATCACCACCCCCTTTTGTAAATCGATTTTGGCCACTATAGGTGTGGCAGGGTATACTCAGACATGAGTCCCTTTCTCACTGCTCCATCAGGATTCAAGCAAGCCGGGCCGAAGAGGCTGAAATGCCAGAAACCGGTCCCCGGTAGCTTGTCTCCTTTCTGGTAAAGAATTGGCTTGGTAGTTTAGTCTGCCCTGTTCCCATGATGCACTGGGCCAGGGACAGACTGATTTGCATATAGCCATGTTCTGAGCTGGGATGGGGCAGTGAGATAAATAACGGTGATGGATCAAGCCCTGATCTTTGGACTGGGTAAGAGTGGTCTGCTCAATTCAGACACTCTGTTCATCACCACCCCCTTTTGTAAATCGATTTTGGCCACTATAGGTGTGGCAGGGTATACTCAGACATGAGTCCCTTTCTCACTGCTCCATCAGGATTCAAGCAAGCCGGGCCGAAGAGGCTGAAATGCCAGAAACCGGTCCCCGGTAGCTTGTCTCCTTTCTGGTAAAGAATTGGCTTGGTAGTTTAGTCTGCCCTGTTCCCATGATGCACTGGGCCAGGGACAGACTGATTTGCATATAGCCATGTTCTGAGCTGGGATGGGGCAGTGAGATAAATAACGGTGATGGATCAAGCCCTGATCTTTGGACTGGGTAAGAGTGGTCTGCTCAATTCAGACACTCTGTTCATCACCACCCCCTTTTGTAAATCGATTTTGGCCACTATAGGTGTGGCAGGGTATACTCAGACATGAGTCCCTTTCTCACTGCTCCATCAGGATTCAAGCAAGCCGGGCCGAAGAGGCTGAAATGCCAGAAACCGGTCCCCGGTAGCTTGTCTCCTTTCTGGTAAAGAATTGGCTTGGTAGTTTAGTCTGCCCTGTTCCCATGATGCACTGGGCCAGGGACAGACTGATTTGCATATAGCCATGTTCTGAGCTGGGATGGGGCAGTGAGATAAATAACGGTGATGGATCAAGCCCTGATCTTTGGACTGGGTAAGAGTGGTCTGCTCAATTCAGACACTCTGTTCATCACCACCCCCTTTTGTAAATCGAATTTGGCCACTATAGGTGTGGCAGGGTATACTCAGACATGAGTCCCTTTCTCACTGCTCCATCAGGATTCAAGCAAGCCGGGCCGAAGAGGCTGAAATGCCAGAAACCGGTCCCCGGTAGCTTGTCTCCTTTCTGGTAAAGAATTGGCTTGGTAGTTTAGTCTGCCCTGTTCCCATGATGCACTGGGCCAGGGACAGACTGATTTGCATATAGCCATGTTCTGAGCTGGGATGGGGCAGTGAGATAAATAACGGTGATGGATCAAGCCCTGATCTTTGGACTGGGTAAGAGTGGTCTGCTCAATTCAGACACTCTGTTCATCACCACCCCCTTTTGTAAATCGATTTTGGCCACTATAGGTGTGGCAGGGTATACTCAGACATGAGTCCCTTTCTCACTGCTCCATCAGGATTCAAGCAAGCCGGGCCGAAGAGGCTGAAATGCCAGAAACCGGTCCCCGGTAGCTTGTCTCCTTTCTGGTAAAGAATTGGCTTGGTAGTTTAGTCTGCCCTGTTCCCATGATGCACTGGGCCAGGGACAGACTGATTTGCATATAGCCATGTTCTGAGCTGGGATGGGGCAGTGAGATAAATAACGGTGATGGATCAAGCCCTGATCTTTGGACTGGGTAAGAGTGGTCTGCTCAATTCAGACACTCTGTTCATCACCACCCCCTTTTGTAAATCGATTTTGGCCACTATAGGTGTGGCAGGGTATACTCAGACATGAGTCCCTTTCTCACTGCTCCATCAGGATTCAAGCAAGCCGGGCCGAAGAGGCTGAAATGCCAGAAACCGGTCCCCGGTAGCTTGTCTCCTTTCTGGTAAAGAATTGGCTTGGTAGTTTAGTCTGCCCTGTTCCCATGATGCACTGGGCCAGGGACAGACTGATTTGCATATAGCCATGTTCTGAGCTGGGATGGGGCAGTGAGATAAATAACGGTGATGGATCAAGCCCTGATCTTTGGACTGGGTAAGAGTGGTCTGCTCAATTCAGACACTCTGTTCATCACCACCCCCTTTTGTAAATCGATTTTGGCCACTATAGGTGTGGCAGGGTATACTCAGACATGAGTCCCTTTCTCACTGCTCCATCAGGATTCAAGCAAGCCGGGCCGAAGAGGCTGAAATGCCAGAAACCGGTCCCCGGTAGCTTGTCTCCTTTCTGGTAAAGAATTGGCTTGGTAGTTTAGTCTGCCCTGTTCCCATGATGCACTGGGCCAGGGACAGACTGATTTGCATATAGCCATGTTCTGAGCTGGGATGGGGCAGTGAGATAAATAACGGTGATGGATCAAGCCCTGATCTTTGGACTGGGTAAGAGTGGTCTGCTCAATTCAGACACTCTGTTCATCACCACCCCCTTTTGTAAATCGATTTTGGCCACTATAGGTGTGGCAGGGTATACTCAGACATGAGTCCCTTTCTCACTGCTCCATCAGGATTCAAGCAAGCCGGGCCGAAGAGGCTGAAATTCCAGAAACCGGTCCCCGGTAGCTTGTCTCCTTTCTGGTAAAGAATTGGCTTGGTAGTTTAGTCTGCCCTGTTCCCATGATGCACTGGGCCAGGGACAGACTGATTTGCATATAGCCATGTTCTGAGCTGGGATGGGGCAGTGAGATAAATAACGGTGATGGATCAAGCCCTGATCTTTGGACTGGGTAAGAGTGGTCTGCTCAATTCAGACACTCTGTTCATCACCACCCCCTTTTGTAAATCGAATTTGGCCACTATAGGTGTGGCAGGGTATACTCAGACATGAGTCCCTTTCTCACTGCTCCATCAGGATTCAAGCAAGCCGGGCCGAAGAGGCTGAAATGCCAGAAACCGGTCCCCGGTAGCTTGTCTCCTTTCTGGTAAAGAATTGGCTTGGTAGTTTAGTCTGCCCTGTTCCCATGATGCACTGGGCCAGGGACAGACTGATTTGCATATAGCCATGTTCTGAGCTGGGATGGGGCAGTGAGATAAATAACGGTGATGGATCAAGCCCTGATCTTTGGACTGGGTAAGAGTGGTCTGCTCAATTCAGACACTCTGTTCATCACCACCCCCTTTTGTAAATCGATTTTGGCCACTATAGGTGTGGCAGGGTATACTCAGACATGAGTCCCTTTCTCACTGCTCCATCAGGATTCAAGCAAGCCGGGCCGAAGAGGCTGAAATGCCAGAAACCGGTCCCCGGTAGCTTGTCTCCTTTCTGGTAAAGAATTGGCTTGGTAGTTTAGTCTGCCCTGTTCCCATGATGCACTGGGCCAGGGACAGACTGATTTGCATATAGCCATGTTCTGAGCTGGGATGGGGCAGTGAGATAAATAACGGTGATGGATCAAGCCCTGATCTTTGGACTGGGTAAGAGTGGTCTGCTCAATTCAGACACTCTGTTCATCACCACCCCCTTTTGTAAATCGATTTTGGCCACTATAGGTGTGGCAGGGTATACTCAGACATGAGTCCCTTTCTCACTGCTCCATCAGGATTCAAGCAAGCCGGGCCGAAGAGGCTGAAATGCCAGAAACCGGTCCCCGGTAGCTTGTCTCCTTTCTGGTAAAGAATTGGCTTGGTAGTTTAGTCTGCCCTGTTCCCATGATGCACTGGGCCAGGGACAGACTGATTTGCATATAGCCATGTTCTGAGCTGGGATGGGGCAGTGAGATAAATAACGGTGATGGATCAAGCCCTGATCTTTGGACTGGGTAAGAGTGGTCTGCTCAATTCAGACACTCTGTTCATCACCACCCCCTTTTGTAAATCGATTTTGGCCACTATAGGTGTGGCAGGGTATACTCAGACATGAGTCCCTTTCTCACTGCTCCATCAGGATTCAAGCAAGCCGGGCCGAAGAGGCTGAAATGCCAGAAACCGGTCCCCGGTAGCTTGTCTCCTTTCTGGTAAAGAATTGGCTTGGTAGTTTAGTCTGCCCTGTTCCCATGATGCACTGGGCCAGGGACAGACTGATTTGCATATAGCCATGTTCTGAGCTGGGATGGGGCAGTGAGATAAATAACGGTGATGGATCAAGCCCTGATCTTTGGACTGGGTAAGAGTGGTCTGCTCAATTCAGACACTCTGTTCATCACCACCCCCTTTTGTAAATCGATTTTGGCCACTATAGGTGTGGCAGGGTATACTCAGACATGAGTCCCTTTCTCACTGCTCCATCAGGATTCAAGCAAGCCGGGCCGAAGAGGCTGAAATGCCAGAAACCGGTCCCCGGTAGCTTGTCTCCTTTCTGGTAAAGAATTGGCTTGGTAGTTTAGTCTGCCCTGTTCCCATGATGCACTGGGCCAGGGACAGACTGATTTGCATATAGCCATGTTCTGAGCTGGGATGGGGCAGTGAGATAAATAACGGTGATGGATCAAGCCCTGATCTTTGGACTGGGTAAGAGTGGTCTGCTCAATTCAGACACTCTGTTCATCACCACCCCCTTTGGTAAATCAATGTTCTACTGGAACGGCAGCTTCCTCAACGCGAATGGTAGGCTTCTCAACGCGAGTGTTTGTGACAATCTGTGACCGCCTACATTGAGAAACCTCACTGAGAGGCGGTCTAACGTTGGATTCATTACTCGCGCTCATCAAGTTGGCGAGCGCAAGTTCACCACCCAGGCATACTCTGCCGGGACCTGTGATACTCTCACATGCCCCTGTGCAGGAGCTCTCCAATGCCGTCCTCCATGGTAACCTGAAAGCACCTATTGCACCCCTACGGCACGGTGTGGTACCCACCAACACCCCACATGAGTCAGCATGGACTCAGTTTACTGGACACTGCATCCTGACCCCTCATGCTCCATCCTCTGCCTCCAAATCCCAGAATCCACCGCAACCACCTCATATTAAGACAGGTGTTCACCTGCAGGGAGGCCCCAGGTGTGGGAGTACTCCCGCCCTCTGCCCTCAGCTCCCAGGATTCAAGACAACTGCCTGAGGTGTTCACACCTGTGAATATATACTTAGAAGGTCTCCTGTGCTATCCTCTGCCTCCAGCTTCCAAAAAGCACCGCAACCACCTGAGATTAAGACAGGTGTTCGCATGCAGGGAGGCCTCGTGTGCAGGAGTACTCCCTTCCTCTGCCTCCAGCTTCCAAAAAGCACCGCAACCACCTGAGATTAAGACAGGTGTTCGCATGCAGGGAGGCCTCGTGTGCAGGAGTACTCCCTTCCTCTGCCTGCAGCTCCCAAAAAGCACCGCAACCACCTGAGATTAAGACAGGTGTTCGCATGCAGGGAGGCCTCGTGTGCAGGAGTACTCCCTTCCGCTGCCTGCAGCTCCCAAAAAGCACTGCAACCACCTGAGATTAAGACAGGTGTTCGCATGCAGTGAGGGCTCATGTGCAGGAGTACTCCCGCCCTCTGCCTCTGCATTCCAGACTACAAGAATGCAGCCCAATGACAAGCAACCGAGGCAGCTCTTGCGACATCCTGGCAGTCACAACATCCAGCTCCCATAAACCTCTCAGCTCGAGCATCAGGACACTCTCGAGGCTCCATAAACATCCTGCAGTGCAGTGTGACCGGTCTCTACCCCTGAGTATCTTGCCACATCATTGACCCTGCAACAGGTGTACAGTCCTTTGACTTGCTCTACCTGTCATGGATTTTGCCCGTGTTCGCTTTCCACAGGCCCTTCTCCCGCTCAGAGTCACTCCAGTTCTGTTCCCTGCCCTCATCCTGCCCAAGCCTTGTGGCCTCAATGAGGCAACAGGGAATACCAATCTGGTTTCATTGCTCGGTCCTCATGAAGTCTCACGTTTAAAAGCACAGGCTTCGATAAGTTCTGTGAGATAGACTGTCCAGTGATGGGGCCATATTTGTCCCCATCGCTGTACCGCCCTGAGTGTCTCAATGGTACTGCACAGGGTGTTCCCCCCATCACTGGACCACCCTGGGTTCTAGGTGGCCCTGCACGGGGTATTCACCCCATCACTGTAGCACCCTGGGTTCTCGGTGGTCCTGCACGGGGTGTTCACCCTATCACTGGACCACCCTGGGTTCTCGGTGGTCCTGCACAGGGTGTTCACCCCATCACTGTAGCACCCTGGGTTCTCGGTGGCCCTGCATGGGATTTCACCCCATCACTGTACCACCTTGGGTTCTTGGTGGTACTGCACAGGGTGTTCACCCAATCACTGTACCACCCTGGGTTCTCGGTGGTCCTGCATGGGATTTCACCCCATCACTGTAGCACCCTGGGTTCTCGGTGGCCCTGCATGGGATTTCACCCCATCACTGGACCACCCTGGGTTCTTGGTGGTCCTGCACGGGGTGTTCACCCCATCACTGTACCACCCTGGGTTCTCGGTGGTCCTGCACAGGGTGTTGTTCACCCCATCACTGTACCACCCTGGGTTCTCGGTGGTCCTACACGGGTGTTCACCCCATCACTGGACCACCCTGGGTTCTTGGTGGTCCTGCACGGGGTGTTCACCCCATCACTATACCACCCTGGGTTCTCGGTGGTCCTGCACAGGGTATTCACCCCATCACTGTACCACCCTGGGTTCTCGGTGGTCCTACACGGGTGTTCACCCCATCACTGGACCACCCTGGGTTCTCGGTGGTCCTGCACGGGGTGTTCACCCCATCACTGGACCACCCTGGGTTCTCGGTGGTCCTGCACGGGGTGTTCACCCCATCACTGGACCACCCTGGGTTCTCGGTGGTCCTGAAGTGGTTCTGCGGCAGTCTTGTTCACAGGTCTACGGTGGAGATAAGGTTTGTATGGCACGGGCCGCGTGAGGCACTCCACCTCTAACCTGATTCCCGTTAGAAGGCATCGGATGAAATACTTCACCAATAGATATGACAAAGGCACTTTATATTTCAATGTGTCACAGCGTTTCCAGGCCGCGAGCAGCGCTCGAGCTGGCAGGCGCGCCGAGTATATTACATTCCTCTCCGCCATCGACTCCAATCCTGAACTGAATTATTGGAATTTAGTGACCCCAAAAGAGGCTGTCGCAAATGATATTCAAGACAGAGTTTTCAAATCTAATGCCTATTACATGTACTTCACATAAAATAATACGCTTTCAATATAAGCAAAGCGGCGGCGGACGTGTTTGTGGACTAATCCCAGGCCTGCTTGTGACAGCAGGCAGGCTTGCTGCTTGTGGCTGCCTGCTGCAGCACTGCAGGCTTTCAGCAGCATGTAATGCTGTACTACCTGCAGGTGCATGCTTCCGTGTTGCAGGATCTGTACAGTGTTCAGTGCATTGCTGACTGAAAGTGCCTGCAGGACCACTGTAGGCGTACCAGGGTTCCTGCTGCAGCACTGCAGGGTTTCCGCAGCACATAATGCTGTGCTACCTGCAGGACCCTGCTTCAGTGTTGAAGGATCTGTACAGTGTTTAGTGCACCAGTGACTGAAAGTGCCCGCACGAACACTCTAGGCGTGCCAGGGTGCCTGCTTTGGCACTTCAGGCTTTCCCCAGTTTTCCATACTGTGATGACAGCAGGGCACGGTTCCGGGTACCATGCGGGTGGACGGCATCCCCCCACTTATTTTCCAGGGTGGACGCTGTCCACCCTGCTTATCAAAACATCGTCCACCCTGCCGTGCTCATACAAAGCGTGATAAAGCACGCACCAACCAAACCACGCATTTCCTGGTGATTGCCTCGGACTGCCGGTCACCACGCCCCTGTGGGACCTACCGTGATCTGCGACAAATCAGTGGTCATTGCAGACATCACTGGATGGGTATGTCTGCAACTCCGCAGTCCCGCCCTCGTGCACCATGCCCTTTATTTTTCGGGCTTGTCTGCTCTGGCCCAACGGAAGCCTCTGCCATTGACACTGACTCCCTTGTTTGGTAAATTTGATTGAGACCTCCACACCGCGACCCAACGGAAGCCTCTACCATTGACACCGTCTCTCTTGTTTGGTAAATTTGATTAAAGCCTCCGCACCACGACTCAACGGAAGCCTCTACCATTGACACTGTCTTACTTGTTTGGTAAATTTGATTGAGGCCGCCACACCACGAGCCAACGGAAGCCTCTACTGCTTACACCAACTCCCTACTTCGGTAAATTGAGGCCTCCACACTGCGACCCAACGGAAGCCTCTACCGTTGACACCATCTCCCTTGTTTGGTAAATTTGATTGAGGCCGCCACACCGCGACCCAACAGATGCCTCTACCATTTACACCGACTCCCTTGTTTGGGAAATTTGATTGAGGCCACCACACCGCGACCCAACGGAAGCCTCTACCATTGACACTGTCTCCCTTGTTTGGTAAATTTGATTGAGGCCTCCACACTGCGGCCCAATGGAAGCCTCTACTGCTTACACCAACTCCCTAGTTTGGTAAATTGAGGCCACCACACTGCGACCCAACGGAAGCCTCTATTGTTGACGCTGACCCCCTAGTTTGGTAAATTTGATTGAGGACTCCACACCGCGACCCAACAGAAGCCTTTACCGTTGACACAGACTCTCTTGTTTGGTAAATTTGTTTGAGGCCTCCGCACCGCGACCCAACGGAAGCCTGTACTGTTGATACCATCTCTCTTGTTTGGTAAATTTGTTTGAGGCCTCCGCACCGCAACCCAACGGAAGCCTGTACTGTTGATACCATCTCTCTTGTTTGGTAAATTTGATTGAGGCCGCAACACTGCGGCCCAACGGAAGCCTGTACTGTTGATACCATCTCCCTTGTTTGGTAAATTTGATTGAGGCCTCCACACCGTGAACCAACGGAAGCCTCTACTGTTGACACATACTCTCTTGTTTGGTAAATTTGTTTGAGGCCTCCGCACCACAACCCAATGGAAGCCTTTACTGTTGACACCATCTCCCTTGTTTGGTACATTTGATTGAGGACTCCACACCTTGACCCAATGGAAGCCTCTACCGTTGACACAGACTCCCTTGTTTGGTAAATTTGATTGAGGCCACCACACCGCGACCCAACGGAAGCCTCTACCATTGACACTGTCTCCCTTGTTTGGTAAATTTGATTGAGGCCTCCACACTGCGGCCCAACGGAAGCCTCTACTGCTTACACCAACTCCCTAGTTTGGTAAATTGAGGCCACCACACCGCGACCCAACGGAAGCCTCTATTGTTGACACTGACTCCCTTGTTTGGTAAATTTGATTGAGGCCTCCACACCGCGGCCCAACGGAAGCCTTTACCGTTGACACAGACTCTCTTGTTTGGTAAATTTGTTTGAGGCCTCCGCACCGCGACGCAACGGAAGCCTGTACTGTTGATACCATCTCTCTTGTTTGGTAAATTTGTTTGAGGCCTCCGCACCGCGACCCAACGGAAGCCTGTACTGTTGATACCATCTCTCTTGTTTGGTAAATTTGATTGAGGCCGCAACACTGCGGCCCAACGGAAGCCTGTACTGTTGATACCATCTCCCTTGTTTGGTAAATTTGATTGAGGCCTCCACACCGCAACCAACGGAAGCCTCTACTGTTGACACAGACTCTCTTGTTTGGTAAATTTGTTTGAGGCCCCCGCACCACGACCCAACGGAAGCCTTTATTGTTGACACCATCTCCCTTGTTTGGTAAATTTGATTGAGGACTCCACACCTTGACCCAATGGAAGCCTCTACCGTTGACACGGACTCCCTTGTTTGGTAAATTTGATTGAGGCCACCACACCGCGACCCAACGGAAGCCTCTACCATTGACACTGTCTCCCTTGTTTGGTAAATTTGTTTGAGGCCTCCGCACCGCGACCCAACGGAAGCCTTTACTGTTGACACCATCTCCCTTGTTTGGTAAATTTGTTTGAGGCCTCCACACCGCGACCCAACGGAAGCCTTTACCGTTGACACTATCTCCCTTGTTTGGTAAATTTGTTTGAGGACTCCACACCGCGACCCAACGGAAGCCTGTACTGTTGATACCATCTCTCTTGTTTGGTAAATTTGTTTGAGGCCTCCACACCGCGACCCAACGGAAGCCTCTAGCGTTGACACGGACTCTCTTGTTTGGTAAATTTGATTGACGCCTCCGCACCGCGACCCAACGGAAGCCTCTACTGTTGACACTGATTCTCTTGTTTGGTAAATTTGTTTGAGGCCTCCACACCGCGACCCAACGGAAGCCTCTACCATTGACACTGTCTCCCTTGTTTGGTAAATTTGTTTGAGGCCTCCGCACCGCGACCCAACGGAAGCCTTTACTGTTGACACCATCTCCCTTGTTTGGTAAATTTGTTTGAGGCCTCCACACCGCGACCCAACGGAAGCCTTTACCGTTGACACTATCTCCCTTGTTTGGTAAATTTGTTTGAGGACTCCACACCGCGACCCAACGGAAGCCTGTACTGTTGATACCATCTCTCTTGTTTGGTAAATTTGTTTGAGGCCTCCACACCGCGACCCAACGGAAGCCTCTAGCGTTGACACGGAATCTCTTGTTTGGTAAATTTGATTGAGGCCTCCGCACCGCGACCCAACGGAAGCCTCTACTGTTGACACGGACTCTCTTGTTTGGTAAATTTGTTTGAGGCCTCCGCACCGCGACCCAACGGAAGCCTCTAGCGTTGATCCCGGGATGGGATAAATTTGTTGGTAAACATTGCATGGGGATAGCTCCGCCTCTTCATCAATCGAGTTCTGCTATCGATTGTTCACTTCTCCCACTCCCTCTCCCCTCAAACATGGCCGGCCACAGACCTGTGGGTGGGGGAGGGGCGCCCCGAGGCCGGGAGGCGAGGCGCACTCCGCGCCGCTATAATTGTGTTAGTATCTGGCAGGCCGCACGCCCCTGACTGCCGTGTTGTTTTAATTGCTGAAGTCCTCCGAGGGTTCCCCTGATAAAGGAAGAAACGCATCATTCCGTCAAGCAGCAGCTTTGTGAGATGCGACAAAGATAATCTGCCCCCCCCCCCCCCCCCTCCCCCCTCGGCACTCGCTGCAGGAGACGCCAGGGCCGCAAATTGGATTATTTTACACAGCTGCTCATTTGGTTCAGGGGCACATTTCTCTCTTTTTTTTTTTGTTTAGTTTTTCCCACCGCGTTCTGAAGGAGAAAAAAATCCTACCATATTTTCACGCGTTTGAAAAAAAAAAATGAAACAGTGACACTCGTTACCATTAATGAACCAAATGTGTGTAACTGACAATGCTTGCCAAACACAAAGCTAGCGCCGCGTATGCATACCATCGACTCAAGGCGCTTCTATGTGGCCTTTCTGAGGAATGTTTCTTGAAATCAATGTAATTTATAAACATGCGATCCCTGCAAATAACTCGGGCCACTGCTTCCGGTTCCCCTCAACAGCCAGGAAGTAGAACAGAGTAAAAGTGTCTGGGCCGACTCTGCCGGAGTCAGTGCAATGGAGTCCCATCAACACTCCAAAGTTTGCGCCAAGGATAAGTGGAGCGGCCCCCCACCGTTCCGAGGTTTGGAGAGGGAATCCCCAAGTAACAACGCAAACAAAATCTTATCCTGAGCAAATGTCCACTCCACAGTAAATCCAGCAGCCCTTAGTTACATCATTTCTTGGTTTAATTCCAAACGCCCGGATTCCAAGTCGGTCATATCACAGCCAGTCTGAAGAGAATGCAGCCAACGTGTGTTTCGTCTCGTAGATAATTTACACCAACTTCATCAGGGCTACAAAAAATATATAATATAAAATATATAAGCTACAACAGCCACTATTTCATTCGCCTATTCCCACTAAAGTTAGTGAAGTTGTGAAAAAGTGAAGAAAAGTCACAAAGGGTCGTGATTTGTGGTTAATCACACGTGAAGAGAGCGTAGGGTTCCTTTTGTAATGAATGAAAAAGTATATATAATCTATATAAAGAGCGTCTAAAATTATCTTTAGGTATTAAGCCCCTAATACACCTACAAGTTGTTGTGCTAAGTCCGATTCACCAAAAGAGAGTGTGCAGGTGGGAACTGAACACGTTCAATTAATAACCACAGACACCAATGCACCCAGTTATGGCTCTTACCTGATAAGTCATAATCACGTTCAGTCCTCAGTAGTAAAACATCAATTTTCGCAAGAACCTAAATAATAATAATCATTATCAATGCAACCGAGTATGACACGCGTTTAACGTTTGCTCAAAGTAAATGGCGTAAGGGGGGTCACATCCAACAGTCTAAAGCCTCTCGCGAGAGAGCGTCCGACTTTCTATCACCGGAACCGCGCTTCAAGTTTCACGATTGAATATCAATAGCCACCATAAGCGCCTGCCGCGGTCAACGACGCTGTCCGCAGACTAATAACAAGTAGGCAATGTAAATACACTGAACAGTGCAGCGTTGCAACTTCTAAATCCGCTGGGAGGGTCTTCCACAGGACTTCCAACTCTTCACCCTGGGAAGCCCTGAGTATCGAGTACGACAAACACGTATTCCAAATAAGTAAGCTCACACACAGTGAACACACATCATTTCAGCAACTTTTCCAAGTAATTAGTAATAAAAAACACCGTGCAGTCCCCTCAGCAGCCAAGATAAGGGGTCTTCACTACCCCGGCCTCCTCTCTCGCCTCCACAAGGACTGGGTGTCTGTGTCCCCCTTCATGCTCGCAGAACATACATTCCACCACTTACATACATGGCACCTGTAGTGAAACCCGTTCTTTCTACCACATGCAGGGTCCCAGCTAACATGGCTGACGCATGGCCCCAAGTATGAGGGAAACCTCACCTGGGTGTGAGTTTTTATAGACATAACATTCTGCTCACAGGGCTTTTTTAGCCCATTCTTACAGGATTAAAAGCGATACTACATCTCCCAGGGTGCACATGATGTTGGCTACAAACTCTTGAAGGACAGAAGATCGCTTGAGATAGGGCCAATGCCATCTACTTCCCCCACACTCTCTCTCTTACCCTGGGACAAGGCGTCACTTCCTCTCGTTCTTTCCCACGTCATAAATTTCATATTAATCTCTAGCCCCCTTCCAGGTACTGCATCACTTCCTCTCTGTCCTTCCCCTGTCATACATTTCACTTACTATCTAGTTCCCCCCAGGACAAGGTGCCACTTCCTCTCTGTCCTTTCCCTATCATACTTTCACTTCCTCCCTAGCCCCCGCCCCCCACCAGACAGGGCATCGCTTCATCTCTGTCCTTTCCGTGCATAAGTTTCACATTCGTCTCTAGCCCCCCAGGCAAGTTGTCACTTTCTCTCTGTCCTTCCCCTGTCATAAGTTTCGCTTCCTCTTTTGCATCCTGCTTCACCCAGGACAAGGTATCACTTCCTCTTTGCCTTTCACCTGTCATAGGTTTTGCTTCCTATCTAGCCCCCTTGCCCTGGGACAAGGCGTCACTTCCTCTCTGTTCTTCCCCTGTCATATTGTCATACGTTTCACTTCCCCTTCAGTCTCCGCCCCCTCTTTTCATCACTTCCTCTCTGTCCTTACCCTGTCATATTGTCATAAGTTCCACTTCCCCTTTAGTCTCCACCCCCTCTTTTCATCACTTCCTCTCTGTTCTTCCCCTGTCATATTGTCATACGTTTCACTTCCCCTTCAGTCTCCGCCCCCTCTTTTCATCACTTCCTCTCTGTCCTTACCCTGTCATATTGTCATAAGTTCCACTTCCCCTTTAGTCTCCACCCCCTCTTTTCATCACTTCCTCTCTGTCCTTACCCTGTCATATTGTCATAAGTTCCACTTCCCCTTTAGTCTCCACCCCCTCTTTTCATCACTTCCTCTCTGTCCTTACCCTGTCATATTGTCATAAGTTTCACTTCCGCTCTAGTCCCTCTCTTCCTCTTGAGATCAGATGTCAGTTACTCTCTGTTCTCCCACTGGGCCTTTCCTTGTATTGCAGAAGATCAGGAGTCCACACTCTGCAACCACAACAGCGAAGAAGACATAGTATAAAGAAGGGAAGTATAAGAAACCTGCCTCTATACTCTCTCTCTCTTCATTTCTTACTGATATTTTGGTCATCAACGTTTTTGCCATGACATTTTGATAGCACAATGTTAAAGACGCGACATTCTGGTACTAAATCATCGCTTCACCGGCTTTATGCATTCTCTTCCCCTGGGGTGAATGTTACTTCTTTCTTTCAGTGTTCTCCTCTTACATCACAAACCTGGCCAAGGGCTCAAGCGCAGCAGATAGGCCTGGGCGGTGAACTTCGCTCCGTTCACGGAGTTTGCAGAGTTGTCTGCACTCCGCACTCCGCGGAGCTCACGGAGTGCAGAAAACTCTGCTTCATGATATGCAACAGGGTTTTTTCCCTGCTCACGAACGGTAAGTTTTGCGATCGCGAACAGTAAGAGTTGTTTTGTAACTTCACAGAGTTCCGCGTAGCAAAACTTCACAAACTGCACCCAGGGTTACAGATTACACGACACCAAGACAGATTTGCTTTTTAAAGACAGGGGGAGATGACGTATTTCGCTCAGAATCCCAGAACGGTGACCTGATACCGGGACTAGAACCTGGTTCCCCAGTTCCAAAGTTGGAAGCTCTGGCCGTTAGGCCAAATCTCCTCCCATTACCCCCTTGTCTCCATCTCGGGCTCTGTGTAACCTACTCATCTGCACATCTTTGTTTTTCTTCTCAATTTAAAGTCAATCATCGATATTTCTCTGGTCTCTCTCTAGGGTTGTGTAAAAACCTCTCTCTGGTCTTCTACTTCCCTCCTTGTCATTCTTCCTCTTCCGCTGGAGTTGGTCACCACTTCCTCTTTAGTGTCCGTCTAGATTTGAGTAGAACCTTGTCTCTGTTCTTCGTCTTCACGTTATTTTACCTCTTCCACTTCCTCTTTAGTGTCCCTCTAGAGTTGAGAATAACTTCCTCCTTGTTTTCTTCTTCGCTTTCTAGTTATTCTTCTTCTGTGACGTTTATAAATGGACGCCCTGGAAAGGGAAGTGGACCTAAGAGCGAGCAGCCCACAGTGCCACAGAGTTAGTTGAACGTACACTTGGGGGTCTCCCTTAGATTAACACTCACCCCCCTCTCTCTGCATAACCCTACTCCACACATGCCTCAGTCCAGTGGCGAGTCAGACCATCTGGAAAACTATGAGAATCACAAGAGCCATTACTTCCGGCGGAAAGACCATAGCATACGCGTCTTGCGATCATTGCGGCCCAGCTGGGCCGGCATCTGCGACGAAGCTCTGGCGCAATTCTGGCTAATGAAGCGCCGGTAGCTCCTGGCCATCCAGCCGCCGCCAAGGATAGAGTCTACACTATAGTCCACCGCATTGAGGCGGCTGCAAGGACCCTCCCACTCCTCCCGCCCCTAGACTTGGCTCCTCGCCCAGGAATACCAGGGGCTGGACTCATCACAGCATCCATGCAAAGCACATTAACTCCAGAGCCTGTCAGTGCAAGCACCCCAACAACGCCTGCTGCTGTCCTCTTAAAACACGCCGTTTCATGCTTTAAAGGCTAATGTCTGCTCACGTGTGCACAGCCTCCTTGTACGGTGGCGCAACCGCCCCAGGCGCATGCACCGCGCACTCCCACATCCCGCCATTTTGTTTCTAAGCCCATGGAAGAAACATCAAGCACACAGCCAGACATTTGACTCCAGTGCAGGGGTGATATGGTCCATTTGAAAATGGAACACTACTTGCACAGCCCGGCGCATCCTCGACATCCAATACCAGACTCACCCGCTTTCAATGACAGGGCGGGGGAGTGCGGCCTCCAACAAGGGACCGCTGGGAGTGGACACTCCATTTATACAACACGGGGAACCACAACAGAATCTTAGTACCAACCTGTAGTTTGTGTTGAAAGACAACAAATTGTCCTTAAAATTGTTGAGTGTCAAATATACTAACAGGCATATTTACCAATGGTGTGCATCGCCCTTGTGCCACACAAGAGGGCGCAGGGTGGCGCAAAACCTATCAAGACATTTAGAAAGCCATTCGAGGCCACCCGGCACGGCCTGAGAAATCCCGAGCATCACAATGCAGAGCAAGTCACTGCCTGGTGTTACTCTTCCGCAGGGAGGCGTTGCGGTGATGGAGTCTGGGTGTACCAACACATCCACCATCACTTCTGAAGCATTCCCAGCTAGACTGCTACTGATGGACCTGGGAAGGCGCCGGAATGCTATGCTTTCTCACAGGGGCTGTAGCCAGGAGAAATATATTTTTGTTTGCTCGCTGTTCCCCCTTTCTAAATGTGCTCCATTCTTCAGCCCACGTCGAAAGAAGAAAGAACCTCAGAGGTTTGTTTTAGTGCAGGAAGGTGTCTCTTCCTGCCTGTGACACAGGCCCCCTTGCACCACGACGCAAGGAAAGGTGCCTGTGTTGGCGCTAGGCAGCAGTTTGTGCACCAGCGCAGGCAGAGAGCAGGAATGCGCCATCTAATGGTAAATAAGGCGCATCCCCGGTGACTCACTGCGTTGCTTTGGTGATATATGATGAATATAGCCCTTGATGTATATATTGTACGTAGGTTGATACCACGTCATGACGTGGTTCTGTGTGATCTTGATTTGCAGCACCTTTTTTTGTGACAGTTGTGTTCACTCATCCATGCACACACAAAAGATTAACTTGTGTAATAAGTGCCGGTGCCCAAAGTTCTGCTCAGATACCTGCGCGGCGCTATTAAATGTCAGCGAGCTGGAAACAAAGGACGCGCAGTCGTGACTCCGCCTCAGGTTCTTTAATGCAGCGCCAGACCCTCCCCGCCCCTTTACGCCACGCCCCAGGCTCCTGCTGTCTCCATTGTGAAGGTTTTTCCATCTTCCCTTCCTCCATCTTCCCACTCAGTGTGTTTTTCTCTCTCTCGCGGCAACTGACTATTGAGGGGTAAAAAGTGTCAGTCCCAAATAATGGGTGCCGGTGGTCGCTGCCGGCGACCACCGGCTCAAATCAGGGCCGGTGCTAGGCATGGGCAGCGTGGACGGCTGCACAGGGCCTCGCACTCAGCCCACCAGCATGGGGCCACGCACTGGTGATGTCTCCTGTTGTTTCCCTGGCGATCTATCACAAAGAAAGGTGTCGCCTGCAATTAAGGTCCATTGGAGGGGGCCCCTCCCTGGGCCTCTCATGGATGGTGTCAGGAGGCATAGGGGAGGGAGAGGGAGACGCTCCCTCAATTGCAAGGAGACCATTCACAGACACTGTGGGGGGCCCATTGTCCAGCATTTTGGCGCCCCCACAGTTTTAACTTTTAGACCACAATCAATTCTCACACCTATCGGACTGAAGGTGTGAGAAATGCTTGTGGAGTAAAAGTTAAAACTGTGAGGGCGCCAAAATACTAGACAATGGGGCCCCCACAGTGTCTGTAAATGGTCTCCTTGTAAGGGCCACTATCTAAATTAGAGGGGGCCTCGCACGGTCCTTTTTAGCCCAGGGCCTCGCAAATCCTAGACCCGGCCCTGGCTCAAATTAAGCACCGGGCCCATCACTGATCGCCCAGTACAACCTCTTCATGTGACGAAGAGCAGAGGAATGGAAAAACAAAGGACTGAACGTCTTTAACATACACTTCTTTAAGGAACCGACGTCATGGGCCAGGTAAAGACCTCTTCAGGTGCCCCGTGTGCTCTCATACTGAACACGCGCTTCTTTCAGATGTTTATGGCAGTGGGAGGCTTCTTAACCCAGTAGAAGTGTTTACGCGTCCCCCTAATGTACCCTTTGTTGCTGAAGTTGGTGTTTTTTCAATGGCATGCGCATGTAAGGCCAAAAGAACTGGTGTTTGTGAAATAGAATGTATTCATAAGTCAGTACTTAGAGAACACGCCGAAGTCACGAAGCTTTAGAAGGCCGCAAACTTTGGGGATAATGTACAAAAGTGTTTATTTCTGAGTACGAGACCTCGTACCCTAGGAGCACTCTTTCATGCCCTCTCACAGTCCTTCAACTGCCATGAGAAAACGTACAAGGGGGGCTCGGGCCTTTCTATCGCACACACGGGTAGGACTGTTCACATTTCATTCTATTCACATGGCATGTAACTAACCGTTCGCGACCGGGAGTACGGAAAAGACTCCGTTGCACATCGCAAAGCAGAGTTTTCTGCACTCCGCGAGCTCCGTGGAGTGCGGAGTGCAGAAAACTCTGCTTTGCGATGTGCAACGGAGTCTTTTCCGTGCAGAAAACTCGGCAAACTCCGCCAACGGAGCGAAGTTCACCGCCCAGGCCTACGCAGTGTCTTCTGCGAATAGACCTCTTTGGAATCCACAACCACGGAGGAGGAAGAGCAAACTCTTTGTGGCAAGTGGGTGCACTGTCTACATCTTGAGAAGCGCCTTGACGCCCTCCCCGGGGTGCATGCTTTCCTTCCACAGGCACCCTTTTCATCCTATGCAGGGCAGGGGGTTTGTGTATAACTCTTCACAGTGTTCTAGGGGACAAACATGGCTGATTAATAAAGTGTTCAATTCACAACAGCCAATCAGTTCACAATGGGATCGAACATCATCAGCCTATCAGCAGGCTGGAGTGGGGGCTCAGATATTTATTTTTGGGGCCAAATCCCAAAGGCATTTATGAGTATGTGAAATATTACTTATCCAGTACCAAACAAGTGCACATGAATGTCTTTTAAATTGTTCAAAAACCCCTCACTATCTATTAATAAACAGGAAAAGATGGCACCGTTTTATTTTTATTTTAACTAGTGGAACGTGAATATTCTCCGAACGCTCCCACTTTAAATGCTTTGGGACCATTTAGAAAAACAAGTTATTAGTATGTGAAGTATGTGTAGGAGTACTACAAGAGTACTGTTTCACTTATGAGTATGTATAAAGGTACTACACGAGTACTGTTTCATTTATGAGTATGTATAGTTATATTACAAGAATAGTGCTTACTTTTTGAATATATGAAGAAGTAGTATAAGAGTACTGCGTCATTTATGAGTATGTATAGTAGTATTACAAGAATACTGCCTAATTTATATGTATGTGAAGTAGTACTTCAAAAGTACTGCAGAATTTATGAGTATGTGAAGTATACTACAAGAGTATTATTTCATTTATGAGTATGTGAAGTAGTACTACAAGAGTATTGTTTCATTTACAAGTATGTAAGTATTGTTTCATTTTTGAGTATGTATATTTATATTACAAGAATACTGCTTAATTTATATGTATGTGAAGTAGTACTACAAGAGTACTGCTTCACTGATGTGCATTTATAAAGGTACTACAAGAGTACTGTTTCATTTATGAGTATGTGAAGTATACTACAAGATTGTTGTTTCATTTATGAGTATGTGAAGTATACTACAAGATTGTTGTTTCATTTATGAGTATGTGAAGTATACTACAAGATTATTGTTTCATTTATGAGTATGTGAAGTAGTAATAAATGCGTATTGTTTCTTTTATGAGTATGTACACTAGTATTACAGGAATACTGCTTAATTTATATGTATGCGAAGTAATACTACAAGAGTACTGCTTCACTGATGAGCATTTATAAAGGTACTACAAGAGTACTGTTTCATTTATGAGTCTGTATAGTAGTACTACAAGAATACTGCAGAATTTATGAGTATGTGAAGTAGTACTACAAGAGTATTGTTTCATTAACGAGTATGTACAGTAGTATTACAAGAAGACAAACATGGCATAATTTATGAGTATGTATAGTAGTATTACAAGAGTACTGCTTCACTTAAGAGTATGTGAAGAAGTAGAACAAGAGTACTGCTTTATTTATGAGTATGTACAGTAGTATTACAAGAATACTGCTTAATTTATATGTATGTGAAGTAGTACAAGACGAGTACTGCTTCACTGGTGAGTATGCATAAAGGTACTACAAGAGTACTGTTTCATTTATGAGTATGTGGGACAGAGTGATGTATCCTAATCATAAATACAATTAAAAAAAATCATGTGACAAAAACAATAGGATGCAGAAGTCTCCAAATCTCATAACAAGTACAAATAAGGTTGAAAGATAAAAGAAATGCAAACATCTTTCTGTTCTTTTTTCTCTATTTGCTATTCCAAGTGGAGAAATAAAGTGCTATTTAGACTGAAGTGGGAGATTAAATAGCAGGTGACCCTTTCCCCCAACTCATTCAATGCTCCGCCCCCTGGTGGCCGACCCTTGTTTTCTGTGTGGTTCGATACAGCGGAGAGACACATGTCAAGTAGGGCGCGCGCAGCACAGGTACCGCTCCACAGAGGATGAAATAGGCCCTCTCACCTCCAGCTGTGTATTCAGCCAGCAGTTCTCACATCCTCTGGGAAATGAGTCTGCTGCAGGCGCAATCAGATCTTGGAAAAGAGGGCCAGGCTATTAGACTGCGCTGAGGTCCATTGTGGACCCCCGCGCCGCAGCGCGCGCTGCCGCTTAAATTGGATCTGCGCGTCTCACCCTCAGAGAGATGGTGGAGGTTAGACGGCAGGTCGAGGCCAGTCCTTTCAGGAAAACTGTAGAATGGAGACAGACCTAGCCATGGGGCCAATCTGGAGATGGTCTGAGGAACCAGGACCTCTGGGGCAGGGCCTGAGGACGCCCCAAGGAGACACACAGATGTGTGGATTTAGCAGGTACTTTTTCCAGGTTGTGAGGAAAGAAAGATTTTACCAAGCATTGTGGAAAATAATATACAACCTTTCTGTATCACCGTGTGATGTATAAATACCACTATATGGGGCAAAGGTGTGTTTTGTGGCAATAAGCGTTGATGTAAGGGTAGGAATAGCGATGACTATGGGGAGAGGAGTTGGCCTAATAGCTAGGGCGGTCAACCTCGAACCTGGGGAACCGGGTTTGAGTCACTGTAACGACGTTCAACATCCTGTGATTCTGGGCAAATCACTTAATCTCCCCGTGCCTAACAAAAAAATGAATGTGTCCTCATGTAATGCAACTGGTGCTATGTAAAGCGCTCTGATACCCGATTTGGGTCTAGTTCGTGCTATATAAAACTCTGTAAAAAAAAAAAATATAACAGAGAGGAGGCATGGCCGATGTAAGGAAGGGAAGGGGCAGTCCCTGCTCGGAGCTAGAAACAGAAGACGCAGTTGAACAGGAGAAGCCATCAGAGGTCAGAAACTCTGCATACCGTAGACCCCTGACGGGCACTTCTCTAAAGACTTGGGCCAGATGTACATAGTTGAGGGTTTGCAATCATGAAATAGCAAATATTTGGCGATTCTCTATTTGGTAATCACAAACCTCTACCTATGAACGAAAGGGTGCTTTACACTTCCTACGAGTCTCTGTGGGTTACAAATAGACCAACCTCATTAATATTCATGAAGTAGGTCTTGTTTTGCGACCCATTGGGAAACACAAAAATCACAGGGATGGTGGCCTGATGGGGTCAGCTGACCAGCATGTCTGTGATTGCTTTTCAATGAAGCAATGTTTTTTTTTTTGCAGTCCATTTTCCTAAAAGTAAATTGGGCTGGATTTCAAAAAGAAAAAGAAAAAATGCCTTTTCGTTTTTTGAGAGTAGGCAATGGTCCATAGGCTCACCGCCTGCTTTTAACAAACGTTAACAAACATTCACAAAGGCGAAGTGGTCCCATTTTGTGAATGGGCCACCACCTACTTGAAGTAGGTGGTAAAATGCAAATGTTTTGCGATCCCATTTCAGTAGCAAAACTTTCACATACACCACTGCGATTCAGTCTTAGGAGGGGACGCACTTAACACGCCCCTTCCTAATACTGAATCGCAAACCCAATTTTTGATTTGGCAACAGGTTACCGAATCATAAAATAAGGCTTTGTAAATTAAAAAAAAAAGTTTTTTTTGAGATCACAAATGTCCCGGTCTGTGTGGCCATTTGTGACCCCAAAAAAAGCTTTGTACATCTGACCCCAGAACTTCTATTACATTTGAATCTAATATATTCTTCAGTAATTTAGCTGGCAGACTTCTTGACTTAAAGTCTCATAATGAACATCGCCATCACACACAAATCACTGGATGACGACTTACCCTGGATATCGAAAGGGTGGGTGACTTCATAAACATAATTCATTGAATGACAACCCACACCGGATATCCAAGGATGGCTGACTTCACAAACACGATTCAACGAATGACAATCGACACTGGCTATGGAAGGGGGGCTAACTTCACAAACATGATTCAACAATGAATGACGAGTGACACCGGATATGGAAGGGCAGCTAACTTTACAAACATGATTCATTGAATGATGAGCCACACTGGATATCTAAGGGTGGCTGACTTCATAAACACGATTTAACGAATGACAATCGACACCGGATATGGAAGGGCAGCTAACTTTACAAACATGATTCATTGAATGATGACCCACACTGGATATTTAAGGGTGGCTGACTTCATAAACACGATTTAACGAATGACAATCGACACCGGATATGGAAGGGCAGCTAACTTTACAAACATGATTCATTGAATGATGACCCACACTGGATATTTAAGGGTGGCTGACTTCATAAACACGATTTAACGAATGACAATCGACACCGGATATGGAAGGGCAGCTAACTTTACAAACATGATTCATTGAATGATGACCCACACTGGATATTTAAGGGTGGCTGACTTCATAAACATGATTCATTGAATTACAACCTTCACTTTATATCGAAAGGGTGGCTGATTTCACAAACACGATTACACAGTTCATTGATTACAACCTCACACCGGATATCTAAAGTCAGCTGATTTCACAAACACAATTCATTGAATGATTACCTATACTGACTATCCAACGGCTGACTTTGCAAACATGATTCATTGATTGATGACCTACACTGGATATCAAAAGGGTGGCTGACTTCACAAACACGATTCATTGAATAATGACCCACACCGGATATCGAAGGTTGGATGACTTCACTAACATAACTCCTTGACTGACAACCTGCACTGGCTATCCAATGGTACTTGACGTCACAAACATGATTCATCGAATGATAACATTGGATATCAAAAGGGTGGCTGATTTCATAAACACGATTCATTGAATGATGACCTACACCGGATATCGAAGGTTGGATGACTTCACAAACATGATTTATCAAATGACAACATTGAATATTGAAAGGGTGGGTGACTTCACAAACATGATTCATTGAATGATGACCTACCAAAGATATCCAAAGGTGGCGGACTTCACAAACAATTTTCATTGAATGATGACCTACACTGGATATCCAGGGAAGCTGACACCACAAACAAGTTTCATTGAATAAAGACCTACACTGGATAAAGAAAGGGTAGCTGACTTCTGAAACACGATTCAATGAATGACGATCTATACCGGAAATGGAAGGATGGCTAACTTCATAAACATGATTTATTGAATGACAACCCTCACAAGATATCCATGGGTGACGGATAAAAGTTTCAACGACACGACTCGATTCCCAAAGTTATTTTTTAGGATTCTAGAGAGATCTCCGGGTTTTCAGAATGGATCTGCGTGATACACCTCACCTGAGCAAGGGTGTGAGTGATTGGCTGATTTCTTGATTCAGTGCCCATTTCAAGTGCCCCTCTTCCCCTATGGCACACAAATGGTCATGGAAACATCTGCCAGGAGGTTCTGGGAGACTGCCAGGGAGGCTAGCATTAGCACCAGAAGGAACCACCACAGCCACCCTAGCAGTGTTTTTTCTTATTCTTCTCTACCTTGTTTTCTTCTTACTGCATTTTTTTAAGCCTTATGTTTTTTTGTTGATATTGTAAAAGGGAAAGATGTGTAGTGACTGCACTTCATACTTCCTTCCCCATAGTCTCCTGCCCAGCCCTGTAGAATGTTGACATCATGATGACGTAATAGAAGGCTGCAGAGCTCTTGGATTTCATTTGAGAGTTAGGGCTGAGCTGGTACCATCCTGCTCCTGGTGGGGGGTTTTTCCCTTTACTTTTACCTAATTAATGTACTACTATCCCGTACCATCTAACTTCAAATAAATATATTTCATCACTTACCTGGTTTCCTGATCTCTTTCCCTACACTGCCTTTGCTTGAACTTTCACCAGCACTGGGGCGCTCTTTATAAGGACTCAGACTGAAGATGAAAGACTATCAACCAAAATCTGTAACTACCCGGCACTCCCTACAGACCAGGTGGAAAGTGCACAAGTGTTTGTCACGACGATGGAGCAAAGCGTGTCCGTCAAATATTTTAAAGTCAATATCCCTGATTCAATATGTAGGGAAAACTAGATCCTTCTGACACCAGAGGCAAAGAGAGATCGTAATATTTTGCTAGATTCAAAGCTCATGTCTGAACAGGTTTACCAGTGACAAAATTAACCACATCTCCGGATCTCTAAATGTATTTTAAACCGTTCCAGTGGGAACCTGAAAATAATGTTCATCTGAGACAGATGCCAGTCACAACATTTACATTCATTTGAGTGACTGCTGTTCCTTGGCGTCTGAACTGTGTTTAATGCTTCCAAACCTAGAGTGTGATGGGCTGGCTCTGGTGCGTAAAGATACAGGACGAACAGTGGCGCAAGTGGCCCCGAACACTCCCCTACCCCTACCCCTGCCGTCCGTAGAGCAGACTTCAGTGAGTAAAGCTATAGGCCAAGCAGTGGTGTAAGGTGGCCCCTAAAAGCCCCCCTCCCCATTCCTTCCTTACAGCAGACTCCAGTGCGTAAAGATACAGGCCAAGCCGTGGACTAAGGCGGCCGGAACAGCCCCCCTACAGCAGACTCCAGTGCGTAAAAATACAGGGCAAGCAGTGATGTAAGGTGGACCTGAACAGCCCCCCACCCCTTGCCTTCCTTACAGCAGACTCCAATTCATAAAGAAACAGGGCAAACACTTGTGTCAGGTGGTCCCAAACAGCCCCCCTCCCCTTTCCTTTTGTAGAGACGAGTCCAGTGCGTAAAGATATAGGGCGAGCAGTGGTCTAAGGCGGCCCGAACAGCCCCCTTGCCCACTCCTTGTACAGCAGATTCCAGTGCGTAAAGACACAAAGAAGACTGCTGTAAGGTGGGTGGCGCACTCTCTTCGTCACCATCTCCCTTCCCGCCTTCTTTGCAGCCTGCCCTCGCCTCCCACAGCCACTCATCTCCTCTGCTGAGATTATTGAACTTCTCAAGTGTACAACGCCGCCCCTTTCTTCCGCGTCTGAGGATCCTGTTCGTGTACTTTGCATCAGTCTTCTTCCGGGACACCCGCGGTGGAAGGCGGGTGTCACTGGTACTCTTCCTCTACCGCCCTCTCTGCCCTCTCCAAATGCATCCTCGTGAAAAAAAAACCTCAAACCCTTCGTTTGACCCCATCCCTAGTGACATTGCCATTGATTTCGATACCCACACTCTTTCTTCTTTCTTATTGGACCAGTCTTGTTAACCTCTCCCTCAGTCAAGGCTCCCTTCCTGTTGCCCTTAAAACAGGACAGGTCACCCCACTTCTTAAAAAACCCACCGCTGATGCGAACGACCTCAAAAACTTCCGCCCCATCACCAACCTCCCTTTTCTTGCAAAAATCACAGAAAGATGTTTAGAGAAACAACTTTCCCCACATATTAAGGATAATAATCTTCTTGACAATTCGCAGTCAGGTTTCATTCAAAACTGCAGCACTGAAACAGTGATTGATGTCCTGCGTGTTCTTGACTCGAGGGAGTCTTGTCTTCTGATTCTTCTACCTTTCTGCAGCCTTTGACACTGTTAATCACAACACTCTCCTCAACACTCTCCAACAGAGAATGGGCTTGGAAGGCACAGTGCCTAAATGGTTTTCCTCACTCCTCTCGTACAGATCCCAAATGATCAAAATAGCGAACAGTCTTTAGTCTTCATTGGCGGTAGGGCAAGGCGTCCCTCAAGGTTCTATCCTTGCACTCACTTTGTTCAATCTTTATCTGGAACCATTGGGAAATCGAAGTAAATATGGAATCCTCTACCACCTCTACGCTGATGACACTCAAATCTCCTTGAAGGTGTTTTCCGCACACGATATCTCAATCCTCAACTCTACTCTCAACTCTATTCAAAACTGGATGTTAGCTCAACAACTCATTCTCAACCCTTCCAAAACTGAATTCCTCCTCCTCTCTACCTCACTCTCTCCTCCTCCTGTTCAATCTTGGATGGATCAGCTGAATTTATTCATCAAAAATCCTATCATTGTCAACAATGCAAATCCCTTGGTGTCATACTTGACAAAAGGCTCAATCTAGTCTCCCACATCAATTCCATTGCAAAGATTGCACAAAACCAACTGCGCCTTCTTTGGGGCATTCAACGTTTCTTTCCGGAGCAAGACTTAAAAACATTGGTCCAATCTCTGGTTTTCTCTAGATTGGACTATTGCAGTTCTCTTCTTGCTAGCCTCCCCAAATCTCACTGTTCCCCTCCTGAATTCGTTCTTCATTCAGCGGCTTGTTTTGTCTTTGGGGCAAAAAAAAGTGACCACATCACACTCATTTTGTCTTCTCTTCAGTGGCTTCCCATCGAGGCAAGATCAATCTACAAGACTGCCTGTATCACCCACAAAGCCTTGCACTCCTCCTCCCCTCGATACCTGGCAAATAAACTTAAAATCTCTGGAGGCTCTGACCTTCTCATAATGCAGAAAATGTACTGCTTGAGCCCCACCTCCAAAAGGGAAAGATCGATGGCTCAATCCTTCTGAGGTAATGCGGTGAGAATCTGGAACTCACTTCTTCCACTGCTCCATACCACCAGCTCTACCCGACCTTCAAAACTGACCTCAAATCTCTTCTCTTCCAAAAACAATTCCAGAACTAATACATGGCTTTTCATGTCTCTCAAGGAAGTTCTTACACTATTGTAAATTTGCAATCTTTGCCTGTACGATCTGAATCCTAATGTGTTTTTTGTTTTTTGTGTGACATCTATTGTTTTATTCCACTTTTTCTTCTTTCTTGTTTGTTTCTGTAACATGTAAATATGTAAAATTCTCCTCATGTAACGCACTTGGTTCTATTGTGAAGCGCTCTGACACCTTTGGGTAAAGTCTGCGCTGTATAAAAATGCATCAAATCAATAAACAAAAATATCTGCCTCATCACTGCACTCTTTCCTTCACTCCCTCCTGACTGGCACTCTTCCCTTCTCTCCCTCCTCACTGCGCTCTTCCCTTCACCCCCTCTTCACTGGCGCTCTTCCCTTCTGTCTCGCCTCACTGCACTCTTCCCTTCTGTCTCGCCTCACTGCACTCTTCCCTTCTGTCTCGCCTCACTGCACTCTTCCCTTCTCTCTTTTCTCACTGCGCTCTTCCCTTCTCTCCCTCCTCAATGGCGCTCTTCCCTTCTCTCCCTCCTCACTGCACTCTTCCCTTCTCTCCCTCCTCACTGCACTCTTCCCTTCTCTCTCTTCCCACTGCACTCTTCCCTTCTCTCCCTCCTCACTGCGCTCTTCCCTTCTCTCCCTCCTCACTGCGCTCTTCCCTTCTCTCCCTCCTCACTGCACTCTTCCCTTCTGTCTCGCCTCACTGCACTCTTCCCTTCTGTCTCGCCTCACTGCACTCTTCCCTTCTCTCTTTTCTCACTGCGCTCTTCCCTTCTCTCCCTCCTCACTGCGCTCTTCCCTTCTCTCCCTTCTCTCCCTCCTCACTGGGCTCTTCCCTTCTGTCTCGCCTCACTGCACTCTTCCCTTCTCTCCCTCCTCACTGCGCTCTTCCCTTCTCTCCCTCCTCACTGCCTCTTCCCTTCTCTCCCTCCTCACTGCGCTCTTCCCTTCTCTCTCTTCTCACTGCGCTCTTCTCTTCTCTCCCTCCTCACTGCTCTATTCCCTTCTCTCCCTACTCACTGCTCTTTCCCCTTCTGTCTCACCTCACTGCACTCTTCACTTATGTCTCGCCTCACTGAGCACTCCCCTTCTCTTCCTCCTCACTGCGCTCTTCTCTTCTCTCGCTCCTCTCTGGTGCTCTTCCCTTCTCTCCCTCCTCACTGCGCTCTTCCCTTCACTCCCTCCTCACTGCGCTCTTCTCTTCTCTCCCTCCTTACTGCACTCTTCCCTTCTCTCCCTCCTCATTGACGCTCTTCCCTTCTCTCCCTCCTCAATGGCGCTCTTCCCTTCTCTCCCTCCTCACTGCGCTCTTCCCTTCTCTCCCTCCTCACTGCGCTCTTCTCTTCTCTCCCTCCTTACTGCACTCTTCCCTTCTCTCCCTCCTCATTGACGCTCTTCCCTTCTCTCCCTCCTCAATGGCGCTCTTCCCTTCTCTCCATCTCACTGCGCTTTTCCCTTCTCTCCCTTCTCACAGCGCTTTTCCCTTCTCTCCCTTCTCACTGCGCTCTTCCCTTCTCTCCCTCCTCAATGGCGCTCTTCCCTTCTCTCCCTCCTCACTGCGCTCTTCCCTTCTCTCTCTTCTCACTGCACTCTTCCCTTCTCTCTCTTCTCACTGCACTCTTCCCTTCTCTCCCTCCTCACTGCACTCTTCCCTTCTCTCTCTTCCCACTGCACTCTTCCCTTCTTTCCCTCCTCATTGGCGCTCTTCCCTTCTCTCTCTCCACACTGTGCTCTTCCCTTCTCTCCCTCCTCACTGCCTCTTCCCTTCTCTCTCTCCTCACTGCGCTCTTCCCTTCTCTCCCTCCTCACTGGCTCTCTTCCCTTCTCTCCCTCCTCACTGCACTCTTCCCTTCTCTCCCTCCCACTGGCACTCTTCCCTTCTCTCCCTCCTCACTGCACCTTTCCCTTCTCTCCCTCCCACTGCGCTCTTCCCTTCTCTCCATCCCACTGCGCTCTTCCCTTCTCTCCCTCCTCACTGTGCTCTTCCCTTCTTTCCCTCCTCACTGGCCCTCTTCCCTTCTCTCCCTCCTCACTGCGCTCTTCCCTTCTCTCCCTCCCACTGGCACTCTTCCCTTCTCTCCCTCCTCACTGCACCTTTCCCTTCTCTCCCTCCCACTGCGCTCTTCCCTTCTCTCCCTCCCACTGCGCTTTTCCCTTCTCTCCCTCCCACTGCGCTTTTCCCTTCTCTCCCTCCCACTGCGCTCTTCCCTTCTCTCCTTCCCACTGGCACTCTTCCCTTGTCTCCCTCCTCACTGCACCTTTCCCTTCTCTCCCTCCCACTGGCGCTCTTCCCTTCTCTCCCTCCACACTGTGCTCTTCCCTTCTCTCCCTCCTCACTGCCTCTTCCCTTCTCTCCCTCCTCACTGCGCTCTTCCCTTCTCTCTCTCCCCACTGCGCTCTTCCCTTCTCTCCCTCCTCACTGGCGCTCTTCCCTTCTCTCCCTCCTCACTGCACTCTTCCCTTCTCTCCCTCCCACTGGCACTCTTCCCTTCTCTCCCTCCTCACTGTACCTTTCCCTTCTCTCCCTCCCACTGCGCTCTTCCCTTCTCTCCCTCCCACTGCGCTCTTCCCTTCTCTCCCTCCTCACTGTGCTCTTCCCTTCTTTCCCTCCTCACTGGCCCTCTTCCCTTCTCTCTCTCCTCACTGCGCTCTTCCCTTCTCTCCCTCCCACTGGCACTCTTCCCTTCTCTCCCTCCTCACTGCACCTTTCCCTTCTCTCCCTCCCACTGCGCTCTTCCCTTCTCTCCCTCCCACTGCGCTTTTCCCTTCTCTCCCTCCCACTGCGCTTTTCCCTTCTCTCCCTCCCACTGCGCTCTTCCCTTCTCTCCTTCCCAATGGCACTCTTCCCTTCTCTCCCTCCCACTGCGCTCTTCCCTTCTCTCCTTCCCACTGGCACTCTTCCCTTCTCTCCCTCCTCACTGCACCTTTCCCTTCTCTCCCTCCCACTGGCGCTCTTCCCTTCTCTCCCTCCTCACTGCGCTCTTCCCTTCTCTCCTTCCCACTGGCACTCTTCCCTTCTCTCCCTCCTCACTGCACCTTTCCCTTCTCTCGCTCCCACTGGCGCTCTTCCCTTCTCTCCCTCTCACTGCGCTTTTCCCTTCTCTCCCTTCTCACTGCGCTTTTCCCTTCTCTCCCTTCTCACTGCGCTCTTCCCTTCTCTCCCTCCTCACTGGCGCTCTTCCCTTCTCTCCCTCTCACTGCGCTTTTCCATTCTCTCCCTTCTCACTGCGCTTTTCCCTTCTCTCCCTTCTCACTGCGCTCTTCCCTTCTCTCCCTCCCACTTGCACTCTTCTCTTCTCTCCCTACTCACTGCGCTCTACCCTTCTCTCCCTCCTTACTGGCACTGACCTTCTGGAGTGCAATAAGAACAATGACCATTTACTTTTATCAAAGGATACACTTCACCAGCTCTATAAGCATGGCATCCTGAGCCAAGGCTGTCACCTTACCACTCATGTAGCAGGTTTGGCTTCGTCCAACCCACCCCCTAATTCGCTTGCTATTCTCTACCTCAACACCCGTTCCCTTGTCAAGCCTCAGATGGACATCTTTTTGTTGCTTGACACGGAGAAACCTGACATCCTTTTGCTAGCAGAAACGTGGCTATCTCCCACCTCTGCACCTGATATCATAGCAGCTCTACCATCTGACTACTATATTATCCAGGCAGACCGTGCCAGCGTGAAAGAAGGAGGCGGAGTTGCGGCGATTATCCACTCTAGTCTAGAGGTCACTACTCTTACTTGCCTGACACTAGCCAACATAGATAACCTTGTACTAAAAATTGCCACTCCTCACATGACTATAGCATGTGTCCTCTTATATAGACCACCCACCTCAATGCCACTGTTTCCTATGGCCTTTAGTGAGCAAGTTGCTAATCTAGCGTTGGATCACGCCAGGGTGATGTTAGTAGGTGACTTCAATTACTGGTATAAAGATCCATCAGAGGGCTCTCAATCGGCGGAATTGACTGACCTTCTGTCTAACCTCAACTTTAAGCAACTGGTGCTCTCTTCCACTCATGATAAAGGTCACATATTGGATCACGTATGGTCTAATACCACTTGCGTGACCTCTCCGCTAATCCTGCCTTGCCTATGGTCAGACCATTTTATCCTGAAATTTAAGATCTGTATTCCTCATATCAGACCCACTGTGCCAACTGCCGGCAGATTAGCTAGGAATTGGAACGCCATGGATAAGACTGCTTTTTTACAGTCATTAGCTAATGATGTCCCTCCTTTGGATAATGACATAAACCTGTCAGTTTCCTCTCTAACCGACTGGCTACAAGCGGCCAGCAATCTCCATGCCCCGTACAAAAGAATTAAACTTGCACGGCGCACGGATGCCAATAGATGGTTTTCTGCCGACTTGAAAAGCAAGAAATTGGCTCTCCGTCATCTTGAGCGCATGTGGCGCCGTGACTATGACACTGAGGAAAAAATTAAATATACTAGGGCAAGGAAGGAATATATGAATGCCATCTCTGCAGCTAAGGTTGAGTATTTCTCCTCTCGTATTTTAGACTCTACAAACAAATCTAAAGAGGTTTTCTCTATTTTCAATGAACTGACCAACTTGGAGAATGTCCGTCCTAAAGTAATCCCCACTCAGTGTTTGTGTGATTCACTCAATTCTTACTTTAGTGACAAAATCACCAACATCAAGGCTAGCATTCCTCAATCAAAGACCCCAATCACAACAGGCATGGCAATAAAGACTGGACATGCCACCCTTTTCCAGCTTTCAACCCATAACCCATGGCCAGCTTCTGGAATTAATGACTAGAGTCAAATCTGGCTCCCCACTGGATACTTGTCCCCCTCGTATTCTGAAAGAATGTTTTTCCACTCACCCAGCCCCTGTTCTTGCCCTTCTAAATGATTCCCTGTCATCAGGTATAGTTCCATCCGCCTTCAAAGAAGCCACGGTTATACCGCTATTAAAAAAAACCGGGGCGGATCCTGGTTGTAAGGCGAATTACAGGCCCATTTCCTTACTGCCTTACCTGGCAAAAATTCTAGAGGCACACGTTGCGAAAATTCTCTCAAATTTTTTGGAGGAGTCCTCCTGCTTTGACCCTCATCAGGCTGGATTTCGGCCTGCACATTCTACGGAGGCAGTGGTCACCGCAGTTTTGGACACACTCCGAGATTGTGCAGATAGAAGGTCTCCTCAGGCCCTGGTGCTCTTGGACCTGTCGGCCGCGTTCGACACGGTCGACCATAACATCCTGGTCGACCGTGTCGGACAGACAGGCATTCAGGGTGTGGCGGCCTGCTGGATGAGGTCCTTCCTGGAGGAACGATCCCAAGCGGTGCGTCTGGGGGATTTGACTGGTGTTAAACAGTCCATCCCATGTGGAGTGCCACAGGGCTCCTCCCTGTCACGCCATCTTTTTAACATATATATCCTCCCCCTTATTCAAACCTTGAGGGACAAACAGGTGAGAGTTTTTAATTATGCAGATGATCTGCAGTTACTCTTCACCATTGATAATTCTGAAGAATCTATAAGTCATTTCCAGTCAACCATGAGGTTTATTAAATCCTGGATGGATCAAAATCAGTTAAAACTAAATCCAGGTAAAACCGAACTGGTACTGACTGGGGACAGTGCTAAGTATTGGGGTCCCCACTACTGGCCTTCAGATCTAGGTCAAGTACCGCAACCATCGCCTTCGGCTAAAACGCTCGGAGTCATCGTGGATAGTGATCTTTCACTAAAAGCACAAGTGGGACAAGTGGTCTCCAAATGCTTTTACCAGCTAAAAAAAATAAGGAAGGTCAGGCGACTATTAACACCAGAAGCTATTACTCAGGTTGTGATCGCCACTGTTCTGTCTCATCTGGATTACGCAAACGCCATCTATCTGGGTCTCCCAAACTATTTACCTAAGCGCCTCCAGATGGTTCAGAACTATGCTGCTAGGTTGATCCTGAAGCAACCAAGATGGCAGGCGGCAACTCCTCTTCTTATTAAGCTTCATTGGCTTCCGGTCATGCAACGCTGTTCCTTCAAAGCAGGTTGTATGATCTTTAAGTCACTACACGGCAAAAGCCCTAAATTCATTAATCAACTGATCACCAGATACGTTCCCTCTCGTAACCTTCGGTCACTCCATCTAGGCCTTCTCCAGACCCCTTTTTTCAAACTCAAACGTTCTGGTGGACGAAGATTTGCTACATTAGCCCCCTGCTTATGGAACACCTTTCCCCTGGAAATTCAGTCCTGCCAAGACCTCTTACCTTTCCGGAAAGCATTGAAGACCTGGCTCTTTAGACAAGCTTTTTAATCTACCTTTTCTACCTCTGATTGTGTTACTGTCAATTTAGCGCCAAGAAACTAATCAGTGTTAGTGCGCTCAATAAATGATTTAATAACATAACATAACATAACATAACATAACATAACTCTTCCCTTCTCTCCCTCCCACTTGAGCTCTTCCCTTCACTCTCTCCTCACTGTGCTCTTCCCTTCTCTCCCTCCCACTGCCACTCTACCCTTCACTCCCTCCTCGCTGCGCTCTTCCCTTCTCTCCCTTCCACTGGCACTCTACCCTTCACTCCCTGCTCGCTGCGCATTTCCCTTCTCTCCCTTCCTCTGGCGCTCTTCCCTTCTCTCCCTCCCACTGCGCTCTTCCCTTCTCTCCCTCCTCACTGTGCTCTTCCCTTCTTTCCCTCCTCACTGGCCCTCTTCCCTTCTCTCCCTCCTCACTGCGCTCTTCCCTTCTCTCCCTCCCACTGGCACTCTTCCCTTCTCTCCCTCCTCACTGCACATTTCCCTTCTCTCCCTCCCACTGCGCTCTTCCCTTCTCTCCCTCCCAGTGCGCTTTTCCCTTCTCTCCCTCCCACTGCGCTCTTCCCTTCTCTCCTTCCCACTGGCACTCTTCCCTTCTCTCCCTCCCACTGCGCTCTTCCCTTCTCTCCTTTCCACTGGCACTCTTCCCTTCTCTCCCTCCTCACTGCACCTTTCCCTTCTCTCCCTCCCACTGGCGCTCTTCCCTTCTCTCCCTCCTCACTGCGCTCTTCCCTTCTCTCCTTCCCACTGGCACTCTTCCCTTCTCTCCCTCCTCACTGCACCTTTCCCTTCTCTCCCTCCCACTGGCGCTCTTCCCTTCTCTACCTCTCACTGCGCTTTTCCCTTCTCTCCCTTCTCACTGCGCTTTTCCCTTCTCTCCCTTCTCACTGCGCTCTTCCCTTCTCTCCCTCCTCACTGCGCTCTTCCCTTCTCTCCTTCCTCACTGGCGCTCTTCCCTTCTCTCCCTCTCACTGCGCTTTTCCCTTCTCTCCCTTCTCACTGCGCTTTTCCCTTCTCTCCCTTCTCACTGCGCTCTTCCCTTCTCTCCCTCCCACTTGCACTCTTCTCTTCTCTCCCTACTCACTGCGCTCTACCCTTCTCTCCCTCCTCACTGGCACTCTTCCCTTCTCTCCCTCCCACTTGAGCTCTTCCCTTCACTCTCTCCTCACTGTGCTCTTCCCTTCTCTCCCTCCCACTGCCACTCTACCCTTCACCCCCTCCTCGCTGCGCTCTTCCCTTCTCTCCCTTCCACTGGCACTCTACCCTTCACTCCCTGCTCGCTGCGCTCTTCCCTTCTCTCCCTTCCTCTGGTGCTCTTCCCTTCTCTCCCTACCACTGGCATTTTTTGTTTCTCTCCCTCCTCACTTTGCTCTTCCCTTCTCTCCCTTCCACTGGCACTCTTCTCTTCTCTCCCTCCTCTGTGGCACTCTTTCCTTCTCTCCCTTCTCACTGGCGCTCTTCCCTTCTCTCCCTCCTCAGTGCGCTCTTCCCTTCTCTTCCTCCTCACTGCGCTCTTTCCTTCTCTTCCTCCTCACTACATCTTCCCTTCTCTCCCTCCCACTGGCGCGCTTCTCTTCTCTTCCTCCTCACTAGCACTCTTCCCTTCTCTTCCTCCTCAATGCACCCTTCCCTTCTCTCCCTCCCACTGGCACTCTTCTCTTCTCTCCCTCCTCACTGCGCTATTCCCTTCTTTTCCTCCTCACTGGCACTCTTCCTTTTCCTTCACTCCCTCCTGACTGGCACTCTTCCCTTCGCTCACTCCTCACTGCGCTATTCCCTTCTTTTCCTCCTCACTGGCACTCTTCCTTTCCCTTTACTCCCTCCCACTGGCACTCTTCCCTTCCCTCCCTACCACTGGCGCTCTTCTCTTCTCTCCCTCCTCACTGCGCTTTTCCCTTCTCTCCCTCCTCACTGCGCTCTTCCCTTCTCGTCCTCCTCACTGCGCTCTTCCCTTCTCTCCCTTCTCACTGTGCTCTACTCTTCTCTCCCTCCTCACTGGTGCTCTTCTCTTCTCTCCCTCCTCACTGCGCTCTTCCCTTCTCGTCCTGCTCAATGCACCCTTCGCTTCTCTCCCTCCCACTGGCACTCTTCTCTTCTCTCCCTCCTCACTGCCACTCTTCCCTTCTCGCCCTTCTCACTGCGCTATTCCCTTCTTTTCTTCCTCACTGGCACTCTTCCTATTCCTTCACTCCCTCCCACTGGCACTCTTCCCTTCCCTTCCTACCACTGGCGCTCTTCCCTTCTCTTCCTCCTCACTGCGCTTTTCCCTTCTCTCCCTCCTCACTGCGCTCTTCCGTTCTCTTCCTCCTCACTGCGCTCTTCCCTTCTCTCCCTCCTCACTGGTGCTCTTCCCTTCTCTCCCTCCTCACTACGCTCTTCCCTTCTCGTCCTCCTCACTGCGCTCTTCCCTTCTCTCCCTCCTCACTGCGCTCTTCCCTTCTCTTCCTCCTCACTGCGCTCTTCCCTTTTTCCCTTCTCTCTGAGCTCATCCCTTCTCTCCCTCCTCACTGGTGCTATACTCTTCTCTCCCTTCTCTCTGCGCCCTTCCCCTTCTAGCCCTCCTCACTGCGCTCTTCCCTTTTCTCCCTCTCACTGGTGCTCTTCCCTTCTCTTCCTCCTCACTGCGCTTTTCCCTTCTCTCCCTCCTCACTGCGCTCTTCCCATCTCTTCCTCCTCACTGCGCTCTTCCCTTCTCTCCCTTCTCACTGTGCTCTTCTTTTCTCTCCCTCCTCACTGGCGCTCTTCTCTTCTCTCCCTTCTCTCTGCACTCTTCCCTTCTCTCCCTGCGCTCTTCCCTTCTCTCTCTTCTCTCTGCGCTCTTCCCTTCTCTCCCTCCACACTGGCACTCTTCTCTTCTCTCCCTTCTCTCTGCGCTCTTCTCTTCTCTCCCTGCGCCCTTCCCTTCTCTCTCTCCTTATTGGTCCTCTTCCCTTCTCTCCCTCCTCACTGGCTCTCCTTCCTCCACAGCAGTGGATAGGTGGAATGATGTCCCTCTCCCATTCAAGGTGTCGCCGACCTGCCAGCGTGCCTCGAGGACGCGGGGTGGCAACATGCGGATTAGCGCTGAACTAAGAGCGCCGCATGTCAGGCCGATCACTTACTAAACACGCGTCCTACAGAGTTTGTCTCCGCGAGAACCTCTGCTCGGCATTTGTCATCCTCCTGAATAATTAACACGTACATGCTGCTGCCAGGCGCCCGGGGAATGCTTCATCAAAGATGAAATGCGTGTCACGTCCGCCGCAGAGGAGGCACTCCTGGCGCGCCCTGAGACTTCAGTGAGAGCACTACAGGGGCCATCGAATGACTGTCTTGTGCCCTGTGTATCGTCAGGCGACCTCAGACCTCGAGGACAGGGCCCCTGGCACTTGAGCGGGCCCTTCGAGGCCAGAGTCCCTAGCACGGGAGCAGGCAATTCGGGGCAAAGGTACCTGGCACAGGAGCTTGCCCATCGAGCCCAGGGTCCCTGGCACAGGAGCTGACTTATTGAGCACAGGGTCCCTGGCATGGGAGCAGACCCTTCGAGGCCAGGGTCCCTGGCACGGGAGCAGGCCCTTTCGCGCCAAGGACCGTGGCACAGGAGCTGGCCCATCAGGCCCAGGGTCCCTGGCACCGGAGCTGGCCCATCGAGCCCAGGGTCCCTGGCACGAGAGCATTCCCTTCGAGGCTAAGGTCCCCGGCATGGGAGCAGGCCCTTAGAGGCCAGGGCCCCTGGCACGGGAGCAGGCCCTTCAAGGTCAGGGCCCCTGGCACAGGAGCGGGTCCTTCAAGGCCAGAGTCCCTGGCATGGGAGCAGGCCCTTTGAGGCCAGGACCCCAGGCACGGGAGCAGGCCCTTCGAGGCCAGGGCCCCAGGCATGAAGCATGCCCTTCTGGGTTAGCTGAGGACCTGTAGGTGGCGGGATCTCACGAGGGTCAGCATGGGCTTGCAATGCAGCCATAGGTGTCACTTCTGGAAACCTGTCAAAATAGCCTTGTCGAAGGAGCTGCAGCCCAGCAACGTTGGGTCAAACAGCTCTAGAACCAGAACCAACAGAACCCACCGACCCCTAGGCAGGAAGGACCCACTGACCCCTAGGCAGGAAGGACCCACTGATCCCAGGCAGGAAGGACCCACTGACCCCAGGCAGGGAGGACCCACTGACCCCAGGCAGGGAGGACCCACTGACCCCAGGCAGGGAGGACCCACTGACCCCAGGCAGAGAGGAACCACTGACCCCAGGCAGGAAGGACCCACTGACCCCTAGGCAGGAAGGACCCACTGACCCCAGGCAGGGAGGACCCACTGACCCCAGGCAGGGAGGACCCACTGACCCCAGGCAGGGAGGACCCACTGGCCCCAGGCAGGGAGGACCCACTGACCCCAGGCAGGGAGGACCCACTGACCCCTAGGCAGGAAGGACCCACTGACCCCAGGCAGGAAGGACCCACTGACCCCAGGCAGGAAGGACCCACTGACCCCAGGCAGGAAGGACCCACTGACCCCAGGCAGGAAGGACCCACTGAACCCAGGCAGGAAGGACCCACTGACCCCAGGCAGGAAGGACCCACTGACCACAGGCAGGAAGGATCCACTGACCCCTAGGCAGGAAGGACCCACTGACCCCAGGCAGGAAGGACCCACTGACCCCAGGCAGGAAGGACCCACTGACCCCCAGGCAGGAAGGACCCACTGACCCCAGGCAGGAAGGACCCACTGACCCCAGGCAGGAAGGACCCACTGAACCCAGGCAGGAAGGACCCACTGACCCTAGGGAGGAAGGACCCACTGAACCCAGGCAGGAAGGACCCACTGACCCCTAGAAAGGAAGGACCCACTGACCCCAGGCAGGAAGGACCCACTGACCCCAGGAAGGACCCACTGACCCCAGGCAGGAAGGACCCACTGACCCCAGGCAGGGAGGACCCACTAACCCCAGGCAGTAAGGACCCACTGACCCCAGGCAGGAAGGACCCACTGACCCCAAGCAGGAAGGACCCACTGACCCCAGGCAGAGAGGACCCACTGACCCCAGGCAGGAAGGACCAACTGACCCCAGGCAAGGAGTAGCCACTGACCCCAGGCAGGAAGGACCTCCTGAAGAAAACAGGCAGGAAGGACCCACTGACCCCAGGCAGGAAGGACCTCCTGAAGAAAACAGGCCCAGATGAACTCTACCAGGATTAGAGCGAACTCCCACAATGGTCAATTATGTGTAAAGAAATCCCTGACAAACACGGGCATTGTCTTGAAAATGACCCCTCTCTGAAAGACAGTTCTATCCCTAAACAGGGCTCAGATCAGCAACTAACCCTAAACAAAGACACAGACAATCAGGGTTCAAAGACAAATAAAAGAATCAACCTAGCTTTCTAGCAGAACCATGAGGCTTTTCCCAGCACTGATACTGACCAATGAATGTATGACATTACAAAGCATGCCTTTACAACGCAGTTTTTACATCGTAACATCCTTTACAACGCATTCTTTTACATTGCATGCCATTACATCCCGTTTTTAGAAAACACCTTTGCAACGCATTTCAAAACATCGCATTATAACATTACAATGCATACAATTACATCACATTACAGGTATGTGTTGGATAGTGTAGGGGTAATAATTACTATTCTAACTCCAGTGAGTGCAACAGTAGGGTAGGTGTTGATTAGTGTAAGGGTACTACGGGTTGTAATGGTATGCGTTGTAATGTCTTGTGATGCAATGCCTGTGTTGTAGTGACATGTGTTGTAATGACATGCATGTAATGGCTGGTTGTAAAGGATGTTGCGATGTAATGACTGGATTGTAAAGGTTGTTTCCTGCCCTGTTATTTACATTACCCAGGCAGTACCATGAGGCCCTCAGAATGCGGACTCAAAAACATGACTGTAACATTAACAGGCCTGACTCCAAGAAGCCCCCAGCGGAACATCTTCTGAGATTCCATGAACATAACAAATCGTTCCCCAGAACCAAATACGGGACATATTATCAAGAACGGAGTTAAAATTATCGCCGCTTTTGCACGAAACTGCCACTAAATTGGCGATAATGGGCTTGATAATTTGCCCTCGAGAATTCCAATAGAAGCCCATGTTCTGGTGTGAACCTGTGTTTCTATTGGTATTCTCAAAGGCATATTATCAAGCCCATTATCGCCGATTTTGCGGCAGTTTCCTGCCGCTAAAGCAGCGATAATTTTAACGCCGTTCTTGATAAAATGCCTTCACTAACTTCCCAACCCCACGGGTGGGACCAGGGAACCTTAGCAAAGGAAAAAGGGACATGAATGGACTCCGAGGGTGGACACAGTCTGTAACAGGCTTGAACCGGGATGCAGACATGCATTACCGGGTTTCTAAACCCTCATCTGACAGATTGGTTACTGGGGCTCTAAAATGTACCACAAGCCGTAGTGGTCAGAACGCGAGACCAGAGCCAGGCACCCGCACCGCCCAATCTCAATAAAGTTGTTTAATACAAGTCTCTGAAAGCGCCCTAAGGAAAACTTTATATAGGAATGAAAACAGGCCCGGACTGGCCGATGAGGGCACCGGGCAATTCCCCGGTGGGCCGCATGGTTGGGGGCCGGTGTTGGGCCCCTGGGGCCGTTTTTGTTACAGGGCCGTTATGCTGCAAAAACGGCCCTGTAACAAAAACGGCCAAAAACCGGCCCTGTCACAGAGCGCGGTCGCACCTCTCCCTCCTCCCCTCACCTCCCGGGGGGGGGGGGGGGGGGCTGGGGGGGGGGGGGGGGTGGGGAGGGGCAGGGGGTCCGGCCGAGCACTTTGCCAGGGCCGGATCTGGTTCCCAGTCCGGCCCTGAATGAAAATAGTCTGTATTCATTTAAAACCCTCTTTACGGTTGGGATAGTGAATAAGGATGATGTAATGAGTTTGAGAAGGAAGGTTTGTGAAAGTCCAACTTCATTAAGTAAAGGATAACTACACGTTGTAATATTGTACACACATTCAAATAAATTACCTTATAAAAGTCCAATACGGCACAGAAATCACTTTGATCAATAGAGATTTGTTTTAATCGAATATCGGCATCAAAAAGTTGAGTTGGAATGTGTTATGTCATAGCCACGTCACCCCCTCCTCTTTAAGTGTGTTGTGTATTCATTTTAACCCCTATAGAATATGGGGGAACTTCACAGACTACTTTTTACAGATTGAGACCATTCTCATCTCACTTACACACGGTAAAGGATGCAACCACTGTACGAAGGGATATTCTGGAATATGGCGTCATCAATAGGACATTCTGCAACTTGAACCTAGCCAGGCGTCATCAAAGGGACATTCTAGCATCTGAACCTAACCAAGAGTCACAAATAGGCCTGGGTGGTGAATTCCGTTCCGCTCGTGGAATTTGCGGAATTCGGGTAATTTTACGTTCCGTGGAGAATGCGGAATTGCGATCCGCGGCTTTCTGGAATTTTTTGCTTGTTCTCGCTTTCAAAAATGTGTGTTCATGAGATATTTCTCCCCGAGCAACCAAACAGCGTACGCGAACAGGAAAAAAAGCATCACGAATGGGCGGAACAAGCAATTCCGTGTGTTCGCAGAACTTTTGCGTGCTCGCGGAGATTTTGTTTACCGTTTCGCAGAGCTTTGCATAGCACCACTACGCAAATATCGCGCAACCCTAGTCACAATTAGGACAATCTAGAATCTGAATCTAACCAGATGGCATCAGGAGTACATTCGAAAATCTGAACCTAACCAGTCATCGAAGGGACATTCTGGAATCTGGTGTAATCAATAGGACATTCTGGAATGTGAACCTAACCAGGCATCATTGAAGGGACATTCTAGAATCTGAACCTAGCCAGGTGCCAAATGCCATCAAGATAGAATTCAGGAATCTGAACATAACCAGGTATCATTAAATGGACATTCTAGAATCTGAACCTAACCAGACGTCATCAAAGGATCATTTTGGAATAGGACATTCTGGAATTTGAACCTAACCAGGCATCATGGAAGGGAAATTCTAGAACCTGAACCTCATCAGGGGCCTTCAAGAGGGAAATCTGGATTCTGAACATAACCAGGAATCATCAATAGGACATTCTAGAATCTGAACCTAACCAGGCATCATCGAAGAGACATCCTAGAATCTGATCCTAACCAGGCGTCATCGAAGAGACATCCTTGAATCTGAACCTAACCAGGCGTCATCGAAGAGACATCCTTGAATCTGAACCTAACCAGGCGTCATCGAAGAGACATCCTAGAATCTGAACCTAACCAGGCGTCATCAAAGAGACATTCTAGAATCTGAACCTAACCAGGCGTCATCGAAGAGACATTCTAGAATCTGAACCTAACCAGACGTCATCGAAGAGACATCCTAGAATCTGAACCTAACCAGGCGTCATCGAAGAGACATCCTAGAATCTGAACCTAACCAGGCGTCATCGAAGAGACATCCTAGAATCTGAACCTAACCAGGCATCATCGAAGAGACATCCTAGAATCTGAACCTAACCAGGCGTCATCGAAGAGACATCCTAGAATCTGAACCTAACCAGGCATCATCGAAGAGACATCATAGAATCTGAACCTAACCAGACGTCATCGAAGAGACATCCTAGAATCTGAACCTAACCAGGCGTCATCAAAGAGACATCCTTGAATCTGAACCTAACCAAGCGTCATCAAAGAGACATCCTTGAATCTGAACCTAACCAGACGTCATCGAAGATACATCCTTGAATCTGAACCTAACCAGACGTCATCGAAGAGACATCCTTGAATCTGAACCTAACCAGACGTCATCGAAGAGACATCCTAGAATCTGAACCTAACCAGGCGTCATCGAAGAGACATCCTAGAATCTGAACCTAACCAGGCGTCATTGAAGAGACATCCTTGAATCTGAACCTAACCAGGCGTCATCGAAGAGACATCCTAGAATCTGAACCTAACCAGGCATCATCGAAGAGACATCCTAGAATCTGAACCTAACCAGGCGTCATCGAAGAGACATCCTAGAATCTGAACCTAACCAGGCATCATCGAAGAGACATCCTAGAATCTGAACCTAACCAGGCGTCATCGAAGAGACATCCTAGAATCTGAACCTAACCAGGCGTCATCGAAGAGATATCCTAGAATCTGAACCTAACCAGGCGTCATCGAAGAGACATCCTGGAATCTGAACCTAACCAAGCGTCATCAAAGAGACATCCTTGAATCTGAACCTAACCAGACGTCATCGAAGAGACATCCTTGAATCTGAACCTAACCAGACGTCATCGAAGAGACATCCTAGAATCTGAACCTAACCAGGCGTCATCGAAGAGACATCCTAGAATCTGAACCTAACCAGGCGTCATCGAAGAGACATCCTAGAATCTGAACCTAACCAGGCGTCATCGAAGAGACATCCTAGAATCTGAACCTAACCAAGCATCATCGAAGAGACATCCTAGAATCTGAACCTAACCAGGCGTCATCGAAGAGACATCCTAGAATCTGAACCTAACCAGGCGTCATCAAAGAGACATCCTTGAATCTGAACCTAACCAAGCGTCATCAAAGAGACATCCTAGAATCTGAACCTAACCAGACGTCATCGAAGAGACATCCTAGAATCTGAACCGAACCAGGCGTCATCGAAGAGACATCCTAGAATCTGAACCTAACCAGGCGTCATTGAAGAGACATCCTAGAATCTGAACCTAACCAAGCGACATCGAAGAGACATCCTAGAATCTGAACCTAACCAGGCGTCATCGAAGAGACATCCTTGAATCTGAACCTAACCAGGCGTCATCGAAGAGACATTCTAGAATCTGAACCTAACCAGACGTCATCGAAGAGACATCCTAGAATCTGAACTTAACCAGGCGTCATCGAAGAGACATCCTAGAATCTGAACCTAACCAGGCGTCATCGAAGAGACATCCTTGAATCTGAACCTAACCAGGCGTCATCGAAGAGACATCCTAGAATCTGAACCTAACCAGGCATCATCGAAGAGACATCCTAGAATCTGAACCTAACCAGGCGTCATCGAAGAGACATCCTAGAATCTGAACCTAACCAGGCATCATCGAAGAGACATCCTAGAATCTGAACCTAACCAGGCGTCATCGAAGAGACATCCTAGAATCTGAACCTAACCAGGCGTCATCAAGGAGACATCCTTGAATCTGAACCTAACCAAGCGTCATCAAAGAGACATCCTTGAATCTGAACCTAACCAGACGTCATCGAAGAGACATCCTTGAATCTGAACCTAACCAGACGTCATCGAAGAGACATCCTTGAATCTGAACCTAACCAGACGTCATCGAAGAGACATCCTAGAATCTGAACCTAACCAGGCGTCATTGAAGAGACATCCTAGAATCTGAACCTAACCAGGCATCATCGAAGAGACATCCTAGAATCTGAACCTAACCAGGCGTCATCGAAGAGACATCCTAGAATCTGAACCTAGCCAGGCGTCATCAAAGAGACATCCTTGAATCTGAACCTAACCAAGCGTCATCAAAGAGACATCCTTGAATCTGAACCTAAACAGACGTCATCGAAGAGACATCCTTGAATCTGAACCTAACCAGACGTCATCGAAGAGACATCTTTGAATCTGAACCTAACCAGACGTCATCGAAGAGACATCCTAGAATCTGAACCTAACCAGGCGTCATCGAAGAGACATCCTAGAATCTGAACCTAACCAGGCGTCATCGAAGAGACATCCTGGAATCTGAACCTAACCAGGCGTCATCGAAGAGACATCATGGAATCTGAACCTAACCAGGCGTCATCGAAGAGACATCCTAAAATTTGAACCTAACCAGGCGTCATCGAAGAGACATCCTTGAATCTGAACCTAACCAGGCGTTATCGAAGAGACATCCTAGAATCTGAACCTAACCAGGCGTCATCGAAGAGACATCCTGGAATCTGAACCTAACCAGACGTCATCGAAGAGACATCCTAGAATCTGAACCTAACCAGGCGTCGTCGAAGAGACATCCTAGAATCTGAACCTAACCAGGCGTCATCGAAGGGACATCCTAGAATCTGAACCTAACCACGCGTCATCGAAGAGACATCCTAGAATCTGAACCTAACCAGGCGTCATCGAAGAGACATCCTTGAATCTGAACCTAACCAGGCGTCATCGAAGAGACATCCTAGAATCTGAACCTAACCAGGCATCATCAAAGAGACATCCTAGAATCTGAACCTAACCAGGCGTCATCGAAGAGACATCCTAGAATCTGAACCTAACCAGGCATCATCGAAGAGACATCCTAGAATCTGAACCTAACCAGGCGTCATCGAAGAGACATCCTAGAATCTGAACCTAACCAGGCGTCATCGAAGAGATATCCTAGAATCTGAACCTAACCAGGCGTCATCGAAGAGACATCCTGGAATCTGAACCTAACCAAACGTCATCAAAGAGACATCCAAGAATCTGAACCTAACCAGGCGTCATCGAAGAGACATCCTAGAATCTGAACCTAACCAGGCATCATCGAAGAGACATCCTAGAATCTGAACCTAACCAGGCGTCATCGAAGAGACATCCTAGAATCGGAACCTAACCAGGCGTCATCGAAGAGATATCCTAGAATCTGAACCTAACCAGGCGTCATCGAAGAGACATCCTGGAATCTGAACCTAACCAAGCGTCATCAAAGAGACATCCTTGAATCTGAACCTAACCAGACGTCATCGAAGAGACATCCTTGAATCTGAACCTAACCAGGCATTGTCGAAGAGACATTCTAGAATTTAAACCTAAACAGGCTTCATCAAGAGGACGTTTTAGAATCTGAACCTAACCAGGCGTCATCGAAGAGACATTCTAGAATCTGAACCTAACCAGGCATCATCGAAGAGACATCCTAGAATCTGAACCTAACCAGGCGTCATCGAAGAGATATCCTAGAATCTGAACCTAACCAGGCGTCATCGAAGAGACATCCTAGAATCTGAACCTAACCAGGCGTCATCGAAGAGACATCCTAGAATCGGAACCTAACCAGGCGTCATCGAAGAGATATCCTAGAATCTGAACCTAACCAGGCGTCATCGAAGAGACATCCTGGAATCTGAACCTAACCAAGCGTCATCAAAGAGACATCCTTGAATCTGAACCTAACCAGACGTCATCGAAGAGACATCCTTGAATCTGAACCTAACCAGGCATTGTCGAAGAGACATTCTAGAATTTAAACCTAAACAGGCTTCATCAAGAGGACGTTTTAGAATCTGAACCTAACCAGGCGTCATCGAAGAGACATCCTTGAATCTGAACCTAACCAGACGTCATCGAAGAGACATCCTAGAATCTGAACCTAACCAGGCGTCATCGAAGAGACATCCTAGAATCTGAACCTAACCAGGCATCATCGAAGAGACATCCTAGAATCTGAACCTAACCAGGCGTCATCGAAGAGATATCCTAGAATCTGAACCTAACCAGGCGTCATCGAAGAGACATCCTAGATTCTGAACCTAACCAGGCGTCATCGAAGAGATATCCTAGAATCTGAACCTAACCAGGCGTCATCGAAGAGACATCCTAGAATCTGAACCTAACCAGGCGTCATTGAAGAGACATCCTAGAATCTGAACCTAACCAGGCGTCATCAAAGAGACATCCTTGAATCTGAACCTAACCAGGCATTGTCGAAGAGACATTCTAGAATTTAAACCTAAACAGGCTTCATCAAGAGGACGTTTTAGAATCTGAACCTAACCAGGCGTCATCGAAGAGACATTCTAGAATCTGAACCTAACCAGGCGTCATCGAAGAGATATCCTAGAATCTGAACCTAACCAGGCGTCATCGAAGAGACATCCCAGAATCTGAACCTAACCAGGCATTGTCAAAGAGACATTCTAGAATTTAAACCTAAACAGGCTTCATCAAGAGGACGTTTTAGAATCTGAACCTAACCTGGCGTCATCTATAGTACATTCTGGAATCTGAACCTAACCAACTAGGCGCCTTTAACAACTAAAACCTACCTAGACATCATCAAAGGTGCTTATGTGATCTTCAGACTTAGCCAGACGTCTTCAATCGTATACTCTGAAAAATAAAATCCACCTATTTGGTTTATAAGAAAGAGACATTCTGGCATCTAGAACCTAGCTGGCATTTTAGAACTGAACTATCTTTCTGTCTCAAAATCTACATGTTCTGTAAATACCAAGAATTTTCCCCCAAAGATTTCAGCAGGTTTGACTTGCTAAAATTCATCGGGATAAGACTGCAAGACCCCGGCGTTAGGCACCGTGCTCAGATTTCTGGTGTGTGCTGTAAGAGGAGTTATCCAGGCCTCTTGTAACGAAGGCTCAAGTGCCTTGGACTAGAGAGAATCCGCTGTTATCGACAGTGATAGACCATGAGGGGGGAGGGGGGCACATTTCCATTCATAATATAAGTTCTGTATCTGGCTCACGGCACGGACGACCAGCATTCGTTAACGACTGGACTTACGAACGCTCCCTTCCATCCGGCGTCGGTCCCCGTCCTCCCTAACACCTCACTCCTGGTCCCTGCTGTTAGCGATACCCGCTGTTGTAAATGTCCTCCAAGCCCTGGCTTCACGGCACTCAGGAGAGGACATTACATATTTTTATAATATCCAGGAAGGCCTCATTCTCCAGACAGCACCAAATGTCCCTCTGTTCATAGCAGATGCCAGGAAGGTTTTATGGCATCTTTTCCAAGAGTGAATTAAGTAAGCAGCTTGTGTGCAACCTGAGAAAACGCTCTAATGTTTAAGTTCTGAGCCTTTAATATCTGTGCAAATGATGGCCCAGCTCTACTGTCTAGGAGTGCACAACATGAGACTGGGCTGAGCTTACTCACAGTATATGTGAACAAGGGACACGCCGCACATATCAAACATGGTCTGCAGGAGGCTTGCTTCTCTACTACAAGACCATGCGGAAGCAGACTAGCACGCGCGGCACCACAGCACGCTGCTTAAACACCTCTTGTGTCCCTGAATGCCACACCAGCTTTCCCAACACAAAGGTTCACTCACACCGCAAACCCACTTACACCGTTTCAATCTCATTCTCTGCAGCGCAACTCTTGACACCAAACTACAGGCTATCGCCTCCTCCTGCTGCAACTAAACTACTCCTGCACTTAGTAAATGAAAGCGTCTTAATACCCACCAGAAAACAACAACAAATGACAACATTGAGACAACACAAGACAACAACAAACTACAACAGTGAAACAACAGACAAAAACAAACTACAACACTGAGACAACGAAAGACAATAACAAAATACAACGAGACAACAACAAACTACAACAGTGAGACAACAACAAACTACAACAGTGAGACAACAGACAAAAACAAACTACAACACTGAGACAACGAAAGACAATAACAAAATACAACGAGACAACAACAAACTACAACAGTGAGACAACAACAAACTACAACAGTGAGACAACAGACAAAAACAAACTACAACACTGAGACAACGAAAGACAATAACAAAATACAACGAGACAACAACAAACTACAACACTGAGACAACGAAAGACAATAACAAAATACAACGAGACAACAACAAACTACAACAGTGAGACAACAACAAACTACAACAGTGAGACAACAGACAAAAACAAACTACAACACTGAGACAACGAAAGACAATAACAAAATACAACGAGACAACAACAAACTACAACAGTGAGACAACAGACAAAAACAAACTACAACAGTGAGACAACGAAAGACAATAACAAAATACAACGAGACAACAACAAACTACAACACTGAGACAACGAAAGACAATAACAAAATACAACGAGACAACAACAAACTACAACAGTGAGACAACAACAAACTACAACAGTGAGACAACAACAAACTACAACAGTGAGACAACAACAAACTACAACAGTGAGACAACAACAAACTACAACAGTGAGACAACAACAAACAGACTACATCATTTAAAGTATTCCACTTTTTGTGATAATTTGTAGGTGGTTAATAAATATTTAAATAGTGAAAATCATTGTGATTTGGCTTCTTATCGGGCCCTGGAGGCACAAGTTACAGGTCAGTGGAATGATAACAAGTCTGTAAATAACCAGATCCTGATCATGAAAGGCAGGACGTCACTCAGCAGCACACCCCTCCCATGGCATACTCACTGCAAGGGCTACAGGGTGACAGGTAAAGGGCTACAACTTGGGAGCAAAAGGCTACCCGAGGCAGAGAAATGAAGAATGTGGTGCAGTCACTCAAACAGTACCCGAAGGCGAGAGGTGTTTTCAAAGGGAGTGTCTTGGTGGATAGCTGGTCTCAAGTCTCGAGGGCTTGGATCGTGCCCCCCCCCCCCCCCCCGGGTATCCACCTCCCCAGATACTCACTCTTCGGCCCCCACTACCTGAACACACCTAGGCGTATTCTGTACCAAGTCAATGGGGTCGATGAAAAGCCATGCAACACAAATGGGACAACCACTGAGCCTGGTGTTAGAGTCACAACTGGCATCTGCGCCCCACCGAGGCAGACCCCAACTAAAGCCCAGTCTTCAATGTAAAAGTGCCAGGAAACAAATATCTGAGCATTAAGTCCTAGCCTGGTCCCAGGAAGCTCTTTTGCACCTGGCTGACGGCCACGGCACGGCCGCAGGGCTCAGTTCTTCTGATAGAATTGGCTGCATTACCCTGGTACAGCTGCCAAGCTCGCGAAAGCGAGGCGCGGTGCAGCCATAAGACTCACACAGCCCGGGGCAAATGCGTCTCCGAGGGGCCGCCTCATCAGGACCAGAGTGATTCACTGCCGTCCAGCTGCTGCATGGCATCCTGGAGCAGGGGGCATGGCCCAGAGGCGCGGTGATGCGAGTGCCTCCACGAGGCGTCCATCCCTCTCACTGGACCACTCTGAGATAGAGATGCGCAGCCGAAGGCTTCCTGCCATCAACATGACGCCATTGAGTGTCATGGCGGCCAGAAGCACGTGGCCTACCACCTTCAATGAACACAACCATAAACCACCTAACAGCCTGCCCGCTAGCGATGCCACGCCCACTGCCCTGAACGGGCCCTTCCCAGGGGCTCCTGGCTCCCAGAATCACCAACTGCCGGGAGGCGGGAAAGGAAGCCTCCTCTGTTGCCAGGCAACGTCTGCACCACACACCTGAAGATGATGGGTGCCTTGAGGGACCGCGTGTGTGACTCAGGCCGGAGTCATGTATTTATTCAGAATGCAAGATAGTGCAACTGGGGTCGTTCACAGAGTGTAAAGCACATGATGAGACGACGGAAGCAGAGGGGATGTGATGTGAACAACGGCATGTAGAAACGAGACCACAAAAAAAATGAGCTTGATAAAGAAAAATATACACAAAAGAATCAACCCACATTCACTACTTAAATCAATGTTTCTTTCCTGAATTTAATAGTAGTGACAACAGAGTGACAGAAAATAGACGTAAAAAAGCATGTCTGTAAAAGGCAGTTATGTGGGACGCACTTTGCCATATCACACTTTAAAAGGTAGGTGAATACACTTCACAAGGTCTGAAACGTCACTGTACAGATGAAGACCCCCAAAGAGAACTACATGGAACGAAACGTTTTCAAGCCACGAAGGCTTGAAAGAATAAACCGGGTGCCAGCCGCACAATCATTGGAAAAGATGGGACCCAACCGGTGTGGGAATACAAGCAGATGTACCCGGATATAATCCATCACATGCTTTGGAGCACGGTCCCTGTGCTGCCTGTTGAATAGGTTTATGCTGTAGAAATACCACTTACATACATGTCCAAGGTGGGCCCAGAAAGCCCCACAGCAGACCCTGCTTTCAAGATACCATTGAGGATACATGATTTTAATGTTTGAAATGGAACCATTTTTATTAACCCTGGTGGTGAACTCCGCTCCTCTCGAGGAGTTTTCAGAATTTTCCACACACCACGCTACGCGGAGCTCGTGGAGCAGGGTTTTTTTCCTCACTCGCGCTCGTCAACATCAAGTTGGAGAGCGCGAGCAACGTAAATCCACCCCCTTGCAAGATTTTTCCTCATTCGCGATTGTCAAGGTCAAGTTGGTGAGAGCAAGCTTGGAAAATCAACCTCCTGATGAGATTTCTCAATGCGGGCGGTCGGATTTCTCATTGCGAGTGGTCACGCGTGCTTGAGACTGCTCGCGTTGAGAAACCGTCCGTTCACATTCAGAAAGCTGCCGCTTGGATAAAACATCTACGTGAGTACCAGAAAGGGAGCAGCGCCCATATGCGCTGTGCATGGTGCTGTTCACTATGATTGCACAGAGCGGACAAACATCCGGCACTGAAAATCACCGCGAACGGCATTTATCTAATGCACTCCGCCGCTTGCAGAGCTCTGTGTGACACGGCTGAGTTATTTTGGAACTTTGCAGAGTTCTGTGTAATGGAACTCCACAAACTCCGCCCAGGATACATCTTTATACTCTACTGTTATTCTGAAGAAGTGACCTGAATATATCCCAGGACCGTCCAAGTCCTGGGATATAATTTTAAGCTGTGTAAGTATGTGATGTGGCATAATGGCATAATTTTGGGGGAATTTTACATAAAAAGTGTAATGTGAAATTCCTGAAATTATGTGAGCTATGCAGGCGTAATTTAAACTGGACATACTATAAACAAAATGCGCACTTTCCCCAACAGGCATAGAGCAGCAGTTCAAAGTCCTGCTTCCTGCACCCCCAGATAGCAGCTCAGATCCCTGCTTCCTGTAGCATCACTCAGCAGCCCAGAGCCCTGCTTCCTGGAGCATCACTGAGCAGCCGAGATACCTGCTTCACGCAGCATTATTTAGCAGCCCAGAGCCCTGCTTCCCGCAGCATCACTCAGCAGTCCAGATCTCTGCTTCCTGCAGCATCACTCAGCAGCCCAGAGAGTGCCCTGCTTCCCGCAGCATCACTCAGCAGCCCAAAGCCCTGCTTCCAGCAGCATCACTCAGCCCAGAGCCCTGCTTCCCGCAGCATCACTCAGCAGTACAGATCCCTGCTCCCTGCAGCATCATTCAGCAGCCCAGAGCCCTGCTTCCCGCAGCATCACTCAGCAGCCCAGAGAGTGCCCTGCTTCCCGCAGCATCTCTCAGCAGCCCAGAGCCCTGCTTCCTGCAGCATCACTCAGCAGCCCAGAGAGTGCCCTGCTTCCCGCAGCATCACTCAGCAGCCCGAAGCCCTGCTTCCCGCAGCATCACTCAGCCCAGAGCCCTGCTTCCCGCAGCATCACTCAGCAGCCCAGAGAGAGCCCTGCTTCCCGCAGCATCTCTCAGCAGCCCAGATACCTGCTCCCTGCAGCTTCACTCAGCAGCCCAGAGCCCTGCTTCCCGCAGCATCACTCAGCAGTCCAGATCCCTGCTCCCTGCAGCATCACTCAGCAGTCCAGATCCCTGCTCCCTGCAGCATCATTCAGCAGCCCAGAGCCCTGCTTCCCGCAGTATCACTCAGCAGCCCAGAGAGAGCCCTGCTTCCTGCAGCATCACTCAGCCCAGAGCCCTGCTTCCCGCAGCATCACTCAGCAGCCCAGAGAGAGCCCTGCTTCCCGCAGCATCACTCAGCAGCCCGAAGCCCTGCTTCCCGCAGCATCACTCAGCCCAGAGCCCTGCTTCCCGCAGCATCACTCAGCAGCCCAGAGAGAGCCCTGCTTCCCGCAGCATCACTCAGCAGCCCAGATCCCTGCTCCCTGCAGCTTCACTCAGCAGCCCAGAGCCCTGCTTCCTGCAGCTTCACTCAGCAGCCCAGAGCCCTGCTTCCTGCAGCATCACTCAGCCGAGAGCCCTGCTTCCCGCAGCATCACTCAGCAGCCCAGAGAGAGCCCTGCTTCCCGCAGCATCACTCAGCAGCCCAGAGCCCTGCTTCCCGCAGCATTACTCAGCAGCCCAGAGCCCTGCTTCCCGCAGCATCACTCAGCAGCCCAGATCCCTGCTCCCTGCAGCATCATTCAGCAGCCCAGAGCCCTGCTTCCTGCAGCTTCACTCAGCAGCCCAGAGCCCTGCTTCCCGCAGCATCACTCAGCAGTCCAGATCCCTGCTTCCTGCAGCTTCACTCAGCAGCCCAGAGCCCTGCTTCCTGCAGCATCACTCAGCCCAGAGCCCTGCTTCCCGCAGCATCACTCAGCAGCCCAAAGAGTGCCCTGCTTCCCGCAGCATCACTCAGCAGCCCAAAGCCCTGCTTCCAGCAGCATCACTCAGCCCAGAGCCCTGCTTCCCGCAGCATCACTCAGCAGCCCAGAGAGAGCCCTGCTTCCCGCAGCATCTCTCAGCAGCCCAGATACCTGCTCCCTGCAGCTTCACTCAGCAGCCCAGAGCCCTGCTTCCCGCAGCATCACTCAGCAGTCCAGATCCCTGCTTCCTGCAGCATCACTCAGCAGTCCAGATCCCTGCTCCCTGCAGCATCATTCAGCAGCCCAGAGCCCTGCTTCCTGCAGCATCACTCAGCCCAGAGCCCTGCTTCCCGCAGCATCACTCAGCAGCCCAGAGAGAGCCCTGCTTCCCGCAGCATCACTCAGCAGCCCGAAGCCCTGCTTCCCGCAGCATCACTCAGCCCAGAGCCCTGCTTCCCGCAGCATCACTCAGCAGCCCAGAGAGAGCCCTGCTTCCCGCAGCATCACTCAGCAGCCCAGATCCCTGCTCCCTGCAGCTTCACTCAGCAGCCCAGAGCCCTGCTTCCTGCAGCTTCACTCAGCAGCCCAGAGCCCTGCTTCCTGCAGCATCACTCAGCCGAGAGCCCTGCTTCCCGCAGCATCACTCAGCAGCCCAGAGAGAGCCCTGCTTCCCGCAGCATCACTCAGCAGCCCAGAGCCCTGCTTCCCGCAGCATTACTCAGCAGCCCAGAGCCCTGCTTCCCGCAGCATCACTCAGCAGCCCAGATCCCTGCTCCCTGCAGCATCATTCAGCAGCCCAGAGCCCTGCTTCCTGCAGCTTCACTCAGCAGCCCAGAGCCCTGCTTCCCGCAGCATCACTCAGCAGTCCAGATCCCTGCTTCCTGCAGCATCACTCAGCAGTCCAGATCCCTGCTCCCTGCAGCATCATTCAGCAGCCCAGAGCCCTGCTTCCTGCAGCATCACTCAGCCCAGAGCCCTGCTTCCCGCAGCATCACTCAGCAGCCCAGAGAGAGCCCTGCTTCCCGCAGCATCACTCAGCAGCCCGAAGCCCTGCTTCCCGCAGCATCACTCAGCCCAGAGCCCTGCTTCCCGCAGCATCACTCAGCAGCCCAGAGAGAGCCCTGCTTCCCGCAGCATCACTCAGCAGCCCAGAGCCCTGCTTCCCGCAGCATTACTCAGCAGCCCAGAGCCCTGCTTCCCGCAGCATCACTCAGCAGCCCAGATCCCTGCTCCCTGCAGCATCATTCAGCAGCCCAGAGCCCTGCTTCCTGCAGCTTCACTCAGCAGCCCAGAGCCCTGCCTCCTGCAGCATCACTTAGCCCAGAGCCCTGCTTCCCGCAGCATCACTCAGCAGCCCAGAGCCCTGCTTCCCGCAGCATCACTCAGCCCAGAGCCCTGCTTCCCGCAGCATCACTCAGCAGCCCAGAGAGAGCCCTGCTTCCCGCAGCATCACTCTGCAGCCCAGAGCCCTGCTTCCCGCAGCATCACTCAGCAGCCCAGAGCCCTGCTTCCTACAGCATCACTCAGCGGCCCAGAGCCCTTCTTCCTTCAACATCACTCAGCAGCCCAGAGCCCTGCTTCCCGCAGCATCACTCAGCAGCCCAGAGCCCTGCTTCCCGCAGCATCACTCAGCAGCCCAGAGCCCTGCTTCCCGCAGCATCACTCAGCAGCCCAGAGCCCTGCTTCCTGCAGCATCACTCAGCGGCCCAGAGCCCTTCTTCCTTCAACATCACTCAGCAGCCCAGAGCCCTGCTTCCCGCAGCATCACTCAGCAGCCCAGAGCCCTGCTTCCCGCAGCATCACTCAGCAGCCCAGAGCCCTGCTTCCCGCAGCATCACTCAGCAGCCCAGAGCCCTGCTTACTGCAGCATCACTCAGAACACCTGAGCCCTGTTTCCCGCAGCATCACTCAGCAGCCCAGAGCCCTGCTTCCCGCAGCATCACTCAGCAGCCCAGAGCCCTGCTTCCTGCAGCATCACTCAGCAGCCCAGAGCCCTTCTTCCTTCAGCATCACTCAGCAGCCCAGAGCCCTGCTTCCCGCAGCATCACTCAGCAGCCCAGAGCCCTGCTTCCCGCAGCATCACTCAGCAGCCCAGAGAGAGCCCTGCTTCCTACAGCATCACTCAGCAGCCCAGAGCCCTGCTACCTGCAGCATCACTCAGCAGCTCTGAGCTCTGCTTCCTGCAGCATCACTCAGAACACCTGAGCCCTGCTTCCCGCAGCATCACTCAGCAGCCCAGAGAGAGCCCTGCTTCCTACAGCATCACTCAGCAGCCCAGAGCCCTGCTTCCTGCAGCATCACTCAGCTGCCCAGAGAGAGCCCTGCTTCCCGCAGCATCACTCAACAGCCCAGATCCCTGCTCCCTGCAGCTTCACTCAGCAAACCAGAGCCCTGCTTCCCGCAGCATCACTCAGCCCAGAGCCCTGCTTCCCGCAGTATCACTCAGCAGCCCAGAGAGAGCCCTGCTTCCGGCAGCATCACTCAGCAGCCCAGAGCCCTGCTTCCCGCAGCATTACTCAGCAGCCCAGAGCCCTGCTCCCCGCAGCATCACTCAGCAGCCCAAATCCCTGCTCCCTGCAGCATCATTCAGCAGTCCAGAGCCCTGCTTCCTGCAGCTTCACTCAGCAGCCCAGAGCCCTAGTTCCTGCAGCATCACTCAGCCCAGAGCCCTGCTTCCAGCAGCATCACTCAGCAGCCCAGAGAGAGCCCTGCTTCCCGCAGCATCACTCAGCAGCCCAGAGCCCTGCTCCCTGCAGCATCACTCAGCAGCCCAGAGCCCTGCTTCCTGCAGCATCACTCAGCAGCCCAGAGCCCTGCTCCCTGCAGCATCACTCAGCAGCCCAGAGCCCTGCTTCCCGCAGCATCACTCAGCAGCCCAGTGCCCTGCTCCCTGCAGCATCATTCAGTAGCCCAGAGCCCTGCTTCCTGCAGCTTCACTCAGCAGCCCAGTGCCCTGCTTCACGCAGCATCACTCAGCCCAGAGCCCTGCTTCCCGCAGCATCACTCAGCAGCCCAGAGCCCTGCTTCCCGCAGCATCTCTCAGCAGCCCAGAGCCCTGCTTCCCGCAGCATCACTCAGCAGCCCAGAGAGAGCCCTGCTTCCCGCAGCATCACTCAGCAGCCCAGAGCCCTGCTCCCTGCAGCATCACTCAGCAGCCCAGAGCCCTGCTTCCCGCAGCATCCCTCAGCAGCCCAGAGAGAGCCCTGCTTCCTGCAGCATCACTCAGCAGCCCAGAGCCCTGCTTCCCGCAGCATCACTCAGCAGCCCAGAGCCCTGCTTCCCGCAGCATCACTCAGCAGCCCAGATCCCTGCTCCCTGCAGCATCACTCAGCAGCCCAGCGAGAGCCCTGCTTCCCGCAGCATCACTCAGCAGCCCAGAGCCCTGCTTCCCGCAGCATCACTCAGCAGCCCAGATCCCTGCTCCCTGCAGCATCACTCAGCAGCCCAGCGAGAGCCCTGCTTCCCGCAGCATCACTCAGCAGCCCAGAGCCCTGCTCCCTGCAGCATCACTCAGCAGCCCAGCGAGAGCCCTGCTTCCCGCAGCATCACTCAGCAGCCCAGAGCCCTGCTTCCCGCAGCATTACTCAGCAGCCCAGAGCCCTGCTTCCCGCAGCATCACTCAGCAGCCCAAATCCCTGCTCCCTGCAGCATCATTCAGCAGTCCAGAGCCCTGCTTCCTGCAGCTTCACTCAGCAGCCCAGAGCCCTAGTTCCTGCAGCATCACTCAGCCCAGAGCCCTGCTTCCAGCAGCATCACTCAGCAGCCCAGAGAGAGCCCTGCTTCCCGCAGCATCACTCAGCAGCCCAGAGCCCTGCTTCCCGCAGCATTACTCAGCAGCCCAGAGCCCTGCTTCCCGCAGCATCACTCAGCAGCCCAGATCCCTGCTCCCTGCAGCATCATTCAGCAGCCCAGAGCCCTTCTTCCTTCAGCATCACTCAGCAGCCCAGAGCCCTGCTTCCCGCAGCATCACTCAGGAGCCCAGAGCCCTGTTTCCCGCAGCATCACTCAGCAGCCCAGAGCCCTGCTTCCCGCAGCATCACTCAGCAGCCCAGAGCCCTGCTTCCTGCAGCTTCACTCAGCAGCCCAGAGCCCTGCTTCCCGCAGCATCACTCAGCAGCCCAGAGAGAGCCCTGCTTCCTGCAGCATCACTCAGCAGCCCAGAGCCCTGCTTCCCGCAGCATCACTCAGCAGCCCAGAGCCCTGCTTCCTGCAGCTTCACTCAGCAGCCCAGAGCCCTGCTTCCCGCAGCATCACTCAGCAGCCCAGAGAGAGCCCTGCTTCCTGCAGCATCACTCAGCAGCCCAGAGCCCTGCTTCCCGCAGCATCACTCAGCAGCCCAGAGCCCTGCTTCCCGCAGCATCACTCAGCAGCCCAGATCCCTGCTCCCTGCAGCATCACTCAGCAGCCCAGCGAGAGCCCTGCTTCCCGCAGCATCACTCAGCAGCCCAGAGCCCTGCTTCCCGCAGCATCACTCAGCAGCCCAGATCCCTGCTCCCTGCAGCATCACTCAGCCCAGAGCCCTGCTTCCCGCAGCATCACTCAGCAGCCCAGAGCCCTGCTTCCCGCAGCATCACTCAGCCCAGAGCCCTGCTTACTGCAGCCCAGAGCCCTGCTTCCCGCAGCATTACTCAGCAGCCCAGAGCCCTGCTTCCCGCAGCATCACTCAGCAGCCCAGATCCCTGCTCCCTGCAGCATCACCCAGCAGCCCAGAGCCCTGCTTCCCGCAGCATCACTCAGCCCAGAGCCCTGCTTCCTGCAGCATCACCCAGCAGCCCAGAGCCCTGCTTCCCGCAGCATCACTCAGCCCAGAGCCCTGCTTACTGCAGCCCAGAGCCCTGCTTCCCGCAGCATTACTCAGCAGCCCAGAGCCCTGCTTCCCGCAGCATCACTCAGCAGCCCAGATCCCTGCTCCCTGCAGCATCACCCAGCAGCCCAGAGCCCTGCTTCCCGCAGCATCACTCAGCCCAGAGCCCTGCTTCCTGCAGCATCACCCAGCAGCCCAGAGCCCTGCTTCCCGCAGCATCCCTCAGCAGCTCAGAGAGAGCCCTGCTTCCCGCAGCATCACTCAGCAGCCCAGCGAGAGCCCTGCTTCCCGCAGCATCACTCAGCCCAGAGCCCTGCTTCCTGCAGCATCACTCAGCAGCCCAGAGCCCTGCTTCCCGCAGCATCACTCAGCCCAGAGCCCTGCTTCCGGCAGCATCACTCAGCAGCCCAGAGCCCTGCTTCCCGCAGCATCACTCAGCAGCCCAGCGAGAGCCCTGCTTCCCGCAGCATCACTCAGCCCAGAGCCCTGCTTCCTGCAGCATCACTCAGCAGCCCAGAGCCCTGCTTCCCGCAGCATCACTCAGCCCAGAGCCCTGCTTCCGGCAGCATCACTCAGCAGCCCAGAGCCCTGCTTCCCGCAGCATCACTCAGCAGCCCAGAGCCCTGCTTCCCGCAGCATCACTCAGCAGCCCAGAGCCCTGCTTCCGGTAGCGTCACTCAGCAGCCCAGAGAGAGCCCTGCTTCCCGCAGCATCACTCAGCAGCCCAGCGCTGCCTCGACACCGACCTGTCCTGAAACGCACATCCTAATTAACACGAGAGGCAGGTCCTGCGCGCGAGCATGTTAAGTCTGCTACATGACAGTATAATTGGACTTCTTAAAGGATTATGCAAATGAGCGCTCATCTTTCCATTACACCAGTGGGGAGAAATGTGACAGCTAATTTATACGGAATACACCTTGCAAAGCCCCCGCTCCCGTGCTCGGCACCTGGCCATGCTGTCAGCATCCGGGGCCGCGGTCCGCGCCCGCAGCATCCCTGTCAATCAAAGGCACGAGGCGTGAACAGGATGCAGCCAAGGCTTGATGAACGGCCGAGGGGGTCTGCGCCTCCGGGGGTGGGGAATAACGCGCGGTGTCTGCCTCTACGATAGGAGGTGTAGATACACTCTGACAACAACTCATATCATTTAGCGCCTCTGCCCCTTGTAAGCGCTCTGATTAAAGGTGTTCTTATGAAGCACTGTATGATACTCGCTCTAGCGACCTCTGAAGGATGGAAGGCTGAGCTGGCCCTACCGCGGTTAGAACTCGTCACCTGCAGGTGACGTCAGAGACCAACCTTTGCGCCGCGCTGTGGAAGCTTTGCGAACTCATCAAGTGTGCGAAGAGGGTCCCGAGGTCACGTGCGCATGCGCAAACAAGGTCTGCGACTCTTCAAAACGTAAACCAGCGGAGAGCAGTTTTGCAAACGTTTGGCAAAGAGAACATTTGTTTATGGCAAACTTGCAGAAAAAACCGTTCTATATACGTTTTCCAGGCTGAGTGAAGGACAGGGTGAAAATACAATAAATGAAGCCTCGCGAAGGCGATCTGGGAGTGTTTTAGTATTTTTATGAAAATATGAAAAAGCAGGGAGAAGTGACCCATGCGATGACGCAATGAGACGTAGCCGGAATGTGGCTCTGTGGTCCCGATGTCGACCCCAAATAATGCATCAGCCGCATGGTACCGCTAAAGGGGAGCTGTCATTCATGGATGCAGACAGAGTTTTGATTCTGAACATATTTAGACAATATTCACTCATTAAAAGGTCCTTTCCTCTCTGATGGAACCCAGCCGGGTCTGAGGTGAGTGCAGAGCTGTCTGAGAGGTGCCCTTTTGTGCTGCAGCTCAACGTTTATCCCAGAGATGTCTGGAAAACAAATAAAGAACCATTTCTGTAGAATATCTCCCTCGGAACTATTTATTAGTCGTAAATAGGGATATGGGCAGCGTACATTTCTGTCAGCTCTCAACCTCCACAACGTTGCACAACTTTCCACAGCTCCTCCTGGAAGCTGCACAAACGTTGCACATGTACAAGCACCTTAGATAAAATCTTCTTACACCGACCCTTCGTCACTACAGATCGGACGGAAGCCTCTTCAAGGCCCTTCTTATGCCCAGGGCCACTGGCATTGTGCGATTGTGCCGCCGCTGCGATTTTCACATACTTATAGATTTGTCGTATTTGACGCATGAACCATCATCTGCCGCATGATCTGGGAAGTTTCACAACAACAATAAATTGTTTGCAGCTCAAATGGTTCAAAAGTTAGTAAAGATGCAGTGACGCGTGGCTGCCCAGCGGAAGGACCCTGCGAAGCTGGACGGGTCATCTTTAGTGGCTTATGTTTTGGTGTTAAACTAGCACTTTTGAGGTGCAACCCATGCCCAGACAGTGTTACCAAGTTTTAAAATGACGAAATAATGAAGTAATACTATTTAAAAAATGTGCTGCATTATGCCGCATAATTTGCCCATTCTTGCCGCATTATTTACTAAACCGTGTCTCATAATTTGTCCCTCTCCTTCTAAAAAAGGTTTTCCCTTTTATCCTGCAAAATGCCCAAAAAATGGTATCTGCGGCTCTCATCCTTTCTAACGTTGACTATTGTAATGTGCTATATTTATATGTGCTGTACAAAAGGGGGTGGTAATGGACGGAGCATCTGAGCCAATCAAACACTCACACCCAGTCAACAGATCTGGGTTTAATCCATCACCGTTCTTTAGCCCACTCTGCCACCCCAGTTCAGACATGGCTATATGCAAATCAGTCTGACCCTGTGCCTCATGGGAACAGTCCAGCCCGAACTGCCAAGCCATGTCTTCACTGGACCGGAATCAAGCATCCTAGGACCGGTTTCTGGCATTCCACCCGTCTTCAGCCCGGCTTGCTTGAATCCAGTGGCAAAGTGAGCAAGGGACTCACGTCTGAGTATACCCTGCCACACTTATGGCGGCCAAAAGCGGTACAAAAGGAGGTGGTGATGAACGGAGCATCTGAATCAATCAAACACTCACACCCAGTCAACAGATCTGGGTTTAATCCATCACCGTTCTTTAGCCCACTCTGCCACCCCAGTTCAGACATGGCTATATGTAAATCAGTCTGACCCTGTGCCTCATGGGAACAGTCCATCCCGAACTGCCAAGCCATGTCTTCCCTGGACCGGAAACAAGCTTCCGAGGACCGGTTTCTGGCATTACAGCCGTCTTCAGCCCGGCTTGCTTGAATCCAGTGGCAAAGTGAGCAAGGGACTCACGTCTGAGTATACCCTGCCACACTTATGGCGGCCAAAAGCGGTACAAAAGGAGGTGGTGACGAACGGAGCATCTGAATCAATCAAACACTCACATCCATCACCGTTCTTTAGCCCACTCTGCCACTCCAGTTCAGATATGGCCATATGCAAATCAGTCTGACCCTGTGCGTTATGGGAACAGTCCAACCCGAACTGCCAAGCCATGTCTTCCCTGGACCGGAAACAAGCTTCCGAGGACCGGTTTCGTCCATCACCGCCCCCTTTTGTACCGCTTTTAGCCGCCCCTTACTCACGTTGCCACTGGATTCAAGCAAGCCGGGCTGAAGACGGCTGGAATGCCGGAAACCGGTCCTCGGAGGCTTCTTTCCGGTCCAGGGAAGACATGGCTTGGCAGTTCGGGCTGAACTGTTCCCATGAGGCACAGGGTCAGACTGATTTGCATATAGCCATGTCTGAACTGGGGTGGCAGAGTGGGCTAAAGAACGGTGATGGATTAAACCCAGATCTTTTGACTGGGTGTGAGTGTTTGATTGATTCAGATGCTCCGTCCATCACCACCCCCTTTTGTACCGCTTTTGGCCGCCATAAGTGTGGCAGGGTATGCTCAGACGTGAGTCCCTTGCTCACTTTGCCACTGGATTCAAGCAAGCCGGGCTGAAGACGGCTGGAATGCCAGAAACCGGTCCTCGAAAGCTTGTTTCCGGTCCAGGGAAGACATGGCTTGGCAGTTCAGGCTGGACTGTTCCCATGAGGCACAGGGTCAGACTGATTTGCATATAGCCATGTCTGAACTGGGGTGGCAGAGTGGGCTAAAGAACGGTGATGGATTAAACCCAGATCTTTTGACTGGGTGTGAGTGTTTGATTGATTTAGATGCTCCGTCCATCACCACCCCCTTTTGCACATATTTATATGTGCAGCAGCAACACGGGAATAAGCTCCTGGTCCTGCAAAATGCAGCAGCGAGACTACTTTTGGGACTCACAAAAACACATTTTTACAAAAGAGGGTCCTAGGGAAAAGTTATTTACCGACCCAAGTCTCCGATCCCCAACTAATACTGAAACAACCAAAGATGGGACTATTGATCAAAAACAATTGAGACGGAGGAGATTGTATAGAAATGTCAAAAACCGACAAGAGCCATTCACTTCCAGCCACACTGAGTTGAAATGAATCCCATCGGCCCACCTCACTTGCAGTAGCGTTAATTTCACCTGGTCGTGACGAAAGCTTAAGTTAGTACTACCTATTTAGCTGAAACATGTCGACCGTTGTCCTATTGCTATAGATAGTTTTTTTTCAAACTATTAGCGTGTTTTTCATCTTGACACTAGCATAACTGCTATTAAATTCAATCGTGTGTCCCAGTCGTCATTGTTAACTTTTCACTTTGTCTTTGCAGCGCCAGTGTTTGAGACTGATCTTGGCTGGAGCGATCGCTGGCTGTGGGTTGAGTGCAGATGGTTCCACCGTGAGAGGTGTGAGCGGCACGTTACGCCATACCCATGTCCACTACGGATGACGCTGCTCTGCCATGAGGTAGGCCGATGGGATTCATTTCACTCAGTGTGGCTGGAAGTGAACGGCTCTTTTCGGTTTTTGACATTTCTATACAATCTCCTCTGTCTCAATTGTTTTTTGACCCATACTCCCCTCTTTGGCTGTTTTTGTTGAGGGTCGTTCGTTGACCACAGCTGCTCTGTTGATATGTGTGTAACACGCTTAAAGTGATTGCAGGGATTAATAAACACACTCATGCGGCATCAGACCCCTTTCTTCATTTCACCTTGATGCAAAACCCTTAAAGTAACATGGATTATCACTGTCTCTTCATCTACGCAGCATCAGGAGAGCAGAAAGAAGGACAAATGGTGCAGGCGGATTTGACACGGTTTTGCACCACTGAAAATGTTCTGTGTCCCAGTCCCTGCGTGGCCTTCACTTGTGTTGTACAGAATACAAGGCTGCCCCAAAGTTGGCCATTTATGCGCGGCCGAGAGTCTTTCTCCTATGTCTGTTTGAGAAATCATATGCATTATATCAAAGGAATTCCAAAGTCTATTCACCACCGGCCTTAAAAGGCTAATTGTGAATAGTGATGTAGCGCTGCGACGACCAGGTCTCCTGGTGACACCTTCCTCTGAGGATTAAAACATACCTCCCCTCCCCCCACCAATCTACTGCATGTTCAAGGAAAACTTAATTGAAATTACTGCCGTGAATAATTGATGGAATCTCAACGAGAAGAAAGAATAAAAAAAAAACGTTCAAAGCTGCATATATTAGTGAGTCAGATTCACAACACCTTGTGCAAGTCTGAAATGTATTCTCATGGGGTGACTCCAATGACATCACTAAATGACTGACTTTGGGACATAGAAACGGGCTTCAGGATTGGCCTGTAAGTGCACATGCTTCTAACATGTCTATGTGGACTCACATCCGGCAAGCAGAAAGATGACATTACATTTGGACACTGTGGGGCAGATTTACAAGCCCCGTACGCCACATTTGTGCCGCTATTGCGTCACTTCTGTGATGCAGCGGCGGCGCAAAGCCAGCGCCATGCTGCGGAGTATTTACAACGTGACGCATCTGGGAGATGTGTCACGTTGTAAAGCCCTGCCCCACATGTGGGTGTTCCGGCGCAGGGGGGGGGGGGGGGGGGGGCGTTCCGGTGTAGGAACGCCCCCCCTAAAAGTGTCTGAGTGAAATCTACAAGATTTCACTAAGTCACTTTTAAGGCCATGTTCCGGTGTAGGAACGCCCCCTAAAAGTGTCTGAGTGAAATCTACAAGATTTCACTAAGTCACTTTTAAGGCCATGCTGCGTCAAAACCTTGACGCAGCATGTTAGGCATAGGGGCACCCCAATGCTTGCTAGAGCCGCGTCGTGCTTGTGACGCAACTCCAGCAATGTGCCACCTTTACGGCAGCAGATGCGTCACGCATCTGTCTATTCTCACCCCATGGTGCGCCGCATTGTAAATGTGGCGCACCATGGTGGCGCAAGAGGTGTCTGCCATGACGCACAATAACTGGCGCACCCTGCTGATATGCAGAGATGCGCCAGTTATTGTAAATCTGCCCCTGTGTGTGTTTGATCTCGAGAGGGAAGAAGGGTTTAGACTCATTTCTATTGCACTGGTTGAATGCAGATCACACTGGTGTCATTTTCATCGCACTGGTGAAATGTAGATTGCACTGGTGTCATTTTCATCGCACTGGTGAAATGTAGATCGCACTGGTGTCATTTTCATCGCACTGGTGAAATGTAGATCGCACTGGTGTCATTTTCATCGCACTGGTGAAATGTAGATCGCACTGGTGTCATTTTCATCACACTGGTGAAATGTAGATTGCACTGGTGTCATTTTCATCGCACTGGTGAAATGTAGATCACACTGGTGTCATTTTCATCGCACTGGTGAAATGTAGATCACACTGGTGTCATTTTCATCGCACTGGTTGAATGCAGATCACACTGGTGTCATTTTCATCGCACTGGTGAAATGTAGATCGCACTGGTGTCATTTTCATCCCACTGGTGAAATGTAGATCACACTGGTGTCATTTTCATCGCACTGGTGAAATGTAGATCGCACTGGTGTCATTTTCATCCCACTGGTGAAATGCAGATCACACTGGTGTCATTTTCATCGCACTGGTGAAATGTAGATCCCACTGGTGTCATTTTCATCGCACTGGTGAAATGTAGATCGCACTGGTGTCATTTTCATCCCACTGGTGAAATGTAGATCACACTGGTGTCATTTTCATCGCACTGGTGAAATGTAGATTGCAATGGTGTCATTTTCATCGCACTGGTGAAATGTAGATCACACTGGTGTCATTTTCATCGCACTGGTGAAATGTAGATCACACTGGTGTCATTTTCATCGCACTGGTGAAATGTAGATCGCACTGGTGTCATTTTCATCGCACTGGTGAAATGTAGATCGCACTTGTGTCATTTTCATCGCACTGGTGAAATGTAGATTGCAATGGTGTCATTTTCATCGCACTGGTGAAATGTAGATCACACTGGTGTCATTTTCATCGCACTGGTGAAATGTAGATCACACTGGTGTCATTTTCATCGCACTGGTGAAATGTAGATCGCACTGGTGTCATTTTCATCGCACTGGTGAAATGTAGATCGCACTTGTGTCATTTTCATCGCACTGGTGAAATGTAGATTGCAATGGTGTCATTTTCATCGCACTGGTGAAATGTAGATCACACTGGTGTCATTTTCATCGCACTGGTGAAATGTAGATTGCACTGGTGTCATTTTCATCGCACTGGTGAAATGTAGATCGCACTTGTGTCATTTTCATCGCACTGGTGAAATGTAGATTGCAATGGTGTCATTTTCATCGCACTGGTGAAATGTAGATCCCACTGGTGTCATTTTCATTGCACTGGTGAAATGTAGATCACACTGGTGTCATTTTCATCGCACTGGTGAAATGTAGATTGCACTGGTGTCATTTTCATCGCACTGATGAAATGTAGATCGCACTGGTGTCATTTTCATCGCACTGGTGAAATGTAGATCGCACTGGTGTCATTTTCATCGCACTGGTGAAATGTAGATTGCAATGGTGTCATTTTCATCGCACTGCTGAAATGTAGATCACACTGGTGTCATTTTCATCGCACTGGTGAAATGTAGATTGCACTGGTGTCATTTTCATCGCACTGGTGAAATGTAGATCCCACTGGTGTCATTTTCATTGCACTGGTGAAATGTAGATTGCACTGGTGTCATTTTCATCGCACTGGTGAAATGTAGATTGCACTGGTGTCATTTTCATCGCACTGGTGAAATGTAGATCCCACTGGTGTCATTTTCATCGCACTGGTGAAATGTAGATCCCACTGGTGTCATTTTCATTGCACTGGTGAAATGTAGATTGCACTGGTGTCATTTTCATCGCACTGGTGAAATGTAGATCACACTGGTGTCATTTTCATCGCACTGGTGAAATGTAGATTGCACTGGTGTCATTTTCATCGCACCGGTGAAATGTAGATCGCACTGGTGTCATTTTCATCGCACTGATGAAATGTAGATCGCACTGGTGTCATTTTCATCGCACTGGTGAAATGTAGATCGCACTGGTGTCATTTTCATCGCACTGGTGAAATGTAGATTGCAATGGTGTCATTTTCATCGCACTGGTGAAATGTAGATCACACTGGTGTCATTTTCATCGCACTGGTGAAATGTAGATTGCACTGGTGTCATTTTCATCGCACTGATGAAATGTAGATCCCACTGGTGTCATTTTCATCGCACTGGTGAAATGTAGATCGCACTGGTGTCATTTTCATCGCACTGGTGAAATGTAGATTGCAATGGTGTCATTTTCATCGCACTGGTGAAATGTAGATCACACTGGTGTCATTTTCATCGCACTGGTGAAATGTAGATTGCACTGGTGTCATTTTCATCGCACTGGTGAAATGTAGATCACACTGGTGTCATTTTCATTGCACTGGTGAAATGTAGATTGCACTGGTGTCATTTTCATCGCACTGGTGAAATGTAGATTGCACTGGTGTCATTTTCATCGCACTGGTGAAATGTAGATCCCACTGGTGTCATTTTCATCGCACTGGTGAAATGTAGATCCCACTGGTGTCATTTTCATTGCACTGGTGAAATGTAGATTGCACTGGTGTCATTTTCATTGCACTGGTGAAATGTAGATCACACTGGTGTCATTTTCATCGCACTGGTGAAATGTAGATTGCACTGGTGTAATTTTCATCGCACTGGTGAAATGTAGATTGCACTGGTGTCATTTTCATCGCACTGGTGAAATGTAGATCCCACTGGTGTCATTTTCATTGCACTGGTGAAATGTAGATTGCACTGGTGTCATTTTCATCGCACTGGTGAAATGTAGATCGCACTGGTGTCATTTTCATCGCACTGGTGAAATGTAGATCGCACTGGTGTCATTTTCATCGCACTGGTGAAATGTAGATCGCACTGGTGTCATTTTCATCACACTGGTGAAATGTAGATTGCACTGGTGTCATTTTCATCGCACTGGTGAAATGTAGATCGCACTGGTGTCATTTTCATTACACTGGTGAAATGTAGATCACACTGGTGTCATTTTCATCGCACTGGTGAAATGTAGATCACACTGGTGTTATTTTCATCGCACTGGTGAAATGTAGATTGCACTGGTGTCATTTTCATCGCACTGGTGAAATGTAGATCACACTGGTGTCATTTTCATCGCACTGGTGAAATGCCGATCACACTGGTGTTGTTTTCATCGCACTGGTGAAATGTAGATCACACTGGTGTCATTTTCATCGTACTGGTGAAATGTAGATCACACTGGTGTCATTTTCATCGCACTGGTGAAATGCCGATCACACTGGTGTCATTTTCATCGTACTGGTGAAATGTAGATTGCACTGGAGTGATTTTCCTCACAAAGATGGAATTTAGCTCACGCTGGTGTTAATTATATTGCACTAGTGGGTTGTGGTTGACGATTGTGTAAGTTTCCTTTAATTGCTGAATAAAAGGTGTGCACCTTTTATCTTTCAAGAATCTCCTGAAGCCTTAGTTAGGTGATTGTCATTCTCTTGATGCCTCAGAAACCAAAGCCACCGGTGTGGTCTCAAACAAGGTGTACAAGTACTAAGTATTTCAAGTGCTTCAAATAGTTTTACCTCAAAAGTAAATAAACAAATGGCGCGCCCTGGCACAAAGACACGGGGCTATCGTAATGATATCATGTTCAGACTGCACGGATGCCATGTTTAAACAGATCTTAGCATGCAACTGTAAAGTGCAAGTTCACCAGAAGCTGCAGTAACATATGTTTGATGCAATGGTGATACAATGCCAACCCATGTTCATAAACCTTAACCTATAGTGAGGACACGTTAAAATCATCATATTGCTAACATGTTAATATCATATTGAGAACATCTTAGCATCACATTGATAACATTTTAACATCATGGTGATACCAAGATTATAATATAGCCAAACCACGTTGAAACAAAACATATGTCCCTCTAAAGCGCTAGTTCACCATGAAGTGTATCTTGGCGCTGAAATAACAGATGTTTGATTCCAAGGTGATACTGTGTCAGCTGCATGTTGATGCCACCTTAATCTTATAGTGATGTCATGTTAATATCACAATGATAACATGTTGACACCATGTCAATACCAAGGAGATAGTAAAGTGGTACCATGTTCATACTATGGCAACAACAGGCTAACACCATGGTAATGCCCTAGTGACACATGTTTGCACCCTAGCAATACCATTTGAACAACATGGCAATATAATGTTGTGTTCTGCTGATTCCATGTTAAGGACATGACAAACCATGATAATTCCGGTACACAGTCAAAATATCGAATCTTTAATTTCGACTTACACTTATAACGAGTTGCTAATATCGAAGGGACAGAATATCGATGTCCAGAATATCGATGGCCAGAATATCGACCCTAAGGTAAGTAATATCGAAATTACTTATATCGATAGCATATATATCGATGTAAGTAATATCGACAATACTTATATCGATAGCATATATATCGATGTAAGTAATTTCGATTTACTAATATGTGTTAGAAATTTTAGTTAAGTATTTAAATTAATTGTTATAATATGTGTTTAATATGTTTTTATAAATAAAAAATATATAAAAGTAAATTATATGTTTTACTACCAGAGCGGGTTGTGGGTTTTTAGGGGAATAGGGTGGGAAGTAATTTATTTGTAATTAAATAATTATTTTTTAATGATTAATTTATTTTGCAATTAAATATTAATTGGCAATGAATTATTTTAATTGATTAATTGATTAATTAATTGATAATTTATGTATATTTTTAAGTAAATTATATGTTTTACTACTGGAGCGGGTTGTGGGTTTATAGGGGAATAGGGTGGGAAGTAATTTATTTGTAATTAAATAATTATTTTTTAATGATTAATTTATTTTGCAATTAAATATTAATTGGCAATGAATTATTTTAATTGATTAATTGAATAATTAATTGATAATTTATGTATATTTTTAACTAAATTATATGTTTTACTACTGGAGCGGGTTGTGGGTTTATAGGGGAATAGGGTGGGAAGTAATTTAATTGTAATATTAATTAATTTTGGGTAAAGGGGTATTTTTAGGGTTCAGGGTCAGTTTTGGGTTTTTGGGTAAAGGGGTATTTTTAGGGTTCAGGGTCAGTTTTGGTTTTTTGGGTAAAGGGGTATTTTTAGGGTTCAGGGTCAGTTTTCAGTTTTTGGGTAAAGGGGTATTTTTAGGGTGCAGGGTCAGTTTTGGTTTTTTGGGTAAAGGGGTATTTTTAGGGTTCAGGGTCAGTTTTCAGTTTTTGGGTAAAGGGGTATTTTTAGGGTTCAGGGTCAGTTTTCAGTTTTTGGGTAAAGGGGTATTTTTAGGGTTCAGGGTCAGTTTTCAGTTTTGGGGTAAAGGGGTATTTTTAGGGTTCAGGGTCAGTTTTCAGTTCTTGGGTAAAGGGGTATTTTTTGGGTTCAGGGTCAGTTTTCAGTTTTTGGGTAAAGGGGTATTTTTAGGGTTTAGGGTCAGTTTTGGGTTTTTGGGTAAAGGGGTATTTTTAGGGTTCAAGGTCAGTTTTCAGTTCTTAGGTAAAGGGATATTTTTTGGGTTCAGGGTCAGTTTTCCCTACTGTTGCACCCACTGGAGTGGGAATAGTAATTTTAACCCCTACGCTATCCAACACTTTCCCTACTGTTGCACCCTCTGGAGTGGGAATAGTAATTTTTACCCCTACGCTATCCAACACTTTCTCTACTGTTGCACCCTCTGGAGTGGGAATAGTAATTATTGTTAAGTAAGTATATATTATATATGATTTGTTAATATTATTTTTTTTATTAAATATGTATTTTTTTTTTTTACAATTATTAAATATATTTAAATATGTTTACGTAATTTATAAGTATTATTTACAGTATTTTTCGTGTTATTTTAAACCCAAAAAAACGATATATTTGACCACGATATTTTTAACATCGATATTATTTTTTCGATATTTTGGTACTTACCATGTTGTACATAGGGCGTCGATATTCTTGCAATCGATATAATTACGCCGATATTTGTGTAGGTCGAAATTCTGTCTGTCGAAATTCTGTCATAGATCCGATAATTCCATAGTGATAATATGTTACTACCATTGTGATACCATGTTATCACCATGTTGTGAACCAAATGATATCATGTTAATGGTGTAGTGATACAATGGTGGTACTCTATGTAAACCCGGTAAGACAATAATGATACCATATTAACAGCATTTTGTAACAGTGGTAGCAGCGTAGTGATGCCATGTCAACACCACAGAAATAACAAAGTTGTGCAATGCTAACACAAGAGTGATACAATAGTGATACTCCAATTAAATAATGTTGTTATAATGCTAACACTGTGGTGATACCATGCTAACTCCATAGTAATACAATGGTGATACCCCAACTAACCAATGTTGTTATAATGCTAACACCATGGTGAAACGATGTTAACTCCATAGTGATATAATGGTGAAACTATGTTACTCTATAGTGATATAATGGTGATACCATGTTAACTCCATAGTGATATAATGGTGATACCATGGTAACTCCATAGTGATATAATGGTGATACCATGTTAACTCCATAGTGATATAATTATGTTATCTTCATAGTGATATAATGGTGATACCATGTTAACTCCATTGTGGTGTAATGGTGAAACCATGTTAACTCCATAGTGATATAATAGTGATACCATGTTAACCCCATAGTGATATAATGGTGAAACCGTGTTAACTCCATAGTTATATAATGGTGATACTGTGGTAACTCCATAGTCATATAATGGTGAAACTATGTTTACTCCATAGTGATTTAATGGTGATACCATGTTAACTCCACAGTGATATAATGGTGAAGCCATGTTAACTCCATAATGATATAATGGTGATACCATGTTAACTCCATAGTGATATAATCATGTTATATTCATAATGATATAATAGTGATACCAAGTTAACTCCATAGTGATATAATGGTGATACTGTGTTAACTCCATAGTGATATAATGGTGAAACCATGTTAACTCTATAGTGATATAATGGCGATACCATGTTAACTCCATAGTGATATAATGGTGATAGCATGTTAACTCCATAGTGATATAATCATGTTATATTCATAATGATATAATAGTGATACCAAGTTAACTCCATAGTGATATAATGGTGATACCGTGTTAACACTATAGTGATATAATGGTGAAACCATGTTAACTCCATAGTCATATAATGGTGATACCATGTTAACTCCATAGTGGTATAATTATGTTAACTCCATAGTGATATAATGGTGAAACCATGTTAATTCCATAGTGATACAATGGTGATAACATGCTAACTCCATAGTGATATAATGGGGATACCGTGCTAATTCCATAGTGATATAATGGTGATGACATGCTAACTCCATAGTGATATAATGGGGATACCGTGCTAATTCCATAGTGATATAATGGTGATACCATGCTAACTCTATAGTGATATAATGGTGATACTGTGTTAACTCTATTTTGATATAATCATGTTAACTCCAAAGTGATATAACTGTGATACCATACTAACTACACAGTGATATAATCATGCTAACTGCATAGTGATATAATGGTGATACTGTGTTAACTCTATAGTGATATAATGGTGATAGCAAGTACAGAATACAGTGGCATCATGCTAGCACCGTGTTAACACTATCTTTATACCTTAGGGATACCGTGTTACCACCCAAGGACACCACGCTAACACCACTTTGAATGCCCTGGCATTGCAAGTGTGCCTCCTTCGTTAATGAGAGGGCCTCGTTAGAAGAACTTGTGAAACCTTGGACACTGCGTTCCTTTCACAAGAGCGCCTGAAAGATGGAGCCGAACACAAAGACGCGTCCTATGGATTCAAGTCTTGCTTTGGAAACAGACAGCTTTCAGGGCTGACTTCAGCGCTTGTGGGATCATGTATTTCTTTACACGACAAAACGAAAGCATCCGCTCACCCTTGACAGCAGACCTGGAGCAAATTCAGCAATTACACATGATTCATGTGACGCAAAAATACTGAACTTGCGCAGGTAAACCAGCTCGAGCAATTTGGGGTAAAAATCCAACCCCAGGAGAACAGGAACCACGAGCTAAGAGAGCGCGAGCGGCTGCACGGTACGGCTGGTCGTGCACGGTGACATTTTCTTAGCGCAAATAGCATCCTCTGGCCCACCTCAAACACGAGAGTGCATTTTGCACTAAGAATATAGCGCTAAATGCGGGATTGCGCTTCTCACACAATTATGCATAATTAATTACATGTATTTTTGCAGTCATTACAAGCATTTACACCAGTCCACCCCTATTTGAAAGAGTGTGGAAATATTCACTACGTATTCACTGAGTTTTAGGTAATGGTGTCTGCTAAGGGAAGTGAGAAATGGGTATCCAAGGGATTTATGTAAATCTGTTATATTGAGATTTCGAGAAAAGACAACCTTGAATGTTTATCAGAAGCAGAGAGTGAGTACTCACAAAAACAGAAGGTGGTGACCTCATCAGAGGAGAGAGTGGGGTTGCGTCAAAGGCGTGGACACAGAGGGGCCCATTCACAGAACTAACTTAAGACAAAATCCTAAACTTACTACTTTTGGTATTCACAGAAGTTAGGATTTTGTCTTAAAACAGACTTAAGACAGAATCCTAACTTAAGTCTGTCTTAAGTCTGTCTTAAGACAAAATCCTAACTTCTGTGAATACCAAAAGTAGTAAGTTTAGGATTTTGTCTTAAGTTAGTTCTGTGAATCGGGCCCAGAGGTTTTATGCACATTCCAGTTTCAGGGATTTCAGCCTTCCACTAAACCCAGAGGGGGTGAGACTTAGAGATATTGTGAAGATTTCTTGTTTATGATTCAGTGAGGCAGTGTCTACAGATGTTCAGCACCAGTAGGCATCAGTGCCCGCGGGCAGAGCAGTGAGTCAGAGCAGTGATACCCAGTGCCTCTGCCTCCTCTCTTGCCCAGGCCCCCTGTCTTGGGTCTACCACTGTCCGACTCACTCCCGTCGTGGGATCCTAGCTGCGGGGTCTGAGAAGAGCGTAAACCTGAGTCGGACCAGTTGGATCTGGACTTCAAGTTAGTGCACTCTGCCACATGGGAGCAGGGTGGTGGCGCCAAAGGAAACCAGAACGAATGCCCCGGACGCTGAGCGCGAGTTACTGCCTTAAGGGCCAGATTTACAAGCAATTTTAGCACACGCAAATGGGTTAGCGACCTCTTTGTGCATGCTTAAATTGTCATGGCCATGTACCAACATGATTTTGAAAGGCGCAAATTGATTGTGACACGCAAAACAGTGTTTAGAGACTGGCTATTGGGAAGGGGCGTTCCCTTCCAAATAGAGAGTCTCACTCTCAATTACCACCTTCTTCAAGTAGGTGGCAATGCATTTGCAAATGACAAGAGTCCCCAGCGGACCCCTTTCCTTTGCAATTATATGTAAAATTATTTTTTACGGGCAGGCAGTGGTCCAGGGACCCCTGCCTGCTCTTAAAAAATGAAACAAAAACGGTACATTTTTTATTGTACTTTAAATGCATTCAAGAAAACGGGCTGCATTTTAAAAAAGAACTGCTTTATATAAAAGCAGTCCCAGACATGGAGGTCTGCTGAGCCCAGCAGGCCACCATCACTGGAGGGCTGTCATTCCCAATGGGCTCGCAAATTGCGAGAGGCTCGTTTATATTAATGAGCCTCACAATTTCCGACCCCTTTGGGAATCGCAAACAGTGTTAAACACACTGTTGATTTTGCATCTTACAATTTGCGACTCGCAATTCGTCACAAATTGCGAAGCGCAAAAATAAATGGTCGTACATCTGGCCCATAAGACTGCACTATTGTCAAATATTCAATGCCACGTGCTGATCAATGTAGTGGGAAAATCACATCAATGAACATCAGCAAACATCAACACTTGATTTAACAAACAATTTTAAAACAGTAATTGAGGGGGAATAAAGATTTCTTCCAGGGATCGGTTTTACTTTGTTTCTTGAAATCATTCATAAATGTTGTGAGGTCACATTCATGGCGTTGAAAGACAAATTTGAGGTTTCACAATTTCTTCTTTACAAATACCCAAAGCACTTCTTTAGGGGGTCACTCAAAATCGACACCCATTATTATGCCTGATTAGCTGCCACCAAACATCTGGAGACTTTCGCTCCGCCCCCCTCACCCTCACACAGACACCCCATATCTGCCGAAGCCACAGCGGAGGCCGGCCCTTCTCCTACCTCGCTGCCAAGTCCTGGCTGGAATGGCCCCCCCTTCAGCTCCGGACATCACCCTCGCTGGCCGGCTTCAGGAAGAAACTCAAGGCCTGGCTTTTCGACTGAGCCCAGCAACCTAGGAGCAGATTTACAAGCCCCTTGCGCCAATTTTTCGACACTTTGAACATGGGAAAAGTGACGCAAAAGTGGCGCAAGGGGCTTGTAAATCTGCCCCCTAGTGCCTGGATACCCTCACGGGTGATAAGCAGCGCTTTACAGATACCGATTGATTGACACCTTTTGAACACCATGCGAACACTAACACCATGGTGATACCACGTGAAACCGGGGAACATCCTTTACAACGCAACTTTTACTCGGCACTACCATTACGACGCAGCTATTACAACGCAAGTCGTTACAACGACTTGCGATGGAGGGCGCTGTAGGATAGGGAATAGTTTAATTTTCTATCCAACACCTTCCCTACTATCCACGGGGACTGGAGTTGGAATAGAAAATTAAACTATTCCACTATCCAGTGCCCCCCAAGGCAAGTCGTTGTAACGACTTGGGTTGTAAAAACTGCGTTGTAAAGGCATGCGGAGTAAAAGCCTGCGTTGTGATGTCATACATCCGTGAAACCTGGGTGATGCCACGTGAAGCCTGGGTGATACCACGTGAAACCTGGGTGATGCCACGTGAAGCCTGGGTGATACCACGTGAAACCTGGGTGATGCCACGTGAAGCCTGGGTGATACCACGTGAAACCTGGGTGATACCACGTGAAACCCTGGAGATGCCACGTGAAACCATGGTGATACCACATGAAACCTTGGTGATGCCACGTGAAACCATGGTGATACCACATGAAACCTGGGTGATACCACGTGAAACCATGGTGATACCACATGAAACCTGGGTGATACCACGTGAAACCATGGTGATACCACATGAAACCTGGGTGATACCACGTGAAACCATGGTGATACCACATGAAACCTGGGTGATACCACGTGAAACCTTGGTGATACCACATGAAACCTGGGTGATACCACGTGAAACCATGGTGATACCACATGAAACCTGGGTGATACCACGTGAAACCTTGGTGATACCACTTGAACACTTTGGTGATACCATGCTAACACCAATGTGATGCCACGTCACCCTGAATACTAGTAGTGGAAGGACTCCGGGGTGTCCCTGGAACACTCACGTGTTTGCAGGTCTTCAGGCGCGTGTACTTCACACCGCCTCCATGACAGTGACGTGTCCACGTGCCCGGTGTCGCGCTCTGTGGGAGGTCCACGACACTTCCACGCGTGCGCACGACACATAAGCTTTGACTAATTCCACCTTGCACGGCAGAATTTAAATAATTAGTTACAAGAAGTCGGAGTGAAGGGAAGAACCGGCAGGAGACGGTCGGCGGCGGCGCAGTAAATTGTTCCAGTTTCGCAGGTCATCTAAATGCAAACGAGAAACAACTTATCACGCGAATGGATTCCGCGCCATCTGGCCAAATAACAGGGGATTTGAGTGGTGGCGCGGCGGCTGGAGTGATGGCGGAGATTAGCGGGCGGGCCCTACAGTTGGCTAAAATGCATTTTGTGCAAACAGGAGCAGATGACGCCTTAACAATTACACCTGTCAGGAGCCGCGGGAAGCCATCCATCTGAGCGCGGCCCGTGCAAACAGGCGCCCCCTGCACAATGGCCGCTTTTACACCCCTGGCAGCAGCGGGCTGTGATGCCCGTCAGCCGGGGGACCCTCCCTCCAGGGGTAACCTGTGCTGCTGTGCGCGGTGAGTGGGGGCACTGGGGGCACGAGCGTGCCACAGGGAGGGCTGGAGACTCCAGGGGCGCGCGTCACGGGGACAGGGAGTGAACCTCGGGGACCCTCCCTCCAGGGGTAACCTGTGCTGCTGTGCGCGGTGAGTGGGGGTACTGGGGGCACGAGCGTGCCATAGGGAGGGCTGGAGGCTCCAGGGGTGCGCGTCACGGGGAGAGGGAGTGAACCTCGGGGGACCCTCCCTCCAGGGGTAACCTGTGCTGCTGTGCCCGGTGAGTGGGGGCACTGGGGGCACGAGCCTGCGCCAGGGAGGGCTGGAGGCTCCAGGGGTGCGCGTCACGGGGAGAGGGAGTGAACCTCGGGGGACCCTCCCTCCAGGGGTAACCTGTGCTGCTGTGCCCGGTGAGTGGGGGCACTGGGGGCACGAGCCTGCGCCAGGGAGGGCTGGAGGCTCCAGGGGCGCGCGTCACGGGGACAGGGAGTGAACCTCGGGGGACCCTCCCTCCAGGGGTAACCTGTGCTGCTGTGCGCGGTGAGTGGGGGCACTGGGGGCACGAGCGTGCCACAGGGAGGGCTGGAGACTCCAGGAGTGCGCGTCACGTGGACAGGGAGTGAACCTCGGGGGACCCTCCCTCCAGGGGTAACCTGTGCTGCTGTGCGCGGTGAGTGGGGGCACTGGGGGCACGAGCGTGCCACAGGGAGGGCTGGAGACTCCAGGGGCGCGCGTCACGGGGACAGGGAGTGAACCTCGGGGACCCTCCCTCCAGGGGTAACCTGTGCTGCTGTGCGCGGTGAGTGGGGGCACTGGGGGCACGAGCGTGCGCCAGGGAGGGCTGGAGGCTCCAGGGGCGCGCGTCACGGGGACAGGGAGTGAACCTCGGGGGACCCTCCCTCCAGGGGTAACCTGTGCTGCTGTGCGCGGTGAGTGGGGGCACTGGGGGCACGAGCGTGCGCCAGGGAGGGCTGAAGACTCCAGGGGCGCTCGTCACGGGGACAGGGAGTGAACCTCGGGGGACCCTCCCTCCAGGGGTAACCTGTGCTGCTGTGCGCGGTGAGTGGGGGTACTGGGGGCACGAGCGTGCGCCAGGGAGGGCTGGAGGCTCCAGGGGTGCGCGTCACGGGGAGAGGGAGTGAACCTTGGGGGCGCTGCCCCCTTCTAGGGCACGGCTTTGGTGCCAAGGTGTGCCAGCTCTCTGCTGAGGAAGGAGCGCGCGGTTTCGGGGATAAAGTGCTCAGCACATGATGACAGTTCCAGAGTTTATGTGCCCCGAGTGAATCTTTAAGAGCGGTGCACCCTGGAGCAGACCTCGTCTGATTCCTGGGCCCCTGAGGAAAAGCTCTGCTTTTCAAAACAAGCATTGGCAAAGCCAATGGGTCTCACCTTTGGAACCCATAGACTTTGCCTATGGTTTTTATCCATGCTGCACAGCATCCTGGGTGGCTAAAGAATGTATTTAAAAAAAGCTTTTGAAGTGACAGACGGCTTCACTTTGCCGCTGCGCGTGCCACGTGCCTACAAAATGACGCCCCTCCATTGTTTCTCTGAAGTTACCGTTCTGAGTTGGATTAGGAATTAAAAAGGGAAAAATAAGAGCTGAAATGTTTTTCCCCCTTTAAAGCAGGTGGGGGGCACACGCTGGGGGCAGAAGCACCATGAGAGAGGAAGTAGCAAAGGGCGCAGGGGGGTGTGACACACATGGGTGTGGGCTGGCAGAACGGAGGGGGTAAGCAGGATGAAGCAGCTGACAGGGCGGGAGCAAGAGAGAGAGAGAAACTGAGCAGTGGGGCAGCAAACAAGTGACCTAGAGCAACGTGGAGTGGGAGGGAAAGAAACATGGGGATGAGCACAGCATTGAGGGGGCGGGAGCAGCACACGGACAACAAAGAGTAACACGGAGAGTAGGAGGAGAGAATACATGACTGAGGCAGCTGGGAAAAACATGCTCTACCATAGAGTGCTTACCCTCCCACCCCACCCCCGCCCCCACACCACAACCCCCCTAAAAAGCAGTGGAAGCCAACCACTTAATAGAGACGGTAAAGAGGCAATGCTCCAGGGGAGGATCAAAGCGAAGATTGACAAGCTGGGCCACAAATAAGAAGGGGGCAGATGAGAATGTCAGGAAAATCAGCCAATGGCAAGCAAAGGTTGGTCTGCAGGCCCCTCTATGTTGTTGCTAAGCCACAATATGTCTCACAACAGACAACACATGGCTGTCTTGTAGCATTGACCTAAAAATAGCATCAAAGATCTGCTCCTTGAGGGATTGCAATGCTGTCACATCCCTGCATTTATGAGATGTGTGTAAGCCGACGCCTAGCTCTGCTGTGTCTGGGACGCTAGCCTGGAAGATCTGCGTAACCTGAGGGATACCTCTGCTGGGTAAGAACATAAAGTTTAGGTTCCCTGAGGTAACGTCTGATGACTGAGATGTGTGTAACCTCTGCAATGTGTCTAGTGGCATCACCTGTGTAATAAAAAGACAGATGTCCTGTCTCATGCTTCATCAGTGAGATCTACAGGACCTGAGAGACAGCCCTGCTGCCTGCAACGAGTGCCCTGAAAGAAAAAGCATCCAGGAAGGGGCATGACCCCGTGACGTCCATGTAAAATGTACGTCTACATGTGAGTTTATGAGGTCTGTGCACCCAGTCAGATACAACTAGAGAGACAGCTCTGCTGTCCAACAACCCAGGTGAGCAATTAGGAAACCCGCGGGATAGTTCATCCGTCTAAGGATCCAGGTGAAGTATCTAGGGACCCCGAGTGATAGTTCAGCTGTCGAAGAACCAGGTGAAGTACTTTGGGACCCCGAGGGATAGTTCATCCGACTAAGAACCCAGGTGAAGTACCTAGGGAGCCCGAGGGATAGTTCAGCTGTTCAAGAACCCAGGTGAAGTACCTAGGGAATGCAAGGGATAGTTTGGCCATCTAAGAACCCAGGTGAAGTACCTAGGGAGCCCGAGGGATAGTTCAGCTGTCCAAGAACCCAGGGAGGTACCTAGGGATCCCGAGGGATAGTTCAGCTGCCCAAGAACCCAGGTGAGATACCTAGGGAGCCTCAGGGATAGTTCAGCTGTCCAAGAACCCAGGTGAAGTACCTGGGGAACCTGAGGGATAGTTCAGCTGTCCAAGAACCCAGGTGAAGTACCTGGGGAGCCTGAGGGATAGTTCAGCTGTCCAAGAACCCAGGTGAAGTACCTAGGGAGCCCGAGGGATAGTTCAGCTGGTCAAGAACCCAGGTGAAGTACCTAGGGAGCCCGAGGGATAGTTTGGCCATCTAAGAACCCAGGTGAAGTACCCAGGGAGCCCGGGGGATAGTTCAGCTGTCCAAGAACCCAGGTGAGGTACCTAGGGAGCCCGAGGGATAGTTCAGCTGTCCAAGAACCCAGGTGAAGTACCTAGGGAGCCCGAGGGATAGTTCAGCTGTCCAAAACCTGAGGTTGTAATGCAAGACCCAATATAAGGAAATATTCTTTCAGTTCATTGGGGCTGAAAGAATATTAGATGTTTAAATGGTAATCGCATTGCTCCAAAGTGACTTTTAAAGTGTAAAAATTGGCACTAAATTAAATTAGGCCTGGGGGGAGTTCACAGAGTTTTAAGCCATGGAATTCCGCGAAGCGCCAGAAAAACTCTGCTTGACTCCGCAGAATGTAATGTAATGTAATGTAATGTAATTGCCCATTTATATCGCGCAACAATCGCTCCAAGGAGCATCTAGGCGCCCATGTATGGTCAACCAGATGTCATGTTGCCTTACTGCTTGACTTGACCAGATCCGGAATCACACTAGACCTCTGACAATTGTGTCTTGAAGATTGAAAATCCAGGTTTTTAATTGTTTACGGAACTCTGTTTCCCTGTCCAATGCTCTCAGGTGTAGAGGGAGAGTATTCCACGCTTTTGCACCTAATACCGCCAGGGACTTGCCCCCTCGGGTTTTAAGTCTGAACCCTGGAACGGTCAGCAAATTGGCATTTGAGGATCGTAGGGCTCGAGTTGGACAATATCTCACAAATGTTTTTTTAGGTATAGTGGGCCTAGGTAGTGGACAGCTCGAAAGGCAATTATCAGCACTTTGTACAGAACCCTTTTTGTTATGGGTAGCCAGTGTAGTGTGTTAAGGGCTTTGGTTGCTGATGATCTTCTCGGCCATTTTAGAACCAGCCTTGCTGCTGCATGTTGCACCATCTGGAGTTTATGGGTGACCACTTTATTGGTGCCAGCATACAGGCTGTTACAATAATCGATGCATGATGTCACCAATGCGACCGTGACTGTTTTCCTTGCTTCAAAAGGCAACAAGTCAAAGAACTTCCTCAGCCCCTTTATCACCCCAAAACATGTGCCTGCCACTTTTGACGCCTGTTGTTTGAAGGACAGGTCAGCGTCAAAGTTTACCCCAAGGTTGCGAGCCGAGATGGTAGTGTGAGGCGGTATTTCTGCCTTCTCTGGCCACCATAATCTGGGAATGAAATCATTTTTTGGGCCTATTGGCATGATCTCAGTTTTGCCTGTGTTGCATTTTAAATGATTTCTCCGCATCCAGTCAAAGGTGGCCATTAGGCAACATTTGAGTTTTTCCTCCCATACCTGGTTATCTTTATCCATTACCAGGATCAGTTGTGTATCGTCGGCATATGCTATTACATCCAGGCCAAATGACGATATCAACTTTATCAGGGGTGCGGTGTAGACATTAAACAATGTCGGACTCAAGCTGGAACCTTGAGGAACTCCCGTCGACAGTGGTTTCTCACTGGAGCAGAATTCCCCCAGGGTCACCACTTGTCTCCTGTCACTTAAAAAGTTCTTTATCCACTCCAGGGCTGTGCCTGTGATGCCAGATGTTACTAGCCGGTCTATTAAGATAACATGTGAGACCGTGTCGAAGGCCGCCGACAGCTCTAATAAGATCCGGACGGCCTTCTTACCTTGGTCTAGAGCTGAGCGGATAGTTTCAATAGTGAACAGGAGAGCCGATTCTGTGGAGTGTTGAGTCCTGAAGCCTGCTTGGTTGGGGTGCCATGCTTCACTATCTTCCAGAAAGCGTGTGAGCTGTGTATTTACCATCGACTCTGATTTTACACAGTGCCGGAAGTAGTGAGATGGGTCGTAGGTTTGATAGTGTGGTGGGGTTGGGAAGTTGTTTTTTTTGTAGTGGTTTCACTGCTGCCAGTTTCCACTCTGGGGGGACGTTGGCCGTGGCCAGTGAGGTATTGACAATGTCATTTATTACTGGATTGACAATTTCTACAATAAGGTGCAGGAGTCTGATGGGGCACGGGTCAAATGGTGATCCTGATTTTGTTGCCAAAATTGCTCGCTTAGTCTCCTCCAGACTGATTGCTCGGAAGGCTGCTAGCTGAGTTTCCTCCTGCCTTATTATATCATCCTCTTTCCTTGACTCTGGTATTGGGACCTCAAAGTCCTTCGTCAGGCCCTGTACCTTTTCCTCAAAGAAGTCTGCTATAGTATCACAGAGCATCTGTGAGGGCGGAATGTCCTGCACTAAACATTTGGGTTTATTAAAATCATTCACAATTTTAAAAATCGCTTTGTGTTTACTGTTAGCTGTTTCTATTGCTGATATAAAATACATCTTTTTTGCCTGTTTGATTTGCGCATGGTAGGCACTCTTAATCTTTTTGTATTTGCCGCGCTCTGTGCTGCAATAGTTTTTCCGCCAGCTACGTTCAGCTCTTCGTAGCTCCCCCTGTTTATTTTTGAGTTCTCGATCGAACCATGGGGCAGAAGTCTTCTTTTTCCCGTGTCTCATTTTGTTTCTCCCCTGTCCAACCATGCCTTTCAATTCGTTCATCCATGCCCTAAAGGTATTTGGATTTGGAGGTCCTACTGGCTTGGGTCTACAATCTTTGGCCATTGTAGTTAATTCTGGGTGGGTCATTATAGCTTTCCAATCATCTCGTCTGGCCTGACTGCGTTCTTCCACATGCTTATTCTTTCCGTTAATCTCAAGAGGAAACATAAAAGGGATCAGCGCGTGATCAGTCCACGTTTGGGGTCTAGGGAGGTCTGTTGTTATTGTATCTAGATTAGTGGCAATGCAATCTATCGTGTGTCCCGCCTCATGGGTGGCTTGAGTGTTACAGATGGTAAGACCCAATACATCCATGGTTTCCCTATAGGAGGCAGCAGATGTATCCGTTGTGGACTCTAGATGAATGTTTATATCCCCCAGCATTGTAAAATTAGAGTACATAAGTATCAGTGGACTAAGCACTTCTCCGATACTCCCCAGAAAACCTGTACATGGTCCCGGTGGGCGATAGATCAGTGCCCCAGCAAAGGAGAAGTTATCACTAATTTTAACACAGAAGCCCATCCCTTCCGCATCTTTTAACTCATGACGTTCTGTCACCGAGCAGCCAAGTGTGTCCCTATATATAATGGCCACTCCTCCCCCCGTTGTTCTTTTCCTCTATCTACCCTTTGCATACCATATCCTGGAGGCAGGGCATGTACCACATCGGGGGTGCGCCATGGTTTAAGCCATGTCTCCGTGATAAAGAGACAGTCTAAGTTGTCATCAATCAGTAGGTCCTGGATATGCTGGGCATGCTTCGGCAAGGATCTGGCATTGATTAAGCCGGCCTTTAGGGTGTTATGAGATGCTAAGAGTGCCGAAACTTGAGACCACGAGAAGGTATAGTGGCAATTCTGACAACTCACCGGGCCTGTCCAATGTGAGGGATCTAGTTTGTATAGATCACAGCTGGGCTCTGGTTGTAGGGCTAGCAGTTCCTGTCTACTATAGCTCCCGGTTTTGATGTTTCCAGCAGGGTTCTAGGCCCTGCGCCCGGCCAGCGCTCGGACGGGCGCAGACGGGCTTACCTCTGGTGCACCTCCGGCGTGCCATTGGTGCGCCCGCTGTGCGCGTCCGCTGTGCGTCGCTACCATCCATGCACTAAATAAGGGCTGGGCTCGGTCCTGTCCAATAACTGGACCGCCAACCTCAGCAAAGATGGCCGCGTCTAATTAGCCCCAGGAAGTGAGGCTCTCACTTCCTCTTTGCCGTGATGTCTCCCTCCACACAAACAGCACTTGCTGCGGTGGAACGGGGAGCAATGCGGCTCGAAAAATGATTGTGCAATTACAAGGTGAGCACACAAATCATACAAAATGTTAAGCACAATAATCAGAGGTTTTTAAAAGTATTTCCTAAGAGCAAGTTAAAATGAGCAGGCTGTCAGATAGCAATCATTCAAACAGCACGCTCCGTCCTGTGACACACTACAAACAGACTAGTTGTCAGTCCGTCTGGTAGCAAAGCAGTTTTGAATCTGCTCGCGTCTCCCCACAGGTCCTCTAAATAAGGGCTGGGCTCGGTCCTGTCCAACAACTGGACCGCCAACCTCAGCAAAGATGGCCGCGTCCAATTAGCCCCAGGAAGTGAGGATCTCACTTCCTCTTTGCCGTGATGTCTCCCTCCACACAAACAGCACTTGCTGCGGTGGAACGGGGAGCAATGCGGCTCGAAAAATGATTGTGCAATTACAAGGTGAGGACACAAATCATACAAAATGTTAAGCACAATAATGAGAGGTTTTTAAAAGTATTTCCTAAGTGTAAGTTAAAATGAGCAGGCTGTCAGATAGCAATCATTCAAACAGCGCGCTCCGTCCTGTGACACACTACAAACAGACTAGGTGTCAGTCTGTCTGGTAGCAAAGCAGTTTCCACACGCGGTGGGGCCTGTTAAGTTACACTGCTCGCACTGAATTTTTAATGCCGGGGGTTTGTCCCACGCTGTAAAATTAGTACGAATTGATACTACACGTGGTGCCGGAGGACGCAGCTGCTTTCTGCCGCCCAAGTTGACATTCTACTCAAGCGGCAGCTTTCTCAACGCCAATGGCAGATTTTTCAGCATGAGCGGTCGCGACCACCCCGACCAGCCCCGATTAGAAATCTTGCCAGGAGGAGGTCTAGCGCGTGATTTATCCTGTGAGCACTCGCCTAATTACTTTTGGTGAGCCACTCGAGAGAAAAAACTCCACTCCGAGTCACCTCACATAGAATTTCGGCACTAAAACTCTGCAAACTCCACCGGCAGAGCGGAATTCTTCGCCCACCTCTAATTGATATGTAATCAGCCAGATAGGATAGCTCTGTTGTTAAGAATCAGACTGAGCTCTGCAACCTGAGAAATAGGCATACGGGTTGGAACCGGTTTTCAACGATAGATGAGGAGCACCATGGGAAAACAAAAGAGTGAGTTAAAGAGCATCATGGGAAAATAAAGGAGTGAGTTAAAGAGCATCATGGGAAAACGAAGGAGTGAGTTGGAGAGCATCATGGGAAAAAAAGGAGTGACTTAGCACCATGGGAAAATGATGGGGTGAGTTGATGGAGCACCATGGGAAGAAAAAGTAGTGAGCTGGAAAGCACCATGGGAAAATGGAGTGAGCTTGGGGGCACCATAGAAAAATGAAGGAGTAAAGTAGGGAGCACCATAGGAACCAGCACGCGGAAGCTGAGGAGCCCCATGGGAAAGCCAAAAGAATAAATTGAAGAGCACCATAGGGAAGCCGAATGAGTGAGCAGTGGAGCACCATAGTAAAGCACACTGGGAAAGCACACGAGTGAGCCAGAGAGAACCTTGGGAAAGCGTGTGCCAAAGAGAACCCTGGGAAAGCACATGAGTGAGCCAGAGAGAACCTTGGGAAAGCGTGTGCCAAAGAGAACCCTGGGAAAGCACCTGAGTGAGCCAGAGAGAACCTTGGGAAAGCGTGTGCCAGAGAGAACCCTGGGAAAGCACACAAGTGAGCCAGAGAGAACCTTGGGAAAGCGTGTGCCAGAGAGAACCCTGGGAAAGCACATGAGTGAGCCAGAGAGAACCTTGCGAAAGCGTGTGCCAGAAAGAACCCCAGGAAAGCACATGAAAGAGCCAGAGAGAACCTTGGGAAAGCACAGGAGTGAGCCAGAGAGAACCTTGGGAAAGCGTGTGCCAGAGAGAACCCTGGGAAAGCACACAAGTGAGCCAGAGAGAACCTTGGGAAAGCACATGAGTGAGTTAGAGAGAACCTTGGGAAAGTGTGAGCCAGAGAGAACCCTGGGAAAGCACACGAGTGAGCCAGAGAGAACCTTGGGAAAGCTCATGAGTGAGCCAGAGAGAACATTGGGAAAGCTCATGAGTGAGCCAGAGAGAACCCTGAGAAAGCACACGAGTGAGCCAGAGAGAACCTTGGGAAAGCTCATGAGTGAGCCAGAGAGAACCTTGGGAAAGCGTGTGCCAGAGAGAACCCTGGGAAAGCACACGAGTGAGCCAGAGAGAACCTTGGGAAAGCGTTTGCCAGAGAACACCCTGGGAAAGCACACGGGTGAGCCAGAGAGAACCCTGGGAAAGCGTGTGCCAGAGAGAACCCTGGGAAAGCTCATGAGTGAGCCAGAGAGAACCTTGGGAAAGCTCATGAGTGAGCCAGAGAGAACCCTGGGAAAGAACACAAGTGAGCCAGAGAGAACCTTGGGAAAGCTCATGAGTGAGCCAGAGAGAACCTTGGGAAAGCGTGTGCCAGAGAGAACCCTGGGAAAGCACACGAGTGAGCCAGAGAGAACCTTGGGAAAGCTCATGAGTGAGCCAGAGAGAACCTTGGGAAAGCACACAAGTGAGCCAGAGAGAACCCTGGGAAAGCACACGAGTGAGCACACAAGTGAGCCAGAGAGAACCCTGGGAAAGCACACGAGTGAGCCAGAGAAAACCTTGGGAAAGCGTGTGCCAGAGAGAACCCTGGGAAAGCACACGAGTGAGCCAGAGAGAACCTTGGGAAAGCACACGAGTGAGCCAGAGAGAACTTTGGGAAAGCACATGAGTGAGCCAGAGACAACCTTGGGAAAGCACCTGAGTGAGCCAGAGAGAACCCTGGGAAAGCGTTTGCCAGAGAACACCCTGGGAAAGCACACGGGTGAGCCAGAGAGAACCCTGGGAAAGCGTGTGCCAGAGAGAACCCTGGGAAAGCCCACGAGTGAGCCAGAGAGAACCCTGGGAAAGCGTGTGCCAGAGAGAACCCTGGGAAAGCACATGAGTGAGCCAGAGAGAACCTTGGGAAAGCGTGTGCCAGAGAGAACCCTGGGAAAGCACACGAGTGAGCTAGAGAGAACCCTGGAAAAGTGGGTGCCAGAGAGAACCCTGGGAAAGCACATGAGTGAGCCAGAGAGAACCCTGGGAAAGCGTGTGCCAGAGAGAACCCTGGGAAAGCGTGTGCCAGAGAGAACCCTGGGAAAGCGTGTGCCAAAGAGAACCCTGGGAAAGCGTGTGCCAGAAAGAACCCTGGGAAAGCACATGAAAGAGCCAGAGAGAACCTTGGGAAAGCTCATGAGTGAGCCAGAGAGAACCTTGGGAAAGCGTGTGCCAGAGAGAACCCTGGGAAAGCACACGAGTGAGCCAGAGAGAACCTTGGGAAAGCTCATGAGTGAGCCAGAGAGAACCTTGGGAAAGCGTGTGCCAGAGAGAACCCTGGGAAAGCACACGAGTGAGCCAGAGAGAACCTTGGGAAAGCACACGAGTGAGCCAGAGAGAACTTTGGGAAAGCACATGAGTGAGCCAGAGAGAACCTTGGGAAAGCACCTGAGTGAGCCAGAGAGAACCCTGGGAAAGCGTCTGCCAGAGAACACCCTGGGAAAGCACACGGGTGAGCCAGAGAGAACCCTGGGAAAGCGTGTGCCAGAGAGAACCCTGGGAAAGCCCACGAGTGAGCCAGAGAGAACCCTGGGAAAGCGTGTGCCAGAGAGAACCCTGGGAAAGCACATGAGTGAGCCAGAGAGAACCTTGGGAAAGCGTGTGCCAGAGAGAACCCTGGGAAAGCACACGAGTGAGCTAGAGAGAACCCTGGAAAAGTGGGTGCCAGAGAGAACCCTGGGAAAGCACATGAGTGAGCCAGAGAGAACCTTGGGAAAGCACATGAGTGAGCCAGAGAGAACCTTGGGAAAGCGTGTGCCAGAGAGAACCCTGGGAAAGCACACAGGTGAGCCAGAGAGAACCCTGGGAAAGCATGTGCCAGAGAGAACTCTGGGAAAGCACATGAGTGAGCCAGAGAGAACCGTGGGAAAGCACACGAGTGAGCCAGAGAGAACCTTGGGAAAGCACACGAGTGAGCCAGAGAGAACCTTGGTAAAGCACATGAGTGAGCCAGAGAGAACCTTGGGAACGCGTGTGCCAGAGAGAACCCTGGGAAAGCACATGAGTGAGCCAGAGAGAACCTTGGGAAAGCGTGTGCCAGAGAGAACCCTGGGAAAGCACACGAGTGAGCTAGAGAGAACCTTGGGAAAGCACACAAGTGAGCCAGAGAGAACCTTGGGAAAGCACACGAGTGAGCCAGAGAGAACCCTGGGAAAGCACACGAGTGAGCCAGAGAGAACCCTGGGAAAGCACACGAGTGAGCCAGAGAGAACGCTGGGAAAGCACGAGTACCCTGGGAAAGCACACGAGTGAGCCAGAGAGAACCTTGGGAAAGCACACGAGTGAGCCAGAGAGAACCCTGGGAAAGCACACGAGTGAGCCAGAGAGAACCCTGGGAAAGCGCGAGTACCCTGGGAAAGCACACAAGTGTGCCAGAGAGAACCATGGGAAAGTGAAGGAGTGAGCCAGAGAGAACCCTGGGAAAGCACAAGAAAGCACACAAGTGAGCCAGAGAGAACCCTGGGAAAGCACACGAGTGAGCCAGAGAGAACCCTGGGAAAGCACACGAGTGAGCCAGAGAGAACCCTGGGAAAGCACGAGTACCCTGGGAAAGCACACGAGTGTGCCAGAGAGAACCATGGGAAAGTGAAGGGGTGAGTTGAATAGCACCGAAGGGCAGTCAAGAGTGAGCCTGAGAGCATCAAGAGGTAGTGTAAGGGGTACGCAGAGGGTCATCATGGGACATTGAAAGTGAGTTGGGGAGGACCAAGGGAACCCCATCAGAGCAGCTGGGAAACTGACCTATCGCTAACAGAATGCAGCGTTGGCTTTGGGTCTGCCATTTTTACAACTGGCTTTATCCAATCAGCCTCTTACAGTCCATATCTGGAGACGTTGCCAATCATGCCTGAGCTCCGCCCAGTGGGGCTTTCCTCTCTCACTACTATTGGCTGTTTGGATGTATCCTTCTGCCTCCACTCCAGTGGTTCTATTGAACTGCCTGAGGGACTACTTTACAACTATATCTATCCCTGTTTGGTCTCTTGATTGTCTCGCTCTAATATACTCACACTCCATGCGTTAGTACATTAAACCCCAGACCCATTGCCTTTGCTAAGGCTTGTTTTGCTTAGATTCTAGAGAAGCATCTCTGAAGGTATTATACTAATACACAGATAGAATATTCTATAACAGTTTGTCATCCCTCTTTCTTAAAGGGACAGTGCAGTCACCACCCCTAAGTGGACCTCCCTCTATCAGCATTGGCAGTCTACTCTTGGCAGTCTACTCTTGGCAGTCTACTCTTGGCAGTCTACTCTTGGGAGTCTACTCTTGGCAGTCTACTCTTGGCAGTCTACTCTTGGCAGTCTACTCTTGGGAGTCTACACTTGGCAGTCTACTCTTGGGAGTCTACTCTTGGGAGTCTACTCTTGGCAGTCTACTCTTGGGAGTCTACTCTTGGCAGTCTACTCTTGGGAGTCTACTCTTGGGAGTCTACTCTTGGGAGTCTACTCTTGGCAGTCTACTCTTGGGAGTCTACTCTTGGCAGACTACTCTTGGCAGTCTACTCTTGGGAGTCTACTCTTGGCAGTCTATTCTTGGGAGTCTACTCTTGGCAGTCTACTCTTGGCAGTCTACTCTTGGGAGTCTTCTCTTGGCAGTCTACTCTTGGCAGTCTACTCTTGGGAGTCCACTCTTGGCAGTCTACTCTTGGGAGTCTACTCTTGGCAGTCTACTCTTGGGAGTCTACTCTTTGCAGTCTACTCTTGGCAGTCTACTCTTGGGAGTCTACTCTTGGCAGTCTACTCTTGGCAGTCTACTCTTGGCAGTCTACTCTTGGGAATCTACTCTTGGCAGACTACTCTTGGCAGTCTACTCTTGGCAGTCTACTCTTGGGAGTCTACACATGGCAGTCTACTCTTGGCAGTCTACTCTTGGCAGTCTACTCTTGGGAGTCTACTCTTGGCAGTCTACTCTTGGGAGTCTACTCTTGGGAGTCTACTCTTAGCAGTCTACTCTTGGGAATCTACTCTTGGCAGTCTACTCTTGGCAGTCTACTCTTGGGAGTCTACTCTTGGGAGTCTACTCTTGGCAGTCTACTCTTGGGAGTCTACTCTTGGCAGTCTACTCTTGGGAGTCTACTCTTGGCAGTCTACTCTTGGGAGTCTACTCTTGGCAGTCTACTCTTGGCAGTCTACTCTTGGGAGTCTACTCTTGGCAGTCTACTCTTGGGAGTCTACTCTTGGCAGTCTACTCTTGGGAGTCTACTCTTGGCAGTCTACTCTTGGCAGTCTACTCTTGGGAGTCTACTCTTGGTAGTCTACTCTTGGCAGTGTACTCTTGGGAGTCTACTCTTGGCCGTCTACTCTTGGGAGTCTACTCTTGGGAGTCTACTCTTGGTAGTCTACTCTTGGCAGTCTACTCTTGGGAGTCTACTCTTGGGAGTCTACTCTTGGGAGTCTACTCTTGGCAGTCTATTCTTGGCAGTCTACTTTTGGCAGTCTACTCTTGGCAGTCTACTCTTGGGAGTCTACTCTTAGGAGTCTACTCTTGGCAGTCTACTCTTGGCAGTCTACTCTTGGGAGTCTACTATTGGGAGTCTACTCTTGGCAGTCTACTCTTGGGAGTCTACTCTTGGGAGTCTACTCTTGGCAGTCTACTCTTGGCAGTCTACTCTTGGCAGGCTACTCTTGGGAGTCTACTCTTGGGAGTCTACTCTTGGGAGTCTACTCTTCGGAGTCTTCTCTTGGGAGTCTACTCTCAGGAGTCTATTCTTGGGAGTCTACTCTTGGGAGTCTACTCTTGGGAGTCTACGCTTGGCAGTCTACTCTTGGGAGTCTACTCTCGGGAGTCTACTCTTGGCAGTCTACTCTCGGGAGTCTACTCTTGGGAGTCTACTCTTGGGAGTCTACTCTCGGGAGTCTACTCTTGGCAGTCTACTCTTGGCAGTCTACTCTTGGCAGTCTACTCTTGGCAGTCTACTCTTGGGAGTCTAATCTTGGGAGTCTACTCTTGGGAGTCTACTCTTGTCTACTCTTGGCAGTCTACTCTTGGCAGTCTACTCTTGGGAGTCTACTCTTGGCAGTCTACTCTTGGCAGTCTACTCTTGGCAGTCTACTCTTGGCAGTCTACTCTTGGGAGTCTAATCTTGGGAGTCTACTCTTGGGAGTCTACTCTTGTCTACTCTTGGCAGTCTACTCTTGGCAGTCTACTCTTGGGAGTCTACTCTTGGCAGTCTACTCTTGGGAGTCTACTCTTGGGAGTCTACTCTTGGCAGTCTACTCTTGGCAGTCTACTCTTGGGAGTCTACTATTGGGAGTCTACTCTTGGCAGTCTACTCTTGGCAGTCTATTCTTGGCAGTCTACTCTTGGGAGTCTACTCTTGGGAGTCTACTCTTGGGAGTCTACTCTTGGCAGTCTATTCTTGGCAGTCTACTCTTGGCAGTCTACTCTTGGGAGTCTACTCTTGGCAGTCTACTCTTGGGAGTCTACTCTTGGTAGTCTACTCTTGGCAGTCTACTCTTGGCAGTCTACTCTTGGGAGTCTACTCTTGGGAGTCTACTCTTGGCAGTCTACTCTTGGGAATCTACTCTTGGCAGTCTACTCTTGGCAGTCTACTCTTGGGAGTCTACTCTTGGGAGTCTACTCTTGGCAGTCTATTCTTGGCAGTCTGCTCTTGGCAGTCTACTCTTGGTAGTCTACTCTTTGGAGTCTACTCTTGGGAGTCTACTCTTGGGAGTCTACTCTTGGCAGTCTACTCTTGGGAGTCTACTCTTGGGAGTCTACTCTTGGGAGTCTACTCTTGGCAGTCTACTCTTGGGAGTCTACTCTTGGGAGTCTACTCTTGGCAGTCTACTCTTGGCAGTCTACTCTTGGGAGGCATTCAGCGGTGACACATGGGAAGGCCTGGTGTCTACACCTACTTCTCTTTCCAGTTACAGCCTTATATGGCTCTCCAGCAATCCTAAATAATGTATTCTGTGCACGCCCTGTACACTGCTCGCGCAACAAGAAGATGCCGCAGCTAACGAGGACTCAACAGTATGGATTGACAACTCACTCTTGAGTGGCAACAGTGGCTCGCGGCGAAGCCTTGGTGGCAAATTACCCCAAGCCTCTCTTACAGAGGACAGATGGGCTCGAGAAGCACTTTGTGTGAGGTTAATGTCAGCACTTGCATGCACTCATTGTCAGTTCGACTCCACAAGTGGGTGCAGCGCTGCTTTTTCCAAGTCCATGCTTCTAGCAGCTGAGGGGTCTAGATCCCAAGTGTTAAGATGGAAAATAATTAAAATTAATACAACTGCTGAAACACTTTGCAATAGAGATTTTCTGCATGTTTTTCGCACTAGGAGAGCTGTCCGCTGCTGTCTTTCACACGTACTAGAAAAAAACCTAAGAGGCACATTTGTAGCGCTCCCATTCACACTCGAGGGGCTCTTGGCACTATTGACAGAGAATGAATGCTCATTGTTGCCCAAATCAATGATACTCATTTTATCAACTTTAGAAGGATGTGAAGAACCGGGTTTTAGAACCCAGCGGCGCCAGGGATAACGCCCGATGTCTTCGAGCTCCCCTGCCTCGGCAAACAGAGACACAGGATACTTCTTGATGACGTCAAAGACCAAATTTATTGGCTGCAACCAGGAACAGAGGTCTACGAAGCACAACACGGGTGGTTCGCTAGAGACTGCACAAATTCATAGAGCGGAGCATCATCTTTTATGCTAAAAATCACATTCCTGGCCAGCATCGATTACATACAAACTGACCAATAGAGAAACGACATTTCAAACATATCGCATGACGACAATCCCACTTTCCGTTGTCCAGCCCACCAGAGATGACCAAGCAAAATCCAATATTCCTGTTCGATCAGGCCGGACAAACCCATCATAAAGACCTCAACCCAAATCAATGATTAAGCCATAAAGGAAGGAACAGCAGCAGATGAGAAGCAAGATAGAAGGGTGTGTGCATTTACCATAAACTCAGCAATGTCCTGCTCTTTGATCTTTATCTGACCAGCTGCTTAACAAGGAACTGGCTCGGCGAGGTCGGCCTCGGGCAAGGGAGTCAGTTCTGCCAGGTCACACAAGAGTCAGCTAAGGTGTATGTGTCCCAAGGACTCGTTCGGCCATAGTCATCGGCCTATGTGAGGGCAACCACACAAATTGGCTGCCGCACACAAACTGGAACCCGAGGGTTCAAACGAAATCCCTGAATACGTAGCGTTCTCATTGATCGATTATGACAAAAACACTCGTACATACCGCACTTGTCATTTGCGGTCCGCTGATACCAAAATCGTCTATATCCGACGACCTTCATTGGACGGGTTCAGAATCTCGGAACCTCAGGACCGCAAAACCACAGAACCACAGATGAAATGCTCAGGATTTCCATCTGTGACCATGATGTCAAGCACAGATTCTTGCAGGCGACGTGTGTCCCTTGAGCCACCAGACACTCCACTTTTAGGTCTTGTGTACAGACAGCTTCTATCTGCATTTGTGGAGACCTATTGTGTACAACGCCATAGCTCACAGTGGCGTCGCGTCGGCTCATTGCTTATCGTTGAGTGGCTTCTTCACAGTCTAATTTGCTTGCTTCTTATTCGACGTCTTGCCTTCCTCTTATTGTGCTTGTTCCTCCTTGGAGGGGAGCTTCTTTATTATCCTTTGATTGGATTCATTGTATCTTTCCACTTCAAAGAACTACTTTTTCCATGTGTTTTCCTGCATTCTCTCTCATGTGCTGCTTCCCCCCTAACTGTCTCTGCCCCATTCCCTGGATTGTTCCTCTCACCTGGAAGCTCATCCGCAGCTTCTCAGGCTCACCCCATCCCACTCAGCCTTTTTTCTATTTTAATTTAAACAACCCAACCGCACCCGCTCTACTTTTGCTATCCCCCTCTTTTCTAGTTTTTTTTCCTCTTAACAAATGTTCTGTGGAGCACATGTTATTCTTATTTTCATTTCACCTAACAGGATGAGTGTCCGCCATCTTGGAACGGTAGAGTAATACAGAATTTAAATGGACACTGCGTCATGGCCTGTCATGTACCCAACCCTTTTTTGACTGACCTTTGACTCACTCCTGTCCGTCCTCAATGTTTTGAAGCTGCTATATCCGATCATACCTTGCTTTATAATTATTGTAAGTTACGCTAAGAGGGATATACCCTATAGGGGCACCGTACTTGCGACAGCACGTCTAATCCAGGGCTGGAAGAAATGCAATCACTTCACCCCATCTTAATGGAACGCTATTGGCTCCTCTTTACCATCCGCGCCATCGTCAAAACCAGCTGCATCATTTACAAAGCCATCACAACCAGAACCCTGCTGCTCTTGCAGACAAGCTCACCGTCTCTGATAGATACCGAGGACCACAGCCAGGATCCGTCAGACTGCCGACGAGGATGAATAAAAAGAAAAACATAAGAGGGAAGCCATATCCCATCGATGCACGCAGGATCGTCATTCCAATTTGGGAAAGAGTTGAAGACGTACCTCTTTAAAGAACACTAAAGCACAATGCAATCACCTCACCATCCACAAGCCAGTGACCTCTCGCATCACCCATTGAGCTCATGCTTGTCTATGACTCCGTAAGTACTCCACAAGCTATTGGTGAAGAGGTTTCTATAGAAATACCACATATATACAAATGCATGCAGGGTCATAGAAGGTCACGAAGTTAACAGTCCAGTGGGAGCTGTGCCAACGGACAAGGACACCACCTGTCCTCCATCCCACTCTCCGCACCAGTGTCCTCTGGTATCACCCATTTAGCTCATGCTTGTCTATGACTAGGCCTGGGCAGTAAATTCCATTCCACTTGCAGAATTTGCGAAAGTTGGGTAATTTTACGTTCCGCGGAGAACGAGGAATTGCCAAAAATTCTGCGCTCCACGGCTTTGCAGAATTTCTGCTTGTTTGCGCTTTCAAAATGCGTGTTCGCAAGATATTTCTCCCCGAGCACACAAACAACGTCCGTGAACAGGAAAAAAGCATTGTGAACTGGTGGGACACGCAATTCTGTGTGTTTGCAGTACTTTTGCGTGCTCGCTGAGATTTTTTACCGTTTCACGGAGCTTTGCGTAGCGCGACTACGCAAATTCCACCCACCCCTATCTATGACTCCGTAAAAACTCCGCTAGCTATTGGCGACGAGGATTCTATAGAAATACTACATACATGCAAACGCATGCAGGGTCATGGAAGGCCACTGAGGTCACAGTCCAGGGGGACATGCAAGGTCATGGAAGGTCAGAGTTCACAGTCCAGGGGGAGCTGTGCCAAGGGACAAGGACGCCACCTGTCCTCCACCCCACTCTCCGCGCCACGCGGGCGGAGGAGGGAGTAATGGCGAACAGTGACGAGTGATTATGGAGTGAGGAATCACAGCGGAACATGTTCCAAGCAATATTCGGGCCCGTTCCTCAGCGCGGCGATAACGACCTTCAGCCCATCAATATAGATTAGGAGGCAGGTGAGCGCCGCGCGCGGAATGCTGAGTGCAGGCCGAGCGGGGCATGCTGGGAGAATCCTATTTCACATCACATACTTCATTAAGGAGCCAGCAGCCATTCACTGCAGCCAGGATCATTGCGCCTGGGCTCTAGAGGAGGGAGCAGAACACGGAAGATCCCCAAAACAGCATTATCACCTCAAGTGCCTGATACCCGTGCTGCCCTCGTTCCCTCAGCCCCCCGCCCCCACCTCACCGCCCACTGATGCTGATTGCCCCTTCATTACCTTAACTTCACCACCCACTGATGCCAGATACAAGGTTCCTGGGTATTACCTAGAGCAGACCTCAGAGTGAAGCAGAGAAGTAAAAGTATCAGAGCTTTGAGTGAGCCTGGGTATTACCTAGAGCAGAGCTCAGAGTGAGGCAGAGTATTAAAAGTTTCTGCACTTTGAGTGAGCCTGGGTATTACCTAGAGCAGAGCTTAGAGTGAGGCACAGTATTAAAAGTATCTGCACTTTGAGTGAGCCTGGGTAGTAATACCTGGAGCAGAGCTCAGGGTGAGGAATATTATTAAATGTATCTGCACTTTGAGTGAGCCTGGGTATTACCTAGAGCAGAGCTCAGAGTGAGGCAGAGTATTAAAAGTATCTGCACTTTGAGTGAGCCTGGGTATTACCTAGAGCAGAGCTCAGAGTAAGGCAGAGTATTAAAAGTATCAGAGCTTTGAGTGAGCCTGGGTATTACCTAGAGCAGAGCTCAGAGTGAGGCAGAGTATTAAAAGTATCTGCACTTTGAGTGAGTCTGGGTATTACCTAGAGCAGAGCTCAGAGTAAGGCAGAGTATTAAAAGTATCTGCACTTTGAGTGAGCCTGGGTATTACCTAGAGCAGAGCTCAGAGTGAGGCAGAGTATTAAAAGTATCAGAGCTTTGAGTGAGCCTGGGTATTACCTAGAGCAGAGCTCCGAGTGAGGCAGAGTATTAAAAGGATCCAAGCTTTGAGTGAGCCTGGGTATTACCTAGAGCAGAGCTCAGAGTAAGGCAGAGTATTAAAAGTATCAGAGCTTTGAGTGAGCCTGGGTATTACCTAGAGCAGAGCTCAGAGTGAGGCAGAGTATTAAAAGGATCCGAGCTTTGAGTGAGCCTGGGTATTACCTAGAGCAGAGCTCAGAGTGAGGCAGAGTATTAAAAGGATCCAAGCTTTGAGTGAGCCTGGGTATTACCTAGAGCAGAGCCCAGAGTGAGGCAGAGTATTAAAAGTATCAGAGCTTTGAGTGAGCCTGGGTATTACCTGGAGCAGAGCTCAGAGTGAGGCAGAGTATTAAAAGGATCCAAGCTTTGAGTGAGCCTGGGTATTACCTAGAGCAGAGCTCAGAGTGAGGCAGAGTATTAAAAGTATCAGAGCTTTGAGTGAGCCTGGGTATTACCTATAGCAGAGCTCAGAGTGAGGCAGAGTATTAAAAGGATCAGAGCTTTGAGTGAGCCTGGGTATTACCTAGAGCAGAGCTCAGAGTGAGGCAGAGTATTAAATGTATCCGAGCTTTGAGTGAGCCTGGGTATTACCTAGAGCAGAGCTCAGAGTGAGGCAGAGTATTAAAAGGATCAGAACTTTGAGTGAGCCTGGGTATTACCCGGAGCAGAGCTCAGAGTGAGGCAGAGTATTAAAAGGATCCAAGCTTTGAGTGAGCCTGGGTATTACCTAGAGCAGAGCTCAGAGTGAGGCAGAGTATTAAAAGGATCAGAGCTTTGAGCGAGCCTGGGAAGTATTCCCTTGAGCATAGCTCAGAGTGAGGCAGAGTATTAAAAGGATCAGAGCTTTGAGTGAGCCTGGGTATTACCTAGAGCAGAGCTCAGAGTGAGGCAGAGTATTAAAAGGATCCAAGCTTTGAGTGAGCCTGGGTATTACCTAGAGCAGAGCTTAGAGTGAGGCACAGTATTAAAAGGATCCGAGCTTTGAGCGAGCCTGGGTATTACCTAGAGCAGAGCTCAGAGTGAGGCAGAGTATTAAAAGTATCCGCGCTTTGAGTGAGCCTGGGTATTACCTAGAGCAGAGCTCAGAGTGAGGCAGAGTATTAAAAGTATCAGAGCTTTGAGTGAGCCTGGGTATTACCTAGAGCAGAGCTCAGAGTGAGGCAGAGTATTAAAAGTATCAGAGCTTTGAGTGAGCCTGGGTATTACCTAGAGCAGAGCTCAGAGTGAGGCAGAGTATTAAAAGTATCCGAGCTTTGAGTGAGCCTGGGTATTACCTAGAGCAGAGCTCAGAGTGAGGCAGAGTATTAAAAGTATCCGCGCTTTGAGTGAGCCTGGGTATTACCTAGAGCAGAGCTCAGAGTGAGGCAGAGTATTAAAAGTATCAGAGCTTTGAGTGAGCCTGGGTATTGCCTAGAGCAGAGCTTAGAGTGAGGCACAGTATTAAAAGGATCAGAGCTTTGAGTGAGCCTGGGTATTTACCTGGAGAAGAGCTCAGAGTGAGGCAGAGTATTAAAAGGATCCGAGCTTTGAGCGAGCCTGGGTATTACCTAGAGCAGAGCTCAGAGTGAGGCAGAGTATTAAAAGGATCCGAGCTTTGAGCGAGCCTGGGTATTACCTAGAGCAGACAGCAGAGCTTAGAGTGAGGCACAGTATTAAAAGGATCAGAGCTTTGAGTGAGCCTGGGTATTACCTAGAGCAGAGCTCAGAGTGAGGCAGAGTATTAAAAGTATCAGAGCTTTGAGTGAGCCTGGGTATTACCTGGGGAAGAGCTCAGAGTGAGGCAGGGTATTAAAAGTATCAGAGCTTTGAGTGAGCCTGGGTATTACCTGGAGAAGAGCTCAGAGTGAGGCAGGGTATTAAAAGTATCTGCACTTTGAGTGAGCCTGGGTATTACCTAGAGCAGAGCTCAGAGTGAGGCAGAGTATTAAAAGTATCAGAGCTTTGAGTGAGCCTGGGTATTACCTGGAGAAGAGCTCAGAGTGAGGCAGGGTATTAAAAGTATCTGCACTTTGAGTGAGCCTGGGTATTACCTAGAGCAGAGCTTAGAGTGAGGCACAGTATTAAAAGGATCCGAGCTTTGAGCGAGCCTGGGTATTACCTAGAGCAGAGCTCAGAGTGAGGCAGAGTATTAAAAGGATCAGAGCTTTGAGTGAGCCTGGGTATTACCTAGAGCAGAGCTCAGAGTGAGGCAGAGTAATAAAAATATCTGCACTTTGAGTGAGCCTGGGTATTACCTAGAGCAGAGCTTAGAGTGAGGCACAGTATTAAAAGGATCCGAGCTTTGAGTGAGCCTGGGTATTACCTGAAGAAGAGCTCAGAGTGAGGCAGAGTATTAAAAGGATCCGAGCTTTGAGTGAGCCTGGGTATTACCTAGAGCAGAGCTCAGAGTGAGGCAGAGTATTAAAAGGATCAGAGCTTTGAGCGAGCCTGGGTATTACCTAGAGCAGAGCTCAGAGTGAGGCACAGTATTAAAAGTATCAGAGCTTTGAGTGAGCCTGGGTATTACCTAGAGCAGAGCTCAGAGTGAGGCAGAGTATTAAAAGTATCTGCACTTTGAGTGAGCCTGGGTATTACCTAGAGCAGAGCTCAGAGTAAGGCAGAGTATTAAAAGTATCTGCACTTTGAGTGAGCCTGGGTATTACCTAGAGCAGAGCTCAGAGTGAGGCAGAGTATTAAAAGTATCAGAGCTTTGAGTGAGCCTGGGTATTACCTAGAGCAGAGCTCAGAGTGAGGCAGAGTATTAAAAGGATCCAAGCTTTGAGTGAGCCTGGGTATTACCTAGAGCAGAGCTCAGAGTAAGGCAGAGTATTAAAAGTATCAGAGCTTTGAGTGAGCCTGGGTATTACCTAGAGCAGAGCTCAGAGTGAGGCAGAGTATTAAAAGGATCCGAGCTTTGAGTGAGCCTGGGTATTACCTAGAGCAGAGCTCAGAGTGAGGCAGAGTATTAAAAGGATCCAAGCTTTGAGTGAGCCTGGGTATTACCTAGAGCAGAGCCCAGAGTGAGGCAGAGTATTAAAAGTATCAGAGCTTTGAGTGAGCCTGGGTATTACCTGGAGCAGAGCTCAGAGTGAGGCAGAGTATTAAAAGGATCCAAGCTTTGAGTGAGCCTGGGTATTACCTAGAGCAGAGCTCAGAGTGAGGCAGAGTATTAAAAGTATCAGAGCTTTGAGTGAGCCTGGGTATTACCTATAGCAGAGCTCAGAGTGAGGCAGAGTATTAAAAGGATCAGAGCTTTGAGTGAGCCTGGGTATTACCTAGAGCAGAGCTCAGAGTGAGGCAGAGTATTAAATGTATCCGAGCTTTGAGTGAGCCTGGGTATTACCTAGAGCAGAGCTCAGAGTGAGGCAGAGTATTAAAAGGATCAGAACTTTGAGTGAGCCTGGGTATTACCCGGAGCAGAGCTCAGAGTGAGGCACAGTATTAAAAGGATCCGAGCTTTGAGCGAGCCTGGGTAGTCCCTTTCTCACTGCTCCATCAGGATTCAAGCAAGCCGGGCCGAAGAGGCTGAAATGCCAGAAACCGGTCCCCGGTAGCTTGTCTCCTTTCTGGTAAAGAATTGGCTTGGTAGTTTAGTCTGCCCTGTTCCCATGATGCACTGGGCCAGGGACAGACTGATTTGCATATAGCCAGGTTCTGAGCTGGGATGGGGCAGTGAGATAAATAACGGTGATGGATCAAGCCCTGATCTTTGGACTGGGTAAGAGTGGTCTGCTCAATTCAGACACTCTGTTCATCACCACCCCCTTTTGTAAATCGATTTTGGCCACTATAGGTGTGGCAGGGTATACTCAGACATGAGTCCCTTTCTCACTGCTCCATCAGGATTCAAGCAAGCCGGGCCGAAGAGGCTGAAATGCCAGAAACCGGTCCCCGGTAGCTTGTCTCCTTTCTGGTAAAGAATTGGCTTGGTAGTTTAGTCTGCCCTGTTCCCATGATGCACTGGGCCAGGGACAGACTGATTTGCATATAGCCAGGTTCTGAGCTGGGATGGGGCAGTGAGATAAATAACGGTGATGGATCAAGCCCTGATCTTTAGACTGGGTAAGAGTGGTCTGCTCAATTCAGACACTCTGTTCATCACCACCCCCTTTTGTAAATCGATTTTGGCCACTATAGGTGTGGCAGGGTATACTCAGACATGAGTCCCTTTCTCACTGCTCCATCAGGATTCAAGCAAGCCGGGCCGAATTGGCTTGGTAGTTTAGTCTGCCCTGTTCCCATGATGCACTGGGTCAGGGACAGACTGATTTGCATATAGCCAGGTTCTGAGCTGGGATGGGGCAGTGAGATAAATAACGGTGATGGATCAAGCCCTGATCTTTGGACTGGGTAAGAGTGGTCTGCTCAATTCAGACACTCTGTTCATCACCACCCCCTTTTGTAAATTGGGTATTACCTAGAGCAGAGCTCAGAGTGAGGCAGAGTATTAAAAGGATCAGAGCTTTGAGTGAGCCTGGGTATTACCTAGAGCAGAGCTCAGAGTGAGGCAGAGTATTAAATGTATCCGAGCTTTGAGTGAGCCTGGGTATTACCTAGAGCAGAGCTCAGAGTAAGGCAGAGTATTAAAAGTATCAGAGCTTTGAGCGAGCCTGGGTATTACCTAGAGCAGAGCTCAGAGTGAGGCACAGTATTAAAAGGATCCGAGCTTTGAGCGAGCCTGGGTATTACCTAGAGCAGAGCTCAGAGTGAGGCAGAGTATTAAAAGTATCAGAGCTTTGAGTGAGCCTGGGTATTACCTGGAGAAGAGCTCAGAGTGAGGCACAGTATTAAAAGTATCAGAGCTTTGAGTGAGCCTGGGTATTACCTGGAGAAGAGCTCAGAGTGAGGCAGGGTATTAAAAGTATCTGCACTTTGAGTGAGCCTGGGTATTACCTAGAGCAGAGCTCAGAGTGAGGCACAGTATTAAAAGGATCCGAGCTTTGAGCGAGCCTGGGTATTACCTAGAGCAGAGCTCAGAGTGAGGCAGAGTATTAAAAGTATCAGAGCTTTGAGTGAGCCTGGGTATTACCTAGAGCAGAGCTCAGAGTGAGGCAGAGTATTAAAAGTATCAGAGCTTTGAGTGAGCCTGGGTATTACCTAGAGCAGAGCTCAGAGTGAGGCAGAGTATTAAAAGGATCAGAGCTTTGAGTGAGCCTGGGTAGTATTACCTGGAGAAGAGCTCAGGTTGAGGCAGAGTATTAAAAGGATCCGAGCTTTGAGTGAGCCTGGGTATTACCTAGAGCAGAGCTCAGAGTGAGGCAGAGTATTAAAAGTATCAGAGCTTTGAGTGAGCCTGGGTATTACCTGGAGCAGAGCTCAGAGTGAGGCAGAGTATTAAAAGGATCCAAGCTTTGAGTGAGCCTGGGTATTACCTAGAGCAGAGCTCAGAGTGAGGCAGAGTATTAAAAGTATCTGCACTTTGAGCGAGCCTGGGTATTACCTAGAGCAGAGCTCAGAGTGAGGCAGAGTAATAAAAGGATCAGAGCTTTGAGTGAGCCTGGGTATTCCCTAGAGCAGAGCTCAGAGTGAGGCAGGGTATTAAAAGTATCTGCACTTTGAGTGAGCCTGGGTATTACCTAGAGCAGAGCTCAGAGTGAGGCAGGGTATTAAAAGTATCTGCACTTTGAGTGAGCCTGGGTATTACCTACAGAAGAGCTCAGAGTGAGGCAGAGTATTAAAAGGATCTGCACTTTGAGTGAGCCTGGGTATTACCTAGAGCAGAGCTCAGAGTGAGGCAGAGTATTAAAAGTATCAGAGCTTTGAGCGAGCCTGGGTATTACCTAGAGCAGAGCTCAGAGTGAGACAGAGTATTAAAAGTATCCGAGCTTTGAGTGAGCCTGGGTATTACCTGGAGAAGAGCTCAGAGTGAGGCAGAGTATTAAAAGGATCCAAGCTTTGAGCGAGCCTGGGTATTACCTAGAGCAGAGCTCAGAGTGAGGCAGGGTATTAAAAGTATCAGAACTTTGAGCAAGCCTGGGTATTACCTCGAATTAATCGGGCCCAGAGACAGCATCTGATTCGAATCCTGGAGGAGAAGCTGTGAACAGGGACAGCATCTCATTCGACTCCAGGAGAAGACGTGAACAGGGACAGCATCTCATTTGACTCCAGGAGAAGACGTGAACAGAGACAGCATCTAATTCGACTCCTGGAGGAGAAGCCGTGAACAGGGACAGCATCTAATTCGACTCCAGGAGAAGACGTGAACAGAGACAGCATCTCATTTGACTCCTGGAGGAGAAGCCGTGAACAGGGACAGCATCTAATTCGACTCCTGGAGGAGAAGCCGTGAACAGGGACAGCATTTCATTTGAATCCTGGAGAAGCCGTGAACAGAGACAGCATCTCATTCGACTCCTGGAGGAGAAGCCGTGAAAAGGTACAGCATCCCATTTGAATACTGCAGGAGAAGCCGTGAACAGAGACAGCATCTCATTAGACTCCTGGAGGAGAAGCTGTGAACAGGGACAGCATTTCATTCGACTCCAGGAGAAGCCGTGAACAGAGACAGCATCTCATTCGACTCCTGGAGGAGAAGCTGTGAACAGGGTCAGAATCTCATTGGAACCCTGGAGGAGAAGCCGTGAACAGGGACAGCATCTCATTTGACTCAAGAAGAAGCAGTGAACAGAGACAGCATCTCATTCGACTCCTGGAGGAAAAGCTGTGAACAGGGATAGCATCTCATTCGCCTCCTGGAGGAGAAGCTGTGAACAGGGACAGCATCTCATTCGCCTCCTGGAGGAGAAGCTGTGAACAGGGACAGCATCTGATTTGACTCCAGGAGAAGACGTGAACAGAGACAGTATCTCATTCGACTCCTGGAAGAGAAGCCGTGAACAGGGACAGCATGCCATTCGACTCCTGCAGGAGAATCCGTAAACAGGGAGAGCATCTCATTCGACTCCTGGAGGAGAAGTCATGAACAGGGATGGCATCCCATTTGACTCCTGGAGGAAAAGCCGTGAACAGGGACAGCATCTCATTCGAATCCTGGAGAAGCCGTGAACAGAGAAAGCATCTCATTCGACTCCAGGAGAAGCAGTGAACAGAGACAGCATCTCATTCGACTCCTGGAGAAAAAGCTGTGAACAGGGATAGCATCTCAGTCGACTCCTGGAGGAGAAGCCGTGAACAGGGACAGCATCCCATTCGACTCCTGCAGGAGAAGCCGTGAACAGGGACAGCATCTCATTCGACTCCTGGAGGAGAAGCCGTGAACAGGGACAGCATCCCATTCGACTCCTGGAGGAGAAGCCGTGAACAGGGACAGCATCCCATTTGACTCCTGGAGGAGAAGCCGTGAACAGGGACAGCATCTCATTCGAATCCTGGAGAAGATTTGAACAGGGACAGCATCTCATTCGAATCCTGGAGAAGCCGTGAACAGAGACAGCATCTCATTCGACTCCAGGAGAAGATGTGAGCAGGGACAGCATCTCATTCGAATCCTGGAGAAGATGTGAACAGGGACAGCTTCTCATTCGAATCCTGGAGAAGCCGTGAACAGGGACAGCATCTCATTCGAATCCTGGAGAAGATGTGAACAGAGACAGCATCTCATTCGAATCCTGGAGAAGCCGTGAACAGAGACAGCATCTCATTCGACTCCAGGAGAAGCAGTGAACAGAGATAGCATCTGCCCTGTTTCCATCATGCACTGGGACAGGAACAGACTAATTTGCATGTAGCCAGGTTCTGAGCTGGGATGGTGCAGTGAGCTAAAAAAAACGGTGATGGATCTAGCCCTGATCTCTTGACTGGGTAAGAGTATTCTGCATCATTCAGAAACTCTGTCCATCACCACCCCCTTTTCCAAAATCGATTTTGTCCATACTATGTGTGGGAGGGTATACTCAGACGTGAGTCCCTTGCTCATTGCACCATCAGGATTCAAGCAAGCCGGGCCGACGACGGCTGAAATGCCAGAAACCGGTCCCCGGAAGCTTGTTTCCTTTCCAGTATAAGAATTGGCCTGGTAGTTTGGTTTGCCCTGTTCCCATCATGCACTGGGACAGGAACAGACTAATTTGCATGTAGCCATGTTCTGAGCTGGGATGGTGCGGTGAGCTAAAAAACGGTGATGGATCTAGCCCTGATCTCTTGACTGGGTAAGAGTATTCTGCATCATTCAGAAACTCTGTCCATCACCACCCCCTTTTCCAGAATCGATTTTGTCCACACTATGTGTGGGAGGGTATACTCAGACGTGAGTCCCTTGCTCATTGCACCATCAGGATTCAAGCAAGCCGGGCCGACGACGACTGAAATACCAGAAACCGGTCCCCGGAAGCTTGTTTCCTTCCTAGTATAAGAATTGGCTTGGTAGTTTGGTTTGCCCTGTTCCCATCATGCACTGGGCAGGAACAGACTAATTTGCATGTAGCCAGGTTCTGAGCTGGGATGGTACAGTGAGCTAAAAAAACAGTGATGGATCTAGCCCTGATCTCTTGACTGGGTAAGATTATTCTGCATCATTCAGAAACTCTGTCCATCACCACAGCCTTTTTTCAAATCGAAGCCGTGAACAGGGACAGCATCTGATTCAACTCCAGGAGAAGACGTGAACAGAGACAGCATCTCATTCAACTCCTGGAGGAGAAGCCGTGAACAGGGACAGCATCCCATTCGACTCCTGCAGGAGAAGCCATGAACAGGGACAGCATCTCATTCGACTGCTGGAGGAGAAGCCGTGAACAGGGACAGCATCCCATTCGACTCCTGGAGGAAAAGCCGTGAACAGGGACAGCATCCCATTCAACTCCTGGAGGATAAGCCGTGAACAGGGACAGCATCTCATTCGAATTCTGGAGAAGATGTGAACAGGGACTGCATCTCATTCGAATCCTGGAGAAGCAGTGAACAGAGACAGCATCTCATTCGAATCCAGGAGAAGCAGTGAACAGAGACAGAATCTCATTCGACTCCAGGAGAAGATGTGAACACGGTCAGCATCTCATTCGAATCCTAGAGAAGATGTGAACAGGGACAGCATCTCATTCGAATCCTGGAGAAGCCGTGAACAGGGACAGCATCTCATTCGGATCCTGGAGAAGATGTGAACAGAGACAGCATCTCATTCAACTCCAGGAGAAGCAGTGAACAGAGACAGCATCTCATTCGACTCCTGGAGGAAAAGCTGTGAACAGGGATAGCATCTCATTCTACTCCTGGAGGAGAAGCCGTGAAAAGGGACAGCATCCCATTTGAATACTGCAGGAGAAGCCATGAATAGGGATAGCATCTCATTCGACTCCAGGAGAAGACGTGAACAGAGACAGCATCTCATTCGACTCCTGGAGGAGAAGCCGCGAACAGGGACAGCATCTCATTCGACTCCAGGAGAAGACGTGAACAGGGACAGCATCTCATTGGAACACTGGAGGAGAAGCCGTGAACAGAGACACACCAGAAGGCATGACATTCTTCTCAATCAGAAATTCCTCAAAGCAACTGGCAGATTTCTCAACACGAGCAGTCGCGTCCTGCCGCATCCATCCATGATGAGAAATCTCGCCATGAGGCGGTCTAGTGCTTTATTTTTTCTCGCAAGCCCTCGCCAACTTACCGTTGGGGAGCCACTCCAGAAAAAAACTCCTCTTCTTATCACTTCACTGAGTGTTTCGCACCTCCTCACGGAGCAGGGAGTGGGAAATACTCTGGGAACTCAAGCGGTGGAGCGGAATTCTTCGACCACCCCTAATACTTATGCAGTGCATGGCACAGGTGAAGGTGCTACTCCAAAGAGTATTAAGTAAGAGAAAGAGGATTGAAGGTGCTGCTCCCCATGCTACTACTCCGATTTACGAGTAGTACTGTAGGTACCGTTCCCAACGGAACTAAAAGGTACTATATTTAGCACTGAAGATACAGCTCCACCAGGTACCACAGTGCAAGACATAATACTGAAGATACAGGCCACCACCTAACTAGGTCCATTGCCCTCCAGGCACCTGAGGAGAGGGTCTGCGGGCACCAGAGGAGATGCCGGAGAAGAGAGCACTGTGCCCAAGAATGTTGTGCAGGCACCCGAGTAGGCACCTAAGGTGAGGACCCTGTAGCCACCTACGGAGGTTCTCGAGGAGAGGGCATTGGGAGGAATGTTCGGCAGGATTCTGAGGGGACACCTAAGGAGAGAGAATTGTGTCCAGTGCCCTCAGGCACCTGAAGAGGCACCTAAGGAGAGGATACCAGCAGGTACCTGAGGAGAGGACATTGTGTCCAATGCCCTACAGGCACCTGAAGAGGCACCTAAGGACGAGGGCCCTGCAGGCACCAGAGGAGGCACCTAAGACGAGGGCCCTGCAGGCACCAGAGGAGGCACCTAAGACGAGGGCCCTGCAGGCATCTGAGGAGGCACCTAAGGAGAGGATACCAGCAGGTACCTGAGGAGAGGACATTGTGTCCAAGAATGTCCTGCTGGCACCTGAGGAGGCACCTAAGGAGAGGACCCTGCAGTCACATGAGGAGGCACCTGATGAGAGGGCACTGGGTGGAATGTCCTGCAGCCACCTGAGGACAGGGCCCAGGACAGAGCGTTGGGTGGAATGCTCTGCTGGCACCCGAGGACGGGGCCCAGGCAGGGCCGGACTGGGAACCAGATCCGGCCCTGGCAAAGTGCTCGGCCGGACCCCCTGCACCCCCCCCCCCTCCCGGAGGAGAGGGGAGGAGGTAGAGGTGCGACCGCGCTCTGTGACAGGGCCGGTTTTTGGCCGTTTTTGTTACAGGGCCGTTTTTGCAGCATAACGGCCCTGTAACAAAAACGGCCCCAGGGGCCCAACACCGGCCCCCAACCATGCGGCCCACCGGGGAATTGCCCGGTGCCCTCATCGGCCAGTCCGGGCCTGGGCCCAGGACAGCGCCTCTCCTAGGGGGTCACGTAAACTCCTGCCCGCAGAGGTCCTGGGGGCAGAGGCGGCTGGCACTCCTGAATGCTTCCGGCCAGGAGGGGTCCTAGAAGCCCCTTGTAGATGGCGTGGCATAGACAGCCTGGGCCCCTGTGCATCCAGGGGCCCCCGAGGCTCTCGGGAGTCACACATGCAGCCGAGGCCCCGTTATTCGAGTCTCTTTAGAATCTCATCCAAAGTTAGACTTTGCTATCCTGGAAAATAGAAGCTTTTACATTATTAATCCCGTTATTTATATTTAAATACAGCCTCGGGCAAGGCCTGGAGGTTTCTGCAGATGAAACCAGCGATCAAAGATCAGACACAAAACAACTCCACCCACCCAGCGGAGGGGGGGGGGGGAGAGGAGCAGCTCAGACCCCGGGGCCCTGAAGAGCACAGAGGAGGACAGAGCAGCAGCTCCGACCCCGGGGGCCCCCAGGGGCCCTTCAGAGCACAGAGGAGGAGAGAGCAGCAGCTCCAACCCCAGGGGCCCTTCAGAGCACAGAGGAGTACAGAGCAGCAGCTCAGACCCCGGGGTCCTTTAGAGCACAGAGGAGGAAAGAGCAGCAGCTCCGACCCCGGGGCCCCCAGGGGCCCTTCAGAGCACAGAGGAGGACAGAGCAGCAGCTCCGACCCCGGGGCCCCCAGGGGCCCTTCAGAGCGCAGAGGAGGACAGAGCAGCAGCTCCGACCCCGGGGCCCTGCTGAGCACAGAGGAGGACATAGCAGCAGCTCCCGTCCCAGGGACCCTTCAGAGCAGAGGAGGACAGTGGGTCGGACAAAGACCCCTTCAGAGCAGAGCTAATGTCAGTATTAGATTCCCCTTACACTTGCTTTGATTCTAAGTTTGATTCTGAGGGGCAGTTCACTTCAAGACAACAGCAAAGAGCGCTTCAACATCGTGAAGGAACTCTCCAACCCCAGCTCCAACACCAACGACGTCCCACCCTCGCAAGACCTGTGCGACTCGCTGGCCCCCTTCTTCCACCGCAAGATCAGAGACATCCACTACAGCTTCAATGCCACGACCTCCCCGACAACCACTGAGACCTCTGCCCCCACGAACACCATCTGCACCAATCGCCTGCTCTCCTGGACCAACATCAACAACGACGACTCCATCAAAATCATGAACACCATCCACTCCGGATCTCTGTCAGAACCATGCCCACACCACATCTTCAACAAAGCCAGCACATCAATCGCACCCCATCTCCGGAAAGTCATCAACACCGCCTTTAAGACAGCAACCTTCCCGGAGAGCTGAAAGCACGCAGAGATCAACGCCTTACTCAAGAAACCCAAGGCGGACCCCAAGGACCTGAAGAACTTCTGGCCCATCTTCCTGCCCCCGTTCCTGGCAAAGGTCATTGTGAAGACCGTCAACGAACAACTGACCCGCTACTTTGAGGAGAACAACATCCTGGACCCTTTCCCAGTCCGGGTTCCGCAGAAACCACAGAACCGAGACTGCCCTCATCACCGCCACTGATGACACCAAGTCTCTGATGGACACCAGAGAAACGGCGGCCCTGATCCTCCTGGACCTGGCAGCCGCCTTCAACATGGTCTGTCACCCGACACTATGAACACGCCTTCCCCCCTTCCTCTCCAAAGCCACCGAGATCATCTGCGGCGTACCCCAGGGCTCATCCCTCAGCCCAACTCTGTTTAACATCTACATGGCACCGCTCGCCCACGTCGCCCATTGGCACAACCTCAACATCATCTCCTATGTTGAGGACACCCAGCTGATCCTCTCCCTCACCAAGGACGCCCACACTGCCAAAACCAACCTTCATGAAGGAATGAAGGCCGTCGCTGAATGGATGAGGAACAGCGGACTGAAGCTAAACTCGGACAAGACGGAGGTCCTCATCCTCGGATCCACCCCTTGGGCCTGGGACGACTCCTGGTGGCCGACCGCACTGGGAACCACTCCAACACCCACCGACCACGCACCCAACCTAGGGGTTATCCTCGACTCCACCCTTTCCATGACTAAACAGGTCAATGCCATCTCCTCCTCCTGTTTCAACACCCTCTGCATGCACCCCACGATCTACAAGTGGATCCCGACTGAAACGAGAAGAACAGTCACCCAGGCCCTCGTCAGCAGCAGGTTGTACTACGGAAACGCCCTCTACGCAGGAGCCTCGGCCAAACACTTGAGACGGTTCCAACGCATCCAAAACGCCTTTGCACGCATGATTCTCGACATCCCTTGCCACACCCACATCACACCCCACCTGAGAGACCTGTAGTGGCTCCCATTCAACAGGAGGATAACATTCAAGCTCCTCACCCACGCACACAAGGCGCTCCACAACACCGTACCAACGTACCTCAACAGACGACTCAGCTTCTACACCCCCACCCACCAGCTCCGCCGACCTCGCCCTCGCCACAGTCCCCCGCTTCTGAAGAGCGACCTCCGGCGGCAGATCGTTCGCCCACCTCGCCGCCAAGATTAGGAACACCCTCCCCATCCACCTACGGCAGACCCAAGACCTTCTCACCTTCAGGAGACTCCTCAAGACCTGGCTTTTCGAGCAGTAGCAGCATTCCCCACCCCCATCGCCTTGAGACCATCACGGGTGAGTAGTGCGCTTTACAAATTATATGATTGATTGATTGAAGGCAACTGCCCCAATGAGTGGGCATATGCTGACCCTTGGTGCATGTCCAGTGTTCACATTTTAATAAAACACTGAATCTGCTTAGAGGAAGGCATCGACCCGTGGTAGAGCCCTTGGCTGTCATCCTTTGAGGGGTTCGGACCGTACCCCTAGAACTGACGTCACGTTAATGCTCTGGAGCCCTGCTGCTGAGTGTAGACTGCCCAAGCCTTGAGGATCTGTCTCACAAGAGACAATCTCACTGGGTGATCGGTGGGGCCACAGCTGTCTTAGAGCAGCTGGTGCAGCTGCACAGGCGCCTATTGGTGTGGCTGCCCCTTCCTATCTGAGGAGTGGCTGGGGGGCGTTCTCCTTGCTTGCCATAGGGTCCACTGCACCCATGCCATGCTCCCCCTGGGTGTTGAAGGTTCTCTCTGATGGAGGGGAGATACACCCCCCAGGGTGGGGCTGTATGTGACGGTTGAAGGCACTCTGCCAGGCACGGACCAGCCTTCTCCTCACAAGTGACACCCACTGCCAGGGATGAGCGACTGCCTTCGGGCACTGCACTCACGGGCACAGCGGGCAGCAGGGAGATGAATTCACACAGAGAGCGGAGGGCAGGGAGCGGGGCAGCGATACCTGCCCAGGCTGGTGGCCCACTGCCCACCGGGGCAGACTCCACCGCGCTCGGAGACTGGAAGAGACCGGTATACATGATGTGGCGAGAGAGACAGCTGAACCACGAGCTCACAAGAAAACAGGCAACATGCCAACTTAACGAGAGAGAGGGTTAAAATGAGACAACCCCGGAGATGGCTAGTAAGAGAGCGAGAGAGATGGGCACAGACAAAAACGCAAAAAAAGTGCACGAGAGAAACGTTATTTATGTGAAGAAAGAGAGAAGACAAAGAGAAAGGAAGAGAGAGAGAGAGAGAAATATCGGTAGTGAGAAAGAGAGTCACAAAGAGTGGTTGGCACTAGGGGTGGGTGGAATGTTTCATTCCGCCAGCGGAATCGGTGGAATTTTGGTTACCCCACAGTACTCTTAAACGCAGAGTTCTGGCCAAATTCCTAACACTCAGCTCCTAAAAATGCAAGCTCGTGAGCGAGATTTGGTGTCCCCTAGCACGATGGTTATGGGTGGTCGCGGTCAGAGGGCTGTCACTGGAGTTGATTTTCTACCTGAGTAAGGCATGTTGCTGTTCGCACAGATGTTTCAGTGCTGCTCGCGCTGCCGGTGCTACATTGCAGCCGAGCAGTGCGAGCTGATCATTGGCGGAACTCCACGGAATCCCGCTGCGTTTTTTGGGAACTCCACTGAATTACGCGGAGTAAAAGGCCCTGATTTCCGCCCACCCCTAGTTGGGACTAAGGCCAAAGTAGAGAAGGGGTGTAAAAACGTCCAGCTCAGCGGCACAGGAGAAGGCAGGGAGGGCATGAGCAGATATGACCCCCCCCCCCACCCCCCACACACACACACACACCTTCTGAGAGAGGACACTACCCCTCCGTATCATAGGGTTGACGATCCATAAACATCGGACTGCACTGTTCCGGAGCTGTAAATCGGGGCACCCCATAAGCCGGGGCGCCAGGCTCTGCACAGTGCCCATTTGCTCCCCGGCTAAGTTTTGTCTCTACAAATACCCAGACCGGTGGCTGAGTGCATGTAAAAAGTATGGGAGCTGTGATGCTGAGCTAAATGGAAGTGAGTGAGTGTGGGGGCGGGGTCAAAGGCGTCACTAAACAAATAAAATATTCTGCAACTATTTCCGCTCTTTCACCTTGAGGTAACTACATGTAAAACAACGCACAACTTAAATGCAAAATAAAAGCAAGTTATGTTAATCAGTTGGAACTGTACTATTGTACCTCATGAAACCTCTAGTAGTTAATACCCTGCAGAGGTCCTTGTCTGTACCCAGGGTCATAGAACTGAATCCTGGCTTGTGCAGTGGAGAAGAGTGACTTGTGTATGTTTAGTGCTACGAGTCCTGGCCTGTGACAGAAAGCACTGTTAATATACAATTCATTATTTTCAACTTGCTTTACACGTAGTATAAGATAGGTCGCCACAAAACGTGCAAAAAGCCTTACAATAAAAAAGTTCTCAAAAAGATAGATTTGAGTAATACTCAGACTGTACGTAGTGAGTCTGTCCTTTCAAAATGCACACGTCACAGCTCGGCTGGTAATGCCCTCGCAATGCGACTCACACAGCACAATCTTCGTCATCACAAAGCTTCGACTGATTCCATCCATTAAAGCCCATGCCAGCTTCCAAGCGCCCTTTATATGTGTGGATTAAACAGTTGCGCATTTACATTTCTTTCAGGTAGCTGACAGCCCGGCCGTCTGCCCTCCTTCGGCTTCACTGCACAGGAGACTCCCTGCCTTACACTTCAGTTGCACAGGAGACTCCCTGCCTTACACTTCAGTTGCACAGGAGACTCCCTGCCTTACACTTCAGTTGCACAGGAGACTCCCTGCATTACACTACAGGAGACTCCCTGCCTTACACTTCAGTTGCACAGGAGACTCCCTGCCTTACACTTCAGTTGCACAGGAGACTCCCTGCCTTACACTTCAGTTGCACACTTCAGTTGCACAGGAGACTCCCTGCCTTACACTTCAGTTGCACAGGAGACTCCCTGCCTTACACTTCAGTTGCACAGGAGACTCCCTGCCTTACACTTCAGTTGCACAGGAGACTCCCTACCTTACACTTCAGTTGCACAGGAGACTCCCTGCCTTACACTTCAGATGAAGGATTTCAACCCTGAAATGAACCATCCCAGGACGGTTGTCTGTTCACAATAAGCAGGGGAGCTATTTTTCCGAAATAAAAAAAATTATGGGCAAGTCATGCCCCTTTGATCCCACCCACTTTGAGCACTGCACCCAACCATGCATGTATGTACACACACACTTACATGCATGCACACATCCTTACACACACATATCCACTCATGCACACATGCACACCCACACACACACATGCACGCAAAGACACATTCACGTATATAAACACACGCACACATCCTCACATGCACACATTCACTCGCACGCATGCACACACACAGGCACATGTGCTCGCACACACATGTGCAGCATACATACAGATGTGAACAGGATATTAAAATATGTTTGTTTGATCATAAAGCGAAATTAAAATCCTCAGCCCCCGCTTGATGAACCCCCTGAACCTTTCAAGGCAGGAGCCGAGAAGGATGAACTGTTTTTGGGACATTATTAAGATTCATCAAACGAATTCTGCACTTATGTCGGAGTCTCTCTCTTTAACTATCTTATGCCCCGTTAAACATACATTATGCTTCAGACTACTAAAAACCCATAATACCCTTCTGATTTTGAAGCTCCTGGTTCGCACCTGCATTAATATCTCTCGGAGTTCATTTGCGTTAGCCTGCTACTCATGAAAGGCTCCCGTTCCAACAAAATGGTGCTCCGGAGGGCCCCATTCTTGTCTTGAATACAAAAGGTTAGCGCTCTAGTTGTTCATCAGAACTCTGTGATGACGCTGCAGTCGATTACTAGGGAGTTAAGTGACAGACTTCCACCAGTGCTGGAAGGGCATTTGACTCAACGTGTCAGAAAGTTTTACTGAAATGGATCAGTCCCATGTTTGAGAACTTTTAGCTTCTGGAACACCTTCAATATCTCCTATGAGAAACTCATGAGCGAGAACAGTTTTCTCTCAAACATGGTGCATCAATCCCAGCAAAAGGACAGGAATTTCTTTTTTTTTTTTTTTCTCACAGGGTAAAATCACCTGAGAACGCACCAGGGCTCCTAAGCCGGGTATGCCACCACCAGCAAATGATTTATATTGTGACTAAAATCTGTTATCAGCCTTTAAATGTCTTTTTTTTTGCGACCGTCCAAACAGGGATTTCAACGAGGCCCATGTCCTTCAGTACTATAATGGCTGCCACAATATGTTGTCAATGTTGTGGTCAGCCAATCAAAGGGTGTCCCCTTGCGACCCCTTACATGACCCATGGGGTCAGGGTGTGTTCACCAAGCCCCACTTTTTTTAGATTCATTTTCAAGAATCAGGGACAAACAGGGAGGCTGCTTGAAAAGCAGATGGGTTTGTAGACAGAAAGACAGACAGTGAGACAGAAAGACATATAATTATGTAGATACTGAAGCTGGCAGACTCCTGTGCCAGCTGGGCAGAGAAGGCAGGACAGACGGATACACAGATAGGGACAGGGACAGACAGACATAGAAATATGCATATACCGAAGGTGGTAGGTGCTAGTTCTACCTGGGCAGATAGGGCAGGACAGACGGATACACAACCAGAGAGAGGGACAGACATAAAATCGTGTTGACACAGAGGGCGGTAGGCCCCAGTGCGGCTGGGCAGATGGCAGGACAGACGGATATAGAGACAGGCAGAGGGACAGGCAGACATAGAATCTTTTAGCTACGGAGGGTGGTGCCGGCTGAGCAGAGAAGGCAGAACAGACGGATATAGAGACAGACAGAGGGACAGGCAGCCATAGAATCTTTTAGCTAGAGAGGGTGGTAGGACGCAGTGCCAGCTGGGCAGAGAGGGCCGGACAGACGGATATAGAGACAGACAGAGGGACAGGCAGACATAGAATGATTTAGCAAGAGAGGGTGGTAGGCCTAGTGCCGGCTGAGCAGAAAGGGCAGGACAGACGGATATAGAGACAGACAGAGGGACAGGCAGCCATAGAATCTTTTAGCTAGGGAGGGTGGTAGGCCCAGTGGCGGCTGGCAGAGAGGGCAGGACAGACGGAGGGCAGAGGGACAGGCAGACATAGAATCTTTTAGCTAGGTAGGGTGGTAGGCCGAGTGGCGGCTGAGCAGAGAGGGCAGGACAGACGGAGGGCAGAGGGACAGGCAGACATAGAATCTTTTAGCTAGGGAGGGTGGTAGGCCGAGTGGCGGCTGAGCAGAGAGGGCAGGACAGACGGAGGGCAGAGGGACAGGCAGACATAGAATCTTTTAGCTAGGGAGGGTGGTAGGCCGAGTGGCGGCTGGGCAGAGAGGGCAGGACAGACGGATATAGAGACAGACAGAGGGACAGGCAGCCATAGAATCTTTTAGCTCGGGAGGGTGGTAGGCCGAGTGGCGGCTGGGCAGGGCGGCAGGCAGGCTCTGATTGACAGTCCGAGTTTCCCTGCATCGAGAGGAGGTGATGGAGCGAGGCAGGACGCACAGAATCCATAGGCAGCACCCGGAGCCTGATCGGATCCGTCTCCCGCCGTCAGCCTATTACCCAGTGCGTGCATGCGCGAGCTGTCCGCGCTGACGGCTCTATTTTCACCTGTTTTGACATTGAGTGTGATCTGGGTGAACGGCTCGGCCCCATTAAGGCGCTATTTACAAGAGCGCGTGGCTGCCAGAGCCCGCCTGATCCACTCTCGGCGCCAGCGAGCTGTCAGCATTTAATCACAACAGCAAAAAACAAATCTCTCGGAAATAAAACACGGTTTTAAAACCTTTTAAAAGGGAGTATTACATTGCAAAAGCATCCGGCTATTTAAATAAAGCTCTCAAGGGAACGGAGCGTGCAAGGTTGGAGGAGGCGTCTGCGCCCTCTGCAGAGGATCACACGGTGCACAGGGCTGGTTTCTCAGGGTGCCCTTGGACGTGAGCACTTGGAGAAGCAGTAAATGGTGGTGGTGGTGTGGGGAGGGGAGGGGGGAAGGGAGGGGAGGTGGGGTATGATAAATATCCTTCATGCACACAGCACCTGGGCGTCATAGAAGCCAGTTTAAAAGCCATTGGCGTCCTCTGCAGAGGATCACACAGTCTGTGCTAGCCAGGGGTTAAAGTGCATTAAAAATAGTATAGGAAATGTGATGCTGGATGCAGTGGGGGCGGAGTAAGTGAGAGTGGGGTCGGGGTCAAAGGTGTGCCTGAAAAACTAAAATATTCTCCACTTTCTTTGCTCTTTCACCTTCAGGTAGCTGCATAGAAAACAACCTGCAGCTAAAATGAGAACGTAATAAAAAAAGTTAATCAGTGGGAAATGCACCAGGGTACATTTTCAAACGATTATTAGTTAACACACTGCAGAGGTCTGAGTCTGTAACCAGAGAACGGAGTTAAATCTTGGTTGGTGCAGTGGAGAACAGCGACTTGTGTATTTTTAGTGCTACGAGGTCACAGCCTTTGAAAGACGCCTCAATAACTGGCACAGACGTGTGTGCGCTCTGAAATCAAGAGAGGCATTCTTACAGGCATAGAAGGGACGCCATAGCTGCAGAACGGCGCCACGTGTGACCCTCGTCCGCTGTCACGCAGTCCGGCCAGAAGTGGCCCCCGGGTGGCTGCGCGCGCCATCCCGGCCCTCCGGGGTATCTCGGGCTGCATTCAATTAGCCGCTCTCTGTGGTTGAGTGGCCAAAGCTCGCATAAAAGCGGCCCTGCCGCACGATCCGCCCTTGAGGCTGAATTCTGAACAAAAGAGACTCTTTAAAGTGGATGAGGCTGGCAAGGCTGGCTGGGCCCGGAGCTGCCAGCTAGGAATGGGGGCCCAGAGCAAGGATAGGCAGCGGAGCCACTACCCACCGCCCTGAGGGGGGGCACCAGCGACGGGACTGAAATCAAGCAGCTTCTTGCGAAGGATCAGGTTGGCCAAGGAGGGGGGTCTATGCCAGATGTTCAGGATCGGCACTGACCATGCAGCGCTTTCCTTGCATATCCATTATAGCTCCAAGTACCTCACACACACCGATTGCAGAGCTGAGCACTCGTTATAGCAGCGATGATTTCATTTAATCAGTCGATTTGTAGAGATGGCCGTCAAATCACACACGTTCCGTTTTGGACACTATTTCCAGTCCTGGATTTTTGTGTGAGAGTGTGATGCATTCTGGGAGTTGTAGTCTGCTTTTGCTGTGAATTAACTAATTAGACCAATACACCAAAAATGAATGATTTGTAGATGAAAAGTTGAAGACCAGAGACATTGTCTGTAATGGCCTGGAGTGAACTTGTTCCCCTGTTCCTGTCCCAACGTCCCCAGCCCGAGGATCTTTCTCACCCCCCTCTCCCAGCATGGCACCTGGGCAGGGGCCCTCTAGCGCTCACATCCACGTGTCTCTCCTCCAGCTCCACCTGAGGTCACGCAAGCAGCGGACCCCAAGCCGGGTGAGATGTCTCTCACGTCTGCTTAAAAAGGACAGGGTACCAGTTCAACTGTGGCCAGGCTCAGACACCCCGCGGAGGGCTGTGGGGTAGCCGCCAGGTTGGCATGCAGTGTCTGTAAAGTGCTGCATCGCTTCTCAATGCAAGCCCTTGGTTCAGAAGTGCAGCAAGAACCATGAACTGGAGAGGAGCACGGATGATGGAAAGCATAAGACTGCCCCTGGACAATCAGGAACCATCCCCTCTGTCTGTGCGAAGCGCACACAGATTTGTCTTTCTCTATGTGAGATGCAGAAATGAAGCCCGGGTGTAAAGTGCAGTCCTCGTGAGAGGGTCAGTGTTTCTGGGCAAGTGACTAGCCGAGGTCCTCGCAGGTGCTTGAAAGCGAGGCGACCTCAGCGGCACATGAAGGACTGATCTACCCATTGAATGACCACCAAGAATACGTCTGTAGGGAGTCCGTGTTCATCTTTACGTCCCAGTGGACCTGCTCGCTGCCCGCTTCAGAGCACCGACAATACTATAGGTTGAAGTTTGGCGAATAGGGAACTCCATCACAAATGTGGTGACGCACCCCGTCTTCCTAACCCATGCTCTACCCACTCCCTTTGGAATTGGGCGGACCGTCGTCTTTTAGACCATGGTGCTCTTGCTGGCTTTGACTTCGGTCAGTTTACTCCAACGGCCCGACAGGGTAAGGGCTGTCAGCGTAAGTATCACACCACCCACCATATATGGAGCAGAAGGCCTGGTTTCTTTCTGTCCATCACCACCAGAAAAGACCTGGTTGTACCAGGCAGAAACAAGTATTGGCAAAGCAAAAAGGTCTTGCCGATGCACCAAGCTATTGGAATTGTTAATGTGAATGTATTTTTGCCAGGTTGTCTAAAGTTACTGAAAGCCCAGACTCACAGGATGTTGATTTGATGCAGAGCCGCCCCCCCCCCCCTTGTTGAGTTTATTGCCTTGCAGCGCCTAACAAAAAAAGCGCCATGATGTTACCTGCGTGGGCCGCATCATAGCGCTATTTTTCAGTGACTTTTAGCGATTCTAAACAGAAGATGTGCTACTAGAAAACATGGCAAAAAGACATTCACGTTGACCAGGCCAACAGCCCGGGCATTGCCGAGATCTATTGTCTTTTCCAATGCTTGTTCGGTGTTGAAGGGGTCTTGCTGAACAAATGTGGAAGTGATAGTGAGAAACAGCTGAGGAGCTTTAAAGTGAAGCAACAATGTGGCATGATGGCTAGAGCTGTCGCCAGGGGCACTGCGGAAGCAGGTTCGTATCTCGGGATCTGGGCAAATCACTTACGCTCCCCCCAGCGTACGGCAATGAATGTGTCGTTGCGTAATGTAACTGGTGGCTTTGTCGCCTCTTCATCCATATTTTTTGTTTTTTTACTAAACCCGCCCGTTTCTCCTCCCCACAAAATGTTTTAAAAACAAACAAACAAAATATTTCTGACGCACCTCATAGTAACAATCTTCACATCAAATCTAATTTCACCTGGCTTGACATCGCATCCCATGTCACCTCTCTTCACATCACATCCCATAATACATGTCCTGATCTCGCATCCCATATCAACTCTCTTGACATCACATCCTGTATCACCTCTCAACTTATCACATCCCTTATCACCTCTTATGACATCACATCCTGTCTCACCTTTCTTCACATCACATCCTGTCTCACCTTTCTTCACATCACATCCTGTCTCACCTTTCTTGACATCACATCCTGTATCACCTCTCAATTTATCACATCCCTTATCACCTCTTATGACATCACATCCTGTCTCACCTTTCTTCACATCACATCCCATCTCACCTTTCTTGACATCACATCCCGTATCACCTCTCATGACATCACATCCCATATCAACTAATAATATACAAAACAGGGATGATGGGCTTTGGGCAAGGTCCAGCATCAGTGCCCAGAGTCAAAAATGTGTTTGATGAGTGAATTAAAACAGGGGTGGGAGCACCAACAATGACAATTTTAATGAGTGGGTCTCCTACCCTGAGTAAAAACAAAGTGAAAGGCGCAAGGCTGGGGTTTATGTCTCAGTGGGGGCGCTCTTTCGTGAGAGAGGTCAACATGTTCCTCGCATAATCCTTAATCTAGGGGCGATTCGTCAGGATTTAAAAACTTTATGCCGGCTATCTTGATGTGGTGAAAGAATCACACTACTAACCACCCTAACTACTATTTGTGTAGAATACCTGGTAGTGCTGGGTCTACCTGATAATGCAGGAAATACCTGTTTGTAGAGAAATTGATAAATATGTTAATTTATATACAGCATCCAGTGTAGGTGTATTAACTCTCCTATCCCCCGTGCAACTGACTCATAACACATAAGTGCTAATTTATAAAACAAGCAAAGGTACAGAACCTAGATCCCTTTAACTGACTCAGTTGCTCTGCTGCCCGGACCATCGGGCCTCTGTGCTTGCGGCTCCCGACCCCTACCGCCCACCCAGGGACTACATTACCCGCCAGGACTCGCGGCCAGGACGCCGCCTACGTCGCTGAAGCGTCCGGTGGTGCTCAAATACAGCTGTGAGATCTGCTTCACGGGGCGCGCGCGGGCGGCACCGGGCTAAGCCCGGGCAAAGGGCGGGCCGTCTGTGGCCGTCTGTGGCCGTCCGGGGCTGGCAGAGGCTGGGCTGGGCCCCCTTCCCAACAACTTGGAAACGGACTAGGATACAAAATCGGGACCATTCTGTCGGTTAGTGACAAGGGAGGCTTTTGATACATGTATTAAGGGGGCTATTTGAGATTGCATTGGGGTTTTGTGGCCAGGGGGTGACGTAGGTTTGTTGTGTCTGAGTAACAAGGGCGATGGTGACTGGCCCCTATCGCGGGTATTGTATACGTATTTTTTTGTTTACCCAATAGTAACTGTTATAGGTCGTCACACTAATAGACTTCATAAAAAATGTCAAGTACGGTTCAAACAAGGTCCTCTAGGTACACCCTGCGTACATCACCTGACCTTTGTCGGGTTAGTAAAGCAAAAGGAATTCCCCCCTCCCCCCTATACTTGATAAACCAACAGCTATAGACAGAATGTTGCGCAAAGGTATTGGGGAAGTGGCAAATGAAATTGAGCGCACAGAGAGGCGCCTCTCATTAACCCCGCAAATCGACCTAACGGCCTCACATTAGGATTGTGACATAGAGGTCCCATTAACCCCACCACACACTCTGCTAGACCCTGAGTTTACTAATATTCCCTGTGCCCAGGGGGGGGGGCACAAATGAACAAGTGACACACACAAGGGGGGAGATAGCACAAATCGGCAAGAAAAATAAGACCAGCAGGAGGACAAGAAGGCCGAAGAGGGGTAAACCTACTGAGGTCCTGCTTGAAAAATCAAGTACAGAGGCAAAGGCCCATGGAGGAGGCAAGCTAGACACACAAGCGCCCCCAATGTGGGTAGGCCAAATTATAACTGACCTACAGAACCACTTCGAGCACTTAATTAAAACCCAAACAAAATTAATTCTTAGTAGGCTGGACAAGGTAGTAACTTTGGTAAAAACAAAGGGGCTGGGTGGTGGTATTACTCCGCCCCCTCGATGCAACACCATAGTAGGGGAGTCTATCACCATAAGTCCGGCCACACCACTATCGAGAAACTCCTCAAAAGGACAAACTACCACTGCTACACGCCCCCACATCCCCCAGGCCCTCAGAGTTCACACCCAGGCCAGGTTCCCAAGGGTCATACCACTACCACTGGTGAGGTCACCCCGGGGGTGTCAAAAGGCACTCATCAAGCTATTGTTCATAGACAGCCTTCACCAGTAGCCCCAATTCGGTGCCAAGTAGAAGGACCACCCCCCAGGGTACCCACTAACCCTCTACCATGTATTAGCTTACCCCCCCCCCCCACCCGAAGCAGCCCCATATGTAATTATTCTAACAGGGGTCCCGGAGCTGAGGTCAGACCAGACAGAGGCTCATGACGAGCTTAAAAACAAAACTACGTTCTGGATGAACAAGCTTAGGCCTCTAGTAGGTAACGAACATGGGTAAATGTTGTTGGTGCGTAGGGTGAATTGGGTGGGGAATAGGCCCAAAGATACCATCGGGGATTGTGTGGTGGTAAACTTTAGAAATCAGCGCGTCGTTGATCAAATAGAAAGGTGGGAACCGACTACTAACTCTAGCAACATTAGATCTATGCCCTTAAGTTCTTTCTACCCAAGGGGAATTCATAACCCGGGGTTGGATCAGGTCGGCCAAAGTAGAAGTGAGTGGAACGTGATTGGGTGTCGTCGCATACCTTTCTATACGCCCCTTATGAACCAAGGAGCGACATACCTGCAGAATAGATTTGATCCCTTGATGTCCCTGGAAGAGTTGGATTGACTAGGGAAGGACAGAACCCCCCGGAAGAGATACGGTAGGGAAAAGAGCCCTGATCAGGACATGGCACAGTCCACAATTATAGCCCAGACCTTTTTATTCGGCGTAGTTGTTGAGTCAATGGACAGAACCATAGAGGGTTCACAAGTCAGGCCTCCAGCTGACATGGAAATAATGGGGTTGGATAGTACCTGGTCACGCCCCCAGCAACTGAAATTACACTCCCTACTTGAGCCCAAGGAAGCCCCGATTAGTGATAGGATAGAAAACAACAATCTTATCACACCTCTAGTAAGGATGACTCCAAAGCAGGAGGGGCGAAGGCTGCTCTCCTGGAACATAGCCGGACTCGCAGCGAAATTTGATGATCAGGACTGGAAGCAATATATCACCAGGTTCCGTGTAATATGCTTGCAGGAAACCTGGGCGATTGATTGCAACCCTTTCTTTCTTTCGGGGTTCAAGTGTTTTTCAGTACCTGCCCAGAAGTCAGCATCGGGGAGAGCCATGGGGGGCTGGCCATATACGGGGATCTACATGTAGAAGGAGTGTGGACTAACCTAAACTGGCCATCACACAACATGCAAGCCCTGGGGTTACACTCAAAAGGGCTAAACATCACCCTGATTATGTTAATGTTAATGTTAAAAATATTTGTAGAGCGCAACGTTCACCAGGTAGGTTTCTTGGCGCTGGGGTGGACGAGCTCCTGATAAAACAGAGGTTCAGTTGGGGTAGGCTTGTTGGAAGAGTCAAGTTTTGAGTTGCTTTCTAAACTGAGGAAAGGTGCCGGTAGTGCGTATTGAGAGGGGAATAGAGTTCCAGAGTTGGGGGGGCAAGTGTCGAGAACCGAAGGCCCCCGTGTTTGATACGCCTGGATCTGGGAATGGTCAATAGAGATTGACCAGCAGATCGAAGAGTACGAAGGGGAGTGTATTTCTTAAGCCTGTTGGAAATGAACCTTGGGCAGGCATCTGACAGGGCCTTATATGTAATGCAACATAGTTTGAAAACTCCACGTTGGCTCACAGGGGCCAGTGCAGTTTCTTCAAAGAAGGTTTAACATGCTGGCGGATAGGAAGGTGCAAAATTAATCTGGCAGCCTGGTTTTGAATGAGTTGCAGGTGCTGTGTTTGATAGGCCGGATACCCACAAAAAGGGAGTTAGCATAATCCATGCGAGATATTATGAGCGCTAAAACAACCAGGGTGGATGTATGTCGTTACAACGCATACTTTTACAACGCATACCTTTACAACGCATTTTTTACCCCGCAACATCCATTACAACGCATTCCATTACAACGCATGCCATTATAACGAATTCTTTGAAACTACCTTTACAACGCATTCCACTACAACGCATACTACATTTACAACACATACCATTACAGCGCATACCATTACATTGCATGTATGGTAAGTATTGGATAGTGTAGGGGTAAAAATTACTATTCTAATCCAGGGGGGGCAACAGTAGGATAAGTGTTGGATAGTGTAGGTATGCGTTGTAATGGTATGCGTTGTAATGACTGCGTTGTAATGACATGCGTTGTAGTGGTATGTGTTGTAGTGACATGCGTTGTAATGGTTGCGTTGTAATGGGATGCGTTGTAATGGATGTTGCGTTGTAAAAGTTTCGTTGTAAAGGTAGTGCGTTGTAAAAGTTGCGTTGTAAGTGTTGTTTCCCACCAGGGTTAATGCTTCTATTGAAAGGAATCTTTTTATTCTTTTTATTTTCCGCAGAAGGAAGAAGCAGGCCAACACCACAGAGCTGATCTGAGATTGCATTGACAGCTTGTTACTGATTTTTATCCCCAAACTTTTCACCATTGGGGTAGGGACAGGCGGGGAGCCCAAACAATGGGGCCAAAAATTAGAACTCCGTGGGTTGCAGGCACCGCCTGTCAAAATTAGCTCAGTTTTGTCGGGGTTCAATTTCAACTGGTTCCGGCTCATCCAGTTGCTAATGTGCGTCATGACAGACTGAAGATTGACCTCAGAGGCAGTGGTGGACTGTATATTAAAAATGAGTTGCAGATCATCTGCGTAGTTGAAAACCAAAACATCAATTTTCTGTAGTGCGCGGATCAAAGGTTGTAGATATAAGTTGAATAAGAGAGGCGAAAGAGAAGAGCCCTGAGGGACTCCACAAAGAAGTTTTCCTTTTGGTGAACAGAAGTTGCCTAGTCGGACTGATTGAGATCTGTCCGACAAAAAAGATTAAATGATTAACTGGTATAATGCTGTTGGAGCCAATGGGAAGGGTCCCACAGTAAAAGAATTGGACACGTGCATAAATGCTGAGTTAGCCGCAGGGAAAAGGGCGGTGGCACCACTTCTGGTCCTAGCTGGCTACTTTAATTGCCACAATCCCCTAGTGTTGGAACTAAAAGGTCCGCCCACCAAATATATCACTAGAGGGGTAGGCAGCATAGAGAGGGCAACGGACATGGGGAGGCGACTTAGGTGATCTAAAGTAGATGGGGACACCTTTACTAAATCCTTAATGGTGAAAGGTGGAGATGCATTGAAGGTGTGTTTCGATCCTTCCCTTGTGGGTGTTGTTGTTGTAAATGCATTTGAGGACATGGCGCACCTGACTGATGGATTACTAAAGACCACTAAGAATGTGAGAACAAATACCACCCCAGATGGTTCGATAAAGACTCCACGCGGGCACATAAAAATCTGAAATCTAGCCTCCAAACCTTACCCCGGGATAAGTTACAAATCGCCCAATGCAGGCTTGTATATAAAAAGGCATTAAAAGGCAGGAAATACTGTCTTCAATCACAAGCCTGGGAGGACCTAAGGAAGGCAGCGGACAGAAGGGATTTGACAGAGTTCTGGAAAATCATAAATAAACCATGTTTCCAGGACGCACATGCCCCAGAAATTTGTAACACAATTCTCCCAGAACAATGGCATAACCATTTCAAAAACGTATACAACCATACTGGTGAAAATGACGAGGGTGATGGGCTGGGCCCCCGGTGGGTTGCTAGTCTTGAGTTCACCCTGAAAGAAGTAGTAGGGGCCATTCAAGGTTTATCTAAAAACAAAGCGCCAGGCCCAGATGGCATACCACCTGATCTCTACCTAAGCAAGGTGGAGCTGTGTGCCCCTATCCTGACGAGGGTTTGAAATGCGGCGGCAAAACTGGTCCCCCGCTCTCCTGGTATACAGCAACAATAGTCCCAATTTTCAAAAAAGGGAATAGGGCAATCCCCAATGTTGCCGCCCGATATCCCTGATCGATGTTACGGCGAAAGTCTTGGGTCGAGTGGTCCTCAACCGCCTCACGGAATGGGCTGATACACACCAGATTATTACTAACACGCAATACGGGTTTAGGGAGGGAAGGTCAACAACGGATCAATGTTTGAACCTCTATCTCCTGGTTGCAAATACACCATTGCCAGCAACAAGAGGCAGTATACTTAGGATTCATGGATCTCTCTGCTGCTTTCGATCATGTTAACAGAGAGAAGCCATGGGCACTGATGATGAGCCTAGGGATCGCACCTGACCTAGTTAACATACTTAAAGCATTGCACTGGAATACCTCTGCTTCAGTGCGTTCTAACTCAGAAGGAGGTACCACATCACTTTGTCCTTGTAATAGTGGGGTCAGGCAGGGCTGTATTTTAGCTCCTTTTATTTATTTATTTATTTTTATTTTGCGTGTTTATAGAGCGCTTGAATAGACTCCCAGGGGAGTATCTCCGCGCTTTATGACTGCCAAACCTACCAGGGAACAAGTTATATAACTGTAATCCAATTCTGAAACCTGTAAAGCTAGACCTGAAACAGAAACGTCTTCAACTTTTTCCTGAAGGCCAGATGATTTTCAAGCTGCCTAAGCTGGAGGGGGAGGCCGTTCCAAATCTTTGGTCCCCTTACCGACAGAGCCTTACCCCCTTGCCTTGCCCGCTTGATCCTAGGAACCACAAGAAGCAATTGATCACTGGACCGTAGAGCACGGGAAGGGACATACGGCACAAACTTGTCTGCGAGATAAGAGGGACCCAAACCATGAAGACCTTTATGTACCGTGCAACAGATCTTAAAGGTGACTCTCTGCCGGATGGAGAGCCAATGAAGCCTGGCAAGAAGAGGTTTTGATGGTGTTCTGGGAGGAGCATTTACCACCAGCCTAGCTGCAGTGTTCTGCACAACCTGCAACCTGTCCAAATCCTCCTCATTGGCTGACAACAGGAGGCCATTACAATAGTCGAGACGACTGATAACCAGCGCCTGGACCAGGGTCTTTCTAATAGTGTCTGGAAGCAGAGGAAAAACTCGGCGTAGTAGCCCTATGTTCTCACTCTACATTAACAACTTAGACAAGGAATTAGGTAACCTTGGAGTAGATTCCCCCCAAGTAGGGTCCCGTTCTGTCCCAGTCCTGCTTTACGCGGATGACGCAGCGCTGTTAGCCCGCACCCCTAAGGGTCTTCATAGGCTGGTTGATGGGTTTGTCAGCTTTATGAATACACTAGACCTATCTGCACACCTGGATAAGTCTTACGTCATGCTGACAGGGGTCAAACCTTGCAAGACGTTCTCCTATAAGATAGGCACCCATAAACTAGGGCAGGTTCAGTCCTTCTCTTATTTAGGCGTGTTATTTGACGGATTATAATGCTTCAAACTTCTAGTGGAAAAACACTGTTCAAAATTGGTGGCCTCAACCGGGGCAATAATGAATTATGGCCGAGGCTGGGAAGGTGGTCGCCTGAACATGTCATGAACTTGTACAGATCGATCAGCTGCGCTAAAGCGGTTTATGGGTCAGAAGTATAGGGTTTCGCAAATATTCAACAGCTACAGGCAGAGGAAAACAAATATTTTAGAAAGGTACTTAAAACCCCACAAAGCATCCCTGCCCATATCATACACGAAGAATTAGATGCGGCATATATTGAAGACAAAATAAAGGTTTGACCTCTCATAGCCTGGCTGAAGAGCTGGACCAACTCTGAGGCAGATCTAAGCAGACAAATCATCACAGACTGCCTAAAAAGGGATAAAGGGATGAGTATTCCCTGGTTAGAATATGTAAAGGACACATTTGAGGGCATTGGCTGTAAGAACCTTTTTACCAATCCTGAAGATCTCACCGCCTATGATAAATTGAGAGTCAAACAAATCTTTGGGGAACGGGCAGCCGCATATAGGGCTGCCTCAGAAGAACGAAAACCAACAGTTGGTGCTTATAGATTATTGAAAACAGAGGGAGGAATGGAACCCTATCTTGCCCTCACGTACAATGCACAGGAGAGATTTTACAAGACTCGTTTTGGGCTCAACCTTCTACATCATATACTGGCTGATGCTCCAGGTTTTACTTTAACGGTTGAGCAGAAGGGCACCTGTGGCTGCGACAATAGGTCTCCGCAGGGCACTCTTCATTTTGTATTGTTATGCTCATTTTATACTCTACCCAGGCGCAAGTTTTTAGTGGGAATTAAAAAAAAGCAAAGTTTAAACCCGCCAAGGTAGCATTACTGTTTTTGCAAAAGGCTAATGTTCCCAACACCCTGTTCTGTATAAGGAATTGTATTAAGATCTCTGTTAGGATAAGAAACACAAGAGGGCGGTGCTGAATGTACTGTTCGCCAATTGTTTAATCATGGGCTAATGAATTGAATTTTTAGGATTTTTAACAGTTTGTATGTACTTTTATGGTATTTTTTAAATGCTGAATAAAGAAACATTGAATTGAATTCAATTGACTCCGTTTTTAAACCATCAGGGACAAAATATTACTTGTTTTTCTCATCCCATATCAACTCTCATGACATCACATCCTGTATCAGCTCTTTCACATCACACCCTGTATCCCCTCTCCGACATCACATCCTGTATCACCTCTTTCACATCACCTTCTGTATCAACTCTCTTGACATCACATCCTGTATCACCTCTTTCACATCACCTTCTGTATCAACTCTCTTGACATCACATCCTGTATCACCTCTTTCACATCACCTTCTGTATCAACTCTCTTGACATCACATCCTTTATCACCTCTTTCACATCACCTTCTGTATCAACTCTCTTGACATCACATCCTGTATCACCACTTTGTCATCACATCCTGTATCACCTCTCCTGACATCACATCCTGTATCATCACTTTGTAATCACATCCGGTATCACCTCTCCTGACATCACATCCTGTATCACCCTCTCATGACATCACATCCTTTATCACCTCTTTCACATCACACCCAGTATCACCTCTCCGACATCACATCCTGTATCACCTCTTTCACATCACCTTCTGTATCAACTCACTTGACATCACATCCTGTATCACCTCTTTCACATCACCTTCTGTATCAACTCTCTTGACATCACATCCTGTATTGCCTCTCAACTTTTCACATCCCATATCAACTCTCTTGGCATCACATCCTGTATCAACTCTCTTGAAATAACATCCTGTATCACCTCTCCTGACATCACATCCTGTATCAACTCTCTTGACATAACATCCTGTATCACCTCTCCTGACATCACATCCTGTATCACCTCTCTTGACATCACATCCTGTATCACCACTTTGTCATCACATCCTGTATCACCTCTCCTGACATCACATCCTGTATCATCACTTTGTAATCACATCCTGTATCACCTCTCCTGACATCACATCCTGTATCACCCTCTCATGACATCACATCCTTTATCACCTCTTTCACATCACACCCAGTATCACCTCTCCGACATCACATCCTGTATCACCTCTTCCACATCACCTTCTGTATCAACTCTCTTGACATCACATCCTGTATCACCTCTTTCACATCACCTTCTGTATCAACTCTCTTGACATCACATCCTGTATCACCTCTTTCACATCACCTTCTGTATCAACTCTCTTGACATCACATCCTTTATCACCTCTTTCACATCACCTTCTGTATCAACTCTCTTGACATCACATCCTGTATCACCACTTTGTCATCACATCCTGTATCACCTCTCCTGACATCACATCCTGTATCATCACTTTGTAATCACATCCTGTATCACCTCTCCTGACATCACATCCTGTATCACCCTCTCATGACATCACATCCTTTATCACCTCTTTCACATCACACCCAGTATCACCTCTCCGACATCACATCCTGTATCACCTCTTTCACATCACCTTCTGTATCAACTCACTTGACATCACATCCTGTATCACCTCTTTCACATCACCTTCTGTATCAACTCTCTTGACATCACATCCTGTATTGCCTCTCAACTTTTCACATCCCATATCAACTCTCTTGGCATCACATCCTGTATCAACTCTCTTGAAATAACATCCTGTATCACCTCTCCTGACATCACATCCTGTATCAACTCTCTTGACATAACATCCTGTATCACCTCTCCTGACATCACATCCTGTATCACCTCTCTTGACATCACATCCTGTATCACCACTTTGTCATCACATCCTGTATCACCTCTCCTGACATCACATCCTGTATCATCACTTTGTAATCACATCCTGTATCACCTCTCCTGACATCACATCCTGTATCACCCTCTCATGACATCACATCCTTTATCACCTCTTTCACATCACACCCAGTATCACCTCTCCGACATCACATCCTGTATCACCTCTTCCACATCACCTTCTGTATCAACTCTCTTGACATCACATCCTGTATCACCTCTTTCACATCACCTTCTGTATCAACTCTCTTGACATCACATCCTGTATTGCCTCTCAACGTTTCACATCCCATATCAACTCTCTTGGCATCACATCCTGTATCAACTCTCTTGAAATGACATCCTGTATCACCTCTCCTGACATCACTTCCTGTATCAACGCTCTTGACATAACATCCTGTATCACCTCTCCTGACATCACATCCTGTATCACCTCTCTTGACATCACATCCTGTATCACCACTTTGTCATCACATCCTGTATCACCTCTCCTGACATCACATCCTGTATCACCACTTTGACATCACATCCTGTATCACCTCTTTGACATCACATCCTGTATCACCTCTCCTGACATCACATCCTGTATCGCCACTTTGACATCACATCCTGTATCACCACTTTGACATCACATCCTGTATCACCTCTCCTGACATCACATCCTGTATCACCACTTTGGCATCACATACTGTATCAACTCTCTTGACATCACATCCTGTATCATCTCTCAACTTATGAAATCCCATATCAACTGCCTTGACCTCATATCCTGTATCACCTCTCAGCTTATCACATCCCGTATCACCTCTCATAACATCACAGTCCATATCACATCTGTGCTGCTCTCGCATCTTATGTCACCGGCACGTCCAATGTCACCTGTGCTGGTGACACATATCGACGGTATGGCACTCACATACTCTGAGAACACACCACGTCATTTCCGGTATAAGAAACCCCGTGCCACCTGCCTGGGACAGTCCATGCCATCTGTCAAGCCCATTCCCTGTTAGCTGAGCCCCTGCCACTTGCCCGGCTGGCACAGTCCAACCCACCTGCCCGGCTGGCACAGTCCATTCCACCTGCCCTGTTGGCACAGCCCATGCCACCGTCCGTGCCAACGCATCCCATTAGAGAATCGTTATCGCAGCAAGAGCTGAAGGAGGCCCACCCCCCTAGGAGGCTGGGTTTGGGGAGTCCGGGAGAGATGAAATGTTGGGGGGAAGAGATGAGACGTGCGCCCCCATTCACAGCCCCCATGCAGAGCACACCGGGAGGGGTTTGAAGAAAACTGCGCCAGGACTCTGCAGAGAGGCAAACAGAGGCGACAGAGGAGGAAGAAAGGGTGCTCCCAGCTCTCGAGGTGTCATCAGCACCTCGTGTGTCCAACGCCGGGCTCTGGCCCCCCCACTCCAGCCGCCACAAGGACGCGTTCATGGGGGGAGCCTGCGCCCAGGGGTGCCCTCCCCGCGCACCTCCTTGGGGCCTCCTATAGGTACCCAATATGGAAAGCGAAGCCTGAACATTCCCGACTCACAAAAAGGGTCAGCAGCACTTGGCCAAACATCATTTTCTGTCATTTTGTAAACCGCAGGGGTTGCGACTGCACAGTGGCTACGTACATGAGTCAACGTCTTGACGAAAACAGACTGGCATGGAAGGAAAGTGAATGCATTCTTACAACAGATGTGACTTTATATATTGAACTGAATCAGGCAGCGTGCATTGTGAACACGCTCGAGGGGGATACGTGAAGGAAGCACAGAAGAGGCATAAATAGAGCATTAGACCTGCGCATACAGGAAAGGCCAGATTGTGAATTTAAGGATCCGTCCAATAATGACTGACCCTGAGCCACTCACAGGTCATTCGTGGACACTGAGGGCAGAATAATCAATATTTCGCACAATGCAGCAAAGCAACTCCCTGCGCTGCTTGAAAGGAAGAGGGCGGAATGCGCTGTATTTACCAATACATGGTGCATTCCAGCTCTCGGCCTATCCTGGCATAGATACTTTGTGCCAACGCAGGCACCCTTGTGCCAGGCTGCTTGCGTTGCAGACTGGACTGTTTTACGCAGGAAGGGGCACCTTCTTGCACAAAAACAACCCTTTAAGGCTTCTTCCACTTTTTAAGTGTGCTGCATAAGAGGCAATAATGAGGAGATATACCGCGATTTCTCCTGACTGTGCCTTCCTTGGGAAGACATGGCATTCCGATGCATTCCAGGTTTATCAGTGTTGGAAAATCAAGGAATGCACCTAAATCCATGTTTGAATGTATGGGAACAACCAAGCTCCACCTTTACCAAGCAACGTGGGTGGCATCGCTTCGCTCGGTAAATCTGACTTAACACCTTGGGTGCTCATGGCGAGCTCAGCCCGTCATGACCGCCGCGGCGCTCCCACGCAGGGATAATTCCACTGCTGTACTGAGCGTTCTAAGAAACGGGTGTGGTCATGACAAGCTCAGCTCGTCATGAGGCAGCTCGTCATGAGGCAGCTCGTCATGAGGCACAGTGGCGCTGTGCTCATGACGAGCTGAGCTCGTCAAGACCGCTGTGGCGCTCCCACGCAGGGATAATTCCCCTGCTGTGCTGAGCGTTCTAAGAAACTAGCGTGGTCATGACGAGCTGAGCTCGTCATGAGCACAGCGCCAATATGCAGCAGCTCGTCACGAGCACCGCGACGCTGCGCGCAGCCCCCCTCCCCCACTACACCACAAGGGAACTAGCCCCACAGGGGAGGGGTCCTCGTGACACCCTGCGTGACGCACGGGCAAGGCAATTCTTTGATGAATCTGACCTTGAGTCTTGTAATGCAAGGTGCAGATCACAATCTGATGAGAATATTACGTTTTACTTGTTTAGCTGTTATCTTTTGATTTATAAACAATTAATAATCTTAAAATAAGTCAAAACTTATTGTGTAATTTCCAGATTTCATTCCATTCTCAATCATGGTGAAGCTTGCGTGACATTTGTATTATGCCTGTCAAATTTATGAAATTTGAATTGTTTGTATTTTATGAAATTTGTACAATTTTGTGAATTTTAAGGATGCAAAAGTTCACATTTTTTTTCAAGCAGGGGAGTAGGCTGAGCAGATATTATCTTAAAGGAGATGTTTGCTCCTCAAACCAGTCCACTTGGTGTTATCTCGTGTGACTTATGATCCCATGTTAGATTTTCACTTAAGATTATGGGTCGCGCGAAACTACTGTAACGCGGAGTTCCGACCACATTCCAGCAATCGCCACGTGGCAAAAAATGTGCCTGCGAGGCTTCAGAAAGGCATACGCAAGGGGTGTTTGGTGTCCCCTAGAGCCATTTTCTAATACCAGCGGTCATGGCGGTCGCGGTCAGAAAATACTTCACAAGTAGATTTGCTCACGCTGAGTAGATCTAATTGAACAGCAGCAAAATCAACTCGAGTGGCCACACGCTCTACTTCACAGCATGGTGACGCTTGCGCTGATGTTTCAGTGCTGCTCGCGCTACTGGTGCTGAATTGAAGCGCAAGCAGTGCGGTGTGTATAGTTTGCGCGTGTTGGCATGAATCTACTGAATCTTGCAGAGTTTTTATGTAACACCACGGAATTCCACAGCGTGAAATTTCATGAGTTCCAACCACTCCTACTTAAGATACCATAAGGTGAAAATCACAAAATGTGAATAAAGTTTGTAAAATGTTGCAAACTTCTAGTTAGGGCCTCTGTGCAGGCAGGACACATGGTCTACCTGACAGAAGGCCTGTCTTATGAACCGGCAAAGAAGGAGCCCGCAAAGTGCAAACCACAAACCACTGAAGACCAAATATACCCTGTGCAGCAAAAAGAACCCTTCATTATGAGATATAGGTGCTTAACAGCATAGATTAATGAACAGTGAGTACCGGACTACGGGCAGTGCACGTAGGCGTGGGTACAGGAGCGCCTGTACCCTAGGTGCCAACTACCCATAAAACAGGATATTTGTTGCCAGCTGTGGATCACGAGGCCACATATTCACCACAAAGGGAGATTCTTCGGCCCTGTACGCGGAGGCTCCCTTACTTTGCTCATATACTAGACTAACTTTTGGTTCCCTGAATAACTTCGAAAGGCCAATTTTTGAGCTTTGCGTTGTCCATGTCAGAGTCTGTGGTCATTCTGACCCTGTCTTTGGTCTTAGAGATCTGAAACCTCCTGCATATGGTTTTTAACAAAGTCATGGTGGATTCATTTTCAAGGGATTTTGACTCCCCTCCGTGCCAAGGGCCATGTGAAGGCTTTTGGACTTGCGAAAAAGGCCTCGGATGTCTACCCTGGTGTGAGCTCTGTATTCACAACAAGAAGTTTAGTTATCTATTATAAATACATCTTTGTTGAATCTTGATGAAACCTATAAACATTTCATGTAGTAATACAACCAGTCAAAAGTGTGGTTTAATGCCTGTATCTGCGCGCTTATATTCCTATGTAGTGCAGGAACGTCATCATACAGGGGTCAGCATCACGGGGTTAGCCTAGCGCCTTGAATAGCCATTTAAAAAGCAAGTTGGCACTTTGGACCACACAGAGGGACGCCAGAGCCCACCGGAAGCTGGCCCCTTCTTTCAGACACACCGACACTTCTCAGGGCACAGCTCCCACTGAAGCTGGCATAGTCAGGGGCGAGGGGGGTGCACATTTCCGTTCTCCAGCTCTGCCCACTCAGCCTTGCACCCACTGGTTCGGTACAGGTCTGTGAACAGAGTGAACGGGCAGCTCCGCTCCCAGAGCCAGTCCAGGCTTTGTGGGCAGCCAATGAATATTCAAGCTAATCCCTGGGCTTATTCAAAGCAGATGGTAAGTATGCTAATTAGTCTCATTAATATGCATTCCCCATAGCCTCAAACCTGAAGAATTTACAGCACGCAAAGGAGGATGTCTAATATCAGAACATTTCCACGTCGGGGGCCCCGCCCCAGGACTGCCCAGCCAGGAGAAACTCCTAAACTCACTTTAATAGGGATTTGTGGGGGAGAAAAGGAGGGGCTGTGGTGGGGGCAGGGGGTCTCCCTGTAAAAATCTGATCACATGTGGCATGGAGGGGCCCCTCCCCCAGTGTTCAACTACTGAGTCATTCATCCCTGAGCCGCCTCATCTGACGTGTACCCTGCGGGACCCTCAGTCTATGAGCGCCCTCCGTTTCCCAAACACTATGTCCCCCCCCCTCGTCCCTCTCTACCTGCGTAAAGCCTGCAGGCCCCTCACTTGCGCGCAGTTCATGTCTGTCAACTAACAAGCGTCAGGGCCCAGAGCTTTACTCCGACGCGCTGTGAAGGTCCAGTTTCGAGGACCAAGGCTTTGCATCTTGCATCCACGTGCAATGGGCACTCCCTGCCCCTTGCCTGACTCTTGCATGTTCTTTTCATATCTGCTTTCCTCCATTGTGAATATTTGTTGTCTTTTTCGTCCTCCTTCATTCTCTCGTTTGTATTTTTCTCCTTCTTGCTCTGGTACAAAGATTGTTGAAGAAAAACAAGTGCCGCTCCCCAAAAATGAGTGCTGGTGCCCCCCCCTGCAACCCCAGTTTAAGCCTGCCCATGAGCTCCTCGCATACGGGCTTATTCATGAGAGACTTGACTGCCGGAGCGTCACTCTTTGGATGCTCCGGTGGCGCAGGCCTCTCAGTCATATTATTGAGGTGACGCAAAGCTGCCTTTCATGGCTTTGAGTGGAGTGAGACAAAGCCGCGCAACTCGCTGCCGTGCCTCACTCTGCGCCCAGGAGGCGCTCCATGTGCGTTACGGTGGGTGTTCCTGTAATGGTGGACTCCGCTCGCGTTGCCGTCTTCTCGTGGGTTTGGCTCGTGGGTTCGATCCCTGTCCACCTCACGAGCCAAAGCCCGAGCCTAGTGTGTTTACTTTTGAGTAGATGTATACACGCGCCACGGCCGTGTATACTCCTGTTGTATTTTGAATTACTTCCCTCGCGCATGGACGGCTGAGTCTTTCCGTTTGCCATTGTAACCACCGGCTTCACGGAGACCAGACGTCCATGACGGGTGGAGTCATCTTTGAGAAGAATAAATTCTCTTACCTAAATCTACTGCCTCATCCATTCTTATAACATATTTTGGCGACGATCGGGAGACTCCACCCCACCCACGCTGACCTTTTCTTTCGGATTCAGCTCTTCGTCAATTTCGTGTGATGTCATTGGTCGGATGAAACTACCAATCAACGGAGTCGCCTTTCCTAATTTCGTCTATAAGCGACTCCTATTGGATTACAATCACGAACCTCATTGGATGTTGCAGGAACAACAACTTTATTGAGGTATCGGTGAGAAAACTGAAGACACGACAAGGTACTGTGTTGGCTGAAAGTTGTTATTTATTGAGCGCAACCTTAACGATACGCTCGTTGTCATCGAAAACATTGCGTGTCACTACAGCGACACGCACGCTTTCGACATTCAACGATTTTAACATTTAATTACTCAAACAGTTAATCTTCGCGTATCTCACCCAACGACACGCACGTTATTGATGGAACTAAATATTTTCATTGCGTGTCGTCTTCAACGATACGCACGTTGTTTATTACTCATTTAACTATTGTGTCTTACAGCAGCGACACACACGCTTTCAGCATTTAATCACACAGTTGTGCACCGCGTACCACAGCGATACGCACGCTTTTTCATCTCAGAAATCGCATATCTACAGCAAAGCATTCGTGTTTAAAGTTGCATATTTACAACAAAACGTTTGTGTTTAAAGTTTTAATCTTCTTTGCTAAGCTTTAGTATTACTTAAATACCTATATTTCTGTCAAAGTTGTTAACCTTTTCACTTTAACATAAGCAACCAACATGGCTAACAATCAGTGGCACCAGATTACTCAACCCCCACCGTTCTTAGACAAACCTGGCACTCCAGACATAATTTGGTCTGAGTGGTTTGGGTTATTTGAGAACCATTTAGTGGCTATAGATGCTGCTGATTATTCTGATAAAAGAAAGTTCGCTATTCTTTTTGGTTGTCTAGGGCAAGCTGGTCAACGAATATTTAAAAGTATTGTTCCTATTGCACCACCCATTTCCCTAGATGAAAGTGGGGATAATCTTTGGAACGTTTACATTGAAGCCATTGCAAGGTTAAAAAAACAATTTTGTGATGAACCTAACATTATGTTAGAGAGACACAACTTCTATGCCAGGAAACAAAAGGATGACGAGAAGGTGGAAGAGTACATCGCTGCACTCAGAGTTTTAGCAATTACTTGCAATTTCGAACCTTCTCCTGATAAATTTATTAGAGACCAGTTTGTATTTAATTGTGCATCAAGGAAGATTAAACAAAGAATTTTGGGATGCAAGAATCCTTCTTTAAGTGAAGTCATAGACCTGGCCCTTAGCATTGAACGGTCAACATTAACCAGCAAAGTTGTTATGGAACAACCTAAACAAGGCATTAATGCTATAGATTGCTATGACTCTGATGAAGGAGAAACCCTCTGTGCCATTGCTAATAAAGGCAGAGTTCAACCCAATAAATTTAACCAAAGAAAAAAAACTTACTTTTGTTATAGGTGCGGTTCAAAGGATCACATTGGGAACGCCCCAAATTGTCCTGCTCTCAAGAAGCGGTGTTCTATTTGTAAAAAAATTGGACATTTTCAGGGGGTTTGCAGATTCGCGAAGAAACCCTCCAATGTTAATATGGTGGACTTTGATACATGTACTGAATCTTTTAAAAACATTATTGTAACTCTTGATGCTAATGGTGACATTGATTCTATTAAGGGTCCACTATGTGCAGCTATTATTGATAATGTACACCTTCAAGTCATGGCGGATTCAGGCTCCCCATACACTATCCTTAGAGATTCAACTTTTTACGATAAATGGGACAAAAGAGTCGAACTGATTGAATCTGATGTTAATCCACTAGCATTTGGGGAGAAGAATATTAACATGCTAGGATATTTTGAAGGATTAGTCCAATGCCTGGGGAGAGAAACCGTCACTAAAATTTATGTAGCAGAAAAAGGCAAAGACATCGTGGGCTGGAAAGACTTAGCTTTGATGGGTCTTTATTTAGTTCCAGGTGATGAGAACCCCATTAAAGTTGGAAAGTTACCTACTTTTAAAACTAATTTACCCGTTGCTGTAATTGATGATCATAACACAAAGATTCAGGAAATTTTGGCAGAATTTAAACCAGTGTTCATGGAAACGGTAGGGAGTGTCAAAGGATTTGAGCATAAGATCAGACTGTTACCCGGGGCACAACCAGTTAGTCATAAAGTTAGAGCTGTCCCACTGAGTGTCAGATCTGAATTAAAAATAATGTTGGATGGTTTGTGTAAACAAGGTATCATTTCCCCCATCAATTCTTCACAATGGGTCGCACCAATTGTAGTCGCACGCAAAAAGACTGGGGAAATTAGATTATGTGCGGACTTACGCTCATTAAATAAGAACATTATTGTGGACTGCCACCCACTACCAAGAATCCATGAGCTTCTGGCTAACATAGGCGACGCTAAATGGTTCTCTTTGATCGATCTGAGGTCAGCGTACCATCAGGTGTCTTTAGCGAAGGAATCCCAAGAACTTACCTCTTTTATTACTCCTTTCGGAGCTTTTAAATTCCTTCGCCTCCCCTTTGGGTTAGCGTCTGCTGGAAGTGTTTTCCAGAAACTGATGGATGTGATGTTTCAAGGCATAGCGGGTGTGCAGGCATACCTTGATGACATCCTGATTTTTGCCAAATCATTAAACGAACACGACGTTATTCTTAGGAATGTACTTTCAATTTTAATGTCAAGGAACATGACTGTTCGCGCAGACAAATGTAAGTTTGCTGTTAACAAGATTGATTATCTAGGGCATACAGTATCGGACCAAGGTATCACTCCCAAATTTTCAGTCGTTAGAGCCATAGAAGACGCAAAGCCTCCTCCTGATAAGGATGCTTTGCGATCCTTCCTAGGACTTGCAGAATATTATGCAAGGTTTGTCCAGTCGTATTCCCAAATAGTGGAACCTTTGAGAAAACTTTTGAGGAAAGGGTCTAGTTTCATTTGGACGCAAGAGTTGGACAAGGTTTTTTGTGAGATCAAGAAGATGATTGTTTCTGCTAAAGCCATACATGCCTTCAGAGAAGATGCCACTTCAGTTATCACGGTAGATGCGAGTATCTCTGGTCTAGGGGCAGTCCTTACACAGAAGGTGAATGGTCAGGAACAAACTGTGGCGTTTGCGTCTAGAGCACTTAAAGAGTTCGAACAGAGGTACAGCACTATCGAAAGGGAAGCCTTAGCTTGCGCTTGGGCGGTCCACAAGTTTAAAATGTACATTTGGGGGAGGAGATTTGAATTGGTCACTGATCACAAGCCACTAATTTACATTTTTGACAAATCCAGTTCAGCGTCCATGTCAGCTCGTCTGATGAGGTTAGTCTCTAAATTACAAGAGTTCAATTTTTCTGTTAGGCATATAGTCGGTGGCAAGAATTTTCGGGCTGATTGCCTATCTAGAATGGCTATGGAGAAGGACGATGAGGAGGATTTTCTTGTAGAGGACGTCGAATGTGTTACCTTTGTGGATGCTGTAGATGAGATTAGTGACGTGATTTCTGAAGGCGATTGGAAGGAAGCCACTGCTTTAGATAATGTGTTGTTAAAGGTGATAGAATTTACCACACGGTGTTGGCCTGAACCAAGAAGTCTGAATGGCGATCTACGCAGTTTTGCTCAAATTTCTGAGGAACTGTCCGTTGAGAACGATGTAGTACGAAGAGGTGAGAAATTTGTCCCTCCTTTTAAACTGAGGGAGTCTATTATTAATAAGGCTCATCAAGGACATCTGGGGTCAACTAAAACCTCTATGCGCATTAAGCAACACTATTGGTGGCCCTCAATTGATGTCCAAGTTAAAAATTTGATTGACTCGTGCCCGGAGTGTTTATTATCCGATAAACATTGGCGCACACTGAAAGTTCCCCTGCACCCCACGGATTTCCCTAGCTCTCCCTGGGAAAAAGTCGGGGTAGACTTTTCGGGACCTTATTCCATTCTCCAGCAGGAGAATAAGTACATTATTCTTTTGGTGGACTATTTTTCAAAGTGGATGTACTTTGATTTTGTTAAGACCCCTGATACAGATTCCACAATAACCTTTCTCAAGAGGGTGTTTGATTTGGAAGGTTCTCCCAAGTTCGTTGTCACAGACAACGGAACTCATTTCGTTTCGGATAAAATGTCAAAGTTTTTGAAACAATTAGACATCAAACAACTCAAAGTATCCCTTTATTCACCAGCTTCGAATGGTCTTGTCGAGAGGGGGAATAAAGTGATCAAAGAGGGTGTTCAGACAGCGATCTCTTGTGGTTACAATGTGGTTGAATTTATAAAGCAAAAAGTATGGCACTATAATACTTCCCCTCATTGCGTGACTGGGGTCTCCCCGTTTTCCTTACTGAGAGGTAGAGAGAATCGTTCAGTCCTATTTCCTTCCTGGCTGCATCAGGACTCCGCTGGTAAATCCATTGATTTGGATTCTGTTAGAAAATCTGTTCTGGAAAAACAGAGCCAAATGAAATTACAGTTTGATGGTACCTCAGATGGTAAATTGGTGGACCTGCTAGTTGGTGATTGGGTTTTAATCAAGAATCCAGGTAGGGTAGTCAAAGGACGCTCAAAATTTTTTGCACCCATCCAGGTAATTAAAGTGAGTAAGGGGGCAGCCTTTTTGGGGAAAAAGGGTTGGTGGAACAAACGCCAGCTTGTGAAAGTCTCTGATCACCAAGCAGAGATTATCAAAGGAAAGAAACATGATGGTAACTCCGGTAATTTGGATTGGAGTTTTTGGATGAGTACCCCTTCTGTTTCTGGCGTTCCTAGCCATTCCTTCCAACAACCCCCTCAGTCTTCAGAGCAGTCTTCAGGGGAGACTTCTCGGGATCCTCCAAACGTTGTTGTTACCCAGAATGTCCCTGCTCACACAAAAGTTTCTTCTTTCGGCAGACACATCAGGGTCCCTGAGAGATATAACGAGTTCATTAAATTTTAAGCATTTGTATTACCTGTATTTAGATCCATTTTACTGCATATGTTTTCTCTTTCCGTTGTTATTGGCTGTTGTAAGGGGGAAGGTGGTGTAATGGCGGACTCCGCTCGCGTTGCCGTCTTCTCGTGGGTTTGGCTCGTGGGTTCGATCCCTGTCCACCTCACGAGCCAAAGCCCGAGCCTAGTGTGTTTACTTTTGAGTAGATGTATACACGCGCCACGGCCGTGTATACTCCTGTTGTATTTTGAATTACTTCCCTCGCGCATGGACGGCTGAGTCTTTCCGTTTGCCATTGTAACCACCGGCTTCACGGAGACCAGACGTCCATGACGGGTGGAGTCATCTTTGAGAAGAATAAATTCTCTTACCTAAATCTACTGCCTCATCCATTCTTATAACAGTTCCCATGCAACGCCCATAGATTCTGACACATTTGCCAGAATTACTTAATCAGGGGCCTCTCAACCAGTCAGAGCAACACTGGAGTGATCACACACGGGTCTCACAACCGGTCAGGGCAACACTGGAGTGAACACACATGGGTCTCACAACCGGTCAGGGCCATCCTAAGGTAACACACAAAGACCTCACAACCAGCGAGAGCCACTCCGGGCTGTACAGTCGGAGGGTCCCTCATTCAATCAGAGCCACTCCGGGGTGTACACAAGGGGCCTCTCAACCAATCAGAGCCGCACTGGGGTGTACACACGGGGCCTCTCAACCAATCAGAGCTGCACTGGGGTGTACACACGGGGCCTCTCAACCAGTTAGAGCAACACTGAAGTGAACGCACAGGGGCCCTGCAACCACTGAGGGCCACACTGATGTGAACACATATGGGCCCCAAAACTGGTCAGGGCTATACTGGGGTAACACACAGAGGTCACACAACCAGTGAGAGCCCCACTAGGGGGGAGCACAGTCAGAGGGTCCCTCAGCCAATCAGAGCCACACTGGGGTTTACACACCAGGACCCCTCAACTAGTCAGGGCCACACTCAGGTTTGCACACAGGGCCCCACCAACCAGTCAGAAGCATACTTGGGTGTACACACAGGGGCCTCTCAACCAGGCAAAGCAACACTCAGGTGTACACCCAGGGACCCCTCAACCAGTCTGCACCCAGGGGGTGTACAAACAGGGCTGCACTCGGGGGTACACCCAGGTTGTGGGGGTGTCGGTGAGTCTGCTTGAAATTGAGGGGTTGGGCTGTGAATTGTGTGAAAGGTTAGACTTGTTGTGCATTATATAGAGTGTGGTGGAGTGGCTTTCTTTGTTACGTATGTTGAAGGTGGAAGGTGTATAGGTAAGGCAGCAAGTCACAGGCCAACCACAGCAAGCTGCTGACCCAAAGTGGCACGTCACAGGGAAACCACAGCATGCCACAGTATACCCATAGTATGCCACTGAGGCAAAGCAGCAAGACACGGGGTAACCACAGCATGCCACTGATCCAAGGTAGTAAGTCACAGGGCTACCACAGCATACCACAGCATAACACCAAGGCAGCAAGTCACAGGCCAACCACAGCAAGCTGCTGACCCAAGGTAGCAAGTCACAGGGAAACCACAGCATGTCACAGTAATACGTTTGCATGCCACCGAGCCAACACAGCAAGTCACAGGGCTACCACAGAATACCACAGAATACAGCTGAGACAATGCGGCAAGTCACAGGGTAACCACAGCATGTCACAGTGTTAACACTGCCAGGGATGTCTCTAGGGTGGTGCAACAGATGCAGATGAACCGGGCGCCAACTTGTAGGAGGGGGTGTTGTGTTTAAAATAACTCAGTTTTAAAGCACGTGTGTCAGAGTTCCTTGTGCATCCAGCAGTTTTCAGGCAACAATGAAATGTCAAGATAACCCTGGTGATTAATGTTCCTGCCGGACAGATCAGAGGTTTGACTAGTGGCAGTTTTGTAGCACAGAGGGTTAATGTGCCTGCTGCATAGAGTGTGTACCAGGCAGATCATTGTGCTGCAGCCCCCTCCCTCAACACGGGCAGCGATTGGACACCGGTGGGGCTGTGTCCCAGAAGGCACTCTGTGTACATCCAGGGCATGCATCCAATTTGACTGCGATGCCCCGCCCATAAAGGGGCCCCGTTTCGGAGCTCCCAGCCGACGCCTCGCAGGGACGCTGCCCTATTGCTCCCACTGCACTGTGCCAGTGGCGTCTTCTTTTCCTTCCCTCCATCTCCATTGCAAATAGGGATCAGCTGTTTTTAGCTCTGGGAGTTTTGCGGCTTGCTTGTCTTGTTGGTAAATAACCTTCTTTCTTCAGGTTGAGTGCCATTGTCATATTGCATCTATTGGCTTTGCAGGTGAGGTCATGAGGGAGGGGGGGGTCAATTAGGCACTACCTTTTCTTACATTTTGCACGACAGGAGGGTCATGGGCCCCTCCCAGGGGGGGCTGGCAGGAGGCCGAATAGAGGACCCAGGAGAGCTGGGGTTGCGAGCAATCGCTGGCATCTGGCCCTTCTGGCTCACCACCCACACATGTGCCATGAGCATGAGGCTGGCACTGGCCCTGGGGGGAGTGATGGGTGTGAGGGCCGTGCCTGAGGTGATATAGCAAAGATTTTGTGTGTACCTCATTCAGACCAATCACCCCCCATAACAAAGTAATATATTAATTTTGATGGCTGTGTATTAACCAAACACACACATGACATGTGGGAAAAGCTCTGCATTAACAGGTTTTGATTAACATATTAATTAACGGTGTAAAACGCATGTTTAATATATTTTGCGCATTTGAGTCGTGTAATAGTGCACGTCTATGTTGTAGTTACATTATGCATTACATGCTGCTTTTTTCCTTCATTTTAATGGCTTGCAGTGCGATGCTTTCCTGCTAGCTAACAGCTTTTAGGGGATACATATTAGTACTGGCAGGTGGGGGGACAGAAAACACTTATTTTCTGTGTATTCACATTTCTTTGTGTGTTTATTGTAGCTTTGGCTGGTGGCCAGTTCCAACATGGCTTCGTTTCTCCCGGCTCTGCGCAGGGCAGGTGGGCCCCTTGCACAGGTGCACCCTTGTGTGGGGTCCAACCCTCAGGAGGGACCCGCCACAGGTCATTGGGTGGAAAGGCCGGGCCTGGACCGCGGAGGCATCGTGAGAGCCAATCACGAGGGGCATAGATTGAGAAACGCAGGAACGTGTCTAGATAGCGGTAGGAAGACGGCATCTAGGGTCTCTGTTAAGGTCAGGAATGCGTCACCGTGTGTTGGTAAACTTGTAAATAATAAAGGTTACTGCTTATGAAATAGTAGAAATGATGTGTGTTTGTCTTTTAATAATGTTTGTAATAAAATACGGCCGGGTTTACGACCCCTGACCCAAATCATTCAAACTTCATGTCTTGAGGGGTTGGGGGAGGGGGGCACATGGAGGCGGCTGGAGGTGGGGTTGGAGCGGAAGGGATCGCGATGCCGGTCATGTGTCGATCCTGCTGCCTCCTCCTGTCTGCTCAGGCATGTCTTGCTTGCCTAGTGCTTTTGCTGCTGCGTTCCTGCCTCCTGGCCCGTGTCAGCGTCTCTGCTGTTTCGTGTCCGCCTGTCTGTTAGTCTGTCTTCTGCCTGCTGAAGCATATCCGGCTGCCCGGCTACCCATGCCCGCCTCTTCGCTGAGCTCTGCCTGCTGATGCCTGTCTGGCTTCCTTCCCATCTTATCTGTTGCTGCCTGTTAGCCAACTGCCAGTCACCCACACCTGCCTGTCGCTAGACAACCTATCGGCCTGTGCACCCGGTGATGTGTTCAGTCACAGCTGCATTCTTCAAAGATACAGACATGGCGACCCCCACCAACCGTGGCGCACGTGGGGGTGTGGAGTCGAGAACCCCCATTTACAAGGCAACAGAATGTTTACTTTTTTGCCAAAAGGTATCAGTAGCTCCATCAATCATCTGCTCTAAGATATTGGTTACAGTATAATGTGAGTATGTTTGTATGTATGTATGTGTGCATGTATATATGTTTGTATGAATGAATGTTTGTATAAATGCTTGTATGTATATATGTTTGTATGAATGTATGTTTGTATGTATGTATGTATGTTTGTATGAATATATGCGTGTACGAATGTATGCATGTTTGTAATAACGTATGTTTGTATGTGTTTGTATGTATGTATTTTGTATGAATGTATGTTTGTATGTATGTATGTTTGTATGTATATATGTATGTTTGTATGAATATATGTTTGTATGAATGTATGATTGTATGTATTTTTGCATGAATATGTGTTTGTATGAATTTATGATTGTATGTATGTGCATGAATGTATGTTTGTATGTTTGTTTGTATGTATGTTTGTATGAATGTATGTTTGTATGTATGTTTGTAAGTATATATGTTTGTATGAATATATGTTTGTATGAATGTTTGTATGTGTGTATATTTGTATGAATGTATGTTTGTGTGTATGCATGTTTGTATGAATGTATGTTTGTATGTATGTTTGTTTTTATGTATGTTTGTATGAACGTATGTTTGTATGAACGTATGTGTGTTAGTATGCATGTATGTATGTATGAATGCATGTTTGTATGTATGTTTGTGTGTATGTATGTTTGTATGAATGTATGTATGTTTGTTTGTGTGTATGTATGTTTGTCTGAATGCATGTTTTATGTATGTTTGTTTGTATGAATGGTTGTATGAATGTATGTTTGTATGTTTGTTTGTGTGTATTATATGTTTGTATGAATATGTTTGTATGTATGTTTGTTGGTATGTATGTTTGTATGAATGTATGTTTGTATGTATGTTTTGTATGAATGTATGTTTGTATGTATGTTTGTTTGTTTGTATGTATGTTTGTATGAACATATATTTGTATGTATGTATGTTTGTATGAATGCATGTTTGTATGAATGTATGTTTATATGTATGTTTGTTTGTATGTATGTTTGTATGAATGTATATTTGTATGTATGTATGTATGTGTGTTTGTATGAAAGTATGTTTGTATGTATGTATGTATGTTTGTATGAATGTATGTTTGTATGTATGTTTGTTTGTATGTATGTTTGTATGAATGTATGTATGTTTGTTCGTGGGAATGTGTGTTTGTATGAATGTATATTTGTATGTATGTATGTGTGATTGTATGAATGTATGTTTGTATGTTTGTTTGTTTGTGGGAATGTATGTTTGTATGAATGTATATTTGTATGTATGTATGTGTGTTTGTATGAATGTATATGGCTTTTCAAACCTAACCAAATGGCTGCGGAGAGCTGTACATGGTCACAGACAGGCTTTAAGTCAGCAGGTGGTCGGAGCGGGAGCAGGAGGTGAATGGTTAACCTATTGTGATGTTGTGTTCCTTACAGAGGTGAGGCTTCAACTCTTTCCTATATCAGTCAGAGATTTGTACAGAGCGGCAAATCACCGGGACGGTCTCAAGCCGCTGGAGTTGCCGCTAGCGTCATAGTGATGGAGTTGCTGCTAGCGTCATAGTGATGGAGTTGCCGCTAGCGTCACAGTGATGCATTCATTTGAGCATCCGGCTCTTGCGTCCTTTCCTGAGCGGCCGGAGCGATGGGATGGTCCTAAGAGGCAGGGGAAGGTTGTTCCAAGCTTATGCCAGCAGGAGTGAGAAGGAGCGCCCTCCACCGTTGCTTCTGTGTCTGAGAGGAAGAGAGAGGTGGATCTTTGGTGTCTAGTTGGTTGGTGTAAAGTCTTGCATTTGTTGATGGACGCTGGCCGTTCCTTGTGCCGCACTTTGTATGCCTGGGTCAGCATCTTGAGCTGGCATCTCTTCTGACTCGGGAGCCAGTGTAGCTTCTTGAGGTGTGGCGTGATGTGGGTTTGTCTGTAGAGGTTGAGGATGCGTCTTGCCGCTGAGTTTTGAATTGTATGTAATCTCCTCAGGAGGCGTGCCGTGATTCCTACATAAAGTATGTTCCCGTAGTCCAGCCTGCTGGTGACGAGGGCCACATGACGGTCCTTCTGGCGTTGACTCAGAGCCACCAGAAAACCGTGCGGAGCATGAGTAGGGTGTGGAGGCAGGCGTATGAGACTGGGTTTACTTGTTTTTTCATGGAAAGCTTGCTGCCCAGGAGGATGACAAGGTTGCGTGCATGGTCTGTCGGGGCTGGGGATGGGGCTGGGGCTGGGGGTGGGGATGGGCCGAGTTCTGCATTTAAACTCCAAACAGTTGTCCTTCATCCAGTCAGAGACGTTTATCATACACCTTTGGAAGCTATCTCTGGTGCTGGAGGGGTCTTCTGACAGTGAGAGGATGAGCTGTGTGTTGTTGGCGTAGGAATTGATGTGGAGGCCATGTGCTCTGACGGTGCTGGCCGGGGGTGGGGGGGGGGGGGGGGGGTTGTACGTGTTGAAGAGGGTGGGGCTGAGGGCCGATCCTTGTTGAACGCTGCAGGTAATCTTCTTGGGTTCTGATGTGATAAGTGGGAGGGTGATTATCGGCGTTCTTCCAGTGAGGTATGTGGTGATCCATTTGCGGGCGTCTCACTGGTTTCTAAGTCTTTTGATTAAGATCTGATGTTGCAGGCGTCCGACAGGACCAGGCGGATGAGGGCTGCCGTTTCACTGCAGTGCAGGAGGCCCGGATGTTGTCAGTGGCCGTGATCAGGGCTGTCGCGGTGCTGTAGTTGGCTTGGATCTGAATTGAGAGGGTCCGGGGTGTTGTTGTGTTCCAGGTGTATGATTAGTTGCTGGTTGATGGTCTTCTCGAGAACCTTTGCTGGAAATGGCAGCAAGGAGATGGGCCGGTAGTTCTTTGGGTCTGCTGGGTCGGCGGATGATTGGAGCGCCGTTGAGGCATTCCTCGCTGCGGGTTGGATGGAGAGCTTGGCTGTGGGAGGAGCCTGGACGGTTGACGATGCAGCGGGTTTTGAAGATGGTGCCGCTAGTGAGGACAGCCAATGGAGTTCCATCAGAGTGGGGGGGTTTGATCAGATTTCTTCAGGCCCTGGAGGAGACATGTAATATGTCTCAAGGGATGTCATTGTGGGGTCTGGGATGCCAGGGGGCAGAGCAGCGCTGCCATCCAGATTCAAGACTATGAGGGCGTGAACAGTGTGAATGCCAGGCTCTTTACCAGGGCCGGCCGGGTGCCCCCCTGCAGGAGTCCTACCCTCTACCGCTTTCCACCCAGAGCACCAATGACAAGGGAGACGAGCCAACCAACCATGCTGCAGGACACGCCCCCTGCATGAGCCCCATGCCAAGTGGCCGCTGCCGCGAGGCGTCACCAAAGCGCGCCACCCCCTTGGCCACACTTGAAAACAAGGGGCCTTGAAGCCATTCATGAAGGCGGGCAGCGCTGTGTGAACGGCAGGGAGCCCTAGCCAGCTAGGCTCCCACCCTCACCAGCTCCCAGGCCCCCTCCTGCCCTGAAGCCCCTCTCTGCACTGCATGGCACAGGTGGCATGAAGACGACGCCAGCCTACAATTCACAAATGAATATTGATTCGAAAAAGGCCACAAATAAAAGCGTTTGCACTGCTCTTGGCAACAGCTCAGCAGGCAAAGAAAGTTGTTTTTAATAAAAAAATAACTAAAATCCAGAACAAGATAACAAATATTTGAGTGTCCCGCGCGTATTAAAACATCTATTTTCTTCGTACATGAGCCTGGAAGCAATTAATCAAACATTTTTGAAGGGGATCTGTAATGCCCATCGCAGCAGGAACTTGCCCTGTGAGGAAAGCCCTCTCGATCCAAGGCCGCGTCCACACAGCTTCTCTTTTAAGACTCGGGGCGAGGAGGGGGAGGGGGGCCCATTTTTCTTCGGCTGTCGGATGTGGGGGGCTGGCACCGGGCGCTGCCATGAGAACCGCTCGGGGGCATTGTGCCCGGCCCGGCCGGGGCTCCGAGGAGACATTCCTTGCTTTGTGGCGGGGTATCGCAGGAGCCCCGTCCGGCGCCATGAAAGAGGGGTTCAGGGCGCCCTGGCAGCGCCTCAATAGCCGAGGCCCCGGCGCAGCGCTCACTTCCAGGGCAGCCTCTTGGGCACGAACAGAGGGGCATTGAAGGCGCTGAGGGCACGGCAGGGCGGCCGGGCACTGGGGGGAACAACGCCGCTGCCATGGAGGGGCGATGGACACCCCAACACTACAGCGCCCCCTGGCCGTGGTCAACACATGGACACGAACAGAGCTGGCACCAGAGTGGGCAGAGAGGCCCATCACCTGGAGAGGGAGGGGCCTGGACGCCCACCAAGGGCTGGGGCACGCCCTCGCCCACCTACATCTGTAGAGCCCTCTCCGTGCCCTGACGTCACGCAGAGCTGGTGCTTGACTTGGGGGGGCAGCGTGTGTGTGTTGGGGGAAGAGGGGGCGCACGAACACAAATACAGTACATTAGGGCAGGTGCAAAAGGTAAGGGTCGGTGAATCAGCAAACCGCAGCCATGCCTCACCCTTTCCCCCGAATGATGTCGGGTACTTTGCGCAGGTGACGTCAGGTCTTGGGGTGGGACACGGGCGTACGCCTTAGTGCTGAGAAAGGTGTCTTAGAGGCTTCTGTCCAGCCTGCCAGCTCACAGGGTGCCACCTTGTGTCACACGGTGGGGGCACATTCCAAACAGGCAAGGTCGTACGTGCCCTGCCCGGGGCACACGTCAGCAGGTGTGTGTGTGTGAGGGGGGGGGGGGGGGTGGAAACATTGGTGGCATAGCTGAGGCCAGAGGAGGGGCAGACGGAGAGCATGGGATGTAGTAACTTGGTGTCAACCTTGAAACGAAAGAATGGTGAGGCAGATGGAGGAATGCAGTGCAAGAATGACAAGCATTGGCAAAGCCAATGGGTTTCGCCTATGCGAGGTATTTTGCCCTTGTCAATTTTTTTAGACATTTTGCACATTAGAATTGGACTGTGGGAGGAGGGCAGGGGCGCGGGAAAGAAACAACGGGCAGTGGGAGGAGGAGGCACAAAACTGAAAAATATGTTTTAAACTGTGCACAATCATCTCTGAGATCACACCAGGGCTTGCAAACACGGTACAAGTCGATAACAACGCTTAAGTTCCAACTATCTGAAGAACTGCAGCCAGTGAGGGAGGTTATGAACAGACTGGAAAGGGGTGAGGTATTTGCACGAGAGGCATCAATCCCAGGGGTGCGGTAGGTAACTGATGCAGTGAGCACCTGCTATTCAGTTTTTTAAAGTAATCACATGAGGAATTGGCGTTTTCTGCACCAAATTTCACATCTCAGAAAGTTGCAGGGGGTGCAGTCGTTACAAGGGGTGGGCGGATCTTGCAGAGTTTTTCTCAAAAGAGTTCCAGAGACTTACCCTAAAACTCCACCAGACTCTGGAGTTCCGCGAGTGGCGGAGTTGTGGCACGTCACACTGTTTGCGCTGATTATTAGCACCGGGAGCTTGTCCCAGCTTTAAAATCAGCACAGACCGCCCCACGCGGCACGCAAGAGGGCGCTGCTTATTTCTGCCGCTCAAGTAGATTTTCTGCTCAAGCGTCAACTCTCTCACCGCAAGTGGCAGCTTTCTTGGCAGGAGTGGTACCGGCCCACTGTGACCGGCCGCGTTGAGAAATCTCACCGGGAGGCACCCTAGTGACTGATTCTCTTGCTAATGATCGCCAACTTACCGTCAGCGGGCCATGCGAAAGAAAAAACTCTGCCATGCTCCAAGCGGAGTGCGGAGTGGAGAAACTATGAACTCCGCCAGAGGAACGGAGTTTTACCACCCATCCCTCATTCAAATCTCATTCAATTCATTTATATAGGGTGCTTAATTTTAGAGACAGACTTGTAAGCTGGGTCACAGTTTTTTATTTATTTTATAAACTGCTGATTTATTTGATTGGAGTTTCTAGTTAATTTTGAATGCTAAGACATTTTTAAGAGCAGTATTAGAATCTATAAACATCAGTCAGACTGCCTGTATTTGTAGGGCTGATGGGTGCATGTAGATCAGTTCAGCAGGTGGCTGAAAGGAAAGGCAAGGGGCCTCATAAAAAAATAAAAATACACCCATGTGCACCCTCTTACCCACAGGTGTTCATGTGTGACTTTTCAGAATTCACCAACATTCCCAGGAGTCATCTGGAGAGCGGCGCAGTAAGTTCAAGCGAGCTCCCTGACATGAAGGTTTATTCAGGGTACAAGCGGGTGCTGAGTGAAGGCAATTGGATGGATACACAAATGCAGATCTCATTTTATTATTTAATGTTTCTCCACAGAGAGAAGGCTTCGTTCATGGAGACCTCTCCTCCTGCACCCCACAAAGTTTGGGCTAGTTCTGCTCTCTTTGCCTTAGTAGCAGGGGTCAATCTCCAACCCTTTTCAGGGTGGGACAGGGTTGGAGAGTAGTTTGTGAAGGATGTACGTCAGAATATCATTAACAGAAGTAAAGTCTGATCGAAGTATCATTATTTACAAAGCAATGTCCAACTGGTTGTGGTTTTGATATTACTACCTCCAATGAGGCGATATCTGGGAGCGATTTAAGGACTAAACATTTCTAAAAGATCCTTTATAGTCACGTAAATTCTGTAGCAACACCATTTGTGAATGCCAGCAATCTCACAGGTTTGAGGGAGTTTAAAAAGCTTTAAATCAAATCACATGTCAATTCTTTCACTCCCATCCCTTGCGTGCGGATTACTGCCGCATAACTAAGCAGCGGTGGCGTACTGTGAGGTTTACTGCCGCATAACTTTAAGCAGCGGTGGCGTACAGTGGGGTTTACTGCCACATAACTCTAAGCAGCGGAGGCGTACAGTGGGTTTTACTGCCGCATAACTCTAAGCAGCGGTGGTGTACAGTGAGGTTTACTGCCGCATAACTTTAAGCAGTGGTGGCGTAAAGTGGGGTTTACTGCCGCATAACTCTAAGCAGCGGTGGCGTACAGTGGGTTTTACTGCCGCATAACTCTAAGCAGCGGTGGTGTACAGTGAGTGTACTGCCGTATAACTCTAAGCAGCGGTGGCGTACAGTGGGGTTTACTGCCGCATAACTTTAAGCAGCGGTGGTGTACAGTGGGTTTTACTGCCGCATAACTCTAAGCAGCGGTGGCGTACAGTGGGGTTTACTGCCACATAACTCTAAGCAGTGGTGGCGTACAGTGAGTTTACTTTCACATAGCTCTAAGCAGCGGTGGCGTACAGTGGGTTTTACTGCCGCATAACTCTAAGCAGCGGTGGCGTACAGTGGGTTTTTCTGCCGTATAACTCTAAGCAACGGTGGCGTACAGTGGGTTTTACTGCTGCATAACTCTAAGCAGCGGTGGTGTACAGTGAGTGTACTGCCGCATAATTTTAAGCAGCGGTGGCGTACAGTGGGGTTTACTGCCACATAACTCTAAGCAGCGGTGGCGTACAGTGGGTTTTACTGCCGCATAACTCTAAGCAGCGGTGGTGTACAGTGAGGTTTACTGCCGCATAACTTTAAGCAGCGGTGGCGTACAGTGGGGTTTACTGCCGCATAACTCTAAGCAGCGGTGGCGTACAGTGGGTTTTACTGCCGCATAACTCTAAGCAGCGGTGGTGTACAGTGAGTGTACTGCCGTATAACTCTAAGCAGCGGTGGCGTACAGTGGGGTTTACTGCCGCATAACTTTAAGCAGCGGTGGTGTACAGTGGGTTTTACTGCCGCATAACTCTAAGCAGCGGTGGCGTACAGTGGGGTTTACTGCCGCATAACTCTAAGCAGTGGTGGCGTACAGTGAGTTTACTTTCGCATAGCTCTAAGCAGCGGTGGCGTACAGTGGGTTTTACTGCCGCATAACTCTAAGCAGCGGTGGCGTACAGTGGGTTTTTCTGCCGTATAACTCTAAGCAGCGGTGGTGTACAGTGGGTTTTACTGCCGCATAACTCTAAGCAGCGGTGGCACACAGTGGGTTTTACTGCCGCATAACTTTAAGCAGCGGTGGCGTACAGTGGGTTTTACTTCCGCATAACTCTAAGCAGCGGTGGCGTACAGTGGGTTTTACTGCCGCATAACTCTAAGCAGCGGTGGTGTACAGTGGGGTTTACTGCCGCATAACTCTAAGCAGCGGTGGCGTACAGTGGGGTTTACTGCCGCATTACTTTAAGCAGCGGTGGCGTACAGTGGGGTTTACTGCCGCATAACTTTAAGCAGCGGTGGCGTACAGTGGGGTTTACTGCCGCATAACTTTAAGCAGCGGTGGCGTACAGTGGGTTTTTCTGCCGTATAACTTTAAGCAGCGGTGGCGTACAGTGGGTTTTTCTGCCGTATAACTCTAAGCAGCGGTGGCGTACAGTGGGTTTTACTGCCGCATAAGTCTAAGCAGCGGTGGCGTACAGTGGGTTTTACTTCCGCATAACTCTAAGCAGCGGTGGCATACAGTGGGTTTTACTGCCGCATAACTCTAAGCACCGGTGGCGTACAGTGGGGTTTACTGCCGCATAACTCTAAGCAGCGGTGGCGTACAGTGGGGTTTACTGCTGCATGACTCTAAGCAGCGGTGGTGTACAGTGAAGTTTACTGCCGCATAACTTTAAGCAGCGGTGGCGTACAGTGGGGTTTACTGCCGCATAACTTTAAGCAGTGGTGGAGTACAGTGGGGTTTACTGCCGCATAACTTTAAGCAGCGGTGGCGTACAGTGGGGTTTACTGTCGCATAACTTTAAGCAGCGGTGGCGTACAGTGGGGTTTACTGCCGCATAACTTTAAGCAGCGGTGGCGTACAGTGGGGTTTACTGACGCATAACTCTAAGCAGTGGTGGCGTACAGTGAGTTTACTTTCGCATAACTCTAAGCAGCAGTGGCGTACAGTGAGTTTACTTTCGCATAACTCTAAGCATCGGTGGCGTACAGTGGGTTTTACTGCCGCATAACTCTAAGCATCGGTGGCGTACAGTGGGTTTTACTGCCGCATAACTCTAAGCAGCGGTGGTGTACAGTGGGGTTTACTGCCGCATAACTTTAAGCAGCGGTGGCGTACAATGGGGTTTACTGCCGCATAACTCTAAGCAGTGGTGGCGTACAGTGAGTTTACTTTCGCATAACTCTAAGCAGCGGTGGCATACAGTGAGTTTACTTTCGCATAACTCTAAGCATCGGTGGCGTACAGTGGGTTTTACTGCCGCATAACTCTAAGCATCAGTGGCGTACAGTGGGTTCTACTGCCGCATAACTCTAAGCAGCGGTGGCGTACAATGAGTTTACTTTCGCATCACTCTAATCAGCAGGGGCGTACAGTGAGTTTACTTTCGCATAACTCTAAGCAGCGGTGACGTACAGTGGGGTTTGCTGCCGCATAACTCTAAGCAGCGGGGGCGTACAGTGGAGTTTACTGACGCATAACTCTAAGCAGCGGGCGTACAGTGGGTTTTACTGCCGCATAACTCTAAGCAGCGGTGGCGTACAGTGAGTTTACTTTCGCAGAACTCTAAGCAACGGGGGCATACAGTGAGTTTACTTTCGCATAACTCTAAGCAGCGGTGGCGTACAGTGAGTTTACTTGCGCATAACTCTAAGCAGCGGTGGCGTACAGTGAGTTTACTTTCGCATAACTCTAAGCAGCGGTGGCGTACAGTGAGTTTACTTTTGCAAAACTTTAAGCAGCGGGGCGTACAGTGGGGTTTACTGCCGCATAACTCTTAGCAGCGGTGGCGTACAGTGAGTTTACTTTTGCATAACTCTAAGCAGCGGTGGCGTGCAGTGGGGTTTACTGTCGCATAACGCTAAGCAGCGGTGGCGTACAGTGGGGTTTACTGCTGCATAACGCTAAGCAACGGTGGCGTACAGTGGGGTTTACTGCTGCATAACGCTAAGCAACGGTTGCGTACAGTGGGGTTTACTGCTGCATAACGCTAAGCAACGGTGGCATACAGTGGGGTTCACTGCTGCATAACGCTAAGCAACGGTGGCATACAGTGGGGTTAACTGCTGCATAACGCTAAGCAACGGTGGCATACTGTGGGGTTCACTTCTGCATAACGCTAAGCAACGGTGGTATACAGTGGGGTTCACTGCTGCATAACGCTAAGCAACGGTGGCATACAGTGGGGTTTAGTGCCACATAATGCTAAGCAGCTGTGGCGTACAGTAGGGTTTACTGCTGCATAACGCTAAGCAACGGAGGCATACAGTGGGGTTTAGTGCCACATAATGCTAAGCAGCGGTGGCGTACAGTAGGGTTTACTGCTGCATAATGCTAAGCAACGGTGGCATACAGTGGGGTTCACTGCTGCATAACGCTAAGCAAAGGTGGCATACAATGGGGTTCACTGCTGCATAACGCTAAGCAACGGTGGCATACAGTGGGGTTTAGTGCCACATAATGCTAATCAGCGGTGGCGTACAGTAGGGTTTACTGCTGCATAACGCTAAGCAACGGTGGCATACAGTGGGGTTCACTGCTGCATAACGCTAAGCAACGGTGGCATACAGTGGGGTTTAGTGCCACATAATGCTAAGCAGCGGTGGCGTACAGTAGGGTTTACTGCTGCATAACGCTAAGCAACGGTGGCATACAGTGGGGTTCACTGCTGCATAACGCTAAGCAACGGTGGCATACAGTGGGGTTCACTGCTGCATAACGCTAAGCAATGGTGGCATACAGTGGGGTTCACTGCTGCATAACGCAAAGCAACGGTGGCATACAGTGGGGTTCACTGCTGTGTAACGCTAAGCAACAGTGGCATACAGTGGGGTTTACTGCAGCATAATTCTAAGCAGCGGTGGCGTACAGTGGGGTTTAGTGCCACATAACGCTAAGCAACGGTGGCGTACAGTGGAGTTTGCTGTCGCATAACTCTTAGCAGTGGCAGCACACAGTGGGGTTTGCTGCCGCATAACTCTTAGCAGTGGCAGCACACAGTGGGGTTTGCTGCCGCATAACTCTTAGCAGTGGCAGCACACAGTGGGGTTTGCTGCCGCATAACTCTTAGCAGTGGCAGCACACAGTGGGGTTTGCTGCCGCATAAGTCTAAGCAGGGGTGGCATACAGTTATTCGGTCATAGAACCTCTGACACCTGGTGGTAATCTTTAATACACATATCTGATAGGTGCATAATGAGTGTCACTCACCCGTGAAGGCGGGCCTACGCCGGTTTGTGGGAGGGTGAGTGGGGCTCATGGACGTGTCAGACCTGCTCGGACGGAGGGCGCGCTGGAATCTTGTTCTGCTCCAGATTGCCGAGGGTGGAGCAGAAGCAGAGGTCTCAGAGAGGGGGAGCTGGGATTCCAGAGTGTGAGGATGCTGAGCAGGTGGAGGGGAGGTGATGAAGGGGCTGAGTCTTGTCTTGTGTCCCTCAGGCTAAAAACAGTCTCTAAAACTGTTACCACTACCACACACCACACACAGACTGGCTCTAGCGCAGTGCGACCGGTGCCACTGCACCGGGCGCTGGCTTTGGGAGGGGGACACCCTGTTTGCATGCATATTATGATTTTAAAGAACCTGCTGCCATGTTCCTTGACTCCGGCAATTTTTAGCCAAAAATGAAAATGTCAAGATAGCTATGGTGATAATAATCTTGTTTGAGAGCGGTCCACTCATCATAAGGTAGCTCTGAGGGTTAAATGCCTGCTGCAAGTGACGTATGTCATGCAGATCACAAAGTGCATATCATGTAGCTAGTTCAATGGCTTACTGCTTTTGCCAGAGAGATCCTTTTGTTACCTTCAGTTCATAAGTTAAAATCCTACTATAGAGCAGTGAGCTAGTAACTTGTCATCAATGCGCTGCATGCAAACTAAGCATGGGTGGAAAATCCGTTTCGCTCGCGGATTTTGCGGATTTTCGGTAAATTCGCAATCCGCGAGATTCGCGAATCTCCCGCAAAATCCGCAAATCCGCGAGCAGCGGATTTTATGGCTTGCTCGCACTGTTCGCGTGAGTTCGCGGCTTCCCAGTACAACTTCGCGCCCCGCGAATAAGCGCTAAATTGCAGAAATACGATCTTAGCAAAACTGAAACTACTTACCAGGTTCAAAAGTTCAGGCTCATCATTAGTAGCCATTTCCTGTAGTGCTTCCTGAGGGGCCCCTCCAGAGTTCAGTTGCCTACTTGCAACTATTATGTGACCCAGCTCTGAACCTCAGAATAGTTACACATATGCCACAAAGGTCCTGAATTACAGCTAAGGGAGACAAGCAGGAGCCAGGCTGGAAGTTCAAATCCATTAATCAGCCCCTAATTCATTATTGTCAGTTGGGGCAGGGCAGGTGTTGTAACTAATTTTGCAACAATGAAAGCACTTAGCAAGTGCAAAAGATCACTAATCAGGAAGCACTAAGGAAGCAGGTGCCAGCTAAAAAAATATTATGTGACACATTAATCAGCCCCAAATGAATTCAGGTCACTTGAGGCAGGGAAGGTGTGCTTTGCTTTGCCACAATAATGTACACTGACTGGACAACCAGAGGGTGCTGTGATGAAACAGAGGGTGGCATGGGTGGGCCAGAGGGTGGCATGAGTAGTCAGAGAGTGGCAGTGGTGACAGAGAGTGGCAGTGATGAAGAAGAGTGTCCCAAACAGGCTGGACACGTAAAAACAACAAGTTCGCAAAACTTGCGACCCGACAGGTAAGTTCGCGTTTTGCGAAATTGTACAAAACCCTCGCGAACTGGCAGAAACACGCGCGAACACAAAAAAAATCCGCAAATTCGTGAGAATTCGCGGATTTTGCGAATTGCGAGTTCGCAAATCCGCAAAATTCGCGAACGCGAGATTCGCAAAATTCGCCAATGCTTAATGCAAACTGCAAGGTATAGATTGGAGCTATGAGGGTTTCTCCCCAGTCGATCATTTATGTGGAAATCCCTTCTTTGTTGTGCCTCTCCAGACCAAGCGCTCTTCAGCTATATTGTCCAACAGTCCGGCTGATGTGTGACTCCCACTGTCTTATGTAACAATTACTATAAACTCTGTACACACGTGTGATATATTGTCTCTGCGTAATGTGTGTGACGCAAAGTGCTCTGAACAGTGGTGAAGCTAGGCCTTTTACTTCCTGTGGCGGTCCCAGGCTTTGCTGCCTGGCCGCAGGTATGAGGGGGAGGCCGCCGCCCCAAAACCGGTGACCCCGCCCCCCCGCCCCTGGTGGACTGTCCCCCTCCCACAGTTGCCACGCCACTGGCCCTGACACCACGCACTGTTATAAGTGGCGCTGTAAAACAAAAGAAATGCATGTGAGAGAGGGTGGCAGGCGTGCAGCACCCATTGGATTCACCGGGCTTCAGCCATCCCCCCCCCCCCGTGTGTGGCAGCCTGGGATGAGACAGATCCCGGGCGCACACAGAGCCACACCCGAACGTTTCACAGGTCTTTAAAAGACCATTTGAATGTTAATTAGGCCTTGCAGTTGTTTCACCCCTTCTAAGAGCCCCCCTGCAGCTCCACTCTGCCTACTGATTAAAGGTTCAGCCCCCCCCCCCCCCCTCCCCAAAAAAAAAAATTCTTCGCCCCCCTCCCGAAATTTGGCTCTAGTTGCACCTCTGGGGGTGGTCATAAGACTTGAGGGGCGCTTTTAACGGGGAGTGGGGGCGGGGTTGGGAATTCATGGAGAAGGGTGTCATTAAGGGGTTCCAACAAACATAGTCCCACTGGGTGCCAACAGCACTAAAGCCAGCCTCGACCACACACGGGGCCCCTAGGGACCCCTAGAGGGACATAGGTCCTCACATGGCTGGAAAGATGTTACTGTTTGACCTGTCCTGACCCACCCTGTCCCCCCCCCCACCTCCACCCGCCCCGCGGGTGGACTCAGGAATACCTCAACAACTGCCTGGGGTGTAACGCAGTCCCCTGCAGCCCCCGGGGTGCATGGGGGGGCCCCAACCCTTTTCAGCCCAAGGTCAATGTATATATGTGCGATATGGGATATTCAAGGGCCTCTCATCGCATTCTGCAGCAGGGGGGGCAATCGTTTCGTGGCACCCCGCTGGTCGCTGGAGATTCACTAACAGTGCACCCCACTCTGCTGCTCTGTGACGCACCATAGTGTACGTACACAATTAATCTACGGGTCTCCTGGCACGGCACCCCTTTCCATGAAGATGCAGCCCTGGTGTGGTCAGTGGATACCAGTACCAGGGGCTGTCTATGTTACCTCACACCACAGACGGAGAACGCCTTCCGGTGCTCCGCAGGAAAACTGGAGGTGGCGTAACTCACAGAGTTCAGTGTAGCATCCAAACGGAATTACCTAAGAATTCTGTGAGATTATGCGGGAAGACGATTAGCGCAACATCCCCCTCACATCAAAAGTGGGCGCCTGGATGAATTTTACGCTAAGAAATAGCGCCAAACGTAACAAGAACAGCAAACAGTAACTCGAGCTCAACAAGTGTGTTCTTGGGGTAAGATTTTCGCCCAGTTTACTCCCAGCATTTGCAGCGATTTTCTTAGCACAAAATGCTCCCAAGTGCCCAAAATGGACCCAAGGATGCATTTTGTGCTGAGAAATAGCGCCAAATGCAGCAGAACAGGAATTGCGAACACAAGCAGCTGCTCACGCTCGCTAAATGTGCTTTTCACAGGGTTTCCCCCCCAAATGACCCCATTTACAGCGCTTAGAAATGGCCACGGATTGCTGTGCCCTGCTATATAACAACAAGATATTACTGTTGCTTAGACCAACGTCTGGGGAGCGGTCCGTATTCACACTGTGCCTGACAGAGGCCCAGGGGTACAAGCGACACTGCTGGGGTGCAGCCCCGCAACCACTGGCCGGGTAAAGAGGAGCATTTCACAAGGAGAGGCCACGACTGCAAGAGTGGTTTGCCACCTTTTAAAACTCAGGTTAAAACTTACTGCCCGACATTTGAGAGATGCAGTTGAGTGACTGGAATGATGTGATTTTACTGCCACTATTGTTTTTTCATCACATTAGATTTTCAGCATTTGCCACATACTCCATTATCTGATACATAATCTGCAGATTTTAAAAAAAAGTAAAGTTTCTAACTCAAACGCATCAAACAGTGGCGGCTGACACAAACAAAAAGTGGTGCGGCAGGTGGAGAGGGATTTAATCATTAAAATAAATAAGACATGCCCGAAGCTGCCAGCCGCCTCGCACCTCGGTGTTCCTCTGCTTTCTGGTCCCAGCTCCCCCTTTGGAGGCATCTTTCACTGCTCGAGGCTCACGTTTGGGGGGTGGGGGATAGCCCCCTCGGTATGAATGCACCCGGTACCCTTCTGCAGACACCTTGCCCCGCCGGAGTGGGTGCGGGGGGCACCCCTTGACCGCGGGGTACCCCCAGAGTGAGCCCGCGTCCCCGAGCAGGCGGCGGGGGAGCTCCCGGAGCCGGTAATCCCGCGCCTGATAAAGCGCCTTTCATCGGAGGTTTAAGGCACATTAGGTTCATAATGGGACTAAACCCCTGCAAGAGGCTGCGGCCGCGCTCGAGCAGATTACCGGGTCCCCGAGACGGGATCCCGCCTAATCCGCATTGATATGCACAGCTCAGCGCTAGCGCCCGGAAACCCCGCCCTAGGCGCTTTACACCAGCTGTGGGCGTCGTCTCCGCATACAGATCTAATTATATTTGTGTTTTATTTGTAGGATTTTACATAGAGCGGAGTAGGCTCGGGAGATCAGACCGCTTTAAGGTAAGACCAGAACGAACCAATCATTTCGTGGATACCAATCACAATAGGAAAAGAACAAAACAATCACAAGGTGGGTACCAAATACAATAGGAAAAGAACAAACAATCATAAGGTGGGTACCAAATACAATAGGAAAAGAACAAACAATCATAAGGTGGGTACCAAATACAATAGGACCAGAAAAAAACAATCATAAGGTGGGTACCAATTACAAAAGTACCAGAAGTAAACAATCATATCGTGGGTAGCAATTATACTACCGGTCTGAGAGAGAGACTGACCTGAGCTCCCCCTGGTCTGACCCTGAGCTACGCCTGGTCTGACCCTGAGCTCCGCCTGGTCTGACCCCGAGCTCCGCCTGGTCTGACCCTGAGCTCCTCCTGCTCTGACCCTGAGCTCCTCCTGGTCTGAACCTGAGCTCCTCCTGGTCTGAACCTGAGCTCCGCCTGGTCTGACCCCGAGCTCCTCCTGGTCTGAACCTGAGCTCCGCCTGGTCTGACCCTGAGCTCCGCCTGCTCTGACCCTGAGCTCCGCCTGCTCCGACCCTGAGCTCCCCCTGGTCTGACCCTGAGCTCTGCCTGGTCTGACCCTGAGCTCCGCCTGGTCTGACCCTGAGCTCCCCTGGTCTGACCCTGAGCTCTGCCTGGTCTGACTCTGAGCTCCGCCTGGTCTGACCCTGAGCTCCGCCTGGTCTGACCCTGAGCTCCGCCTGGTCTGACCCTGAGCTCCGCCGGTCTGACCCTGAGCTCCGCCTGGTCTGACCCTGAGCTCCGCCTGGTCTGACCCTGAGCTCCGCCTGCTCTGACCCTGAGCTCCTCCTGGTCTGAACCTGAGCTCCGCCTGCTCTGACCCTGAGCTCCTCCTGGTCTGAACCTGAGCTCCGCCTGGTCTGACCCTGAGCTCCGCCTGCTCCGACCCTGAGCTCCCCCTGGTCTGACCCTGAGCTCCGCCTGGTCTGACCCCGAGCTCCGCCTGGTCTGACCCTGAGCTCCGCCTGGTCTGACCCCGAGCTCCGCCTGGTCTGACCCCGAGCTCCGCCTGGTCTGACCCTGAGCTCCGCCTGGTCTGACCCTGAGCTCTGCCGGTCTGACCCTGAGCTCCGCCTGGTCTGACCCTGAGCTCCGCCTGGTCTGACCCTGAGCTCCGCCTGCTCTGACCCTGAGCTCCGCCTGCTCTGACCCTGAGCTCCTCCTGGTCTGAACCTGAGCTCCACCTGGTCTGACCCTGAGCTCCGCCTACTCCGACCCTGAGCTCCCCCTGGTCTGACCCTGAGCTCTGCCTGGTCTGACCCTGAGCTCCGCCTGGTCTGACCCCGAGCTCTGCCTGGTCTGACCCTGAGCTCCGCCTGGTCTGACCCGAGCTCCGCCTGGTCTGACCCCGAGCTCCACCTGGTCTGACCCTGAGCTCTGCCTGGTCTGACCCCGAGCTCCACCTGGTCTGACCCTGAGCTCTGCCTGGTCTGACCCTGAGTTCCGCCTGGTCTGACCCCGAGCTCCGCCTGGTCTGACCCTGAGCTCCGCCTGGTCTGACCCTGAGCTCCGCCTGGTCTGACCCTGAGGTCCGCCTGGTCTGACCCTGAGCTCCGCCTGGTCTGACCCTGAGCTCCGCCTGGTCTGACCCTGAGCTCCGCCTGGTCTGACCCTGAGGTCCGCCTGTCTGACCCTGAGCTCCGCTGGTCTGAGTTTAAGCCATAACGTTCGGTAAAGAGAGAGAGTTGAGTAAACACTGCTTCTCAACAATTTGTTCCAAGAACAGTTGGTCTATATGGGCCTGTGCTCTGCTGGGTGGGCGGGGTCTAACTCTTTCTTTGAGTTGAGGTTTGACAGAGGGTTCGAGCTCAGGGGGATTGCCCCTGGTTCCAGCGACTGGTTGAGCGGGCGCATCGCTGCCTCTCCTGCCCAGGCTGATCTGCCCCTCAAAGGCGACAACAAGGCTGGCAACTGGCATGAGACGCAATGCCCTCAAAACCAGGCTGCAAGCGCCCTAACATTCTCACCCACGCCTGTCCCATCTGCTCTTAATAACAAGCATTGGCAAAGCCAATCGGTTGCACCTTTGGAAACTAGCCTTTGACAATGGTTGTTAGTCTTGCTTTACAGCGTCATCTTCTTGTTTCTTTTGTTATGTTACTGTTTGTTTTATAGAGCGCTCAGCTGCTCCAAAGAGCGTCCCGGCGCTAAAGATCATCACACCTAATACCAGCAGCAAATAAACAGACATAACGGAAAAAAAATAACCAGAATTAACCATAGCAGCATTACAAAGCAAACAGATGAGTTTTAAGTCCCTTCCTAAAAACCAAGAGATTGGTGCACGTCCGCAACATCAAGGGCAGTGTGTTCCAAAAACGGGGTGCAAGGTAACTAAAGGAGCGACCTCCACAGCGAGCACGCTTCACTTTTAATTTGCCAATCCTACATGGATCGGAAAAAAAAATGCAAAATTGTTTTTAAAGTGTGGATGAGTGGGAGCAGCGCAGAGGGAATGAGGGCAACACGGAGGGAGCGGGGGGCAACACAGACGGCAAGGGTGTGGGAAGCAATGACAGAGGTGCAGAGAAGGATGGCACAGGTGGGGGGAAGCAACATGGAGGCGGGGGGGGGGAGGAGAAATATGGAGGGTGGGGGAGTGGAGATGACACAAGGAGTGAAATAGCAACGTGCACCAGGTAGGGGAGACGCAACACGGAGGCAGGGGGAGAGTGGGTGGAAGCAGCATCAAGGGCTGGGGGGAGTACAGAAGACACGAGGAGCGGACTAGCAACGAGAAGCACATGCACAAGACAGAAATGTGGGAGCACAAAGCGAGCACAACACAGAGAGGTTGCAGAAAAGCGCACAGGTCAAAAGTGAGCAAAACTGAGTGCAGAAGAAGGAAAGTACACAAGAGACAGCTGGAAAACACATGAACTCTTGTGGGCACCTAACCATCAAGAAAAATGTAGTTCCTGAAGAGCAAACAGTGGAAGCAGAGATGCCAGCCAGTCACAGAGCTGGTAAAGAGGCTCTGTTCCTAGAGTGGGGTCGACTGAGGATTGACAAGCTGGGACACCAATAAGAAGAAGGCAAATGATAGTGACAGGAAAATCAACCAATGGAAAGAAATGGGAGGGCTGAAAGCCCCTGTATGTTCTCGGCAGGCCCACAATAGGTCTTTTGCGTCTTGTGGGTAAAGCCTAACAGCAGTGGCACTGGCCACCCATTTGTACTTCACTCACTTTACTTTCAAAATCAGTATTTCTCGTTAGTGAAGGGCTGTCCCCGCACCGACCTTTAGTAGATGGTTTACCTACTAGAGCCGAGAGGACGTATATGCGTTATTTTTATTTTTTCTAGCTTCAGACCCTTTTTTAATAGTCAGAAGACTCATTTCATGGGGATACAACCCATTGATTTAAAATGGCGTAGGTGAAGGGAGAAGCCACGCCATTGGAGGACCCAACCACCCCTCTTTGCTTGATAGCTCAGGCTGACAGTTTTACATACAGAAGGCCTGGCTAGAAGAGGGTGGTGTGACAATGAAGGCACCGGTCCTATCTTGTTGCATACGTAACGAGCAGCAGGGCTGCGAAGCCCACCCTGGGCCAGGCAGCCCTTCTGTGGATAGGCCTGGGATCATTACCTGGTTTGAAAGGTCCGCAGTGAGCTTTCGAGGAGGAGAGCAGAAAGGGAGCGGTGAGAGCGAAGGGACTGTGAAGGAAATATACAGAGTGTGTGACATGCAACAGGTGTTTTAGAAAACAATGGAACTCAGAGTTATGCAAACGACCACGGGTACAAGTATTTGGAAAGGAACAAGTGGTCCCTTCATATGTTTCAGAACCACATATTAGACATGGAAGATAAATAAGTTCCATGTCTTCACAATTTCAAAATGAAAAAATGCAAGTATTTATTCAATCACATAACACAAAAAGGTAAATAAAGAAGTGAGTGGGGAGGAACAAGGAAAACCTCAAAAGTTATTTTACAACTCAGACATTTTTGTAGTGACTATAAATATATTGACCAATCTTTGGCACAATTGATAAGAGTACCAATGCTGACAAATTATAAAACCAAGACATGTGTGATAGTTATAGCACTGTATGTTGACAACGTTTCGGTCCCACATAAAGATATGGGGGTCATCATCAGGACTTAATTTTATGCCTGAGACTAACAATGCCTACACATTAACTGCAGTTGCGGTGCAGAATTCCTGCGGAAGTGGTGGTGAGTCGGGCGGGGCAAATACTACAAGGTGCAGTTAGAGCACTTCGATTTAAGATTTTTAAAAATGGGAGAATGCGGTCTGATCTACGGGAATGGTCATTTGGTGGGAATTGCCAGAAGGTGGGGCTTTTTGTATCAGCCCGGTAGTGTCAGTGGTATCTCCAGTGGGGGAGAGAGCCCAGACACGAGAATGTAGCCTCCGACAGGGAGGGCTGCACGACGGCACTGGCATGGAGACAACGGCAGCTACTGGGCTAGAAACATATAAAAAGTGCACACTTCCAGGAAGTGCCTACTGTAGACTCTTTACAATTCTTCTGACTAGATGAAGGCCCCGCGCTCGCCTCAGTATTCAGAAAAACAGGATTTGGGGCGGCTCCGCGGCTGCTTTGGAATATCCGCCTGGCCGAGGACAGCCCTCGGCCTCTGCTCACCACAGGGGGTTATTCACCTTTTAATGAATTCTTGTAGTTTTGGAAACATAAAACGGGGTCTTTGCACCAGTTTAAGTTTCCAGACAGAAATGCACAGGTGCAAATGTTAATTGTGGGCGTGCTTTAGGACTTTTAACCAACTGTAAACAAGAAAGATTGTTTTGTATTTTTGGAATTTCAGAATCCTTTGGCAGATGTTTTGCAGCAGAGTGGCTCCAGAAGTAGCGCGCGGAGACAGATGTTTCTCAGGCGCGCAGCGGGCCCAGATGTGCGGCGCGCGGTTCATCTCAGGATCACCGCCGGATGGTTTTCATTGGCCAGCTCCGATAGCCGTGGAAGCAGGAAGGAGAGTTTGATTGTTGACAGATATGCAAAGCAGGTTCATCAAAGGAGTTCCGATTGAAAAAGGAAAACAAAACATGGCTCTAGAGGTTGGAAGCCCCAAAATCTGTAGGGGGAGCTGAGTCAAGGGTCTGGCTCAACTTTAAGAGAAAAATGTGCAAACCCTTGAAGGGCGTCATATGAACTGCGCCGCACACGGTGAGTAAAAATATAACAAAACACATATAAAACGAAAAAACGATTACATTATATTAATACAGCAAAAGACATTTAGGGGCAGATTTACAATAACTGGCGCATCTCTGCATATCAGCAGGGATGCGCCGGTTATTGTGCCCCACGGCTCCGCCACCATGGATACGCTGCATTTACAATGCGGCGCACCATGGGGCAAGAATAGACAGATGCATCACGCATCTGAGCCGTAAAGGCGGCGCATTGCTGGAGCTGCGCCGCACTTGCGACTCAGCTCCAGCTCTGGGGGGGCCCTATCTGTACAATGCTGCGTCAATACTTACACCTGCTTCAAGCAGGCGCAGGGTTTTGACACAGCATGGGCTCAAAAGTGACCGAGTGAAATCTCAGCTACTTTTAGGAGGCGTTCCTGCGCCGGAAAGCCCCCCTCACTCCCTTCGCAGGAACGCCTCCTTCTGGTGCTTTACAACATGATACATCTCTCAGATGCGTCACATTGTAAATACCCCGCAGCATGGCTCTGGCTTTGCGCCACCGCTGCATCACAAAAGTGACGCAGCGGCCGCATAAAAGAGGCGCAAGGGGCTTGTAAATCTGCCCCACAGTCCGCAGTACTACTTTCTAAACATAAACTTAGAATATAATGCACTGGTTGCACTGTTTTAACTGTGCCATGCAATATTTTTGGGGAGCCCCATATGGATTGTCAATATCATTCGCAAAGTTACATCATCGTTTACGCAAGCGTAAATTAATTTTAATGAGTTCTGTGGTCACTTTGCTCTGAATTCCTGGTCAGTGCTTTCGACTTTTGTATCTTTTTACTGTTCCGGGTTGTGGTGTCTGGAGGAGTCACAACAGGACAGCGTGAGGGACGCTGCACCGATAGTGGCGACCGACCAGACCGTAGCGTTGCCATGGTGAGGAGTGAAACAATTGAGTTCCTCCATCTACAGCAGTCGTAGGGTGTCTGGCGTACAGCGAACGTCACTCCACTTCAAGACTCTACTCAATGGTTATCGACCTCCAATATTATTATTTTGATCGAAAATGTCACCAACAATATTGCAATTACATCAGATCAAATACTGCAGTCATCTTAAATTACGCCACATCACTTGAAGGACTTTTCAAGATGACGGGTGTCAGGTGTCCCCCCATGGAGATCCACCAAGACTACCGCCACCAGACCGCCATCCAAACTCCAATGCGTAGATGGTGGCTGCTGGGGCCATCAAAGTCCCTAAGTGTCGCGGAAGTCTTGTTTTCATCTTTGGATAGCCGCTACCTGCACCAGTACTGACCGAGATCAGCCATAGTGGACCATCAAGTCCCTTGGATGGCCTTAGAAGCCCCTGCCGAGACTCAAAGGACATGCTGCTTGTGACACTTGGCCGGGTGAGCGTTGGACTGACGATGGCCCGCTGTGGCCGGGGGCAGCTTTCGGGGAGCTGCTCGTTGATGCAGGGTGGAATGGGCATGTGCGCTTGGAGCGACGTTACTTGCATCTGTCCGGGATCGATCATATGCAGAAGGTCTGGGATCCCGAATCCATGGGGAGCAAACCATTGGGTGCTCTGGGCTCTGGAAGGGGTGGAGAACCAGCTCTTTTGCTGCGGTGGATACTGGGTTGGGAGATTGCCCGAGGTCACTCGGAGAATGCCACGTGAATGCCCTGTTAACAGCTGGACGGATGGCCATCTGCAATCTTATCTACTCAGTCTTGGTATGATCACGGCAGCAATGTTGGAAGCCAAACTTGACTTTCTTTTCTTTAGTTCTTGATTTTTGTTTCGAAACATTTCACACATCCTCACGGCAAAAGATTCTAAATTTCCACAGGAATTTTATAACTTTTGTTGAACCTCATCTGGCTGTGGGCATCTAAAGGTTAATAACTTTTCTTTGTAAACTGCTTGATGCAGCAGCAACTCTTCATATGTAAAGTGCTCAAATACCCTTTAGGGCCTGGTTTGCGCTGCATAAATTTAAAAGAAAGCGAGGCATGGTAATCTAAAGTATTTTGCCCAGGATCACACAACCCCGCCTAATAGGCATGGTGGGATTTGAGACCAGATGGAGTTCACACTCTTCATGACAAAGGCAGGCCTTATCAGCTCCTGCACCTGGAAAAAGCAAAGGAGAGAGAGCAACCGCAAAAATGATATAAGAAAAATCTATAATAAAAATAAAAATTGTATCTATATTATTCACCTAAGTGCACTTCACAAAGGTAAACTGAGACGAAAGTCTCACTTTATGACGTTTGATATTCACAAAGGGCATTTCAGAGCAGTAAAGTTAGACTTTCGTCTCGGTGAAACTTACCTTTTGGTCTTAAGTTTAACTGAGACCAAAAGTCCTTCGACTTTCGGTCTCAGATGCACTTTTGAATAATGAAAGTTGTAAAGTTCGACTTTCATCTCAGTTTACCTTTGTGAATCAGGCCTCTGACTTTAGCTGCACAAGAGGTCAGGTAAGGGTGAGGCTTGCTCTTTGTGAGACAGATCTGTGGAGCTGAGGTCAACTGCAGTCTGCTAGATTTACTTTCACTTTCTTTTCTGCCTCTGTCTTACATTGAACTCCCAGAGGAAAGATAAAAGCACATGGGCTCCAATCCACAAAGGTAAACTAGGATGAAAGTCTAACTTTATGACTGTTGACATTCACAGAGGGTGCTTACGACTTTTGTCTCAGTTAAACCTAAGACCAAAATTGCCATTTAACTAAGACAAAAGTCTAACTTTACCACTCGTAAATGCCCTTTGTGAATACTGAAAGTCGTAAAGTTAGACATCCCTGCTGCTGAGACAGAACCCTCAATGCTGCTGAGACAGAACCCCCTATGCTGCAGGAGGTGTCTGATGACCCCCTGGGTACCGACATGTCTGGTTTGCGGATACAGGGGCTCATGATTGAACCCAGTGAACGCCTCTCGGGTTTTATCTGCGATGATAAGAGTAGTCGTTTAGAGCCTTTGGCAGGATTCTGGGCTCTGTAGGTGTCAAGGTGCCGACAGGTGACCTTCCCTGCTGCTGATTAAAGCCTGCTAGGCACGCCATGCACCAGAGTAGTGCGGGGGGCTCATCTGTCATCGGACAGGCTGCGCCCAGGGAGGCGGTGCTCAGGACCACACATCAGGGTGCGATTACTGGCGTATCCGTTGTGTCCGCAGACTGCCCATCAATGAAGTGTAGCCACGAGCGGCCCACTCATTTGTTTCCATCAGTGCTCCGTCTGGAGCCTGCTACGGTCATCACTTTGCTAAGAATGAACAATGAGCCAGAGACGCAAGGCTCACCGCAGGTTCAACCGTAGGTGAATCCAGGCCTTACGTCCCACCAACCGCTGAAGAAAGCGCTGGCTCAGGCCCGCCTTCAAGCCTGAGCGAGAGCGCGAGTGCTTCCAACATTTGTATCCATTTTAAAGACACACGCAAGAACTCTTAAATGAAGGCTCACCCCAAGGCTCACCACAGGCTCAACCATAGGGGAATCCAGGCCTTACGTCCTGCCGACCGCTGAGAAAACCGCTGGCTCAGGCCCGCCTTCAAGCCTGAGCGAGAGCGCGAGTGCTTCCAACATTTGTATCCATTTTAAAGACACACGCAAGAACTCTTAAATGAAGGCTCACCCCAAGACTCAACTATAGGGGAATCCAGGCCTTACGTTCCGCCGACCGCTGAGAAAACCGCTGGCTCAGGCCCGCCTTCAAGCCTGAGCGAGAGCGCGAGTGCTTCCAACATTTGTATCCATTTTAAAGACACACGCAAGAACTATTCAATGAAGGCTCACCCTAAGGCTCACCCCAAGGCTCAACTATAGGGGAATCCAGGCCTTACGTTCCGCCGACCGCTGAGAAAACCGCTGGCTCAGGCCCGCCTTCAAGCCTGAGCAGAGAGCGTAAGCACTTCCAACATTTGTATCCATTTTAAAGACGCACGCAAGAACTCTTCAATGAAGGCTCACCCCAAGGCTCAACTATAGGGTAATCCAGGCCTTACGTCCCACCAACCGCTGAAGAAAGCGCTGGCTCAGGCCCGCCTTCAAGCCTGAGCGAGAGCGCGAGTGCTTCCAACATTTGTATCACTTTTAAAGACACACGCAAGAACTATTCAATGAAGGCTCACCCTAAGGCTCACCCCAAGGCTCAACTATAGGGGAATCCAGGCCTTACGTTCCGCCGACCGCTGAGAAAACCGCTGGCTCAGGCCCGCCTTCAAGCCTGAGCAGAGAGCGTAAGCACTTCCAACATTTGTATCCATTTTAAAGACGCACGCAAGAACTCTTCAATGAAGGCTCACCCCAAGGCTCAACTATAGGGTAATCCAGGCCTTACGTCCCACCAACCGCTGAAGAAAGCGCTGGCTCAGGCCCGCCTTCAAGCCTGAGCGAGAGCGCGATTGCTTCCAACATTTGTATCCATTTTAAAGACACACGCAAGAACTATTCAATGAAGGCTCACCCTAAGGCTCACCCCAAGGCTCAACTATAGGGGAATCCAGGCCTTACGTTCCGCCGACCGCTGAGAAAACCGCTGGCTCAGGCCCGCCTTCAAGCCTGAGCGAGAGCGCGATTGCTTCCAACATTTGTATCCATTTTAAAGACACACGCAAGAACTATTCAATGAAGGCTCACCCTAAGGCTCACCCCAAGGCTCAACTATAGGGGAATCCAGGCCTTACGTTCCGCCGACCGCTGAGAAAACCGCTGGCTCAGGCCCGCCTTCAAGCCTGAGCGAGAGCGCGATTGCTTCCAACATTTGTATCCATTTTAAAGACACACGCAAGAACTATTCAATGAAGGCTCACCCTAAGGCTCACCCCAAGGCTCAACTATAGGGGAATCCAGGCCTTACGTTCCGCCGACCGCTGAGAAAACCGCTGGCTCAGGCCCGCCTTCAAGCCTGAGCGAGAGCGCGATTGCTTCCAACATTTGTATCCATTTTAAAGACGCACGCAAGAACTCTTCAATGAAGGCTCACCCCAAGGCTCAACTATAGGGTAATCCAGGCCTTACGTCCCACCAACCGCTGAAGAAAGCGCTGGCTCAGGCCCGCCTTCAAGCCTGAGCGAGAGCGCGAGTGCTTCCAACATTTGTATCACTTTTAAAGACACACGCAAGAACTATTCAATGAAGGCTCACCCTAAGGCTCACCCCAAGGCTCAACTATAGGGGAATCCAGGCCTTACGTTCCGCCGACCGCTGAGAAAACCGCTGGCTCAGGCCCGCCTTCAAGCCTGAGCGAGAGCGCGATTGCTTCCAACATTTGTATCCATTTTAAAGACACACGCAAGAACTATTCAATGAAGGCTCACCCTAAGGCTCACCCCAAGGCTCAACTATAGGGGAATCCAGGCCTTACGTTCCGCCGACCGCTGAGAAAACCGCTGGCTCAGGCCCGCCTTCAAGCCTGAGCGAGAGCGCGATTGCTTCCAACATTTGTATCCATTTTAAAGACACACGCAAGAACTATTCAATGAAGGCTCACCCTAAGGCTCACCCCAAGGCTCAACTATAGGGGAATCCAGGCCTTACGTTCCGCCGACCGCTGAGAAAACCGCTGGCTCAGGCCCGCCTTCAAGCCTGAGCGAGAGCGCGATTGCTTCCAACATTTGTATCCATTTTAAAGACGCACGCAAGAACTCTTCAATGAAGGCTCACCCCAAGGCTCAACTATAGGGTAATCCAGGCCTTACGTCCCACCAACCGCTGAAGAAAGCGCTGGCTCAGGCCCGCCTTCAAGCCTGAGCGAGAGCGCGAGTGCTTCCAACATTTGTATCACTTTTAAAGACACACGCAAGAACTATTCAATGAAGGCTCACCCTAAGGCTCACCCCAAGGCTCAACTATAGGGGAATCCAGGCCTTACGTTCCGCCGACCGCTGAGAAAACCGCTGGCTCAGGCCCGCCTTCAAGCCTGAGCGAGAGCGCGATTGCTTCCAACATTTGTATCCATTTTAAAGACACACGCAAGAACTATTCAATGAAGGCTCACCCTAAGGCTCACCCCAAGGCTCAACTATAGGGGAATCCAGGCCTTACGTTCCGCCGACCGCTGAGAAAACCGCTGGCTCAGGCCCGCCTTCAAGCCTGAGCGAGAGCGCGATTGCTTCCAACATTTGTATCCATTTTAAAGACACACGCAAGAACTATTCAATGAAGGCTCACCCTAAGGCTCACCCCAAGGCTCAACTATAGGGGAATCCAGGCCTTACGTTCCGCCGACCGCTGAGAAAACCGCTGGCTCAGGCCCGCCTTCAAGCCTGAGCGAGAGCGCGATTGCTTCCAACATTTGTATCCATTTTAAAGACGCACGCAAGAACTCTTCAATGAAGGCTCACCCCAAGGCTCACCGCAGGCTCAACCATAGGGGTATCCAGGCCTTACGTCCTGCCGACCGCTGAGAAAACCGCTGGCTCAGGCCCGCCATCAAGCCTGAGCAGAGAGCGTGAGCACTTCCAACATTTGTATCCTGTTTGAAAGCTGACCCCAAGGCTCACCCCGGAGCTCTTCAACGAAGGCTCACCCAAAGGCTCACCCCGGAGATCTTTAATGAAGGCTCACCCCAGAGCTCCAGTGAAGCAATGAATCTCTCCCATCATGCCTCACTTCTCACCTCCAGGATGCACATGCGGCAATATTCATGCATGTGTTGTTCTTAGGTCTCGCCTGGTGTTGCAGCGCGCATGCGCTGCTCGCTCTGCAAGACAATTATGAGAGAGGAGATTTCAGAAGGGGCCTTAAAGCCCCGCTCCTCATTTTCATTGGATGGCGTCATCGCTCATGGTAAACGGTGGCCTCCGATTGAAAATGAGGCTTCTTTGTTACTGCCCTTTCTCCTTTTGGGACAGCCCATCCGGACTAGATCCTTTGCTTCACGGCTGTCGAGAAGCAATTTCTCATCTAAAGGAGGCGTGTAATATAAACAAGCTGTGAAGCAAAGGATCCAGTCCGGATGGGTCATCCCAAAAGGACAAATAGTGGAAGTGGCAGGGTGCACAACGAAGAGGTAGATTAGTTCGTCAATGGGAGGCTTCTGAATTCTGGGTGCACTCGTAGGGTGGTGTTATCCGTCTGAAACACCTTTGGATATCAATGTGGTTGTGTATGCGGAGCCCCGCAACTACATCCCCTGGTGAGGCACACCAATATGGATCACGCAAAAGTGCTTCTGTTTTCGGTTATAAATCTTTGTTTATTTCATTTCCATTGTTATATACATATGGTCCATTTAAGGATAATTGACTTCGATATTAAACAGCATATCAGAAGACGACAAATGTTGTAACCCGTTAACATTTGAACATTGACCTCCAATGCATTTCGGGCTTAGGTGCCCTTGGTCACGGAGAGCTGAGGAGGAAGCAGAGAGGAGCGACAGTGAGGGAATGTATCGCTGTTAGGAAGGTCGGGGGGTCTATTAAAGTGCTATGGTGTGTGGGCTAATGAGATAAGTGCGCGGAGCTATGGTGCTGGGTGGGGTGTGTGATGGGAATGTTACCGCCGGTGAAACGAACAAAATATAAATATCTAAACCTTAGTATCTCAAAGTCTTACTTCAAAGTTACGCGTGGCGTCCTGAGACGTTCTCAGTCAGTCATCCATTCGCTGTCTCAAACGCGTGTGAGACAACCTGCTTAATAATTACATGGACAGAGATGACGGACTAGCGCCCGAATGTAGCGGGGCCCATATTGAAGTGGTGGAAACTACAGGGAAACCGTATAGTGTTGGGTGTATATTACGTACACAGACAGATAAACAGATAAACAAAGGTAAACAAAGGTAAAAACATGTGAGTGAAGCTGAGATAAGGAGGAAGGTGAGGCAGCTAAATAGTACAATATAGGTGATGTTACAGGTAGCAGCTAAATTCTGTACGATCATTGAGCCCGTGGGGCTTAAGAGTTTGCAGGAGGTAAATCCATTCAAGTTCTCTCTTGAGTAACAGTTTGGTATTGTCTATGCCTTCTCTCTTGGGCACGATCTCTAGGACCATAAATTTTAATTGGGCGATGGTATGGCGTGCTTCCATAAAGTGAAAGGCGATGCTGGATTTTTCAGTTTTAAGTCTAATGTTAGACTTGTGTTCATTAAGTCGGGTTTTGATTTTACGCTCGGTCTTCCCTATATATAGTTTGCCACATGGGCATTTGAGGACGTAAATCAAGTTGGTAGAATCGCAGGTGGCGTCTACATGGAGTTTGATATTGTGTCCTTTCATGGGGTGTTGTATTTCATTGCCCCTAATTACACTGTTGCAGTGGCCGCAGTTCAAACAGGGTTGAGTGCCGTGGTGTCGTTTGGTTGACTCAGTGGGCTTAGCCAATATTTCTTTAATGTTTCGGCTCCTGGTGTGAGCAAATATTGGTGGCTCATTTGCAGTATTGGCCAGTGCTTCCAGATGATCTTTTTGTAAATTTTCCACTGCGAGTGCAGCGTACAAAAAGATCATCTGGAAGCACTGGCCAATACTGCAAAATGAACCCGACTTTCAAGGCATCTTTAATGAGCCACCAATATTTGCTCACACCAGAAGCCGAAACATTAAAGAAATATTGGCTAAGCCCACTGAGTCAACCAAACGACACCGCGGCACTCAACCCTGTTTGAACTGCGGCCACTGCAACAGTGTAATTAGGGGCAATGAAATACAACACCCCATGAAAGGACACAATATCAAACTCCATGTAGACGCCACCTGCGATTCTACCAACTTGATTTACGCCCTCAAATGCCCATGTGGCAAACTATATATAGGGAAGACCGAGCGTAAAATCAAAACCCGACTTAATGAACACAAGTCTAACATTAGACTTAAAACTGAAAAATCCAGCATCGCCTTTCACTTTATGGAAGCACGCCATACCATCGCCCAATTAAAATTTATGGTCCTAGAGATCGTGCCCAAGAGAGAAGGCATAGACAATACCAAACTGTTACTCAAGAGAGAACTTGAATGGATTTACCTCCTGCAAACTCTTAAGCCCCACGGGCTCAATGATCGTACAGAATTTAGCTGCTACCTGTAACATCACCTATATTGTACTATTTAGCTGCCTCACCTTCCTCCTTATCTCAGCTTCACTCACATGTTTTTACCTTTGTTTACCTTTGTTTATCTGTTTATCTGTCTGTGTACGTAATATACACCCAACACTATACGGTTTCCCTGTAGTTTCCACCACTTCAATATGGGCCCCGCTACATTCGGGCGCTAGTCCGTCATCTCTGTCCATGTAATTATTAAGCAGGTTGTCTCACACGCGTTTGAGACAGCGAATGGATGACTGACTGAGAACGTCTCAGGACGCCACGCGTAACTTTGAAGTAAGACTTTGAGATACTAAGGTTTAGATATTTATATTTTGTTCGTTTCACCGGCGGTAACATTCCCATCACACACCCCACCCAGCACCATAGCTCCGCGCACTTATCTCATTAGCCCACACACCATAGCACTTTAATAGACCCCCCGACCTTCCTAACAGCGATACATTCCCTCACTGTCGCTCCTCTCTGCTTCCTCCTCAGCTCTCCGTGACCAAGGGCACCTAAGCCCGAAATGCATTGGAGGTCAATGTTCAAATGTTAACGGGTTACAACATTTGTCGTCTTCTGATATGCTGTTTAATATCGAAGTCAATTATCCTTAAATGGACCATATGTATATAACAATGGAAATGAAATAAACAAAGATTTATAACCGAAAACAGAAGCACTTTTGCGTGATCCATATTGGTGTCATCCCAAAAGGAGACAGGTCTGTAACAAAGAAGCATTGTTTGGAGAGCTTCTTTTTCTTATAAAGGTTTAGCCACCCGAGTCTATGGAAAATCAAAAGTTAGGAATACTGGGTGTATGTGGTCTGGTAGCCCTCGAAGGCCCTCAGGGCGGTGTCGGTTAGTTTAACATGGAATTCGGATACCTTACTTCCGTTGCTCACCCTCCCACAGGACAGTCCATAGCTCTGCTCTTCTTTCAACGTCGCCATCTTGCAACCATTTCCCTCACCGCAGCAGAGGCGCTATCACCTGCTCCCCGTCTGATTAACTGTTCATGAAGCGGGGTGACGCAGACGGAGTGAGCGGTCAGGTATGGCGGTGGGAAACTAGCAGGAAACACATTGGTGGCAAAGTCCCCCTTCGGATGGGAATAGTCCGGGCTGCCTGATTAGTGCGTGAGGAGGTGCTTTGTTTGAATGCCAGGGCCCGCTTCTGGCCAATAGGAGCGAAAGTAAACGAGCCTGGCTAGTGACGCGCGCGGTGAAAGTAAACGGCCAGTCAGCTGTGAGGTGAAGGTCCGGCGCCGCTGACAGACTGTGCCTATCCCCCTCGATCCTGCCTGCTTCAGGGTTTCCCAGACAGCTGTTAATGGTACAATAATCTGAAAAAGAACAACGTGATGAACGCTTGCACTAGCTTTCTGCAATAGTTGATTTTTTTTACGCATTTCTTTAACTGTGCAATCCAGAACATGCAACGTCATTTAGCTACAAACCAAGTAGAAAAATAATCAATGTCACTGCTGTGACCCTCCAAAAACAATTTTTAAACAAAACTTCAAGACAGACCAGTATCTGTTTGTCAGAGAACTCACTTTTACAATTTACGAGTGAGGATTTTAATCGAAGAGGACTTTTTTTTGTAACATGTTAACAGAATGCTTAAATCCAGGCCATCATTCAGTCCTCGGGATCACGTGACCTCCCTGTGCTAGCCCTGCTGTGCACCTCCCATGTGTTTTAGGAAGGGGAGGGGGGCTTGTGTAGCGCCCGAGACATTTCACCTCAGGGCGACATGAGAGCAGTCAGCGGTGGGAGGTGCTTGGAAGCGCACAGGTGTTCACATGACACATGCACACACCGGGCAAGCTCAGCACCAGCGCAGCATGGGAAAGGGACACTGCAGTGGACGAATGGCCTTGAAAGGGGGTCTATAGGTCAGGGTTTTCGCTTCTTTTCTCCCCTCCTTATGCACATCCCTCGTCGGAAGTGACGCTCTGCACTCAGCCTCACTGTCTTCACGGACAGCGCGCTATGCAGTGCAATAGGTGTTGCTTTTGGTATTGTAAATAACAAAGGCTTTTAACTTTTTAAAAGGCATTACCATTTACAATGCCAATGGCTCCAAAATTTGCAGTTGCGAGACCTATTGCATTTTTAATGCTTGTTAAATCTCCTTGCAGACTGAACTAGTACAATAACCAAGCTCCTGAGAGCAGGTTTTGTCAGGAGAGGTCCCAGGGCCTGGCCACGCGCGCTTCAGGATGTATCTGGAACAGTCTTACCAGGAAGTACTGTCTACGTCACCGGGCGACAGGTATTTAAACTATTTACCCAGCGTTGGACGGTGCCGGGCAGATTCATGACGACACCTGAGTAAAAGCAATGCTCACACGTCAAAGACCTTTTGAACGTTTAAACATACAAATCAAAGAAATGTTCGATTGTTGAGGGCCACGCACACACGCACAGAGTAAAATCAATATATACATAGGGGAATATTTACACGCCCCTTGCGCCACATTTGAGTCATTTTTAATATGGGAAAAATGACGCAAAAGTGGCGCAAGGGGCTTGTAAATCTGCCCCATAGTATGGGTCTGTTGGACATGTGAACGCCAATTTGCAATTTATAAAATAATTAAATTAAAAATTAAATACTATGGGCAAAAAAGCGCCTAGAAACAGTTGATATAGTACGTTACAGGATTATAGTGTAAGAGAACATAACACACGCAGACAGAGAGTTAAAACGCACAAGACTGCTGCGCATGAGCGGAGCAGGAAAGCTAACGTTTAAACAGACACCTTACTACAGTCGCAACATTTAATGAATATTTAATGTGCGAGGCTCGCTGCACACACACATACACCTGTTAATTGAGTATTTAAAGGCGTGAGGCAGAGTGTGCGCACATGCACCTTCTAATTGAATATTTACAAACCTGAGACTAGTTTTATGGAAGGTGACAGGACTCAGCTTGGCGCAACACTTTACTCTTTGCTCGAAGGAGGCGCCACAGGCGCTACATTTGCATATTAGGCGCTGGAAGAAACCTTTTAAAAATACACACCTAAAGTAAAAACACGCCTGTCTGTCGGGATCCGCAGCACCACACCATGCATGCCTCCTCCTACATCATACCCAGGGCCACTGGAATTATGCAGCAGGGAAGGGCTACATTATGCGGAAAAGATAAGCAAAGTAAGTGACAAGTAAAGGGAAATTATGTGGCTTAATGCGGCACATTTTATGATAGTAGTAGTAGTAGTAGTAGTAGTAGTAGTAGTAGTAGTAGTACTTTATTCGATAACATTTTTATCATAAAAGTTGGCATACGTTACAATACAAAAGGAACCACCAGTCCACACGTGCAATCAGCTATAGATTAAAAATAAAAAATGTACGCTTATTATATTAAAAAAGTAATATGTACAATAAAAACACAAGTATATAGTTACATAAAAACATCATACAGAAATCCATAAAAAGAATCGTCTACTGGGGCATGTACTTTAGCCGGCGCATGCGAGTCTGCCATGCGCTACCCAAAAACTTTGCTACTCCACAGATCAAAGCTAGGGAGGAAGTATCAGTAATGAATACCCGCGGGGCCATCCTGTGACACCCAAGGCCCAGCTCCTTGCATATTGGCTTTAGCCATGTCTTTCTTGCGCCCCTATACGCTGGGCATGCAAAGAGGAGATGAGCCACGGACTCCTTAGGGGCAGCACACCCAGGGCAAGATTTAGCCAGAGAGCTCAAGTTCTTCCACCCTTCCGTAAATTCATTCACCGGGAGGGTCCCGAACTTAAATTTAAATAGAGTGATCTATCCAGGGGTTTTTGTATAAAATCGAGGGACGGTTCAAGTTTCCTACCGGGTTAAAACTCTAGGAACCGCTCTGAAAGGATACCCCCTTTCCCTCTACATAGGTCCTCCTCCAGTACCCAATCCCAGTATAATTTCTTCACTACTTGCTTCGGAGGGGGTGCTTGGCTGGCCCATACTTCATGCAAACCTAATTTTTAGACCAGCTGCCTGAGATTGTTCAACCACTTGATCTTGTTACTCAAATTGAGTGTGATTAATTTGTCCGAGACAGCCGCGTAGTTCGAAAGTTCTGGGGTCCTTCTTACTCGAACCCAGTAAAGTAATGGGCGCAGACAAGCTGTATCCCTTAGTGACCGCCTTCCCATATCTTGTCGTAATGGATTTAACGTAGTGGAGGTGGGGAGTGACACCAGTTCACGGAAAAACGTATTTTCCAATCTCAATAGGTCAGTAGTATTCTCGAACCCCCACAACTCTGATCCATAAAGTGCCGTAGGCAGAGCCTGACCATCATACACAGAAAGGGCCGGAGCTACAGGTTTGCTCGTAGACTCTCGCTGCTCCCGCAGGATCGCTCCAGATACACGCTTGTGATTTAAAAGCATTTTGGCCAAATGGTCCCTCCAGTTCATCCGACTATTGACTCTTACCCCCAAATAGTCGAATGAGTCAACCAACTCCAATGGGGTACCGTTAAGGGAGACATTGTTCTTACATCTCTTAGAAGGAGAGAAGGCCATGAGATTTGTCTTAGAGGTATTAATGGTGACACCTCTGTCCTCACAGAATAAGCTGAAGCTGTCCAACAGCTTTTGACGGCCAGAGGGGGTTTTTGAAATCAGGAGGGTGTCGTCCGCAAAGAGTAGGGTAGGGGGGTTTTCCCCCACCGGGATGGGGCGTCGGCTGGGTCCTCCCTCAAATGGTCCACCACCCCATTCACAAAGAGGGAGAACAGAGTCGGCGCCATCACACATCCCTGGCGGACTCCCCTTCTCGCAGCCACCCTCTCTGTCAGCTGGCCCTGGGATCCCCATCTAATCCATGCATAGTTTCCCTCGTGTAATTTCATGATGAGTTCAAGGAGGGAGAGAGGGAGCCCCATTGTTTGTAATACGCTCCATAACCTGGAGCGTGGCACTAGATCAAAAGCTGTTTTAAGATCTATAAACGCCAAGTACAGGCTACCCTTCCCGATGGTCACGGCCTTCCAATAGATAGCAAAAAATCGGAAGACCTGGTCCATCGTGCCCACCTTCTGTCTAAATCCCGCTTGGAAGTGGGAAAGGATGTTCTCCTCTTCCATCCAGGACCCTACCCTGGAGATAATGACCCTGCCAACCACTTTCTGGATCACGTCTATCAGACTGATTGGTCTGTAGTTGGCAGGGTCATCTTTCCCTCCTTTTTAAACACTGTTACCACCTCAGCCCCCTTCCAAGAATCCGGGACTGGGTGGCCCCTTTAAATCAGGTTCATTATTAGGAAGATGAGGTTTTGCCCAGGTTGCAGGGTCATTTAGGAGGAGATCCCCGGGGAGCCCATCGGGGCCTTTCCCGGGGCCAGATGTTTAATGGCCGTTTTTACCTCATTAACAGAGAAGGGGTCTTCGGGAACCATAAGTGCTCCACCAACACTATCAAGTACTACTGGTAGAGAGCATGCTCGACTGCACCGCAGTATAACTCGTAAAAATGTGAATGCCACTGTTGTTCAGTTATATGGTTCGGGATGGGCTCTGCTCCCCCCCTCCTGGCTTTGTTAATTAAATCCCAGAATAGGGAAGAGTTCTTCATCTGGGAAGCGGATTTAAGATCCTGCCAATGTTGTTCTTTCCGTTCCCGTTTAGCTAGCACTAGGGACCTAGCAGAGTCCTTCCTAGCCGCTCTAACTAGTGAAGGTTTTTTTAAGCAGAGCTGCAGTTAACTCCTTCCTTTTATCCCTACAAAGAGCCGAATAGCAGGGATTATTTGATTTTACCTGAGGATGGTTCTTTCTGCCACTGTTACCCTGAATGATGAAATATTGGCCCACTTTCTCTATAGCCCTGAAGACTTACAGGTTCAACTGCACGTTGCTCTAGGTCAGCGATCATCTCTACTCAGTGCTCGCTAATCTTGCTCAGATTCCCTTCCTGGGATTGCACTCTTTCCCATTTTAATCTGCGGTTGGAATTAAAAGGAACAACTTCCTTAGTTTGCATTAGTGGGGCTTGAATTCCAATTTCATTATTTGAGCTACACCTTAACTTTATGCACAAGGGGTTAAGGTCACTATCCTGGGATGGTATTACCTCCATATCAATTAGATCTCGCCACAGGTCAGTGTCCAGTAAGATGTAGTCTATTCTTGATGGGCCAATAAGCCTATTAAAGGTGTTTGCCCCATCGGGGTCAGAGCTTGTCCTTCCATGTAGCGCTCTCAGGTTATATTACAGGGTCAGGGCATTCATCTGTATTGCCCTCGGGGACCATTTTTTAATTGGTTCTAGCGTCAGGGAAGGTATAAACCATCTAGAGTCTTCCTCCTCTATCCCCAGGGAATCTTCCCTACTTAGGGGTTCAAAGGTGCAGTTAAAATCACCTCCTACAATGGTTTTAGATAGCGGAGGTCTATTAGCTATTTCTGACTCTAGAGTTGTTATCGTGTTTGACATTTGGGCCCCAGCAGACCCTCTTGCATAAACATTATATAGATCTATCTTGCTGTCCCTATCTTGCCCTTGGAATGAAAGATGTAAAATATCATCAGATGCCGATTTGTGGACAGTGGTGTTCCAGTTTAATGCAATCTTAATCCAGACATGGAGGCCCCCTGCTGGTCTACCCTTCCCTGAGCTTATTGCAGGGGTATAGAAAGTAGAACACCCTGCTTTATATATGGGGAGCAGACTCCATGTCTCTTGAAACATTCAGATGTCAAATTTGTCGATGAACTTATTCCATTCTGGTAAGACCACTTTTTTTTGTAGCCCTGCAATGTTCCAGGAGAGCAATTGTATCACCTTCTGGTTCATTGCAGGGGTAGCAGGTATAACTCCCTTACTCCCGTCACTCCCGCTTCGGAATAGTGCGGCACTATCTGTGCGGATGCTTAATTGATGCTGAGGGGTACTACTGACAACATTGCCTACCCAATCCCCATGACCACTACATGTTTGGGGTGAGGGATTCGGCCACACCCGGCGTCATTCGATCTGTTCCAACACGCTGGATCTGTTTCTTTGTGGGAATTGAGAGAGTGAAAAGGAATGCGGTTGGTAGACTCTCTGCACACAGCTGCTGCGTCACTAAAGGCAGTTATGTGGCTCCCAGTGGCTCCAAACTCCGGGCTGAAGGGCTCGCGACTCGCGGATCTCCAAGAGTGGCCACTTTAGAAGGGGGCTGCGGCAGCAGGGGAACTCGGCTCGCGGCGCGTGGGGGTCCCAAGAGTGCAAAGGAGCGCACTCACCCCCGGCCGCACAAGCCGCTACCCCGGTAGGTTCTGGCGTTCAGACGCCCGTCGCAGTTGCCAATTTAAATATGTTTGGCACAGTGCTCGGCGGTGGTAACATCTCTGTCATTACTGTCCCTTACGCTCCCTGCTGCCTGAGGACGAGGATGAGCGTTGGTATGATAGTATTATGTCATTATTTTTTCATTTTTACACTTATTAACAATGTCTGGGAATTAATTGCCCCTCATTTGATACAGATAAACGCTCAAATATGGCAGCGAGCACCAAAGAGATGCCCAGCCAATCCTTGCACAGGGCCTTTCACTGCACGGCAACACATTTCGCTGCGCTTTTAGTCACTTTCGAACCATTTCAGCTTGAAAAAGTATTTTTGAGGAAATATGCAGATTATTCAGCAGAAGGTGCATTATGTAACAAATGCGACAAATCTATAATTATGCATAAAACGTCACAGCCAAACAATCGCATAATTCCAGTGGCCCTGAACATGGCAGGCTACAATATGAACAAATTCACTCCATAACACAGTCACAGATTGTTTTAATCCTTCGCTTTTCATAAACTAACTAGTGCATTCTGGGATTTGTAGTTTTGGTTCACTCTCACTGAACCAATATGTGTGGAGTACCAGATTCGAAAGGTGAGAACCATGATGCCACCGTGGCACGGGCCGGGATGAGCACATTCACTTCTGTTGCCCCTGTGCCAGCTCCTGTCTTCACCCCAGCAGCGGGCACCATTGTGCAAAGATCTGCACAGGAGCAAGCCTACTAGCCTGGAGACTGTTACGTCATCGTGAGGTTGCACTAAGAGCCACAGAGAACAGTTCCTTGGTTTTTGACCCAGTGCTGCATTGCTTAGTCACCAGTAATCAGCAGGGCCAATGGAATTATGCGGCAGGAGAGGCCAAATTACGCAGCAGTGTTGAGTAAATTATGCAGCAAGAAAAGGCAGATTATGTGGCATACTACAGCACGCTTTCTAATAATATTACTTCATTATTTCAGGAAGTTTCAGATTGTTGCATCTCATTAGTATCAGTTTAACACACAAATATAGTCTTAAGCAACAGAATTGTGTTCAGTCCAGCTTTGCAAAGGGCCTTCCACTGATCAGCAACATGGGTCAAAGCATTTTTATTAACCTTTGAACCGTTTGAGGTAGAATTTTTTTTTTAATCTGCAGAATATGTTGCAGAGGATCGATTATGTGGCAAATGCAGCAATTCTGTAATAAATGTGAACATTTCTGCGACCACAGAATCCCATAATTCCAGCACCCTGGTCATAGGAGATCTAGAATATTCCTATCAAGTATCTTCAAGCGCCTACCAGGTCACTCGAAACATTGTGGTGTTTCACCCGCTTCCTTAGTGGCAGCAAAGTCAGCTCGCGTGCAAAACGCTGCCTCTCACTAGTTTTGGAGTTGTGGGTTTGCGATAAAAAAAATACTTGAATGGTCCGCTCGAGTGAAAACTCTACCAACATTTTTTCTTGACCTCCCTGATTGCAGGAACTGCTGCTCACATTCAAAACATTTGATTATATTCAAATGTGTAGTTTTTCATTCAAAAATTACCAAAATGGTGCAGCCGGGTAAAAAAGAATTCACTGAAATGCAGCTCGAGTTCAAAAATTACTCAAAAGGTACACCTTGCATTGAAATTTCTCTCCAAAATACACAATGTGGCGTGAAAGAGCAGTCTCTGTAATTTTGCATAAATATTGTTACACAAAATTCCGCCAATTTCTCCTGCGTACTTACAATTTTGGCCAGGCCTTTTTCAGAGGAAAAGAAAGGCAGTATCTGGAGACATGTCTGAGGCAGGCACCCTGGGAGCAGACTGGCAGCACCCTGGCAGCACCCTGGCAGCAGCAGACTGGCAGCACCCTGGCAGGAGCAGACTGGCAGCACCATGGCAGCAGCAGACTGGCAGCACCCTGGGAGCAGACTGGCAGCACCCTGGGAGCAGCAGACTGGCAGCACCCTGGCCGCAGCAGACTGGCAGCACCCTGGCAGCAGACTGGCAGCACCCTGGGAGCACACTGGTAGTACCCTGGCAGCAGCAGACTGGCAGCACCCTGGCAGCAGACTGGCAGCACCCTGGGAGCAGACTGGCAGTACCCTGGCAGCAGCAGACTGGCAGCACCCTGGCAGCGGCAGACTGGCAGCACCCTGGCAGGGGGTCTCCAGCACATTGAGCACAGTGTGACATCGGCTCCTCACTTTGTGACCGTGTGAAGACCCCATATTGTGTGACACGACGGCGCCCTGTGAGAAGGCAGCCTGTGGCAGTCCCACCTAGGCAACATTGAAATTACGCCTCTGTAATTCACAACATTTGGGGGTTTTATGCGTTAAAGTTGTTAAGTGAAATTCTCGAAATTAGACCACTACTCCACTTTGCATAACTGCACCATTGACAGTGACAATGTACAACAAACGCACAGGAACAGAACGTGCGCGGCTGCTGTTCACACGGGTTTGATTAAATACATACCTGCACCCCAACATGTATGCACGGATACATTCTGAGCTAAGATGTAGCATGAAATGGCAGATTGTCATTTCACGAAATTGTTCATATTTCGCGTTATTTTGCCAACATTTCGCATGATTCAAAGCAGATAAAGCAAGCTTTGCACAACCCCAGTCGTGACTGGTACTGGTGGGACTGGTTGAGGTTAAAGTAACCAGCTCCGCAGCGGTGGTGGTGGACTCCTGCGTAATGACTTTATAGGTCAGGAAACATGCAAAAGGTCAGAGGTTAACATTTACAAATAAACATTCAGTACAGTCTGCACCACCGGAAACCACGTCAGAGCAGGCTCGATTCTGCAAGAAGCAAAGGCAACGTCCAGAGCACGTTTTGTGGCGCCAGTATCTACATATTTTGTCCTGAAACTTTTACAAAAGTGACCGCAATGCACTAACAACTTACTGGACAACACGGGCACCCCTTCGTCGCCCCCTGCACCCCCCCCCCCTTCTCCCCCGCAGCCGGTAAGGGATCCATTACATTTTCCATTGTGTCTGCTGTGGCCTCGGTGTCACGCCGCATGTAAAGCAATTGAACCTTTTCGGGTCTGTCCGAACAGGAAGGTTTTTTTTCACGGAAATCTGTCAATTATGGAGCAGACGGGAGTGTGTGGTGAGTGCGGCAAATACTTATGTGGCAACGCTGCGACTGCGGAATCGTTGGTTTGCCTGTGGCTAGGACTATGGCGCAAATAGATACTTCCATAAACAATAGCTTGTTTTATATAGCGCTTAAGACTGCACTGTGCTGTTTCACAGCGCCGTGGATACCAGCTACACTGCAGCGCGTGCCCCGCGAGTTCACCCTTGGACACAGCGGGAGTTCCTTATCCTGTGTGTGAGGGTGTGCACACGCATGCCACTTACAGCCGCCGCAAGATTAGCCAATAACACAGCAGCAAAACGGGCTTTGCAGCACTATTCAGCTAACTGACCCCTGTGAACAGCGCCTAAGAGGTCACCTCTCACTCGGCTGCTAACAGACAAAGGCGCACAGCTCAGACACTGGGTGGGATTATCCTCTCTCTTGTGGGGGGTCCTGGAGGCCCCATACGCTGACACCCCCTGCCCCATGCTCAGCTCCTATTGGACGTCTTCCGTTAATCTCCGGTGCTGCCTCTTTCCGCATCATTTCTCACCTCTTGCTTCTCATGGCGCAATATATGGGACAAAGTACCCCCACCAGATTTTAGAAGAATGCTGAAATTCTCTGAGCAGTTCTGTGTCGATGGGGAGGAACAAGGCTGAACCCAGAGTTCACTTATTAGGTATGGGAACCCAGACGTGGCTTGCAATATCCTTGTAACATACGACAGGGGGTATTTTATTCCGTATAATACAAGGTAACACCATCACACTTCTTATAGACCTTAAATCCTTGGTATGTTGCGCTTTCATAGGAAAGACATCAACTCCCTGCAACTGAAAACAATGCAGCCTGGCCTGAATTCAATCTTGTCCACGAAGGAGAAGTTCCCCAGTGGTACTTATTAAAAAGCTCACCTATATGGACCAAAATCATCAACTCCTCCCTATCGAGGGGCTCCATGCCCTCTCCCCTCAAACTCGGCCATGTACCCCCCCTCATCAAAACAAAGCAAGCCGACCGAATGACCTTAATAACTACAGACCTATAGGCCTCCCCTTCCTCTCCAAAACCATCAAAAAATGTGTACTTACACAACTAAACACCCACGTTGAAGAATACAACCTACACAACACCTTCCAGTCGGGGTTCAGGAAAGGCTGCAGCACAGAGACTGCTATACTGAGCATCGTAGACGACCTGCACAGGGTCATCTAGTCCTAGCGGCCCTACAAGCAAGCCGTCCCATCTCATGCAACTCTAAGGAATGCGCACTATGGGTTGGAAGCCCTGAGACACCCTCAGTAGATGGAAGCCCTGAGACACCCTGAGGGCGTCTCAGGGCTTCCACCCGCCGAGGCTGTCTCTCGCTGCGGCTCAGAAAATCCGCACCAACTATCTTGTTACAATCGTGAGCCGGCGACGCCTGAAATGCCACACTCGCTTGACATTTCTGAGCGCTTGACTATTTTTGTTTATCAGCTGCAGCTTTCATACTCCTTGTATCTGTTTTTTTGGCACCTGCTTGTACTTGCTAATGATGGAGCCTCAGCAGAAGGGTATGCGGGGTCAGCAGCGAATCGGCAGCCGGGGGGGTCGGGGGAGGGGGGGGGGATGGGAGACAGAACAAGGCGGCGCGCAGACTTATCTGCCCTTTTCATAAATGTCCCACTCCTTGGCGAGGCATCGCTCCCTCCTGGTCCTCGCATCTCCACGCACAGCGCCCCCTCTGGGGCACTCGTGGGAGCTCTGGTGGGTGCCGATGAGTCTGCGGCCTCACAGAGGCATCAGAACCAGGGGAGGGCGGAGTTTCACGGCCTGGAATTCTGCAGAGTTACATAAAAACTCAGTGAGATTCCATGGAGTACCGCCAACGGGTACAAAATATGCACGTCCCGCTGCAAGTCAGTGCTGGTTGCGCGAGCAGCGCTGAAAAATCCACGCAAACAGCACCCTGCGGTGCACACAGCAATTTGCTTTCCTTCCCTAGATATTCAAGTGCTTGCAAGGTCTGGAAAATATGTGAGACTCTTGGACAATCTCTTTTCACCCTCTCTTACCCCCGCCCTTCCAGCTCCCCCCCAAAAAAACTTATCACAGACTTTTTTCGCCCCCTGTCCTAGTTTCCCTCTACTAAATTATTTTATCCTTGGCTCTGGAAACCTGATACGTGATTATAATGGTAACTACAAGGCTGCCTCGTTAGTTATATGTATATGAACTTAAACCTGATGGCTTTCTTTGTTTTTGCTTTCAACGTGGTAACAGCGTTATGATGACACTCTATTGCAATGGTATTAATTAACTGTGTTAATTTAATAAAAATAAAAAACACACACAGCAATTAGAAGAACGTGGCCAGAACTTGACAAATTCTCTCAATTCTGTGCCACCCGTAACCAACCACAGCCAAGCACACGTTTGGAATCTATGCTAGGCCTGGGAGTAATTTGAATTACGCCAAAGTAATCACAGCCAATTCGGTAATTCTGCGTTACTCATTGACAGACAATTACCGAACATTAGATGTTAAAGTGCACTCATGTAACTAAGAGCAATTTGGGGAGAAAATTAGCACAGAAACAACTAATTTAGTGGGTGCGAGCAGCTACTTGCACTGCTGGTTATGTTGAACTTGTTACCGCAAAATGCATTCTTGGGTACATTTTGGATGCAAGGGTGCGTTTTGTGCTACGAAACTGCCAGAAGTAAGTTTAAGGAAACTCCTACCCAAGAGCCGGTGTAGCGATGCAGGCGGCTGCTCGCGCTGCGATTCATGTCCTGTTACATTTAGCGATTATTTCTAATTGCAAAATGCGTTCTCACATCCACTTTGGACACGCGGGGACATTTTTGTGTTAACAAAATAGCCCTAAATGCAGAACTGCTCTTCTTAGGTCATTCTGTGGAATCTTGAGGATTTTTTAGGTAATTCTGCTTGATTACGCATCATGGAAGTACACGTGCTACACCCACCCCCACCCCTAATGTATATAAAGGTTTTCCAAACAAACCTGCTTGTAAACTGTACAAGGACGCTATTATCAGACCCAGCCTGGTGCATGTTCTTGCTGATAAAAGGTTGGAGAACGGTCTGGTTAGTTTAAAGAGTTAGAAGACGGGGCAGGGGTTGAGCAGAGAAGGAAAGAGGCCTCTTTTCATCAGGGAACAGACACAGGTGGTTCACGCAGGGCAGGGGGACATAGACAGCTTCCAAAACAAATCCCTTTGCAGGCGAAGGGCTGCGCATCGCCCCTTTGAAACCCCTCCAACCCTGGTGTAGTTAAACCTCGCCTTACCGGGGGGGGGGGCTTCTTAAAGGAGGGCAATGCAGTCAGATACCCAATAGTTCCTAAACCATACACAAAAAACACGTCCAATGTCGTCTGTCAAGATGAAGACTGCTCCTTTGTCTTCAGCCTGGAAGAGCCGAACCAACTCTTGCCCAGGATGGCGTCACTGCATCAGCTCCAGTCGTAAATCATGTCATATGCACAACTCTGTCAAGAAGACAAGCACCGCCTGTCTACACACCCACCCCATCGTGAAGTCAGGGTATTGATTGCTGGTCAGCCAGCAGGGGGTGCCCAGGACTCTGGACCTAGGGGACAAGCACTCACCTGGCTAGCACACGCACCACCTGGCTACCACATGCAAACACCTGGCTACCGCATGCACCCCCTTGGCTGCCACATGCACACACCTGACTACCACATGCACACACCTGGCTACCACATGCACCCCTTTGACTACCACATGCACACACCGGGCTACCACATGCACCCCCTTTGCTACCATATGCACACACCTGACTACCATATGCACACACCTGGCTACCACATGCACCCCCTTAGCTACCACATGCAAACACCTGGCTACCACATGCACCCCATTGGCTGCCACATGCACACACCTGACTACCATATGCACACACCTGGCAACCACATGCACACACCTGACTACCATATGCACACACCTGGCTACCAAATGCACACACCTGACTACCACATGCACACACCTGGCTACCACATGCACACACCTGGCTACCACATGCACATACCTGGCTACCACATGCACCCCCTTGGCTACCAAATGCACACACCTGACTACCATATGCACACACCTGGCTACCACATGCACACACCTGGCTACCACATGCACCCCCTTGGCGACCACATGCACACACCTGGCTACCACATGCACACACCTGGCTACCATATGCACACACCTGGCTACCACATGCACACACCTGGCTACCACATGCACACACCTGGCTACCACATGCAAACACCTGGCTACCACATGCACACACCTGGCTACCACATGCAAACACCTGGCTACCACATGCACACACCTGGCTACCACATGCACACACCTGGCTACCACATGCACCCCCTTAGCTACCACATGCACACACCTAGCTACCACATGCACACACCTAGCTACCACATGCACACATCTGGCTACCACATGCACACACCTGACTACCATATGCACACACCTGTCTACCACATGCAAACACCTGGCTACCACATGCACACACCTGGCTACCACATGCACACACCTGGCTACCATATGCACACACCTGGCTACCACGTGCACCCCCTTAGCTACCACATGCACACACCTGGCTACCACATGCACACACATGGCTACCACATGCACCCCCTTAGCTACCACATGCACACACCTGGCTACCACATGCACACACCTGGCTACCACATGCAAATACCTGGCTACCACATGCACACATCTGGCTACCACATGCACCCTGTAAAAAGAGTTTTTGAGGGAAAATTAAATAGGATGTGGGATGGACAAGCTGTTGCATTGGAACATGTCAGTAAGGACACTACAAGAGATTTAGGGGATGTCACTGACGAGCAGGTGAAAGGCAGGTTTTAGACAAGATATAGGCACAGATGCAAGGTTGGTTACACTGCTAGACGGACAGGTCTGTGCGGGAGAGGAGTTATAGAGTTCAAAGTTATTTACAGCTTAAAAGAAACAGGTTGCTTTGGCTGGTGGGTAGAGTTGTTGAAATGTGGGGTGTTCTGTATTTAAGGGAGGGGGTGGGGCAGGGTGGTGGTCAGGTAAAATAATGTATTAGTGAGGCTCCTACTGGTAGGGTGTGTGGCATTTGCCAAGGGTTTTTGTGATCCGATGCACACCTGTCTCATTGAAGCGGCCTTTTTTACACAGTTAAATGTTGGTAGACGCTGTCTCGCCAGAAGCACTAAAGGGGCCGTCGAGCGTGCAGCCCGCCGACAGGGAGCGCTGTGCTCACAGCGGCCCACCTCGCCTGAGTGAACGCCAGAAAGACGCAGCTCTGTGGGGGGCAGTGAGACATTTTTATTACTCAGACAAAATCTCTTGTAAAACATCTGTAATGTCATGCTCACACAGGCCTTGGTACAAGATTATTCGTAAGGACCCACCAACCAAATAGGAGGAGGCATTGCCATTGTTCATAAGAACACCATTCGCATATCGACCAGTTCCGACGACAACCTCGCATCCGCCGAACACCTCCACTTCCAGATCCACATCGACCCCAAGACCACACTCAGAGGAACCCTCATCTACAGACCACCAGGTCCCCGCACACAATTCAGTGAAGACATCACAGACTTCATTATCCTACACGCCCTCCCCTCCGAGGACTACATTCTACTTGGCGACCTCAACTTCCACCTGGAAAAGAACAACGGCAACAACAGTACCACCCTATTGGACAACCTCGCAAATCTTGGACTCAAACAACTTGTCAACACCCCCACCCATTGTGCAGGACACACGCTCGACCCAATCTTTACATCCAGCAAATACATCTCCTTCAACCACGCCACAGCTCTCCATTGGACAGACCACAGCTGCATGCACTTCAACTACAAACAGACTATGTCCCACAACCACCCTCAACAAATCCCCGCAGAAACTGGAACTAAATCACCACTAACCAGCTTTTCACATCGCTCCACCAATACCCTCCTACCTATTCTTCAGACCCAAACCAAGCAGCTACCAACCTTGCTCAATGGATCACCCGCAGCGCTGACGAATTAGCACCACTGAAAAGCAACCCTACCAAATTAAACATCAAGAAAGCCCCCTGGTTCAACGATGAACTTAAAAAATCCAAGAAGACATGCCGCACCCTCGAGAAAACCTGGAAAAGAAACCCATCCACCAAAAACCTAGCCACTTTCAAAAACGCCACCCGTAAACACCATCAACTAATACGCTCCACTAAGAAAACAGCATTCAAAGATCGAATCGACAAAAACGCCCACAGCAGTAAGGAACTGTTCAACATAGTAAAAGAATTCACCAACCCTTCAGGAACTGTTCAACATAGTAAAAGAATTCACCAACCCTTCAGCCGGCGCCAATGACATCACTCCCTCCCAGTACCTCTGAGACTCCCTAGATTCATTCTTCCACAAGAAAATCGCCGACATACACAACAGCTTCACAATACAGCCGGGTGACAAGTCCACCCCACCCACCTCAGAACCTAATCCCCCTCCTAACAATCTTTGTGCCTGGAAACAGGTCACCACTGAAGACACCATCCGCCTGATGAACTCCATCCACTCAGGATCGCCAACCGACCCTTGTCCCCACCACATCTTCAACAAAGCAGACTTGTGAGAAGTTGGCCTGATATGTAGTGTTTCCAATTCTGGAACCACTGGGTATCAGTCCAAACAAACCCCAAAGATGTCAGGTTGTAAGTCAACCTTGTAGACAAGCTATCCTAGTGGTAGCATGGACTAAGCAGCCTTAAAGGCTTAACTTAAGAGGTCGTGTTAAGCGAGCTGTTTTACCACATACAATCCTGTAATCAAATGAAAGGACACCACACAAGTATATATTATAAAAATATATGTATTTATTTCTAAATTACTCCCCAGTACTCTTTATGAGGAAAGGGGCACAAGCGTTAAATCAAAAGCACTGTTACACATATAAAGTTGCACGTTTATGGATGAGGGCGGGTGGCCACTCAGACCATATATCAAAAAAGTGGTATAAGTAACACTTTACGAACAATGGTTAGGTCTAGGGCCTAGAGATTCGCTGGGAGCAGTCAGGACAAGCAATGAAGAAGTCGGGAGTAGCCCACAGGAGACGGGTGCAGCACGGAAAGTGCGGCGCGCACCAATGCACTGTCAATGGTGCGTAAAAGTCAACTAAAGTGAATTAAAAGATACTTCCGCTGAACCTAGGAACACAAAACTTTAGACACAGACCCTAGAGGTGTGTACCAGTGTAAAGACACCGGCGTTGCAAAGTTACCTCACCCACAGGCCGTGGGTGCACAGGGTCGAAGTGGCGTCGGGTTCTGTCACGCAGGTTCTTGGTGCTTGGAGCTGTTGCAGCTGCAGGCGCTGTGAAGCAGAAGTGTCCGGTGCGATCCAAGGGTGGATCGAAGTAGAAAAGTACCTGAAAGCAGAGGGGACAGAGTCTGGGTCACTCAGCAGTGACCAGGGTGGAACCAGGACGGAACCAGGCAATGTCGGGCGCAATCAGGCGGTTGTCGATAGGCTTCTCTCCGCTGTCACGTGGGCTCTGGGGCATCTGCGACGTCCAGGAGCAGGTCACGATCTGTCCCACGTAGGCTCTCGCCGTCAGCACCGTCGGCTTCAAGATTGCAGCAAACAGCACTTGGCAAAAGCAATCCACGCGGAACCGGGAGATTGCTTATCACTCGAACCAGGAGGGTCAGAGTGGGTGCTCCTTTTCACAGGAGCTGGTGCAGATCTGGAGCAACCAGAAAAGCAAGTCGTATTTCAAAGTTCGTCGGCACAGGGGCCACAAGCCAGCTGGCAAGTGACCGGGCCAACGCGTCGAGCGCACACAAGCAGAAGGGCCCCACGCAGCACTCGTCGAGTGTGGAGGGGTGAGCTTTGGTGCAAGTGGAGCACGGGGCTGGGGCTTCTCAAACCCCGGTGTACAGCTTCGAGGGTCACTCGTGGGCCGCACGGTCAGCGTCTCGTGGCCTTTTCAAGATGGCGTGCCCCACGCTTCCGGTCGCCTCCACGGGTCTCAGCTCTGCAGGGACTGTGGATCGGGCAGGTAGAAGGCAGGCAAGCTTGATCTCGTCGATCTCTGTCGCTCGAGTTCCGGCGGGAACTGCAACAAAGCAAGGGTCGAGGGCTGGATGGTGCCTGTTTGCACAGGGTGGTCACTCCTTGACCACAAGGGAGATTCTTCAGTCTTCTCACGTCGTGTAGAAAGTCGAAGGGTCCAGATTTTGTTTCTTATGTTTCTTCAGGATGATCTGAGGTCCGTTGGGACTGCTCCCCCTCTTATTCGAATCTCGGGGGTTGGACATCCTGCTAGGTCCCCTCCTATGGGTGGGACCCAGGAAGGGGGTGGTTACACCCCTCTCCTTTGATCCTGGCCGCGCTGGGACAGGGGCTGGGAGGCCCCAGAACCGGTTTGGCCGGATCCTGCAAGGGGCAGCCTTGTGCTCCCCAGGCAGTGTCTGGTTTCATTGAAACCTCCCTACTCCAATCCACTATCTCCTGTCTGGGGTGGTGTGACACCGCCCTGTGACAGGAAACTCTTTGTCCAGGCCTCCTCTGCCGGGTTTCGGTCAGCAGCAGGAGGTCAGACCCGTGTCTGTGGCAGGGGCATCCATTTTGTGGATCTGAGGCTCATTTTAAATCAACCGCGTTTCAGTAAAGTAACATGTCTTCTCCCTCTAGAAGGGTGGAATGCTACCCCCGTCGCCAGAACTGGCGAGGGGGTAGTATTCCAATTCGTATGACACCTTACACGACATGTTTTGATAAAGCCAAACCAAAGTTGCTATATAACCGCGAGGATTATAAGGCGCTTAAGAGTATATGGTATGGCATTATCCCGGATCAGCTTAGGGAGTTGTTCCCGACAGCTGCAGACAGGCTCAGCTCATGCCAGAGCACCATCTCACATAAAACCACGCACTCTGCCTCCAGGATTGATGAGGCCTTCCATAGGAGTGGCTTACAGGCTATATATGTGTCCAGATATAGGTTTAGATATAGGTATACTATATCTAAGCAAGGGGTGATTACACCCACTTGCCCCAGCTGAGTGATCAGCCAGTTGTGTCAATTTAAGAACCAGCCAGGGGTGGCAAAAGCTATGCTTCAGCCCCTGGTAGGCCTTGGTGGCACCTATGCCCTGGGCACCTATAGTGCATGGTACAGGGGCTGACAAGGAGTCCATTTCCAATTGTGGTATGTACCTATAGCACATGTATTATAAATTTAGAGAGAGAACAGCAGGCTGGGGGTCTGATTAGCAGGCCCACAGCCTCAGTAAGTCGAAAACCAGTGAAGCAAAAAGCAAAAATTGGGGTGACCATAGGATAGCAGACCCTACTCTCCTACATAACCCCCCCCCAAACGCAGGGACATTAAACTTAACCTTGACCAGATAAGTCTTCATGTTCTAAGTGGAAGTACCGGGAGAGACCATCTGCATTACCATGGTCAGTCCCTGGGCGGTGCTCCACTGTAAAGTCCATCCCCTGTAGGGAAATGGACCACCTGAGCAGTTTGGGATTTTCACCCTTCATCTGATTTAGCCACAAGAGGGGCTTATGGTCTGTCTGAATTAGGAAGTGAGTACCAAACAAGTATGGCCTCAACTTCTTCAGGGCCCAAACCACAGCAAAGGCCTCCCTCTCAATAGCTGACCAACGTTTCTCCCTGGGGGTCAGCCTTCTGCTAATAAAAGCAATGGGCTGGTCTTGACCATCTTGATTAAGTTGTGAAAGCACAGCTCCCACCCCCAACTCAGAAGCATCTGTCTGTACAATGAACTGTTTGGAGTAGTCAGGACTCTTCAGGATAGGTGCAGAGCACATGGCCTTCTTCAGGTCATCAAATGCCTTTTGACAGCTAACTGTCCACTGAACCTTTTTGGGCATCTTTTTGGATGTCAAGTCATTCAATGGTGTCACAATGGACCCATAGTTCTTTACAAATTTTCTGTAATACCCAGTCAGGCCCAAGAAGGCTCTGGCTTGTGTCTGGGTAGTTGGAGGAGTCCAGTCCTGTATGGTCTGGATCTTGCTCTCCAGTGGTTGAACTTGACCCCCACCTACTAGGTGGCCCAAGTACACAACCTTGCTCTGCCCTATCTGGCACTTAGTAGCCTTGATAGTCAGGCCTGCCTTTTGCAGGGCCTCCAGAACCTTCTTCAGGTGGATCAGGTGATCCTCCCAGGTGGAGCTAAAGACAGCAATATCATCTAGATATGCTGCGCAAAAGTCATCCAACCCAGCAAGGACTTGGTTCACCAACCTTTGGAAAGTGGCAGGTGCATTCTTCAAACCAAAGGGCATTACCACAAACTGATAATGTCCACTAGGGGTAGAGAATGCTGTTTTGGCTTTTGACTCTTCAGCTAGTCTGATTTGCCAGTAGCCAGCTGTCAGATCAAATGTGCTCAGAAACTTGGCAGAAGCCAATTTATCAATGAGCTCATCTGCTCTTGGAATGGGATGAGCATCTGTCCTAGTGACAGCATTGAGACCTCTGTAGTCCACACAAAACCTCATTTCTCTCTTCCCATCTTTGGTATGAGGTTTTGGCACAAGGACCACTGGGCTAGCCCATGGGCTCTCTGATGGCTCAATCACTCCAAGCTCCAACATCTTTTGCACCTCAGCCTTTATACAATCCCTGACATGGTCAGGTTGCCTGTAGATCTTATTCTTCACAGGCAGATTGTCACCAGTATCCACCTCATGGGTGCACCAGTTAGTCTGACTGGGTGTGAGTGAAAACAAGTGTCTGTGGGCCTGCAACACCTGTCTGCAGTCCACCTGTTGCTGCTCAGTGAGGCTGCCTGCCAAGGCTACTCCATCAACTGAACCATCATCAGGGTTCTGGGAAAGCAGGTCTGGGAGAGGGTCACTCTCTTCCTCCTGTTCCCCATCTGTGGCCATGAGGAGACTCATGTCCTCCCTGTCAACAAATGCTTTCAAACGATTGACATGGAGCACCCTGTGGGGGCTCCTAGGGGTGCCAAAGTCAACCAAGTAGGTGACTTCTCCCTTCTTTTCAATGATAGGGTAGGGTCCAGTCCATTGGTCCTGGAGAGCTGCTGGCCCCACTGGGTCCAACACCCACACCTTCTGCCCTGGCTGGTACTCAACCAGAACAGCCTTTTGGTCATGCCAGGCTTTCTGTAATTCCTGACTTGCCTCAAGGTTTTTGGATGCTCTCTCCATGTATTCAGCCATCCTGGAGCGGAGACCAAGTACATAGTCCACAATGTCTAGTTTAGGCTTTTTGAGAGGTAACTCCCATCCTTCCTTCACCAAACTCAATGGACCTCTTACAGGGTGGCCAAACAAAAGTTCAAAAGGGCTGTAGCCAACCCCCTTCTGTGGGACCTCTCTGTAAGCAAAGAGCAAGCAGGGTAAAAGGATGTCCCATTTCCGCCTAAGCTTCTCTGGTAAACCTTTTATCATTCCCTTTAGGGTCTTGTTGAACCTTTCCACAAGCCCATTGCACTGTGGATGGTAGGGTGTGGTAAACTTATAGTTTACTCCACACTCTTTCCACATTGCTTTTAAGTATCCAGACATGAAGTTGGTACCTCTGTCTGAAAGAACCTCCTTTGGAAAGCCCACTCTTGAGAAAACTGCAATGAGGGCTTTTGCCACCACAGGAGCTGTGGTGGTCCTCAGGGGAATTGCTTCTGGGTACCTGGTGGCATGATCCACTACCACCAGTATAAATCTGTGCCCAGATGCTGTTTGAGGATCCATGGGACCCACAATGTCTATTCCAACTCTTTCAAAGGGTACCCCCACCACAGGTAGTGGTATCAGGGGGGCCTTTGTGGTGCCACCTGACTTACCACTGGCTTGGCAAGTGACACAGGAGCGACAAAACTCCTTGACATTTTCTGACATGTGAGGCCAGTGAAAGTGTGGAACAAGCCTGTCCCAAGTCTTATTCTGGCCTAAGTGTCCTGCAAGGGGAATATCATGGGCCAAGGTAAGAAGGAAGCCCCTAAACTTCAAAGGTATAACCAACCTCCTGGTTGTGCCAGGCTTGGGGTCTCTAGCCTCTGAATAAAGGAGTCCTTCATCCCAATACACTTTATGGGTACCTTGAGCATTCCCTGCAGCCTCAGCAGCAGCTTGCTGTCTGAGGGGTTCAAGTGAAGGGCAATCTAATTGGGCCTGCCCCAGGTCTGCCCTTGAGGGTCCCCCTGTCCCCAGAAACTCAACCTGATCAGGTTCAAGCTCCTCAGAGACAGTCTCCTCTTGGACTGCAGAATCAGTTTCCTGTGAAACTTGATCCTCAACCTGGGGCAAGTGGGAAGGCACAGCCTTAACCCTCTTGCTCCTTCTCTTGGGTTGTGGTTGGTCTATTGTTTCAAGATCCACCACTGGTTCAGGAAGGCACTTCTTAGCCTGAGACCTTGTCACTGCAAGGACATGAGCTGAAATCCCTAGCATTTCTGCATGAGTCCTGTACTCCACTTCTGACCAAACTGAGCTTTCAAGATCATTGCCTAACAGACAGTCTACTGGGAGGTCTGCACTCACAACAACTTTCTTTAGGCCATCTACCCCTCCCCAGGAGAAGTTCACAACAGCCACACTATGGGAAGTAGTGGAGTTGCTTGCATTGGTCACTAGGTAACTTTCACCTAGTACAATTTGTCCAGGGTCCACAAAGCCAGGTGCCACCATTGTGACACTGGCACAAGTGTCCCTGTAGGCCTGAGCCAGTTTCTCATTAATTAAGGGAGTCTGCCTATATTTGCCCAGGTTACTGGGGCTTACTGCAGTGGGCAAAGATATGTCCACATCATATAGGAGAACTGCCTGTGTGGGGATTCTGACTAGGCCAGATTCCACCTCAGTACCCAGGGTCAACCCTACTAAACCCTTTGGCTGCGTACCACCACTGCTGACTGTACTAGGGGGTGCAGTTGCTTTAGGAGCTGCAGTGGTGGGGACTGGATTTTTCTTAGTGCATTCACTGCCCCAGTGTGAAACTGATTTGCAGGTATTACACCAAGGTTTCTTTGGGCCATCATTCTTCTTTTTCTTGTTTCCATTTTGGGAACCCCCCTCCTTATTGCTAGTTTGGGGGCCTGAAGACTTCTGGTCCTTTTCTTTATCTTTCTGATTCCCACCCTTCTGGTCTGTTTTCTTCTGGTCACCTTGGTTCTGGTTTTTCTGCTTAATCCTTGTTCTGACCCATTTGTCTGCCTTCTTTCCCAATTCTTGGGGAGAGGTCAAATCAGAGTCAACAAGGTATTGATGCAACAGCTGGTTCTGACAGTTATTAAGGATCTGTTCTCTCATCATAAGATTGTACAATCCTGTATAGTCTGAAACTTTACTTCCCTGCAGCCAACCCCCCAGAGCCTTAGTGGCACAATCTACAAAATCAGTCCAGTCCTGAGTCTGTGCTTTTTGGGTGTCTCTGAACAACAACCTGTATTGCTCAGTGGTTAGGCCAAACCCTTCAATAAGAGCACTCTTCAGAACAGAGTAGTTTTTGGCATCCTCAGGTCTAACAGTGAGGAGCCTGTCCCTCCCTTTCTCAGAAAAAGAGTACCATAAAATTGCTGCCCACTGATCCTCAGGGACCTGCTGTACCATGCAGGCCCTCTCAAGAGCAGTCATCCATTTGTGGATATCATCCCCTTCCTTGTAGGGGGGCACAATTTTTGTCAGGTTTCTATTGTCATAAGCCCTGTCTTTTTCTTTAGGAACTTTGCTGCCACCAGTGGCATCTAAGCCACACAATTTTCTCTCTCTTGCTAAAGCAAGTTTAGCTTGAGCCAAGGCTACCTCTTCCCTTTCTATTTGGAGTTGGACAGCCCTCATCCTGGCCCTATGCTCTTTTCTCTGGGAGGAAGTCATTCCTCTTTGAGATTCTCTTGAGGCACTAGAAAGGTGAGAGTCCCTTGACAGAGATCTCTCCCTTCTATTACCTGGGAGAATTTGGTTATGAGATCTGGAGTGGTGCTGGCCCCCTCCATTCCCATGTAGGTCCAAGTTGGCCTGGTTAAGCCTGGCAACCTGTACCTGGTTTCCCCCCTGATCCTGATCTTCAGGCTCATCTAAATCAGAGCCTTCTTCTTCTTCTTCCTCCTCCACTACATCATCTTGAAGATCCTCATTCTCAGGGGAGTTTATCCCTTCCTCTGTTTCTAAGGGAGTCTGACTCACCTTATCTAGGTCATCCTTTTCTAGGAGAGCTACTAGGGAAGGAATGGTAGGGCCTCTGCCCTTTTTTAGCCCCCTGGCTGTGCACAAGGCACTCAGGTCTTTGTGGCTAAGGTTGTCATATCTGGATGTTGTCCCTATAGGATCAACTATTACAGGAGCAGAGCCTGAAGCTCTACCTGTATCAGACATGACTGCTAGTGAGGTGTAAGTGGTGCACTTACCTACACTAAGTGGTTTCCTACTGTACCTTGCTAGTGAGTTGTAGTCAGGGTGTGCTAATCCCTTTAATCTACAACTACTAAGTTCAGTAGAACTTAATATGCTAAGCTTTTGATTTATATGTACCTAGAGGTACTTGATGTGATCTTTCAATTTGATAAAGATTGCAATGGTAAAACAAACAGCAAGCTCAAATCCGCACCGCTGCACACCAATGTGAGAAGTTGGCCTGATATGTAGTGTTTCCAATTCTGGAACCACTGGGTATCAGTCCAAACAAACCCCAAAGATGTCAGGTTGTAAGTCAACCTTGTAGACAAGCTATCCTAGTGGTAGCATGGACTAAGCAGCCTTAAAGGCTTAACTTAAGAGGTCGTGTTAAGCGAGCTGTTTTACCACATACAATCCTGTAATCAAATGAAAGGACACCACACAAGTATATATTATAAAAATATATGTATTTATTTCTAAATTACTCCCCAGTACTCTTTATGAGGAAAGGGGCACAAGCGTTAAATCAAAAGCACTGTTACACATATAAAGTTGCACGTTTATGGATGAGGGCGGGTGGCCACTCAGACCATATATCAAAAAAGTGGTATAAGTAACACTTTACGAACAATGGTTAGGCCTAGGGCCTAGAGATTCGCTGGGAGCAGTCAGGACAAGCAATGAAGAAGTCGGGAGTAGCCCACAGGAGACGGGTGCAGCACGGAAAGTGCGGCGCGCACCAATGCACTGTCAATGGTGCGTAAAAGTCAACTAAAGTGAATTAAAAGATACTTCCGCTGAACCTAGGAACACAAAACTTTAGACACAGACCCTAGAGGTGTGTACCAGTGTAAAGACACCGGCGTTGCAAAGTTACCTCACCCACAGGCCGTGGGTGCACAGGGTCGAAGTGGCGTCGGGTTCTGTCACGCAGGTTCTTGGTGCTTGGAGCTGTTGCAGCTGCAGGCGCTGTGAAGCAGAAGTGTCCGGTGCGATCCAAGGGTGGATCGAAGTAGAAAAGTACCTGAAAGCAGAGGGGACAGAGTCTGGGTCACTCAGCAGTGACCAGGGTGGAACCAGGACGGAACCAGGCAATGTCGGGCGCAATCAGGCGGTTGTCGATAGGCTTCTCTCCGCTGTCACGTGGGCTCTGGGGCATCTGCGACGTCCAGGAGCAGGTCACGATCTGTCCCACGTAGGCTCTCGCCGTCAGCACCGTCGGCTTCAAGATTGCAGCAAACAGCACTTGGCAAAAGCAATCCACGCGGAACCGGGAGATTGCTTATCACTCGAACCAGGAGGGTCAGAGTGGGTGCTCCTTTTCACAGGAGCTGGTGCAGATCTGGAGCAACCAGAAAAGCAAGTCGTATTTCAAAGTTCGTCGGCACAGGGGCCACAAGCCAGCTGGCAAGTGACCGGGCCAACGCGTCGAGCGCACACAAGCAGAAGGGCCCCACGCAGCACTCGTCGAGTGTGGAGGGGTGAGCTTTGGTGCAAGTGGAGCTCGGGGCTGGGGCTTCTCAAACCCCGGTGTACAGCTTCGAGGGTCACTCGTGGGCCGCACGGTCAGCGTCTCGTGGCCTTTTCAAGATGGCGTGCCCCACGCTTCCGGTCGCCTCCACGGGTCTCAGCTCTGCAGGGACTGTGGATCGATTTACAAAAGGGGGTGGTGATGAACAGAGTGTCTGAATTGAGCAGACCACTCTTACCCAGTCCAAAGATCAGGGCTTGATCCATCACCGTTATTTATCTCACTGCCCCATCCCAGCTCAGAACATGGCTATATGCAAATCAGTCTGTCCCTGGCCCAGTGCATCATGGGAACAGGGCAGACTAAACTACCAAGCCAATTCTTTACCAGAACTGGCGAGGGGGTAGTATTCCAATTCGTATGACACCTTACACGACATGTTTTGATAAAGCCAAACCAAAGTTGCTATATAACCGCGAGGATTATAAGGCGCTTAAGAGTATATGGTATGGCATTATCCCGGATCAGCTTAGGGAGTTGTTCCCGACAGCTGCAGACAGGCTCAGCTCATGCCAGAGCACCATCTCACATAAAACCACGCACTCTGCCTCCAGGATTGATGAGGCCTTCCATAGGAGTGGCTTACAGGCTATATATGTGTCCAGATATAGGTTTAGATATAGGTATACTATATCTAAGCAAGGGGTGATTACACCCACTTGCCCCAGCTGAGTGATCAGCCAGTTGTGTCAATTTAAGAACCAGCCAGGGGTGGCAAAAGCTATGCTTCAGCCCCTGGTAGGCCTTGGTGGCACCTATGCCCTGGGCACCTATAGTGCATGGTACAGGGGCTGACAAGGAGTCCATTTCCAATTGTGGTATGTACCTATAGCACATGTATTATAAATTTAGAGAGAGAACAGCAGGCTGGGGGTCTGATTAGCAGGCCCACAGCCTCAGTAAGTCGAAAACCAGTGAAGCAAAAAGCAAAAATTGGGGTGACCATAGGATAGCAGACCCTACTCTCCTACAAGACTTCATCATCGCTCCCCACCTTCGCAACATCATCAATAGTTCCTTCAACTCCGCTACCTTCCCGGAAAGCTGGAAACACGCCGAACTCAGTGCCCTCTTGAAGAAACCCACAGCAGACCCCACTGAACTTAAAAACTACCGACCTATCTCGCTCCTCCCATTCCCTGCCAAAGTCATCGAGAAAGCTGTCAACAGTCAACTCGCCGCCTTCCTCGAATCCAACAAATCCCTCGACATATCACAATCCGGATTCCGTGCCAAACACAGCACCGAGACTGCCCTCATCGCAGCAACAGACGACATCCGCAAACTATTAGACAATGGAGAAACAGTTGCCCTCATCCTACTTGACCTCTGCGCAGATTTCGACACAGTCTGTCATAGCACCCTAATACACCGCCTCAGAAACATCGGAATTCAAGGAAAAGCACTGGACTGGATCATCTCATTCCTCGCCGGAAGAATTCAGAGAGTCCGCCTCCCCCCTTTAAGATCAGAGGCCACCGAAGTCATTTGTGTCGTACCACAAGGATCTTCACTCAGTCCCACACTCTTCAACGTATACATGAGCCCCCTCGCATCCATCGTTCGCAAACACAACCTTAACATCATCTCCTACGCAGATGACACCCAGCTGATCCTCTCCCTCACCAAAGACTCAAACACCGCCAAACCCAATCTACAAGAAGGAATGAAAGAAGTGGCTGAATGGATGAGGAACAGTTAGTTGCCTTAAACTGAACTCGGACAAAACGGAAGTCCTAATATTAGGATCATCCCCCTCCGCTTGGGATGACTCATGGTGGCCACCGGCTCTGGGAAACGCCCCCAAACCCACGGACCACGCATGTAATCTGGGTTTCATCCTAGACTCCTCCCTATCGATGACCAGACAAGTCAACGCAGTCTCCTCCTCATGTTTCAACATCCTACGTATGCTCAGAAAGATCTTCCGATGGATCCCCACCGAAACAAGAAAAACAGTCACTCACGCACTGGTCACTAGCAGACTAGATTACGGAAACACCCTTTATGCCGGAACCACCACCAAGCTACAGAAAAAGCTCCAACGTATCCAAAATGCCTCAGCCAGACTCATTCTAGACGTCCCCCGCAGAGCTCACATCTCCAATCATCTAAAAGACCTCCACTGGCTCCCCGTCAGCAAAAGAATAACGTTCGGTCTCCTCACCCACGCACACAAAGCACTATACGATCTAGGACCCGAATGCCTCAACACACGCCTCTCCTTCTACACCCCCACCCGCAATCTCCGTTCGACCTACCAAGCCCTCGCCGCAATACAACGCATCCACAGATCCTCCATGGGGGGAAGATCCTTCTCCTATCTTGCTGCCAAAACCTGGAACTCCCTCCCCACCCACCTCCGACTTACTCAAAACCACCTCTCCTTCAGAAAACAACTCAAAACCTGGCTATTTGATAAGTAACTCCCCACCTCCCTCAAGCGCCTTGAGACCCTATGGGTGTGTAGTGGGCTATATAAATGCCAAACTTGAACTTGAACTTGTAGACAGCGTCCACCCACTTTTTTCATAGGGTGGACGCCATCTACCCTGCCAGGAGTTTGGCCCCACAGAAATATGCTGAACCTGTCCCGGTGTAATTTTAAGACAAAGGCGCACATCTTATCGTTTCACAGGTGCTTAAGACAGGCAGCTTTTGGCTTTGTTCAGTTGCTGCATGTAAGACATGTGCGTGCACTCTAAGGGTGCCAGATGTGTGGGTCTGTGCCAGTATTTACACAAATAACAATTGAAATACCACTATGTTGTTTCACTTTCATAGCGCTGCTCATCCAAATGCAGGGTGTCAGAGCGCTTTACATCCCTACACATTGACAATAAATCATATGTGTGTAAATCAATGTACAGGACGTGTTACATGAGACCGCGAGGGTTCCAAGGTGTAGGAGTCACACCCTTCATACCTCGCTGTGCTGTATTAGAAGGAATACAACTCATGACTGCGAGTAACAAAAGGATCTCTGTGTTAAAAGCAGTAACCACTTACCATTTACATTAAATACAATCTGTCATCTGTGTGTCACATGATGTGCTTTGCAGGAGACACATTAACCCTCTGTGCTACTTTGATTCAAATCCAGGACTAGGCAGAACGCAGATCTCTGCAGCAAATGCGTTAACCTCCAGAGTTATCTTATTTACTGGGCACACACAGATCTCTGCAGCAGGTGCCTCAACCCCAGAAGATATTTTAAAATGCAGACTTTGCAACCAATTAGGCAGAACAGACTTACTACAACTGTCTCCTTGTTGCCAATTGCTATGTGGCAGAGTTTTTAAAATATAAATGTATAAATTGAGGCCCAGAGCTAGCATCAGGGTTGCGTCACTTTGGGGCAGATGTATCAAGGCTTTTGCAACTCGCAAAGGCCGAAATTACAGCGGTAAAAAGGCACTTACTGTAAGAGCAGTGCTGGTTACGGTATGGGTCAGACTGTCCTCTGGTGCGATGTCTCCCCCCCAGCACGACGGGTACCAGCCTCCCTCCCTTCCTTCTACTAGCAGTGCAGGTTTAAAGTAGGGAGATGCACAGGGCTGCACAGTTAGTATTACAGGAGGCTGGAGACTTAATGGCAGACTGACAGGATATGAAGAAAAGCAAAGGGCAGTGTTGGGGGAGGGGGTGCAGTGGGTGATCGTATGGCCGCTGAGGGACACAACGAGGGACAAAGAAAGTGTAGCTAAGTCGTGAAGGTGGCTCTCCTGAGGCTTGCCTGGTGCTCCTGCAGGCTGGGCAGCACTCTGAATCCACGAGCCAGCTGATTGTAGTGACACAGTAATTATAATATTTTATTAGCAGGAAGCTGAGATCATCCACGCTGGTGCCTCAATCTTCCTATTTGGTACAGTCAGGTCCCAAAGTGCCCTTCTATTTGCAGCAATTTTTGGAACTTCTTAGAGTTTCTGATTGCTCAAATGGGTATACTTTCTAATATTTATATGTGTTCCTCTTCATTGCTTGATTTTGCTCTCGAGCAAGTGTCACTCATAGTCGTTGAATGTCACTCATAATTTCACTAAAATGTTCAAAATGTCACACATAAGCAATCTGAAACCTTGGCAGCTATGCGCATTGCTGCACTGCCGGTAACTGTAGGAGAGTAGGGTCTGCTATCCTATGGTCACCCCAAATTTTTGCTTTTTGCTTCACTGGTTTCTGACTTAATGTGGCTGTGGGCCTGCTAATCAGACCCACAGCCTGCTGTTCTCTCTCTAAATTGATGCCAATGCACTCTAGGTGCATTACGAATTGGAACTGGTTCACCTTATGAGCCCCTGTAATAGTGCACCCTAGGTGCCCAGGGCATAGGTGTATCCAAGGCCTACCAGGGGCTGCAGCACGTATTGTGCCACCCCTGGCCTGGCCTCCATCTTTGACACAACTGGCTGAACACTCAGCTGGGGTAAGTCGGTGTAACCACCTCTTACTTAGGTACAGTATGCCTGTGCCTAACCCTAAACTGGACACATATGTTCCTATCAGCCACTCCTATGGAAGGCCTCATCAATCCTGGAGGCAGAGTGCTTGGAAATATGTGAGATGGTGCTCTAGCATGAGCTGAGCCTGTCTGCAGCTGTCGGGAACCACTCCCTAAGCTGTTCCGGGATATTGCCATACCATATACTCTTAAGTGCATTATAATCCTCGCGGTTAAATGCTATCTTTGGTTTGGCTTTATCAAAACATGTCGAGTAAGGTGTCATACGAATTGGAATACTATCCCCTCGCCAGTTCTGGCGACGGGGATAGCATTCCACCCTTCTAGAGGGACACGACATGTGTGTAGCCTTAACCCCGGTTAAAGTTAAACAGAGCCTCAGCTCCACAAAATGGACGCTGCCACCACAGACACAAGTCTGGCCTCCTGCTGCTGACCGAAACTCGGCAGATGGTGGCCTGGACAAAGGGTTTCCTGCCTTGGGAGGTGCGAGCACCACCCCAGACAGGATTTTGTGTATTAGGTAGGACAGGGCTGAAAAGAATCAGACATGCCCGGGGCACACAAGGTGTCCCCGTGCATAGGCCAGTCCAAACCGGTTCTGGGGCCTTCCAGCCCCAGTCCTGGCGCGGAGCTGGACAAAGGAAAGGGGGTGTAACCGCCCCCCTTCCTGGTTCCTCCCAGAGGAGGGACCTAGTAGGTGATCCACCCCCTAGATTGGAATAAGAGGAGGAGCAGTGCCATTGCACAGCAGATCATCCCGAAATCAACTTAAACTAAGAAGAAGACTGGACTTCGACATTCTGCTGCACAGAAGACTGAAGAAGAATCTCCCTTGTGGCCAAGGAGTGACCACCCTGTGAACACAGGTACCAACCAGCAACTCGACGTCTGCTTTGCCGCCGCCTCCCGCCGGAGCCCGAGCCCAGAGCCCGACAAGAACCAGATTCCCAGACCTCTCAGAGCCCGATCCACAGTCCCTGCAAAGAAGGGACCCGTGGAGGCACCGAGTGACGTGGGACCGGACCTCTTGAAAGACACCCGAAAAGCTGACTGCGCAGCTTCTGAGGCATCCTCGACGTTGTGCTTTGGGGATTGAGAACCCCCACCACCGAGCAGCCCTTGCACCGAAGATCAGCCCCCCAGCATCTCCACGATCTGCGTGGGGCCCTTTTGCACTGTGCCACTCGACGCGCCATCCCGGCCACTAGCCACGCGGCCAGCGGCCATCTTGGCGACGAACCCGAAGATTTAAACAGCAGGTCTGGTTGCTCCAGACCTACCCAAGCTCCTGTGAAAAGGAGCACCCGCTCTGACCTTGCTGGTCCGAGTGAACAGCATCTTTCAACTTCTGCGTGGCTTGCATTTGCCAAGGCCTGTTTGCTCCGATCAGGTCGCCGACACCGCCAACAGCGAGAAGCCTACGTGGGACAGCTCGTGACCGACTCCTGGACGTCCTCGACCCCGGGTATCCACGTGGCTGCAGAAAGAAGCTACCCGACAACGCCTGTTTGCACCCGACATCACCTGGTTCCACTCTGGTTCCACGGCAGTCACTGGCTAGTGACTTTGAACACTGTCCCCTCTGCTTTCAGGTCTTCACATCTACAGATCCACCCTTGGATCCACCGGAACTCTTCTCATCGAGCCGCCTGCAGCATCTCCTGCTCCAAGCACCATCGACCAGCGTGACGAAACCCGACACATCTTCGACCCTGTGCACCCGCTTCCTGTGGGTGAGGTAACTCAGCTCCGCCGGTGCTCCTGCACTGGTACACATCCCAAGGGCCTGTGTTTTAAGTTTCAGCTCCGTAGGTCACTCGGAAGGTTCCTAACTTTCTAACTTTGTGCTTTTTACGCACCATAGACTTTGTATTGAGAAGTGCGTGCACTTTGAACACTGCACCCGAGTCCCGTGGGCCTTTCCCGACTTAGTTAACTCCAGTCTCGAATAGCTCCAGCGATTCCCAAGGCCCTAGGCCTCTTCACTTTCCTCCTGGTATCTCTTATACCACTTATTTAGTATATGGTTTAGGTGGCCCCTAGGGCTCATCCATATTGTGCAACTTTTGTGTATTTTAAACTGTCTTGTGATTTTACGCTTGTGCTTCTGTGCTCATAAAGAGTCCAGGGGATTTTATAGTTAATAAATCAATATATATTTTCAATATATATCTGTGTGGTGTCCCTTTCATTTGGTATTCAAGGGGGTTGTGTATGGTATAACAGCTGGCTTCACATGCCTTTCAGAGTTTAGCCTAAGACTGCTTTGTCCACGTTACCACTAGGATAACTGGTCTACAAGGTTGAATTACAACCATCATCATAAGGGTTGCTTGGCATGGTACAAAGTGATCACTAGAACTAGTGAGCATTATATACCAGGCCAACTTCTCACATTGGTGAGCAGCGGATTGGGATCTGAGCTTGCTGTTGTTTTACCATTACAATCTTTGAGATTATCATTTGAAAGATCATACAGGTACCTGCTAGGTACATATAAAACAAGACTAGTATACTTAAGTTCTACTGAACTTAGTTGTTGTAGAGCAAAGGGAGTAGCACACCCTAGCTACAACTACTAGATAGGTTTAGTAGGTAAACACCAGTGTAGGTAGATTGCAACACATCCACCCACACTAGAGCAATGTCTGGAACAGAGGGGTCCAGTGGACTTACTCCTGTTGAGAGTGACCCTCCAAGGGCACCATCCCAGTTTGCTATTTTTCCTTTTAAGGAATTAAGACAGCTTTGTGTCTTAAGGGGTCTGAAGACAGGGCCTACCCCTACTACAGACCACCTAAGAGAGCTCTTGGATCAGTCTGAGGCTCTAAAGACCTCTAAAGCAAACCCCACAGGGAATGCTGAAGGAGGCCATCCTTCAGAGGATGACACTGTAGACACCCCTACCCCTATCATCCTAGTAGATGAGGAAGCCTCCACCACTGGAGCTCCTCAGGTAGATGAAGAGGAAGAAGAAGAAGAGGAGGAGGAGGTGGAAAGCAGTGAGTCAGATGATGACAGAGATAGTCAGGTGCTGGTCAGTAGACTGAACCAGGCTAACTTAAGTCAACTTGGGAATGAATCAGGTAACAACCCATTCAGACCCCCAGGTGGACTTAACCAGGGCCATAGGAGGAGAAGGCATCACTCAGGTGAATCCAACACCTCCCATGTCTCTAGAGGCTCTCATGGTCACTCCAGAAAGGAGATGACTAGCCCTCAGAGAAGGGAACATGAGGCCAAGATGAGAGAGGCTGAGCTTAGGATCCAGAGGCAAGAGTTAGAGGTTGCCCTGGCTAAGGAGAAACTTGCTAGAGCAAGACAGCCTAGAGAGAGTGGGGTAATAGAACCCACTGGTGGCAGCAATATCCACAAGGATAAAGACAGGTCTTTTGATAATAGAAACCTGAGTAAGATTGTGCCCCCCTACAAAGCTGGGGATGACATCCATAAATGGATCACTGCAATGGAGAGAGCCTGCAGAGTACAGCAGATCCCTCAGGAGCAGTGGGCAGCAATCTTGTGGCTCTCCTTTGAAGGTAGAGGCCGAGACAGACTCCTCACAGTTAGTGATGGGGATTCTAGAAACTACCTGGTCCTGAAGAGTGCTCTGATTGATGGGTTAGGCTTAACCACTGAACAGTACAGGTTAATGTTCAGAGATACCCAGAAGACACAGACTCAGGACTGGTCTGAATTTGTTGAGTGTGCCACTAAGGCTCTGGAGGGATGGTTGCTGGGAAGCAAGGTTACAGACTATGAAGGATTGTACAATTTGCTGATGAGAGAACAAATTTTAAATAATTGTCAGAACCAGCAGTTGCATCAACATTTGGTTGACTCAGATTTGACCTCTCCCCAAGAATTGGGAAAGAGGGCAGATAAATGGGTAAGAACCAGAGTTAAGCAAAAGAACCAGAACCAGAACCAGGGTGGTGACCAGAAGAAAACAGACCAGAAGGGTGGGGAGCAGAAAGCTAAAGACCAGAAGTCTTCAACAGGGCCCCAAACTGAGACAGAGGGTGGGTCCCAAACTTCCAAGAAGAAGAAGAAAGAAGGTCAGAAGAAACCCTGGTGTAAAACTTGTAAGAACACCTCTCACTGGACAAGTGAGTGTAAAAAGGGTGGAGCCCCCAACACTGCAGCCCCTAAGGCACCTGCACCCACTAGTACAGTTAGCAGTGTTGGTCCTCAAGCCAAGGGTTTAGTGGGAATCACTTTGGGAACTGAAGGAGATTCTGACCTAGTCAGAACCCTTACACAGGCTGTTCTGGTTTGTGAAGGGGACATAGATTTGACCCCTGACATAAGTCCCAGTAACCTGGGCAAATACAGACAGACACCTTTGATTAACAACAAAGTGGCTCAAGCTTACAGGGACACATGTGCCAGTGTCACTATGGTGACACCTAACTTTGTGGACCCTGGACAATACATGCCAGGCGATGATTACCTGGTGACCAATGCCAGCAATGTCACTACTACACATAGTGTGGCACTTGTTAACTTTTCCTGGGGAGGGGTAACTGGCCTAAAGAAAGTTGTGGTTAGTGCTGATCTCCCAGTAGAATGTTTGTTGGGCAATGACCTGGAGAACTCTCTATGGTCAGAAGTTGAGTACAGGACTCATGCAGAGATGTTAGGGATATCATCACATGTCCTTGCTGTGACCAGGTCACAGGCCAAAAAGTGCCTCTCTGAACCTCAGGTCTTGGATCCTGGAACAATGGACCAAGTACCTCCCAAGAAGAAGAACAGGAGGGTTAAGGCTGTGCCTTCCCAACTGCCTACAAGTGAGGATCAGGCTTCACAGGAAACTGATCTAGAGACCCCTGAAGGAACTGTCCCTGAAGAACTTGAACCTGATCAGGTTGAGTTTCTGGGGACAGGGGGACCTTCTAGGGCAGACTTGGGGCAGGCTCAGTTAACCTGTCCTTCTCTTGAACCCCTCAGACAGCAGGCTGCTGCTGAGGCTGCTGGGAATGCTCAAGGTGCCCATAAAGTATATTGGGACGATGGACTCCTTTATTCAGAGGCTAGAGACCCCAAGCCTGGTGCTACCAGGAGGTTGGTTATACCTCTGCAATTTAGGGGCTTCCTACTCACCTTGGCCCATGATATTCCTTTAGCAGGACACCTAGGCCAGAACAAGACTTGGGACAGGCTTGTCCCTCACTTTCACTGGCCTCACATGTCTGAAGACACCAAGGAGTTTTGTCGCTCCTGTGAAACCTGCCAAGCCAGTGGTAAAGCAGGTGGAACAACAAAGGCCCCCCTGATACCACTACCTGTGGTGGGGGTTCCCTTTGAGAGAGTGGGGATTGATATTGTTGGTCCAATGGATCCCCCTACAGCATCTGGGCACAGATTCATACTGGTGGTAGTGGATCATGCCACCAGGTACCCAGAGGCAATTCCCCTTAGGACCACAACAGCTCCTGTTGTGGCCAGGGCCTTACTTGGAGTTTTCTCCAGAGTGGGGTTTCCTAAGGAGGTAATATCAGATAGAGGTACCAACTTCATGTCTGGATATTTGACAGCTATGTGGAAGGAATGTGGTGTAAACTACAAGTTCACCACTCCTTATCACCCACAATGCAATGGGCTTGTTGAGAGATTTAACAAGACCCTAAAGGGCATGATTAAAGGATTACCTGAAAAGCTCAGGCGAAGATGGGACATCCTTCTGCCCTGCCTTTTGTTCGCTTACAGAGAGGTCCCTCAAAAGGGGGTTGGCTTCAGCCCCTTTGAATTGTTGTTTGGGCACCCTGTAAGAGGACCCCTGTGTCTTGTGAAGGAAGGATGGGAGTTACCTCTCAAAAAGCCTAAACAGGACATAGTGGACTATGTACTTGGTCTCCGCTCCAGGATGGCAGAGTACATGGAAAAGGCATCCAAAAACCTTGAGGCTAGCCAAGAATTACAAAAAGCTTGGCATGACCAAAAGGCTGTCCTTGTTGAATTTCAGCCTGGACAGAAGGTATGGGTGTTGGAGCCAGTGGCCCCAGCAGCACTCCAAGACAAATGGTCTGGACCCCATACAATTCTGGAAAAGAAGGGAGAGGTTACCTACTTGGTGGACCTAGGAACTCCCAGGAGCCCCCACAGGGTGCTCCATGTGAACAGATTGAAGGCATATGTCAGCAGGGCAGACATGGGCTTGCTCATGGCTACAGATGAGGGACAGGAGGAAGAGAGTGACCCTCTCCCAGACCTGCTCACTCAGAACCCTGAGGATGGCTCAGTTGATGGTGTGGCCTTAGGTGGCAGCCTCACTGAACATCAGCAACATGACTGCAGACAAGTTCTACAGGCATACAGGCATATGTTCTCATTGACACCCAGTCAGACTAACTGGTGTACACATGTGGTGGACACTGGTGACAGTCTTCCTGTAAAGAGCAAAATTTACAGGCAACCTGACCACGTCAGGGACTGTATAAAGACTGAGGTGCAAAAGATGCTGGAATTAGGTGTCATTGAGCCTTCAGAGAGCCCCTGGGCTAGCCCAGTGGTTCTGGTCCCCAAACCTCACACCAAAGATGGCAAGAGAGAGATGAGGTTCTGTGTGGATTACAGAGGACTCAATGCTGTCACCAGGACAGATGCACACCCTATTCCAAGGGCAGATGAGCTCATTGACAAGTTGGCTTCTGCCAAATATTTGAGCACATTTGACTTGACAGCTGGCTACTGGCAAATCAGGTTAGCTGAGGAGTCTAAAGCCAAGACAGCATTTTCTACCCCTAGTGGGCATTATCAGTTTGTGGTGATGCCCTTTGGTTTGAAAAATGCACCTGCCACCTTCCAAAGGTTGGTGAACCAAGTCCTCACTGGGTTGGATGACTTTTGTGCAGCTTATCTGGACGATATTGCTGTCTTTAGCTCCACCTGGGAGGATCACCTGATCCACCTGAAGGAAGTGCTTGAGGCTCTGCAGAAGGCAGGCCTCACTATCAAGGCAACAAAGTGCCAGATAGGGCAGAGCAAGGTTGTATACCTGGGCCACCTTGTAGGTGGAGGCCAAGTTCAACCACTGGAGAGTAAGATCCAGACCATCAAGGACTGGTCCCCTCCAACTACCCAGACTCAGGTCAGAGCTTTCTTGGGCCTGACTGGGTACTACAGGAAGTTTGTTAAGAACTATGGGTCCATTGTGACTCCTCTTAATGATCTGACATCCAAGAAGATGCCCAAAAAGGTTCAGTGGACAGAAATCTGTCAAAAGGCATTTGATGACCTGAAGAAGGCCATGTGCTCTGCACCTATCCTGAAGAGTCCTGACTACTCAAGAGAGTTCATTGTCCAAACAGATGCTTCTGAGTTGGGAGTGGGAGCAGTGCTTTCACAGCTTAATGTAGATGGCCAGGACCAGCCCATTGCTTTCATTAGCAGAAGGCTGACCCCCAGAGAGAAACGTTGGTCAGCTATAGAGAGGGAGGCCTTTGCTGTGGTGTGGGCCCTGAAGAAGTTGAGACCATACTTATTTGGCACTCACTTCAAGATTCAGACCGACCATAAGCCCCTCCTATGGCTTAATCAGATGAAGGGTGAAAACCCCAAACTACTCAGGTGGTCCATTTCCCTACAGGGGATGGACTTTACAGTGGAGCACCGCCCAGGGACTGACCATGGCAACGCAGATGGTCTCTCCAGGTACTTCCACTTAGAACATGAAGACACAACTGGTCAAGGTTAGTCTAATGTCCCTGCGTTTGGGGGGGGGTTATGTAGGAGAGTAGGGTCTGCTATCCTATGGTCACCCCAAATTTTTGCTTTTTGCTTCACTGGTTTCTGACTTAATGTGGCTGTGGGCCTGCTAATCAGACCCACAGCCTGCTGTTCTCTCTCTAAATTGATGCCAATGCACTCTAGGTGCATTACGAATTGGAACTGGTTCACCTTATGAGCCCCTGTAATAGTGCACCCTAGGTGCCCAGGGCATAGGTGTATCCAAGGCCTACCAGGGGCTGCAGCACGTATTGTGCCACCCCTGGCCTGGCCTCCATCTTTGACACAACTGGCTGAACACTCAGCTGGGGTAAGTCGGTGTAACCACCTCTTACTTAGGTACAGTATGCCTGTGCCTAACCCTAAACTGGACACATATGTTCCTATCAGCCACTCCTATGGAAGGCCTCATCAATCCTGGAGGCAGAGTGCTTGGAAATATGTGAGATGGTGCTCTAGCATGAGCTGAGCCTGTCTGCAGCTGTCGGGAACCACTCCCTAAGCTGTTCCGGGATATTGCCATACCATATACTCTTAAGTGCATTATAATCCTCGCGGTTAAATGCTATCTTTGGTTTGGCTTTATCAAAACATGTCGAGTAAGGTGTCATACGAATTGGAATACTATCCCCTCGCCAGTTCTGGCGACGGGGATAGCATTCCACCCTTCTAGAGGGACACGACATGTGTGTAGCCTTAACCCCGGTTAAAGTTAAACAGAGCCTCAGCTCCACAAAATGGACGCTGCCACCACAGACACAAGTCTGGCCTCCTGCTGCTGACCGAAACTCGGCAGATGGTGGCCTGGACAAAGGGTTTCCTGCCTTGGGAGGTGCGAGCACCACCCCAGACAGGATTTTGTGTATTAGGTAGGACAGGGCTGAAAAGAATCAGACATGCCCGGGGCACACAAGGTGTCCCCGTGCATAGGCCAGTCCAAACCGGTTCTGGGGCCTTCCAGCCCCAGTCCTGGCGCGGAGCTGGACAAAGGAAAGGGGGTGTAACCGCCCCCCTTCCTGGTTCCTCCCAGAGGAGGGACCTAGTAGGTGATCCACCCCCTAGATTGGAATAAGAGGAGGAGCAGTGCCATTGCACAGCAGATCATCCCGAAATCAACTTAAACTAAGAAGAAGACTGGACTTCGACATTCTGCTGCACAGAAGACTGAAGAAGAATCTCCCTTGTGGCCAAGGAGTGACCACCCTGTGAACACAGGTACCAACCAGCAACTCGACGTCTGCTTTGCCGCCGCCTCCCGCCGGAGCCCGAGCCCAGAGCCCGACAAGAACCAGATTCCCAGACCTCTCAGAGCCCGATCCACAGTCCCTGCAAAGAAGGGACCCGTGGAGGCACCGAGTGACGTGGGACCGGACCTCTTGAAAGACACCCGAAAAGCTGACTGCGCAGCTTCTGAGGCATCCTCGACGTTGTGCTTTGGGGATTGAGAACCCCCACCACCGAGCAGCCCTTGCACCGAAGATCAGCCCCCCAGCATCTCCACGATCTGCGTGGGGCCCTTTTGCACTGTGCCACTCGACGCGCCATCCCGGCCACTAGCCACGCGGCCAGCGGCCATCTTGGCGACGAACCCGAAGATTTAAACAGCAGGTCTGGTTGCTCCAGACCTACCCAAGCTCCTGTGAAAAGGAGCACCCGCTCTGACCTTGCTGGTCCGAGTGAACAGCATCTTTCAACTTCTGCGTGGCTTGCATTTGCCAAGGCCTGTTTGCTCCGATCAGGTCGCCGACACCGCCAACAGCGAGAAGCCTACGTGGGACAGCTCGTGACCGACTCCTGGACGTCCTCGACCCCGGGTATCCACGTGGCTGCAGAAAGAAGCTACCCGACAACGCCTGTTTGCACCCGACATCACCTGGTTCCACTCTGGTTCCACGGCAGTCACTGGCTAGTGACTTTGAACACTGTCCCCTCTGCTTTCAGGTCTTCACATCTACAGATCCACCCTTGGATCCACCGGAACTCTTCTCATCGAGCCGCCTGCAGCATCTCCTGCTCCAAGCACCATCGACCAGCGTGACGAAACCCGACACATCTTCGACCCTGTGCACCCGCTTCCTGTGGGTGAGGTAACTCAGCTCCGCCGGTGCTCCTGCACTGGTACACATCCCAAGGGCCTGTGTTTTAAGTTTCAGCTCCGTAGGTCACTCGGAAGGTTCCTAACTTTCTAACTTTGTGCTTTTTACGCACCATAGACTTTGTATTGAGAAGTGCGTGCACTTTGAACACTGCACCCGAGTCCCGTGGGCCTTTCCCGACTTAGTTAACTCCAGTCTCGAATAGCTCCAGCGATTCCCAAGGCCCTAGGCCTCTTCACTTTCCTCCTGGTATCTCTTATACCACTTATTTAGTATATGGTTTAGGTGGCCCCTAGGGCTCATCCATATTGTGCAACTTTTGTGTATTTTAAACTGTCTTGTGATTTTACGCTTGTGCTTCTGTGCTCATAAAGAGTCCAGGGGATTTTATAGTTAATAAATCAATATATATTTTCAATATATATCTGTGTGGTGTCCCTTTCATTTGGTATTCAAGGGGGTTGTGTATGGTATAACAGCTGGCTTCACATGCCTTTCAGAGTTTAGCCTAAGACTGCTTTGTCCACGTTACCACTAGGATAACTGGTCTACAAGGTTGAATTACAACCATCATCATAAGGGTTGCTTGGCATGGTACAAAGTGATCACTAGAACTAGTGAGCATTATATACCAGGCCAACTTCTCACAGTAACCAATTTAGCCTGTCTGCAGGTGACCTCGTTGGTATTTATACATAATACATATGCAATCTCACCAAATGCAAACAAACCACACGCACCTGTGCAAGGTTTTCAACATGCTTTTATTCTGGCTGGCGCTTCCTGTTGCATTGCCATGACATGTTACACTTGTGTGGCTCACTGGTTAGAGGCGGCAGACCCGAGAGCAGAGAACGGCCTGGGACCAGGGTTCGATTCCCGGCACGGCAGGTTTTTGGACCAGGGTCAGCGGACTCGATAATTCTCTCGCCTCGGTGCCCACTCTGATCAGCGATCACACTCGGCAACTCTGGGCATTAGCTTGCCTCATCTTCACTAATGGCCCCACCAGACCGCCGGGGATGCCTGGTCTCACCCTGGAGATACCCATTAAGGGACCATCTCTCAGGGAAGCCAGGAAGGGTTTCGCAGCGGTCGAAGCACCTTGGGACCCTACGGGTAAGTAGTGCGCTATATAAATGCCAATACATTTACATTTACATTTCCGGACAAGCTAGAGAGCGACGGTTAAGTAATTGACCGAGTGATCACGGAAGAATGAACTGCTTGGTAGAGAAAATTGGGAGGTTAAGGAGGATATTTACATGGCCAAACGGATCGGGTTATAGTTCGCCCTCCAAATGTAAGCGCCTCAAGACGTGGCTCCGCAGGGCAGGTGGAGGTGGACAGGAGCTGGCACTTATGTCCTGGATACCACAGGGCCGTCCTGCAGAGTGGTTATCATTCACCCACTCTGGAACCCCTCTGTGCTTGTCGCATTTCAGTGCTGGGCTGCTCTGTTTCAGTCCTACATCAATCACTATTGCACGGTTTGCATAGGGACGGTGTGGAGCTGGTAATGATGTTGGTTTTGCCTTTCTTGTGTGAAACTTGAGCCCGATAGCTTCTCTTGGTTGAACTGACAGCCATCACTAAAAATAGTGCAAAATTACAGTTCGGATAGTCCCGCTCACACCTTTTACATTTCACAAATTTTGAAGGTGGCAATAACATGTCACACAGAGTAAGGAAAATATCATTAGACCAGGTACTCAAAACAGGTCCATGGGAAAAATAAAGTACTTTTTGCAGCATATACTTCACAAAGGGGCTTGTGAAAATATATGGTGGGAAAACGCACATATCTGTGAAACTCATTAAATGCAGGCTGTTCAAGAATCAAACAAAAATTTGAAGTGTTTTTTATTGTTTTATTTGGTAAGATTTTAGGACCACATCTAAGTGTCAATAAAACATGTACCAAGTGCTATACTTAGTCATGAAGTATTGAGTGCGGTCACACACTTTAGTTCAGTGACTTCTTAAAAGTTTCTCGATGCTCAACTGGGTGTGATTTCTAATATTTATGTTTTCCTCATCTTGTTTGCTTGATTTTGCTTGCGAGAAAGTGTCACTCATAGTCGTTGGAATGTCACTCATAAGACACTAATATTATAAAAATGTCACACATAGCAATCTGGAACCTTGGCAGCTCTGCACTTCTCAGGAAACCTGTTGACTTTAAGAGTCCCACACATGGAAACCTAAAAGATTATGGGGCAATGGTGCGACGTGTACAAGGTGGAATGAGGTGTTAGGGTACACTTAATTCAGAGTTCTTCAATCAAGGGGGGGGGGGGGATCCGCCACCATCCTCAGCAGTGTCGTCTTACCCACAGCCGTGAGAGGACTGTTTGAAGAACTTTTGGCGTACATCCAGGTCAGTGGTAGTTTTAGGACTTGGCTTTTTTTCGAGTTGCGCTAATGTAGATCTTTTTCGAGTACGCTCTGATCCTCAGTGCATGTAATTATTCCCAGTACAGGTGGCCTGTTGTCTTTCACAGTCTTCTACCGTGCCTTCGTTTTTAAGGAGCACATCATTGTTTTGCATTATATCGGCAGTTCCTGCTATTTGCATGGCTCCTGAGGAAGGGACACGAGGTCCCGAAATGCATTGGGCCGAAGGTCATCAATCGCCACTCTCTGTGTTCAGATCATCATTGATTGTCATGAAGCAATGCTAACTGTATCTCTGTATCTATGGAACAATGTAAACATTTTTGCCTTATTTGAAAACAAATGAAATTTAATGGTGATATCAACATGAGACTATTGTTTTTATTATATTATCCATAAAATTGGGCTAACATTTGCTAACAAGCCGGTATAACAAGTGAAAACTTTCCCCCAGCTGTGCACACGTTTTTTTCTAGACTATCGTCTGGAATCACTACACACGTTAACGTTACAGGAGGTATCGGCAGCCCTCTGACACCATGTAGCTCGCTTTAGTTTGATTCTTTTTTTCAAACAATTCATTTACGTTTAGGATTATTGACGTGTACTTTTGGTGTGTAAGTGACTACCTTCCATTTGTTATCAATAAGTCATGTGTAAAACAAAGCATCTTAGTAAAATCAATTTTATCTTGGAAAATTGTGTTTTGAGCTGTGTAATAAGCCTCTGTCAATTAACCACACCCACTCACAAACCTACAGTTAACTAAACGCTTATTGCATTGACCATTATATGCCGGATATGGCCCGGGATATGCGGATGGCGGTCAATTATGTAGTGTACCAGATTCCAGAAATTTCTGTCAGGTGGTGAGGGGGGGGGCTCGACATTTCAAAAAATTCAACTGGGGGGGCTCAACCTACAAAAGTTTGAAGACCTCTGTCTTAAGATATGATGTCACTTATTTTGATGTCACTTCCTGTTAGGTCATGAGCTGTGATGCCACGTCCTGTGCGTTGTCACGCATTCTGATGTCACACGCCATGATGTCACAAGCATACTGCCTAACTTGCTTAGTCCCCCTACTTCTTTTTTTGGGACTTATGTTCTGCCTTTTGGGATGGCTGGCGAAAAGGTTGAAAGTGAAGATTTATTAATACTTTGAGGCCAACCAAGGGACTCAGACCTCAAATATGGTAACCCGGGTGCAAGGAGCGCTTTGGGCTGAAGAGACTGGTCTGAAATCGGCAAGTGTGATCAGCCAATAAGGTGCCTGAGCTTTCCATCAAACCACAGTGCATGCTGGGAGTTGTAGTCTTGGTTCACCTCATTGGCTCCATTATTTATTTATTTAACTGCTTTGTATGGAGCTGGCTTGTGACGTGAAGCCACTTTGCAAATGACCAACGTTCTGAATTCCAAAGGTTTATAGACTGAAGACCTGGCTCATGGGGTCCCTGGTGACAAGGAGTCACCTGGTAAACGACCTCACCAATGAGGTCGTTACGTGGCGTTGGGGCAGAACACTTTGAGGGCAAAGCAGGGGGTGTCTGCTAACAGATGCCGAGCAGGCCCAGGCCACATACTGTCTTGGAGTTGAAAGTCGAGCTCGGAGGCTAGCCAGGTTCAGAGATTTATTTTTTAAAAACTGGGGTACAATGGCCTTCCCCCCATGAAGGCTTCGTCTCAGAGGGCGACAGGTACAGAGGCGAGTTCGTAGCGGCGCGAGATCTCGGAATACCTGCTGTGTAAAGTTTCTGTATAGCGCCTTCTAGAAACCATTTTGGGTGTCAGGGCGCGTTACAACAGAAGAGAAAGAACGAAGAAAATGACGTACGATAAACAGCAGAACAAACAGGATGAAGGTAGAGGAGTGAAACGAGGGGGGACAGTCACCACCTCCCAGTAAGGGCTGCGCATCCACAGCGTCATGCGCAGTGACGCAGGCGCATCTAGCGCCCATGAACACCACAGTGCTACACCCCCCTCCCCCCCCCCCCATCACACCCTCTCTCTTCTCACAGACCCACAGGCATCGCCTCTGAAGCGCCGAGAGCTGTGTCCTCAACAGGAGCCCGGATAATGACTTTGGGCAGACTCTGGAACCTTCCTTCAGCATTATCACTCATTCATTCCCAGGCCTGCCCACTGTGCCCAGCGATTGGCACGGTTTGACGCTTCAAGGCGCAGAGTAATTGTTTGTGTGTGTTCACGAGCCAGCAGCGAGGAGATGTCTAAATACGGGTGCGAGGAGGGCAAAGGGAAAGAGGTCCTTTCAAGCTGGGGTAGCGCGCGCGGCGCCTCTCCAAACCGGAAGAGCCTTTATCAGCTTCCTCTGCGGGGGTGGGGGTACCCAGGCCTCCAAGTGTGGGAGAGGGGGCCCCATCATAGCTCCCTCGAGGCTTCAACTCTCATGGCCTCTCCCCACAAGCAACCATGGGAATACCTAGCGAAAGACGACATTTCCGCCCGCCTGGCGAAATCTAGCGTAATTTCAGTCTTTTCGCGTTGCTACTGTTACCGAAAATGCTGCTATTTCGCTACATTGCGTAATTACACATCGTTTGTGGTAAACATTTACTGTGAATGTGCCATTTACTGTAAACATAAAGAAAAGCTGATGATAGCTGTGTTTTTTTTTGACACTTTTACTTTTGGGGAAAAATGCGTCCTTTTAAAAGAAAAAAGTTAATCTCAGCTTTAGCATCTCAAATTTCAATCTGACCAGGAAGTACAAAAATAAATGAAAAGGGCATGAAAAATGGTATCTCCCACAGACAAATTTGCTCTATAATCCATCAAACACCACTGAATGGAAGTACATCAAAAGTCTGCGCGAAGGGCGTCCAAATTTATGACACTACCAATTTTACGTGGGGGATGGGGAGTTCCAAACTTTGCACTATATTACCTGGTGTGTCTTATGCAAAATATTAAATATTTTGCTATTGGTGGAACCCCACCTATATTTGAGAGCCCTGATATTTTTTCTCTTTTACTTGGCCCCCAATCTCGACAAACGTTGCTTTGCTTTTTAGAACCGAGCTACTATAAAAGAACTAGATTTAAATTAGTATTGTCTGCCTTTAAAGGATGGCGGTCTATACGGAAGCGTATCTCTCTGGGACGTCTTAATTTTTATACTCCTTGTAATTCTATAGAACTGCTTCCGCCAATATTTAGGGATCGCACTATGTGCACAATGCGGGAAAAGGGCATGATAGCTATAGGCAATATGGTTAAGGACGGTACAATCGCTTCATTTCAGGAGCTAAAAGATATATATAGTCTCTCCCAACACGACTTTTTTAAGTATTTGCAAATACGCAATTTTATTCTTAAACATCCAAATGCTTTACCGCTTTGTCATAATGACTTTATTGAAATACTTAGATAACCATCACGTTTGGGACTATATATAATTATTAGCTAAATATGCAGCAGGACGATATGGGATTGCAGGAATCTAAATGGTGTATTAGATTGGGCACATCGGCAGTACCCTTTCAAGAGTCAATCTATACAGCCGATAAAATTATTTTGTCTGCCAATTTATATTCACAGCATTACAAAACCTTATTTAATCTCTACCATACACCATTTAAAATGTTGAAATGGGGTAATGCTAATAATGGGAAATGCTACAGGTGTCAATCTGATCAGGCAGATATTGTACATATATTTTCAGACTGCCCAATATTAAAACCTTTTTTTGAATCTATAGAAAAATTTCTAGCGTATATTACAAAGTGTGATGTGATAATTTCAAGAGAGATGATTATTTTTGGTTTATCTAATGATAACAATCTGTTTCCAGGGTATCAAAAAACAGATATGTTCTATTTATGGCTATGGCTGTAGCTCGCCTATGTCTATCTTCAATGTGGCTGAAGCCTGAAGCACCTATATATGAAATGTGGCGAGCAAAGTTTTATAATGTTTTTTATTTAGAATGTAATCTTTATCGGATCAAATCAGTCAGGAAAATGCAAAAGGGGTATAAAATTTGGCAGGTAATGATAGACCATTTAGATCCCTAAGAATTACCTTTCTCTTGGTTAAATATGGTAATCTGCTGTTTATATAGTATTTCTGATACTAATATTGCTTTTATTTTCTGTTCTTTACATTTTCTTATTTTTTAATCATTTTTTGTTGAATACTTGCACCATAAATCTGTTTGTCGGTACGATGTTTTGATATGATATAATGGTTTTATATGTTCTTCTGTATATGTGGCTTTGAACTGAACCAATTGCTTGGTTTTGTGTAGATCCATCAAAGAGGGTGGAGACAGCCACAAGGAGGCGGGGCAAAGCTGTATCCTGTGTATAGACCAATCCTTTTGCAGCTGTTTAGTAAATATTCATAAATGTGTCCGCTGGTAGCAGGTTAAACACTGTTTTATGGAACCTCCAGTATCCTTCAGATATTACAAGGCGGGGCAACATAAAAAGGGGCGGAAAAATCATTGATTTGCTGCTGACTTTGCCTTCGCCTCACAGGTCTGCGTGCCACTCGGCAGGCACCCAGCAGGTTTAATATACGCCTCATAATTTAAGTTTGACGCCAATCCATTAAGTGGGGAATAGTGGCGCCCATTAAAAGGGCAGAGGGGTTTATAGAGGGCTGAAAAATATTGGATTTATTAATAATTAATAATAATAATAAATTAATAATTCTATTGCCATTTCGTAAATTTTCACAAAAACTGGCAAGCACTTGGCATGTTCAAGTTACTTCCGGTATAGTGAGGTTCAGCACATGTCTCAAGAGAGGCAAGCCTTAAGAGAGCGGCAAGCGTGCTTTGCGTTATCTTTGCTGGCCCTCCCATCTAGTACCCCCTCACCCCGTTGAGGATGGGTAGAATGTCCCGCGTGCGGGGCAAATGAGGAATCTGAGGCCCATGTTTTCTTTTTTTGCCCGACTTACAATTCCATACGGCAACGTTGGCTTATCCACCTCTGTAAAAACTTGGGATTCAGACATTATTAAGAGGCCCTCAGAATACTTAAGAGTAACAATTCTACCCCTGTCGTATTCTCGGTTTCACGCTTTATTGACGCCATGTGGCGAAGGAGAAGATCTTATTTGTAGAGGTAAATGATTTATGTACAGTATCTCAGTGTTTTTATTGTTGTACAGTTTTAAAATGTTTATATTTGTATTTATTATTAGTGCTCTTGAATAGTGTTTTTAAGAAATCTTTTTGATGGTTACTATGTATCTTTTATGATCTTTCGATCGAAATAAAGATTATTTGACTGACTGACTGTTATTTTTGACCCCCTTTGACAGCTGCACACAGAGTCCGTCAGGATGGACATGTGTCGTTGTCTGTTGGTGTGTTCAGGTAGTCCCAGCGCGTGGTCCCGGTGCAGATCTGACAGAGCGGATTGTGCTAAAGCGGGGGCAGAAATGTTTGAATTTGCTTATAACTTTGGCACCATTTATTAAATTTGCACAAAATCTGAAACACTAGTCTTGGGTCTGACTTGCACACAGTGAATCATCTGGTGGATGGTGACGTGGGAGGCATGATGGCTGCAAAGGACCCACAGCGCACACACCCGAAGGCCCCATCCACCCGTGATTGGCCACAGGATGGGCTTGTGAAGGGCCGGACTGTGGCCAGGGAGTGGAGTCAACCCCGCTGTACGGAACTGAAGACCGCGCATAGCAGGTGTGGGGTACCAATATGATGCAAAGACATTATCATACACAACACAGCCCCACAAGAACCCACACACGCACCTGTACAGGTGCACCTCTCCATCTAAAACACGCAATTCATGCACAGTTAAGGCCAGCATTGGTCATAACACCTCAAGCTTTGTTCAAAAATACCTTTGAAATTCCACGAAAAACATCTTAAGGTCTATTCTGATGACAACATTAAACTGGAACAGCCCTGAAATCCCCCCAAATATGCAAATCATAATCACACGCTTGCCATGCAAAGTATAGCTCACATATCAATAGCAATTTTTTATGACCTCACCATATTTATACCGATAAGCATGAGGGTGTCACGTCAATCCCTATGATGAAGAACCCTGCCCGCTGCATAAACACATCACATTAGACTCTGCACGTGCCTGGCCCCTCTTCGACTGTCTCCGCAGATTTAGATCATGATTCACCCTCATGTTTTAGCCCTTCCGCACCTCGAAAACTGTGCTAAAGTTTCACATGTCCCAGTAGCCAAAGCATTGAAAGTAAACTCAAGTTTATTATTTATTTATTTTGGAATTTTATATAGCGCATGGCATTACGCACACCGGCGTGTCCCCGCGCTGAGAGAGAGAGTGAGGAGGCAGAAAACAGGGAGATTACATCAGAGCTGAGCAAAAAAGATGAGTTTTAAGAGCTCTGCGGAACTTTGCTTCAGAAGGTTCAAGGCGCATCTCCTTTGGAAGCGTGTTCCAGCTCTTGGCCGCTAGTAGCCTGAAGGATCTACCTCCCATTCTGGCTTTATGAATTTTGGGAATTACTAGTAGCCCGGTACCAGAGGATCTAAGCCTACGTCCTGGACTATAGGGAGAAATAAGGCATTGAAGGGGGTTGGGTGCCTTGCCATTGATGATACGATGGCAGACGCATAGTGCTTTAAAAGTAATCCTCTCCTTTGCCGGAAGCCAATGGAGGGATTTCAAAGCAACTCTAGAGGCAGTTCTTCTTGGAAGCCTCAGCACCAGCCGGGCTGTGGCATTTTGAAGTACCTGGAGGCGATTGAGACTTTTTGCTGTTATTCCCAGATAGAGGAGGTTGGAATAGTCCAATCTTGATGTAACCAGGGCATGCACAAGAGTCTGTCTGGCACCAACAGGAAGTAGGTCCAGAATCTTTCGTAGTCTCTTGAGTATGCCGAAGCACATCCCGACTACACGATCGATCTGGGGAGCAAATGTCAGGGCAGAGTCAAACATTACCCCAAGATTTTTCGCCTGTTGGCTAGGTACTGGAGTGGAGCCCAGGCACGCAGGCCACCATGCCGAGGACCACACGTCCGGACCACCCCCTACCACGTTCACCCTGTTCCCCTAGCACTGCCTCTGGCTGTCATGATTCTGACCAACGACTTCCGGATCCCGGTCACTTCCGGTTTCTTCCCATTGAACTCTGGTGGCAAGGACTGGGTAGGGTCACGTGCCAACTGGCATCGCAAGGACAGGGTGGGGACCTGTGCCAACTGGCATTGCAAGGACAGGGTAGGGACCTGTGCCAACTGGCATCGCAAGGACTGAATAGGGTCACGTGCCAACTGGCATCGCACCCCCACTTCAGGAGTACATTTGCAGGCCCAACAGCTAGTGGCAGAAATCTCACCCGCGTGGCTACGATGGACCAATTTCCCATGCGATGCACCCCCGGCTCCCCCACCCCCAATAAGTCTTGTTCCTTTCACAGCCACTTTCATGGAGAAAACTCAGATGCGCCATGGAAGATTTTTTTTATTGTCCTGGTAGAAAATTAAATTTTTTCGAAATGACTAAGATAATGTTCACTGACGTACTCAAAATCAGACCTTTATTCAATAACACACCAATTCATATGCAGAACATCCGCACACTCATTCAGCCTTACAAATAGGGGTGGGCCCAATTTACGTAGTCGCGTTACGCAAAGTTTCGCAAAACTGTAAAATCTCCGTGAGCTACACAGAATTCCGCGAGCATGCAGAATTGCTTGCTCCACCCGATCGCAATGCGTTTTTCCTGTTTGGGGATGCTGTTTGCGTGCTCGAGGGGGAAATATCTTGCAAACTTGCTCATGCAGTCACGGCCATCTTGTTTCACTTGTCTCGTCCGCTCGCAATGTGTCTTTCCTGTTCACGAATGTGGATATCCGATGGCACGTCAGAATGACGTGTTCGCAATCGCACACTCTCGCGGGATCACGCAGCCAGACACAAATGGATAGGAAAACTCGTTGGCGAACGCAGGGATCCTGGTAAATTGCTCCTGTGCACGCGAGCACGCATTTTGAAAGCGCAAACAAGGGAAAAATTCTGCTACGCCACAGATTGCAGAATTTTAGGCAATTCTGGGTTCTCTGTGGAACGCGGAATTGCCAAAATTCTGCAAATTCCACGAGCAAAGCGGAATTTACCGCCCAGGCCTACTTACAAACCGGTAACCACAAGGTGAAAAACAAGCGCCTAGAATCAAGTGCACCCTCTCACAGAGTCAGACACTCCTACACCGACAGCCAATCACGCCTAGAGAATCCATATCTCTCATCCTTTCAATTCTCCACCCGCTGCAACCTGTCTGCCTGGAAGGACTCTCTAAAGTCGGCCATTTTGAAAAGCTTCCTGCTCAAAACACCAGAAGTCATCCAAGAAAGGTCCACTCTTGTCATGGGTGGGCTTTAATGATTGTGTTATTTTCCAAAAAAACACATCCCAACAATAATAATGTGTATTGACCCGGCTTTAAAAGGTGGGTAAAAGGCCCACTCTGACGTCAACGCCACGCGAACAGAGCCCCGGTTGGTTGCCAGCATTGGAGCAGGTTTCGGCGTCCCCCCTCCCATCTTCTGCCCTATCGTCTCATCCCGGAGAATCCTCCACCAGAGCAGTAAGTATTTCATTACTGGGTCTCTGTCCAGAGGCTGCAGACGCAGTAACAATTAGTCCCCCCTTCACACTGATTGAGACTGGAGTCCTTTCAATTTGCTGCTGCCGGGGAGCCCGATATTCAGAATGTAATCAGGCCTGTTGACCTCACCCTGGCGAGCAGAGCTACAAAGGCATGAAAGTCATTACTGGAACAGAAGAGAGGGATGCTCCGCGTCTTTACAACATCTTGTCGGTGACCTTGTGCTAACAAATGGATGTATTTGATGTCACATAACATGATGGAGCCCTTCGCCTTTCTTTAATCTGTAAATATTAGATGGAAACAGAGACTGAATTACTTTTTCAAAGACCCGCTCCCGCGCGCATCATCTTTAAAGTGTTTTCTGTGCATTTTAATTTTTTCTGGTTCTGCGCCCATCTGTTGTGTCCCTGAGGACGCTCTCACAGGAGCCCAGGGGACCTGGTTCACGCGAGGTGGGAGCTGTGATGGAACGGGCTTCAGAGGGCACTTCCTATGGGGTTCCCTATGTCAGAGGCTCCCGACCTCTTCTATACCCCACACTCCCCGGAAATGTTTGATTAATGTTTGCACCCCCTGCACAAGTCTCGCCAGATTCCTATTATGCGTTCTGTACATACTTTTCCTCTTTGTCGCACCCCCTGAAATTCCATCTCGCACCCCTTGAGGTGTGAGCACCCCGGCTTGAAACCCCTGCCCTATGAGCACATGTCTGTGGGGCTGGCTTCCCCTATCCTGCTTCGGCTCAGCCTTGACCTGGGAACCAAGGGTTCTGGGTTCTGGACGAGCCCACAGCCTTCTGCAACTGGTGAGGTGAGGACCCCCATTGTCCAATCGGTCTCATTTAACACCCAGGTCTTGGTGGTAGGCGGTGAGGAAGAGATGTGGGCCACACCCGCCAGGTGGGAATGGGCTTGCATACCTTTCCTTCTCTTGTGGCAAAATATGTAGCATTCAGATTGGGTCATGACTCTATTTCACCTCATTCGCTCCTCCTTTTCTGCCTTCTGACTGTAGTGGAGGTTTGATAGATGAGCGCCTTAAACCTAAAGGTGGAGCCCTTGTCTGAAGCATGCCTCAGGGAGCTTTTCCAAACACTCGCAGGTCAATGTAAGTGCAGACCTCTTAATTCCACCCTAGACAAGGGAGCAGCGCTCATGCACTACGTACTCTCATAACACTACAGCCATTCGCACCCCAGGGCACAAACACTAGCACCACTCGCATCGCTAGCGCCCATTCACGACTGTCTCCTGCTTCCCTAGGGCCCAAACACTACAGCTACTCACATCCCCAGGGCACAAACACTAGCACCACTCGCATCGCTAGCGCCCATTCACGACTGTCTCCTGCTTCCCTAGGGCCCAAACACTGCAGCTACTCGCATCCCCAGGGCACAAACACTAGCACCACCCTCACTGTCACTCTCATACCTAGTTCCCTAATTCTTCAGCCACTCGCCTTGTTGAACTGCATTTTAAAAACCCAAATGACTCCATTCTGTGTTGCCATGCTCTCGGCAACTTGATAAAGAAGTGGTTTCCACGTCTCCGTTGAAACTTGCACAACCCTCCCCGCTCCTTGTGGTTGAGCCGATTCCAAGAAGCTGCCTGTGTGCCTCACCCCCAGTTGTGTCAAAGACTCAGCTACATCCTGTCCACCGTTGGTAACTCAGCCTGTCACAACTCCTGTACCCCGTGACCACACCATCCGATCAAGGAAGCACAAGGCTGTGCCCCGTGACCACACCATCCGATCAAGGGAGCACGAGGCTGTGGACATTATGCAATAAGAGACAGATGTCCCCAGGCCACAATTGCACCACAAGACTGATGAAGAACTTGTCAAATGAGGAACTAAGCAAAATGTGGAACTGTATATTGTGTAAATGGGCGTGGCTTAAGCTATAAGTATGTGTGTGCTGCGGATTGAAGCAACAGTCTCCGTAGAATTGTCTTTGTACCATTCTGGGACCTCTGTCCTTAGCTCGAGCTAATAAATAACTTACTTCCCTCCACGGCTGGTTGTCCTGGTCTCTGGTAATGTATGCCTTGAACAAGGAGAACCCGCAGATTCTAAGGTGTGCCCTACACCACAGGCTTTGACTCTCCTAGTGGGGGAGAGGTCTCCAAAAAGCCGGTTCTACAATTTGCGCCCAACGTGGGGCGTCTTCGGAAGGTTGTCATCGAGCCCGGTGGTCATGAGGGGTCCGCGATCAAATTCTAAGGGAGGCACGCCACTACATTGACTAAAAAAATGTGTCTTTGTGGGCCCGAGGTCTCCGATCGCGCGATTCATCCTTCCAGTGGGCTACCCGACTGCGGCCCCGACTGACGCCCCAGTTCTGGTTCCTAATCTTTGGAGATCGAGACCTTTGGGACAGTCGCCGTGTGAGGGAAGATTAACGGTCAGGTAAGAGTAGGAGTGGCCCACTTCTTTGGGGAATTGTATTTTGGTTTTGATATTTGATTCGACTTTTGCAAAAGCCGAAGCCAAGGGGTAAGTACAGTTGTATACTATAAATATTAGATTTTGCCCTTTGTTGTTTGGAGCCAGGATACACATCTAGAGATGCCTGGATTTAGTAAATTCCAGAAATAGTGTTGTTGTTATTTTACGCAGGACTCCGCATTAGAGGAACCTTGTCCGATTCCTCCTTTGGAACCCCTAATCATGAAGTCTATGCTAAACATGGTGTTGGCCCGATTATGTTTTCTTCACTTTGGCACAGGTATACGAAAGGTAGTGCTGAATTACAATGGCCAATGTACGGTAGTTTTAAACCTCCTGTATTAGATAATTTAGGGGAAAAGTTGTGTCAAAGAAAAGCTAGACCTGCGATGTTTGATTTCTTTCGGGTTTGGCGGAAGGAGTCCAATCAGAAAGAAATCAAACTCAAAAAGAACGAAGCTAAAGTAATGCGCATGAGTGTGATTCAGAAACCTCAGAATCATGATAATCAGAGAATAGAAGAGGTTATAGTAATACATGATAGATTAAATCGAATGCAGGTAGATGGATGTTACGTTACAAAGAAGGTCCCTGAAAAGGCCCGGGACAAGGAGGGTGACCCTCTCATGTCCTCCATGTTGAACACCCCTCCACCCTATACTCCCGCCATGTATCCGACCCTTAATCCCGCCCAATTGACTCCCGCTATTGCTCCAGTTGCTGCCCCTGCCCATGCCCTGGTTTGTCCGATTCCTCAGCCACTTGTTCCCAACGCCGACTGTTCAGGCCACTGTACCAATGCAAGTCCACCCTTCTTTTCCTCTTGTTGCACCTTCCACTGGTTCCGTAACTGTCCAACCTAATATGCCTTCGACTCCCGTTGCAACCAACCCATTTCTTGTTGACAGTCATCCGACACCTTCCCCCAGTGCAGGGCTATTAGCTAATGCCTGGTCAGTGGTCCGTGTTTATATCCCTTATGTAACTCCGCATAGACCACCCACTCCCAGACAGCGCACTTTGCGCAGACTGATAGGTAATACACAGGAACAACTCGCTATGGGTCAACAAGCTCGTAGGTAGATGGAAAATAACACTATGTACACCACTCAGGATATATGGATAACAATGAATCAGTGGACACGCATTCAACAGATTGACATTTTTTGTGAAATGTGTGACATACTGATCCAAATGTGGAAGGATTTTGTTGAATCAGGTCCACCCCCAGGTCTGTCTGACCTTCACCATAAGGTTGAAAAGGGGATGCGATCCAATCACGTTAGTATCCTACAGAGACTCCTTATCTGGTGTTACGTTAAATAAGGGTTTCCCAATGAGGGAGGTACAGCCTGTTTGGAGAGACCGGGTTGCTGGCGCAGATGGCAACCCTGAAATACCGGCAGGTTTTAGGCAGATGTGGGTCCATGTCCCTTGGAAAAGGTCTGACGTCCTCCAACTTAACAACCAATTACCTCACCCACGTAAAAATCTAGCAGGTTATTATAAGGAATTGACTCAGACACGCCAATCTTGCGTAATGACTTTAGCAGATATAGATATGTTAATGGGACAGGTAGTACCGACTGAAGTATGGTCCAAAATACGCCATAATGATCAGACAGAATTTGAGGAAGCTGACAGAGCTCGAACTGGTGGTGAGAAATCCGATCCCATGATCTTAGCCCTTCCGGCCCAGATACTTACTGCCATAAAAAAGATGTTGACACCTCACCGTATCAATTGGGACAGATTAGCTGCTTGCAAGCAGAAGAAAGATGAAAGTGTCTCTGACTTTTTCACGCAATTCGAAAGCACATTCACATTCTATAGTGGACAGGACATGACCTTAGAAGAGGACAGCGACTGTTTGTGGATACATTTGTGTCCAATCTGTTACCAGAGCTTGGAACTAAACAAAAAATGTCAGAAAGTGCTTGACCCATCTCCACCCCGTCCGGTATTTTGACAATGACCCAGTACTATGAGAATAGGGACAATGAAGAGTGAGATAGAAAGGATAAAAAGACTAAAGACTTAAAGACAAAGGTGTTACTCCAACAAACATACCCGACCCAGACCCAAAATATAGGTGCCCCTAAGTTTCAGCGAATTGCTCAGAGACCTGCCCCTGTGAATCCTCGCCCACCGCTGGGACCCAACCAGTGCGCTTATTGTCGCCAGGAGGGTCATTGGCGTGACGAGTGTCCATTGTTGGCCCAGAACAACTCAGCCCCCACTGACCGCTTCACAGGACAACGTCCCCATAGAGGAGGAGGGCGAGGCGGATCTAGAACACAGTTACAGGACAGGCGCCCCCTTATGCAGGAGAATAGATTTGACACCGCTAATTATGAGAACCGTAATTATTTTACTGAGGATTATGAGCCTGAAGAAGGGACGGGGTTCATGTCTGACTAGGATCGCCAAGGACAAGAGAAGGGGCCCGTGCCTATTCCTGTTGACCAAAAGGGACTGTATGTTCATGTTACAACACTGGGCTCCACAGAAAAATTCTTGGTCGACACTGGTGCAACAAAAAGTTCAAATGCTAGGTCCAAAGTCCCTGGGGCCCCCATGTCTGGCGCGAACAACATTTCTGTAGGGTTTTCTGGCACCCCAGTATCTAGCCCCATTACGCAACCACTGGAACTAACGATAGGACCCTACACAATTGATTCCCCTTTGGTTTTGACTTCCACATGTGGCGAAAATTTGTTGGGTTTAGATCTATTGAAAAGATTACATGCAACATTATACTGTTCTCCTGATGGGGTTCACATCGCCATGGGTCCCCCTACCACACACCCAGTATATTTGGCCTCCCCGGATCCCATTCCCCAGGAACTTCAGACTGTCCCTCCTACTCTTTGGGCCCAAGGTGATACTGATGTTGGCCTTTTGTCCATACCCTCTTTTTCTGTTACCCTGAAGGAAAGTGCTCGCCCTCCCCGACTTCCCCAATGCAAAATACCCAAAGACGGGGAAAGGGCATTACTCCAGATCATTTCTGAAATTTTTGACAAGGGTGTGGTTGAAGAGACAAGAAGAAATGTGTGCAATAGCCCAATTTTGCCTGTCCTAAAACGCACCGATCCTTCCAAGCCCCCTGTTTATCGTTTTGTCATTGATTTACGTGAAATAAACAAAATAGTAGTACCCCAGTTTCCTGTGGTCCCAGGTATCACCACCCTACTTACTATGATTACCTGACTGCATGTTTTTTCTCTGTCATTGACTTAAAAAATCCCTTCTTTAGTATACCCGTTGATGAACAGAGTAGGGATCTTTTGGGATTCTCATTGGCAGGACAGAGTTTCCGGTTCTGCAGAGCTCCACAAGGATATACAGAGAGCCCCTCAATTTACAGTCAGTCCCTCAGGGCCAACTTGATTCCCTGACCCTACCCCAAGGTACTGCACTACTCCAGTACGTTGATGATTTGTTCATAGCGGCAGATACCGAGGCATTATGTAAAGAAGCTACAATGAAATTGCTCCTGCATCTGGCACAGTTCAATCGCAAAGTTTCCCTCTCCAAACTCCAATATTGTCGACATGAGGTGACCTACTTAGACGGATGTGTCTGAACAACAGCGATGATTGTTACCCGATGCCTATGTTTTGCCAGTGGTCACTATGGCTCATGGCCCAGCACACATTAGTGCAAAAGGCATTTGCAAATTGCTAGCTCCGGTATGGCAAAACAAACGCATCCAAAAATATGCTGAGAGGTTAGTCAGGCATTGCATGATTTGTTTGATGCATAACCCCGGAAAGGCACACCGACACCTGCTGAAAATGTTGGACCCCCATCTTACCCCTTCGAAGTGCTCCAAATAGATTACATACAGATGGAAAGATACAATAATCTCCGATATGTCCTGATAGTTGTGTGTACCTTTAGTAAGTGGATCAAAGCCTACCCCCTCAAGGACAACACTGCTATAAGCACTGACAAAATATTGTTGAAGGAATTTTTTCCCAGATTTGGGATGCCCAGAATTATCTGGAGCGACAACAGAAGCCGCTGTACAGGGGAAATAATGAAGAAAGTGTGTATAGGGATGGGGACCAGACAGAAATTCCATGCCGCCTATCAGCCCCAGTCAGCAGGTTTGGTTGAGCGCCATAATGGAACACTGAAAATAAAAATGGCAAAGATCCAGGCTGACACAGGACTGTCTTGGCCGGACACCCTGCCCCTTGCCCTCCTATCAACTAGAGCCACTGCACATTCCCATACCGGACTGTCTCCGTACGAAATAGTGTTTGGTCGGCTGGCAAATATTTGGGGAGTACCCCACCCCAAGAAATACTCTGACATTGAATACCCACTGTTGATTGTTTATTTACATGAATTGACCACTAACTTATGTCTCATTCATCGTCAGGTACAAGATATCCTGCCACCCAAACCAGAGGGCCCCGGTCACACCATCCAGCTCAGGGACTGGGTTTGCATCCGGAACTTCCAGAGAACGAAGTACTTGGAGCCGAGGTGGAAACCGCCCCAGCAAGTGTTGCTGGCGACCAGTTCTGCAGTGAAGGTGGAAGGAAGAAAAAACTGGGTCCACGGAGTGCATTGCAAGAAGGTGCCTCTACCTCTACCATTCGACCGGTGGGTCAAGGAAGGCCTGGGAGACGACGAATGCGAAAAGGTCCCGCGCTTTGTACCCTTCAGTGACGCCAACATTGCCTGGGCTTCATCTGAACGAGAGGACGACGACATCCTGCAATCTTCCGTTCTTCCGCATCTGAGGTTGCGGGACACTCAACAGCCAGAGCCTTTGTTTCCTGATCAGACAACGCCCAGGTCCACCCGGTACAACCTCCGACCCAGAAAAAAGGACTGAAGAGACAAAGGTCTCTGCCCTCTGCTTGACATGGTCCAACAAATCGCTGCAGGGCTGGGATACACCGGCGCATTTTTATTTTTCTATTTGACCGGAGCCGGTACATCGGACCGAAACGTGCCAATAGGTGAAGCAACCACCAATCACAGGCAGCAACTAGGGAAGACCAAGTGAAGCAGACGATGAACAAAATGAACACTGAAAGCTTGAAGAGCAAAGAAACAAGAGTACACAAAGACAATACGTGGCCGGTACTCGATCTGTCTAATCATACTAATGACTATCTCACTGGGACTGGCATGCCTCGGATGGGTAATACACACTACCCTTGCAGCACCTGAGCCTCGTGCCTCTACAGAATCGCCTCATCAGCATGTATCATTACCCACCCATGAGAAAAACAGAAGGACAGGTTTCTTTAACAACACTTTCATTCAAATGCTACACCAACACCAGCTTGTGGTGAACACAACAAACTGTTGGGTATGTGGGTTGCTGCCCCGTACTGCAAGCACTGGGATGTCCCTGATTCCTGCTCCTTTTTCTAGAGCTGGCTCGGCCTACGGCTGGTACACTGTGTTCTTTGATGCATTCTATTCAGGTGACACATCCACACGATCCCTGGAGAAGATCAGTAGCAGACAAGCCTTCCACCACATCATGGCTGCGGAGTGGCCATGCAGTAAAAAAGATTCAGTAGAAAAGAACGAATATGAGAACAATCATGGGTCCTTGTATCCATCGAACATTTACAATGGTGGGGGAAAGAAAAGACTGCCACCTATCAGAGATCTCCCTGTCTACCCACATCCCGGAAAATACTGCATGAAGAGCAGTGGAACAGTATGGGTGGGAGAAAGTGACTGTGCCTATACACTCCACCTCAATGGTTCGACTCTCCCAGCTCTGGTGTCCTCACTGAATACGTACTTTGTGTGTGGGAACAAGGCCTACACCAGTCTGTCCAAGTCCTGGGCAGGCACCTGCTACATTGCTTGGTTGCTCCCCCCCCCACCTACAGAGCCGATGCAAAACACCACATCCAGAAGAGAAGTGTGGTTGATACTGAAGACAAAGCTGGCCAAGAATTTGGTGACTTTGCTAAAGGGTTCCTCCCCTTTTGGGGCCCTATGGTCAATAGTCGTAATCTCCGACATCTCACCAGGGTGGCAGAGGCCACCATCAACGCAACTGCCGGTGCTCTCAGTAACATCACGGCTGAACTTCAAGCAGACCGCCTCATGACTTTGCAGAACAGAATGGCACTTGACATAGTGCTGGCGGATCGTGAAGGGGTCTGCACATTGATCAAAACAAGCTGTTGCATCTACATCCCCGATAATGCACCGACAGTCTATCAAGCAATCCAGAAGCTCCACAAGATTGCTTCCGACATCCATCAGGATGAGGGTTCATGGTCCCTGACAGACTGGTTTAGGAGCATGTGGGGATGGAAGATAATGATTTTCATTGCAATCCTTGCTGTCGCATTGTTCTCTTGCTGCCTCTGTGTTCAATGCATGCCTGCGCTGTCTGGGCTCTGTGACACCTCTTTGGCACACAAACAAGTGAATCCACACCATCACAATGCCATGATTGTGAGAAGTTGGCCCGATATGCAACGTTCGCTATTCTAGCGACCGCTATGTATCGTTCCAACGACCCTTATGGTGTTTGGTTGTAAGTCAACCTATAGACCAGCTATCCTAGTAGCGTGGATACGAGCAGTCTAAGGCTAAAGACTCGAGAGGGCGCGTTAAGCCAGCTGTTTACCACACATGTACCCCTTGAACACCCAGTGAAAGGACACCACACAAGTGTTATGAAAATAAACAGTATATTTATTAAGAATCACAACAGCCCTGTACTCTTTATGAGGACAGGGTACTAAGCACAAACCAAATCTCTTTAGCAAATACTTCAAGTGCACAGTTTAAAACAAGTGTCCGGGGACACGGAAAGGTTAAGGCAAGTCGGAAGCGAGGGACTCGGGACCCTAGAGTAAAGAGGCTATGCAGGCACCGAAATGCCGAGTTACCTAGCCACGAAGGCTGCGGCTGCACAAGTCTTACAGGCGTCGGGGTCTTCGCTGACGAGCCAGGAGCCGGAAGAAAAGGAGTTGCTGGCCGGCGACCAGTGATGAATAGTTCGTAGAGATCCAAGCCTGGATCAGAGATTGATGATACCTGAAAGCAGAGGGGACCAAGTTCGTACTACTAGCCAGTAGTCAGAGGGTACCAGGAAGGCACCGGTTGGCCGTCACCTCGACCAGGTGAGTGGGCGACGCTAGGCTCTGCAGTCTCACGGACCAGGAGGCGTTGTCGGCGACCACGGTGGAGGTGCGAGCTGTCCCACGAAGGATGATGCTGTCGGCGTCGCTGGGCCCAGGATGGGGCAACAAGCCTTGGCAGGTCTCAGGGCCACGTGGTGGGCCTAAGATGGCGTCTTGAGTGGACCAGGAGGGTCCGGGATGCTTCTTGCAAAGATGGAAGCAAGGGCCAGTCTGGAGCAACCAGACCAGCAGTGATGATTCTCGGATGTCGTCAAAGAAGGGCACAAGCCAGCGGCTAGTGACCAGACAACGTGCTGAGCAGCGAGCAGAAGGGCCCCACGCAGATCGTGGAGATGCTGGGAGACTGCACTTCGGTGCTGGAGCGGCTCAGGGTCGGGGCTTCTCGGACCCCAGAGCACTCACCAGAGAGTTATCTCGATGGTCGTGCTGGTTAAGAGCGTGCAGGTTCTGATGATGGCCGGTCCCTCGAGGTCTCGTCGCACCCACAGATCACAGCTGAGCTGATGACGTGGGTAGAGGTCAGAGGTGCCAGGGAAGCCGGTTCTCGTCGAGCTGGGCCGTCGGATTCCTTGAGGAAGGACTTACAGCAAACCGCAGAGTTCTTAGATGGTGCCCACTGATGCAGGGTGACTACTCCTTAGTCACAAGGGAGAAATCTTGAGAAGAGTCTTGAAGTCCTTTCGTAGAAAGTATTCTTGATTCAAAGATGATCTAATTTGGAAGGGTCCCCGCTCCGGCCTTTATTCTAAAGAAAGGGGTGGGAACATGACTAGGTCCTGCCCTAAGGGTGGGACCAGGAAGGGGGGTAGTTACACCCCTCTCCCCTGTCGGACTTTCCCCAGGCCCGGGCTGTCACCCCTGGAACTGGTTCTAACCGCCAGATGCGTAGTGAGCGCCGGGGTGCCACTCCGCAGTCACCTTCTCGCAAAAGCCCTACCTACCCAGAATACACAAACCCTGTCTGGGACGGTGCGAACACCGCCCTCGACAGGAAACCCTTTGTCCAAGCGCTCCTCGCTGGAAGGACTCCCAGCAGCAGGAGGTCAGACTCGTGTCTGTGGTGGCAGCATCCATTTTGTGGAGCTGAGGCTTTCGTTAACTTTAACCGGGGTTCACAGTTACGTACATGTCGTGTCCCTCTAGAAGGGCGGAATGCTAACCTCGTCGCCAGGGTTGGTGAGAGGGCAGCACCCCGATTCGTATGACACCTTACTCGACATGTCTTGATAACGCAACACCGAAGTTACCGATGTGGTACGCGTTATCATGGAACAGCCATTGGGTCTTTTCTCCGCAAGCTGCAACCGGCTCGGCTCGGGCCAGAACACAGTTCACACGAGCCCACGCACTCTGCCTTCAGGATTGTCAAGGCCTGCCATAGGAGTGACTGATAGGAACTCGAGTGTCCATTGTATGGTTAGATATAGGGCTACTATACCTAAAGCGAAGGGTGATTACACGACTTCGCCCCAGCTGTCGTGCAGCCAGTTGTGTCAAATTTAGGAGGCCAGCCAGGGGTGGCATAATACATGCTGCAGCCCCTGGCGGCCCTGGGTACGCCTATGCCCTGCGTTACGGGGTCTGATAAGGTGGCCCAGTACCAATTGGAAATGCACCTAGGGTACATGGAATCCATTTTAAAGAGAGAGCAGTAGGCCTGGGGTCCTGATTGGCAGGGTCCCAGGTCGACTATGTCCAAAACCAGCTAAAACACAGGGCAAAAAGTTGGGGGCAACCATAGTCAGGATGTACCTTCCTACACAACCCCCCCCCAAACGAAAGGAGATAAGGCTATCCTTGTCCAGGTAAGCCTCTATTACCTAAGTGGCCATATAAGGAAGGACCAGCTCTGGCTTGGTTTCCCCCTGTGTCATGGTCCACTAGGCAACCCCTCACCCTAAGGGTATCTGAGGGTCTCCACCATAGGGAATCTCTGTCTCTGGTGTGTCTTGGGAAAGAAGAAGGCTGATGCTGGGATGGAGTACTGAAGTGAGGCTCCTTTACCTTTGGGCTCAACTTCCTCCAATCACCATTCATCATGTGTGCCTTTCTTTCTTTAGCTGAGATGCACTGAGCTCTCAGGGTCAGCCTCTGGCTACCTAAAGCTGGAGGCTGAGTCCCTCTGTTTGGCTTACTGGAGGGACAGGTCAGGTCTGGGGTTCTTAGGCCCCATGTTTGGCTGTGCCCAACAGTGTCCAGCTGTGGGAGTTCCCTAACTACTTTTAAGGGGGATCCCTCAGGAGTCTGTTCTATTTTCACTTGGCTAGGTTTACCAGCTTCAGTGACCCTAATCTGCTGATTAAGTGGTTCTTTTGGACAGGGGGCCCTTTTGGGTCCACCACTGGCCTCCCTGGTCTCTTCAGCCCTGGGCTGACTGAGGCAGGGTAGAGAGGTGCAGGTTACCTGCTCCAGACTGGGTCCCACCTGGGAAGGGTCCACTGTCATCAGGGGCTCTGCCAGGCTAGGCCTGACTACCTCTGGGGCAGTTCCTTCAACAGGGGGTAGAGTCAGTTCCCTGAGGAGGCTGGCTCTCACCTAGTGTCTGGGAAGGGGAAGACTCTTCTTCCTCCTCAATGCTCTCTGTTTGAGTGGAGTGATCCATTGTTTCAGGCTTCACAACCTCACTATCGGTTTGAGTAGAGGCTGAGACCATTACAGCCTTGCCAACCTTTTCAGGAGGGCACTCAGTTTGTGTTTGGGCTGTGACTGTCACAGCCCTCCTATCCTGTTCGGTAAGGTCTGTCTGAGCCTGGGCAGTGGCTACCACTGCTCTTCCAACCTTTTCAGGGAGGAATGGTGCTTGGACGGGGGCTGTAGCTATTACTGCCCCACTAACCTGTCTGGATAGGCCTATCATTCTGGAATGAGCTTCTTGCTCCACCTCAGCCCATGCTGAGAGTTCCAGGTCATTCCCCAGTAGGCAATCTACAGGTAGGTTATCTGTCACTGCCACTCTCATGGGCCCTGTGACATTACCCCAGCTGAGCTTGACTACTGCCATGGGATGCCTTCTCTTCATTCCATGAATGTCCGTCACCTGATAAGTAAAACCAGGGGTCAGTTGAGCAGAGGGGACCAGATGGTCACTCACCATGGTGAGGCTGGCCCCTGTGTCTCTGAATGCCTCAACTTTCTGACCATTCAATAAAACTTCTTGTCTATACTTTCCCAAAATGTGGGGTCCAGTAGTGAAGTTGGCAAACCCCATGCAAGTCTCACAGACAAGAGTGTGGTCAGGGAACCTGGCTAGGCCATGGTCCTCCTGCTGTCCCAAAGTAATGCCCACCACATTCTTGGGGGCACTCCCACCACCTGGGGGATTACCACTAGTGGTAACAGGAGGTCTGGGAGTGTTACTTGGGGGTATGTTTTCCTTATTGCTATTTTTAGGGCACTTGGCATCACTTTTGTAATGGCCCACCTGTTTACAGGTATGGCAATAAGGCTTCTTCTGTTCTGAAGGAGTGTTCTGGGACCCACCACCCTTGTTGGAGTTTTGGGGCCCTTGGGAAGTCTTCTCTGTGGATTTATCCCCACCCTTCTCTTGAGGCTTGGTTGATTCCTTTTTCTGGTCACCACCCTGGTTTTTAGGCCTAACCCTGGTTCTGACCCATTTGTCTGCCCTCTTACCCAATTCCTGTGGAGAGGTCAACTCAGAGTCTACCAGGTGCTGATGTAATAGCTGGTTCTGACAATTATTTAAGATTTGCTCCCTCATAATTAGATTATACAATCCTTTAAAATCAGTAACCTTACTACCCAGTAGCCAGCCTTCAAAAGCCTTAGTGGCACAATCAACAAAGTCAGTCCAATCTTGAGACTGAGTTTTCGGGGTATCCCTGAACAGCACCCTGTACTGCTCAGTGGTTAGGCCAAACCCTTCAACCAGTGTATTCTTCAAGACTTGGTAATTGTTAGCATCCTCTACCCTTGTGGTGAGGAGCTTGTCTCTACCTTTACCTTCAAAGGAGAGCCACAAGATAGCTGCCCACTGACTTTGGGGAACACCCTGCACAGTGCAGGCCCTCTCCAAAGCAGTAATCCATTTGTGGATGTCGTCCCCTTGTTTAAAGGGGGGCACTATCTTACCAAGGTGTTTCGTATCGAAACTCTTTTCCCTATTACTAGGTACATTGCTGCCACCAGTGGGGACTGCCCCACTTAACTGTTGCTCTCTAGCAAAGGCAAGCTTCTCTTTGGCCAGGGCAAGTTCTTCCCTTTCGATCCGCAGATTAGCCGCCCTTTCCTTAGCTTCGTACACTCTCCTCTGAGGGGACGTCATCCCTCTTTGAGAAGAGTTGTGAGAGCCATTGGTTCGAAAGGATCTGTTAGAGCCTCTTGATAGAGACCTAACTCGTCCATTCCCAATGTTAAGCGCACCTGACAGTAGCGCCGGGGGTCCCCCAGTACCACTATCGTGTTTGCTTAAGTTGGACCGTGTTAGTCTGACGACTTCTACCTGTCCCTTATCTGCCTCATCCCCAGAGAGATCCTCATCCTCATCCTCCTCCCCATCTTCGTTCTCAGTTGTGAGGAGAATGAGGTCAGGATCGTCCCGGGTTCCCTCGAGGGGAGGCATGCCTCCTTCTGGATTAGAAGGGCTAAGAAGCTTCTCAGCCTTTCTGGCATCATAAGTCTCTAGGAGACCAATCAGAAAGGAGGTGGTGGGGTTAGCCCCTTGCTTAATTTTCCTAGAGGTACATACTTGTCGTAACTCATGGAAGTTAAGCGGAGTATATCTTGACGGGATGACCTGTGGAGGGTCAACTGACACAAGGGGAGACCCGGAGTTTCCACCTTTGTCCGACATACTGTTTCTAGTGTGGTGTAAGTGATGCACCTACCTACACTATGTGTTTACCTACTTTTCCCTCGCTAAGAGTTGTAGCCAAGGTGTGCTAAGCCTTGAGGAGCTACAACAGCTGGTTCAGTAGAACTCAGAGTATTCTAAGCTTTAGTTATATGTACTAACAGTACTTGTGCGATCTTTCAACAAGATATTCTTAGGATACGTGTGGTAAAACAACAGCAAGCTCAAATCCCAACCGCTGCTCACCAATGTGAGAAGTTGGCCCGATATGCAACGTTCGCTATTCTAGAGACCGCTATGTATCGTTCCAACGACCCTTATGGTGTTTGGTTGTAAGTCAACCTATAGACCAGCTATCCTAGTAGCGTGGATACGAGCAGTCTAAGGCTAAAGACTCGAGAGGGCGCGTTAAGCCAGCTGTTTACCACACATGTACCCCTTGAACACCCAGTGAAAGGACACCACACAAGTGTTATGAAAATAAACAGTATATTTATTAAGAATCACAACAGCCCTGTACTCTTTATGAGGACAGGGTACTAAGCACAAACCAAATCTCTTTAGCAAATACTTCAAGTGCACAGTTTAAAACAAGTGTCCGGGGACACGGAAAGGTTAAGGCAAGTCGGAAGCGAGGGACTCGGGACCCTAGAGTAAAGAGGCTATGCAGGCACCGAAATGCCGAGTTACCTAGCTACGAAGGCTGCGGCTGCACAAGTCTTACAGGCGTCGGGGTCTTCGCTGACGAGCCAGGAGCCGGAAGAAAAGGAGTTGCTGGCCGGCGACCAGTGATGAATAGTTCGTAGAGATCCAAGCCTGGATCAGAGATTGATGATACCTGAAAGCAGAGGGGACCAAGTTCGTACTACTAGCCAGTAGTCAGAGGGTACCAGGAAGGCACCGGTTGGCCGTCACCTCGACCAGGTGAGTGGGCGACGCTAGGCTCTGCAGTCTCACGGACCAGGAGGCGTTGTCGGCGACCACGGTGGAGGTGCGAGCTGTCCCACGAAGGATGATGCTGTCGGCGTCGCTGGGCCCAGGATGGGGCAACAAGCCTTGGCAGGTCTCAGGGCCACGTGGTGGGCCTAAGATGGCGTCTTGAGTGGACCAGGAGGGTCCGGGATGCTTCTTGCAAAGATGGAAGCAAGGGCCAGTCTGGAGCAACCAGACCAGCAGTGATGATTCTCGGATGTCGTCAAAGAAGGGCACAAGCCAGCGGCTAGTGACCAGACAACGTGCTGAGCAGCGAGCAGAAGGGCCCCACGCAGATCGTGGAGATGCTGGGAGACTGCACTTCGGTGCTGGAGCGGCTCAGGGTCGGGGCTTCTCGGACCCCAGAGCACTCACCAGAGAGTTATCTCGATGGTCGTGCTGGTTAAGAGCGTGCAGGTTCTGATGATGGCCGGTCCCTCGAGGTCTCGTCGCACCCACAGATCACAGCTGAGCTGATGACGTGGGTAGAGGTCAGAGGTGCCAGGGAAGCCGGTTCTCGTCGAGCTGGGCCGTCGGATTCCTTGAGGAAGGACTTACAGCAAACCGCAGAGTTCTTAGATGGTGCCCGCTGATGCAGGGTGACTACTCCTTAGTCACAAGGGAGAAATCTTGAGAAGAGTCTTGAAGTCCTTTCGTAGAAAGTATTCTTGATTCAAAGATGATCTAATTTGGAAGGGTCCCCGCTCCGGCCTTTATTCTAAAGAAAGGGGTGGGAACATGACTAGGTCCTGCCCTAAGGGTGGGACCAGGAAGGGGGGTAGTTACACCCCTCTCCCCTGTCGGACTTTCCCCAGGCCCGGGCTGTCGCCCCTGGAACTGGTTCTAACCGGCAGATGCGTAGTGAGCGCCGGGGTGCCACTCCGCAGTCACCTTCTCGCAAAAGCCCTACCTACCCAGAATACACAAACCCTGTCTGGGACGGTGCGAACACCGCCCTCGACAGGAAACCCTTTGTCCAAGCGCTCCTCGCTGGAAGGACTCCCAGCAGCAGGAGGTCAGACTCGTGTCTGTGGTGGCAGCATCCATTTTGTGGAGCTGAGGCTTTCGTTAACTTTAACCGGGGTTCACAGTTACGTACATGTCGTGTCCCTCTAGAAGGGCGGAATGCTAACCTCGTCGCCAGGGTTGGTGAGAGGGCAGCACCCCGATTCGTATGACACCTTACTCGACATGTCTTGATAACGCGACACCGAAGTTACCGATGTGGTACGCGTTATCATGGAACAGCCATTGGGTCTTTTCTCCGCAAGCTGCAACCGGCTCGGCTCGGGCCAGAACACAGTTCACACGAGCCCACGCACTCTGCCTTCAGGATTGTCAAGGCCTGCCATAGGAGTGACTGATAGGAACTCGAGTGTCCATTGTATGGTTAGATATAGGGCTACTATACCTAAAGCGAAGGGTGATTACACGACTTCGCCCCAGCTGTCGTGCAGCCAGTTGTGTCAAATTTAGGAGGCCAGCCAGGGGTGGCATAATACATGCTGCAGCCCCTGGCGGCCCTGGGTACGCCTATGCCCTGCGTTACGGGGTCTGATAAGGTGGCCCAGTACCAATTGGAAATGCACCTAGGGTACATGGAATCCATTTTAAAGAGAGAGCAGTAGGCCTGGGGTCCTGATTGGCAGGGTCCCAGGTCGACTATGTCCAAAACCAGCTAAAACACAGGGCAAAAAGTTGGGGGCAACCATAGTCAGGATGTACCTTCCTACAATGATGATGATCGAGAAGGAGGTCCAGAAAATGATGGACATTGACCTGGATGACAACTGATTGTTTCCTTTGCATGGCAAAAGGAGGGTCTGTTGAACTGCATTTTAAAAACCCACACAACTCCATTTTGTGTTGCCATGCTCTCAGCAACTTGATGAATAACTGCTTTCCACGTCCCCGTTGAAACTTGCTCAACCCTCCCCGCTCCTTGTGGTTGTGCCGATTCCGAGGAGCTGCCTGTGTGCCTCACCCCCAGTTGTGTCAAAGAATCAGCTACATCCTGTCCACCGTTGGTAACTCAGCCTGTCACAACTCCTGTACCCTGTGACCACGCCATCTGGTCAAGGAAGCACGAGGCTGCACCCTGTGACCACACAATTGAGCAAGGGAGCACAAGGCTGTGGACATTGTGCAATAAGAGACAGATGTCCCCAGGCCACAATTGCACCACAAGACTGACAAAGAACTTGTCAAATGAGGAACTAAGCAAAATGTGGAACTGTATTGTGTAAATGGGCGTGGCTGGCGCTATAAGTATGTGTGTGCTGTGGATTGAAGCAGCAGTCTCCGTAGAATTGTCTTTGTACCATTCTGGGACCTCTGTCCTTAGCTCGAGCTAATAAATAGCTTACTTCCCTCCACATCTGGTTGTCCTGGTCTCTCTGGTAATGTATGAGTTGAACAAGGAGAACCCGTAGATTCTAAGGTGTGCCTGGCACCACTGGCTTTGACTCTCCTAGTGGGGGAGAGGTCTCCAAAAAGCCGGTTCTACAGCCTCCTCAAGAAAGCTCGCCAGTCCAATGGATGGCATAGAATTATCTCAAGTTAAAAGCTGCCGGGAATGGAAAACCCTACTTTATCCTTCACCAAACAAGCATTGGCAAATCCAATAACATGACAACCTTTTGTTTTGCCAGAGCATATTTTGTTGGTAAATGGTTTTTGTATAAAATGTTTTACACATTAGTGGCCCAGTAGGGGTTTGGGGAGATCTATTACATTTGTTTTAAGGCTTAAGTATTGATTGCCCCAGAAAACCCTGAGAGTTAAGGGGCCTAATAATTGTGTGGATGTGCACACTATGCAAGAGTAGAATGCTGTAATTGATAGTCAATTATACCAATGGCTGAGGTGGGCTGGGAATGTGCACCGTGCTGTATACAGTGGTGGGCGTATCAACACAGGAACCGCTCTACAGCAGACAAATGATGAAGAGGGGTGCCTGGAAGCCCTGGACGTCTGTAAATTATGCACATATATTTATTGAAAACAAAGGTGTTATCTAAGATTGAGCCTAAATAGCTATGGAAAGTCTGACATCTTGGAATTGTCGAGAGCTCCGCTGCGGTTGCCATGAATGCTCAAGTGGACAAGCTCCTGGATACCCTGAAGACCAAAACTTACGTTTAACTGAGACAAAAATCTAACTTTACGACTCATAAACACACTTTGTGAATACCGAAAGTTGTAAAGTTAGGTTCAGTTTCATTAGTTTCATCTCAGTTTACCTTTGAGAATCGGCCCGGACATAGGGCTGCTTTTTCAGTGATGCTAAACGCTGCCAGTCATGACATAACAATACAGGTGTATTTGTAAAGCGCACGTTCACCCCAGCACGGGGCATCTTGGCACTGAAATAACAGATTTATATTATTACCCAACTCAATGGTACACATTTTATCAACCGCAAGTGGATGAAAGGTTGAGTGGACCCACTGGGATTTGAACCTGTGACCATGAGGTTGAACACAGGCCCCTGCAGTGGATGCATCAGTCTACTGAGCCACCAGACCGCCAGCCCAACAGCTGTGTGGATTGACAGGTAAGGGTGGTTTAAAAAGAGTAAGGAATTTTAGGAGAGGCTTAAACAGCAGTAGATATGCACAAGGGTGATACTAAAATGTGCATGTTTTGATATTTGTGCATTGATTTATCACCTGCGGGTTTTTGTATCAATAAAACCTGTTGGGCATTCAAAGATAAATACACTTTTATAGTTTAAATATAAGCGGAAATATATTAGTTTCAGGTTCATTTTTCACAAACCCCAAATAAAAATATTGATAAATACTGATGAGATTAGCAAAAAAATGGATAAATACAGTCCGAAATGTAAAAAAATAAATGTCATAGAACCGTAAACCCTAAGTATATTATAGCGTCATAGGGGGGCGGAGCTATGGGCAGCAGACAAGACTGTAGAGGACTCATTGGGTAAACTACTTCCACCCTTGCTCCTGGACGTACGCTGCTGATGCTCAAACATGCAGATGTACTGATTTGCATAAAACAGGGCCACTTTGCAAAGCGCGTTGCCCCATGATGCATTGCGCTGGAAGAGATCTTCTGCAGATTATGTTAATGTGGTATAATTTACTGCCCTGAACTACAGGTTACCAGAGTCCTATGGTTTCTCCCTGTGGCCCACTGCCATAAAAAGCCCGGCATAACCTGCAGGTTGGGGGTACTCTAATATTATTGCATATATAATAGTGAGTTTCATTAACCGCGCCCCCTACAGCTCGAAACTTGTCCGTTCTCCCAGTCCTTACAGGCTTGGCGCTTGCCGATAACTGTCAACAAATAACTATGGGGCATATCAGCAAGGGCCGCGATAATTATCGCTAAGCGTGAGGATAATTATCGCTGGCTTTCGCAGGATTTTATCGCTGAGATAGCATGCTATCAGCAGCACTTATCTCCAAAGCGATAAAATCCCATGCGCGAGCTGCCAAACGTGCGATTATCACTGGGAATCCGGCGATAATCGCACACCGTTTGGCGGTAGCTTGATGATAGGGCAGGGCAGACTCAGCCGTTATATCCACCTTCCATTGGATATCATGGCTGAGTCAGACTGAAAGCAGGCGTAAGGAAAGGAGAGATAACCGCGGTAAGAGCTACTTTTCTTGCTGATAGCAAGCTGCTGATAGGAGAAATGTCGGTTAGCGACATTTCTCACGTTATGTGGGGGAGGAACGCCCCCTTTGCATCTCATTAGAGGCGTTCAGGGAAATGGCGAAAGGCATGGAAACACGCGCTAACGTGTCCATACTGATAGGGCGTTAAAATGACCACAGCTTTAGCGGCAGAGGGTGCTGCTAAAGCGGGGATACCGCCCTTGATGACATGCCCCCATGCTGGGTTGAATTTAACAAACAGGCCCCAGTACCCCAGACGTGCTGCCATCTGTGTTAAATTAGGCGCTACGTTTGCCCAGTCATGTGAAAAGACCACTCGAGAGCTGGCGAGGCCTGACTGTGAGAAAGGTAAACAGGAATCAGATCTGCGGTCAATAATGGGATTCCCTGGAGAGCGCCCCGAAGCGCCTTGAAGCCCTGGGCAGAGCGCGGAGGTGTGCGCCAGAGGTGCGGGGGCACACGAGGTACCATCTCAGGCTATCACTGGGCGCCTGGACAGAGGGGGGACAAAGAGGGGTTCACCCCCGATCCAGCCGCAGGAATAACCAGCCTGCGAGCGCCGCGAGTACATTTATATGCTAAACAGATCGGCGCAATAATGGAAGGCAGAGATGTTGTTACACTCCACGCAACACCGTTCATATCTCTCACGTGATGGGGAAAATAGGGTATTTAAAGAGCCGAGCTGCGAAGCAGCGCACTGAAGTCGGGGTAAATTAGCCGGTCACTCTCCAGTGACTCAGGGCGCCAGATTACCACATGACAAAAAGCAATTACCAGACGAACGGCTCTTAAATGGCCTTAAAAGGTGCGATCCTGGAAATATGATGAAGTGAAAGGGGGTGGGAAGGGGGTGGGGGGCAGTAAGCAGGGTCAATAGCAGAAGGTATTGGAAAAAAAGACATCTTTAAGGTTCAGCTACCATTACCCCTGCAGAATTTGACTTGCTTAAATATTCTTAAAAACGTAAAGGCGCATTTATCCTGGCTGACCCGCGCTTTGTGAATGCAAACATAGACATGCGCCACAGGAAGGGCCCTTTAGAGAACCACGTGACACCTTACTGGACATAAGACGGCTGTCTGGGAGTTTAATGCAACACCATCAGGAACTGCGCATCTATAAGGCACCCCAAGGTTGCAGCCTTACAGCCTCGCCACCAGGGGGCAGCACAGAGTGCCGCAGTAGTGAGGGGTCCCTTGGTTGGGAGGGGAGACTATTATGAAGAAAACTGCCTTTTCAGGTGTCGCCTGGAGACGACTTTTGCCCAGAGTGGGCTTCGACTCCGCCCACTGCTTACCATGGTGCTTGGCCTTCTTCTGCATGAAATGTATCCTTCCACGACTCCACAGAAGGGAACTTTTTCTTTCAAAACTCCACAGCGGTGCTTGTGTTCTGCTGCTCTCCCCATGTGCTGCTTCTTCCCTCACATCCCTGCATCCCGTGGGCTCCTCATGTTCCCCCTCCTGAGTAATCTCATTCAGTTCTAGAGGAATATACACAGTGGGTTCTACCATCTACTCCCAGTGGCCCTGGAAACAGTCGGTCCCATCTCAGCCAGCATTACGTAATGTGCACTATGGGTTCTAGAGTCTTCTACTCCTAGCGGTCCTACAACCAGTCGACCCCATCTCATCCAGGTGAAGGAATGCGCACAATGGGTTCTAGAGTCATCTACTCCTAGCGCTCCTACAACCAGTCGGTCCCATCTCCTCCAGGTCAAGAAATACACACAATGAGTTCTAGAGTCACCTACTCCTAGCGGTCCTGCAACCAGTCGGTCCCATCTCATCCAACTCTATGGAATGCGCACTATGGGTTCTAGAGTCACTTACTACTAGTGGCCCTACAACTAGTCGACCCCATCTCATCCCGCTCTAAGGATTGCTTACTATGGGATCTAGAGTCATCTACTCAAAGCTGTCCTACAACCAGTCGGTCCCATCTCATCCCGCTCTCAGGAATGCTCACTATGGGTTCTAGAGTCTTCTACTCCTAGCGGCCCTACAACCAGTCGGTCCCATCTCCTCCAGGTCAAGAAATACACACAATGGGTTCTAGAGTCATCTACTCCTAGCGGTCCTGCAACCAGTTGGTTCCATCTCATCCAACTCTATGGAATGCGCACTATGGGTTCTAGAGTCACTTACTACTAGTGGCCTCACAACTAGTCAACCCCATCTCATCCCGCTCTAAGGATTGCTTACTATGGGTTCCAGTCATCTACTCAAAGCTGTCCTACAACCAGTTGGTTCCATCTCATCCAGGTGAAGGAATGCGCACAATGGGTTCTAGAGTCATCTACTCCTAGCGCTCCTACAACCAGTTGGTTCCATCTCATCCAGGTCAAGGAATGTGCACAATGGGTTCTAGAGTCATCAGCTCCTAGTGGTCCTACAACCACTTGGTCCATTTCATCCAGTTCTACAGGGGTGTGCGCTAAGGGTTCTATAGTTATCCATTCCTAGAGTGCAGAGGTACAATCTCAAACTCTGTAAATAAAAAAATCGCCCTATTCCAGAGAGGTCCAAGACTAAACATACTGGCGCCATCCAGTCCTAAAGGGCCTTAAGCAATTCAGGTCTAGTGCCTTCCAATTCTAGCACCACTGAGTCTTAGAGCCGTCCAGTGTCACAGGTTATAGAGCAAAGCAGTCCCAGAGCGAGCCACACCTACAGCCGTCCTATACGGGGAGTCCTAGAACCACAGATACTCTGAGACTTCCGGGCTCTGCGGTCCTAGAGCCCGCCCCTGTAGGAGTCATCCGCTCCTAGCACCACCGAGTCCTAGAGTCGCCCAGTCTGATCTGATAATCCTACAACTAGGCCTGGGCAGTGAACTTCGCTCAGTTTGCGGAGTTTGTTGAGTGTCTGAACTCCGCGGAGCTCGCGGAGCGCAGAAAACTCAGCTTCGCGATGTGCAGCAGAGTTGTTTCCCCGCTAACGATCGTGAACAGTAAGTACACAATCGCGAACGGTAAGTTCACGAGTGCGAGCTGATGCTCGGGTAAAAATGTTACCCGAGCTGCAGGAATCCAGCGCAAACTGCAGTTCGCACTGCACTCCACCACTCGCTGCACTTTGCAGAGTTTTTTGTAACTTTGCGGAGTTCTGCGTAGCAAAACTCCGCAAACTACGCCCAGGCCTGCCTAGATCCACACAGAGTCTGAGGTCGCAGGCACATGCAAGTGATATCACAGCATTATGGGATGGCCACGTGTGCGCATCCTTTGAAACTCCATTATAACGGTCCGTCCAGCTATCTTGACGTCACACGCTCTTCACCCTGACCCCTCTTGTAGTTGAGGTGCCCATCACTGATCCAAAGAGCAGCCGCAGAGTTTACATTTTGATTCTGACGCAGCCACACGTCTCTCCTTACATAAACCACACATTGCCTGATATATTCACACACAGACCCCCCCCCCCCCCCCCCCCCCCCCGCGCGGCACAGGGCCAAAGGAAACCTGGCGAGGGTGTCTCTCTCTGCCAGGCAGGGCCAGCTTTGGCATGGGCGAGCAGGGCCGGCGCCCACGGCGCCCACGGCTAGAAGGGCGCTCCTGTAGCTCACCCCTTCGCTGCCTTGAATAATGCCTTCAGTCCAGGGCGCGGGGTCAGTTCATTATCTCCGCAGCGCAGGCTGTATGTACAATCTTTTTTTTTTCGTCAGTCTCCCTCTAATCACCTTTTTCTCCCGTCTTCTTGCCCCCTCCCCTGCCCCCTCACCTCCAGTCTGGCAACTGAATCGGTGATTAAGGCGAGGTGACAAGGGGCAAATATGTGTCAACAGGCTGGCTACTGGTCTGAGGCATTCAGCCAGGACGTGACCAGACAGCAGACGAGCCCCCCTCTCCCCCCCCCCATCACCATTGGGAGGGGACAGATGCAGAAGGAGGGGGGGCGAGCGTCAGGAGGGGCGTTATCCGAGTAAAGGCCGGCCCCGCTCTCAGGGGTGGTAGAAGCGGCCCTCAGATTGAATGGAAGCCTTCGCCCTCTTCGGACATATGACACGTCATCTTTTCTAAAGCCTCGACCACCAATGGGCAATGCTGCCCCCCCCCCCCAAGCTTATGCTGCTCCTAAACAATTCTATACGAAGATGTCGTCACCCTCGGATTCTTGATGCATGTCAATCATCCGTGCCCCTGAGATTAGCCCAGAAATCTCTTTGGTTACAGCTGGAAGGATGGCTCAGTGAGCCAACCCCCGCTATTGCTGCTGATCTGCGGGCCACAAGTGGGATTCTTTCAGACTAAGGGTTTCATCCTTCTAGGTCGGTAAACTGTGTAATTACAGCACCGGCTACTTAAAGCTCTTAATGATGTGGTGTACATAAAATACAAGCACTATATGCATAAATACAAATCTCTATTTATGCAAATTAATTTGTGATCTACATTTTTCCACTCATCTAGAAGCCTTAGAAAAGACTGGACTAGGCCTGGGCCGTAAATTCCGTTCCGCTTGCGGATTATGCGGGATTTGGGTAATTTCGCATTCCGCAGAGAACGCGAAATTGCCCAAAAGTCTGCGTTCTGTGATATCGCAACATTTTTGCTGTTTCGCGTTCTCAAAATGCATGTTCGCAAGATATTTCCCCCCGAGCACGCAAACAGCGATTGCGAACAGTATAAAAGCATCGCGAGCAAACAATTCCGCATGTTCACAGAAGTTTTGTTTGTTCGCAGAGATGTTTTACCATTTTGCGGAGATTTGCGTAACGCGATTATGCAGATTCCGCCCACCCCTAGACTGGACCAAGACGTGGTCTCTCGTTATGGACACTGAGGGGCCCGTCTCGCCCGCCAGGACTCCCTGAAGTTTGTAAACTCTGGAGTGTGCCAGCGGCACAGAGCTACTGACACCGCCAGGCCCTTCCGTCCTCTCTGACGGTGCCAGCAGCAGACTGGCCCCTGTACCCTCACCCCCTCCCATCCCCGGAGCAGCGTGGCCTTCTCCACCAGAGCCCCTAGCGCACCAGAGCCCTTCATAGCGCCTTGAGGCCCCTGGGCAGGTTGTCAAGGCAGCTGCTCAGGGCCATACATCTCCCGCCAACAGCCCACGAGGCCAGCTGCCAAGCGCTGAATTATGAATCCGGAATAAACAAAGGCTGCAGATATGGCGCTGACAAGATAATCCGAGCAAATTTATCTCTGACAAATTTCACAGGATTAACAAATTACATTTACACAGGACAATAAAAATGTGCAACAAGGACCCTGATGAGCAGAGCTGGGGGGGTGGGGGAGGGTGGGGGTGGGGGGCGGGGGGGGGTGGGGGGGGGGTGGGGGCGGGGTAGGGCGGGAGGGGGCTTAATTGTACCGGGTTTGAACAAAGACAGCAAAAAATTAAGATTTCTTTATAGACCAAGGTGCTCAGAGTCCATTTCACAAGTAAATCAGTTAGGGAGACAGATGCTAGTGCCCCCCCCCTCACCCCATGGAAGTACTTCATGTTATAGGAACATCTCCCTATAGCCCCAGCCTGCCCCTCCTATAGAAGCACGTCACATTATAAGAACATCTCCCCACAGCCCCAGCCTGCCCTCCTATTGAAACAAGTCACATTATAGGAACATCTCCCCGCAACCCCAGGCAGCCCTCCTCTAGAAGCAAGTCACAGTATAGGAACATCTACCCACAGCCCCTCCTATAGAAATAAGCATGCAATTTCTTCTTTACGAAAGTAAACGAAATATACCAAGCTTTCTTCTCCGGAACAATTGTCAACTCAAACTCCATCTGTAACTTTCCCCCTCAATCGTTATTGACTCAGTTTACTGATCTCACCGCGGATCAAACCTTGGACATTACTACATCCATTAAAACCGGATCAGCCCTGGACCCCTGTCCTTTTAAAGTATTGCCCCCAGTGATGGACTCTCTTGTCACGGTTATTACACAAGTCTGTAACTCCATGTTTAGATCGGGTATTTACCCCGATATACTGAAAAAGACCCTTTTAAAACCACTTTAAAAAAAACACTTTTGGATAAGGACCAACTAAAAAAATATCGACCCATAGCAAGCCTCCCATTCTTAGCAAAAGTAGCTGAAAAAGCCATGAATCAACAGCTCTCTGACTTCATCGAGAAACACCATCACCTGGACAGTACCCAATTTGGATTTCGTAGATTCCATGGTACAGAAACAGCGCTAATTAAAGCAGCCGATGACATCAGAGTCATCCGGGATCAGGGAGGTACAGCTGTCCTGGTGATGCTCGACTTATCCGCTGCCTTCGACACGGTCGATCATAAGATCTTGGTCGACCGTGTCAGAAAAATGGGTATCCAACGGGTTGCAAAAGACCTGTTGGCCTCATTTTTGGCGGTGCGAACTCAGGCGGTCACCCTGGGGTCTTTTCAAACACCTCAGCTGTCTTTGCCGTGTGGGGTTCCTCAAGGCTCATCCCTAAGTCCGACACTGTTTAATATCTATGTGTCGGACCTGACTAAAGTCATCTTGGCCCATGGGATGAGCCTAACCTCCTACGCAGATGATACGCAGCTGGTCCTAGCTATAAACAGTGACGGAGACAGGGTGGCAGAACATTTTCAGGGAGGTATGCTAGCAATTGGAGAGTGGATGGGTTCCAATTGTCTAAAGCTTAACTCCGACAAAACGGAGGTGGTCATTTTTGACCACTCTCGCCAGTCTGGTCATCAGTTTGGTGGCCCTCATCTTTTGGTGTTCCTCCTAAACCGGTTCCCGGAGTAAGAAACCTATGAGTGGTCTTTGATGAAGGCCTTAATTTTATGGCCCTTGCCAATAAAATGGCAGCCACAGCCTGTGACAAACTAAAATTAGTAAGAAAAATTCTTCCTTTTTTACCTGACACAGCCAGAAAAACTCTAGTGAGCTCCTTAGTCCTATCCTCCTTGGATTACTGTAATGGTCTTTTTGTAAATGCTCAGATCCGTGTGACCAACAAACTGTAAACTATACAGAATGCGGCTGCCAGAATCCTTTCCAGAACTCCTAAATTTAAACCCATTTCAGACATAATAAGGAACTATCACTGGCTGACGATCCGCAATCGGATTAAGTTCAAGACTCTATCAGGCACATACATCGAGCGATTTTGGAATCGCAAACGGTGCGAATCGCAAAATTCGGCCGTTTGCGATTCCAAAATCACTTTTTGGGATGCATCATTTATTTCTCATGTATCGCAATTTAAGAATTCGCAATTATTTTGCGATTTCTCAAATTGCGATAGCATTTAAGGAATCGCAAATTTTGCGATTTCTTAAATGCTATGCATAATTAATTTTAATTTGCAAATTCGCAATTTTGAAGGGAAAAATTACCATGAAGTAAACCTTCACGTTAATTTGCGAAAAGTTTCAAAAATGCAAATAAATGCATTTTTGAAACTTACATGTTAGACACACACATGCCCTTGGGACATGTGTGTGAGTAAAATGTACTTACGTGACATTCCAGGGGTGCAGGGGGGGTCCTTTGGACCCCCCCTGCACCCTTGAAATTGCATTCTCATTTTGCGATTCCTTAATTGCGAATTTGCAAAATGAGAATGCCTTCCCATTGATTCCTATGGGCCTCTAGGCCCATAGGAATCAATGTAAAGCGTTTCCTTATTTGCGATTCGCAATTAAGGAATCGCAAATAAGGAAAATTAAGAAATCGCTAAAACTTTTGCAATTTCTTAATGCATAGGAATTTGCGATTTCTAAATTGCGAATCCTTAATTTTCGCAATTTAGGAATTGCAAATTCCTACAATGATGCATGTGGCTGTTGGTATAGTCTACAAGGCACTCCACAACGAAGGACCGCAGTTTCTGAAGAACCAACTGATTAAGCATGAGCGAATTTTGCGGATCTCGCGTTCGCGAATTTTGCGGATTTGCGGATTCGCAATCCGCAAAATCCGCGAATTCCCGCGAATTTGCGGATTTTTTTTTTTGTGTTCGCCCGTGTTTCTGCCAGTTCGCGAGGGTTTTGTACACTTTCGCAAATTGCGAACTTACCTGTCGGGTCGCAAGTTTCGCGAACTTGTTGTTTCTACGTGTCCAGCCTGTTTGGGACACTCTTCTTCATCACTGCCACTCTCTGTCACCACTGCCACTCTCTGACTACTCATGCCACCCTCTGGCCCACCCATGCCAACCTCTGTTTCATCACCACACCCTCTGGTTGTCCAGTGTACATTATTTTCGGCAATCACACCTTCCCTGCCTCAAGTGACCTGAATTAATTTGGGGCTGATTAATGTGTCACAGAATATTTTTTTAGCTGGCACCTGCTTCCTTAGTGCGCCCTGATTAGTGATCTTTTGCACTTGCTAAGTGCTTTCATTGTTGCAAAATTAGTTACAACACCTGCCCTGCCCCAACTGACAATAATGAATTAGGGGCTGATTAATGGATTTTAACTTCCAGCCTGGCTCCTGCTTGTCTCCCTTAGCTGTAATTCAGGACCTTTGTGGCATATGTGTAACTATTCTGAGGTTCAGAGCAGGGTCACATAATAGTTTCAACTGGCAACTGAACTCTGGAGGGGCCCCTCAGGAAGCACTACAGGAAATGGCTACTAATGATGAGCCTGAACTTTTGAACCTGGTAAGTAGTTACTTTCAGTTTTGCTAAGATCGTATTTCTGCAATTTTGCACTTATTCGCGGGGCGCGAACTCACGCGAACAGTGCGAGCAAAATCCGCTGCTCGCGGATTTGCGGATTTTGCGGGAGATTCGCAAATCTCGCGGATTGCGGATTTCCCGAAAATCCGCAAAATCCGCGAGCGGAACGGATTTTCCGCCCATGCCTACAACTGATTCCTTATATCCTGTCCAGACAACTCCGTTCCACTACTTTGAATCAACTAGTGGTCCCCCGCACAAAAACAGTCTCTTGGGGCGACCAACGCTTTTTGGTGTCTGCTCCCAAGTTATGGAACACACTACCACAATCAATCAGGACAAGTCCCACACTCAGGCTTTTCCGCAAACAGTTAAAGACATGGCTCTTCAACTAATAATTCCTCAGCGTTACCTTCCTGAGATTCCGTAGTCAGTCAGTAGCGCCGAGACGCCTACGGGTATTCGTTTGCGCTTAATAAATAGCAATAATAAATAATAAATAAATAAATAAGTCACATTATAAGAACATCTCTCCACAGCCCCAGCCTGCCCCTCCTATAGAAATAATTCATATTATGAGAACATCTCCCCGCAGCCCCAGCCTGCCCGGCTCCTACTATAGAAGCAAGTCACATTATTAACCCTGGCGGTGTTCGCAAAGTTGCACTATGCGGAACTCCACAAAATGCAAAAAAAACTCTGCCGCTCTACGCGGAGCTCCGCACGTGGTGGAGTACAATAGAAAATGCTGTTTGCATTCATTGTCCAGTGCCGGATGCTTGTCCGCACTGTGCAATCAGTGCGAACGTCACCATGCACAGCGCAAGCAGTCCCTGCTTTCCTTTTCTGAAGCTCAAGTAGAGTTTTACTTGAGCAGCAGCTTTCTTAACGCGAACAGGCAAATTCTCAACGCGAGCTGTCGCAAGCATATGCGACCACTCACAATAAGGAACCTTACCCTCTGAGTTGAGAAATCTTGCAGGGATGTTGATTTTCCACGCTTGCGCTCGCCAATTTGATGTTAACGATCGCGAACAAGGAAAAATCTCGCCTGGAGGTTGATTCTCCTCGCTTGCTCTCACCAACTTGACAATGACGAATGTGAGCGAGAAAGAAAACTCCACTCCGCTACGCAGAGCGGAGTTTTTTGGAACTCCGCGAGCTCCGTGTAGCGCGGAGTGCGGAAAACTCTGCAAACTCCGTAAGCGGAGCGGAGTTCACTGCCCAGGGTTACACATTATGAGAATATCTCCCTACAGTCCCAACCTGCCCCATCTATTGTATCAATTCACATTATAGGAACATCAATTCACATTATAGGAACATCTCCCCATAGCCCCAGCCTGCCCCTCCTATAGAAGCAAGTCACATTATAGGAACATCTACCCACAGTCCCAACCTGCCCCTCCTCTAGAAGCAAGTCATAGTATAGGAACATCTCCCGCACCCCAGACTGCCCATCCTATAGAAATAATTTACATTATGAGAACATTTCCCTGCAGTCCCAACCTGCCCCTCCTATGGAAGTAACACTAGTTATGCAATAGGATTCTTTCCTGGGTGACACTACGCTCTACAAATCTAACTAACATCGGGTGGGTGAAACTCCCTTAATTTTCTGCAGTGTATTACATGAAATTGCAGCAAAATTAAGCAGGATTATGCAAAATTACTAGGCCTGGGGGGTAAATTCCGTTCCGCTCAAGGAGTTTGCGGAATTTGGGTATTTTCGCGTTCCGAGAGAGAATGCGGAATTGCCAAAAATTCCGCGATCCGCGACTTCGCAGAGTTTTTTGCTTGTTGGCGTGTTCCCAAGATATTTCTCCCCAAGCACGCACACAGCGTTTGCAAACAGGTAAAAAGCATCACGAACGAGTGGAACAAGCATTTCCGAGTGTTCACAGAAATTTTCGTGTTCGCAGAGATTTTTTACCATTTCGCGGAGCTTTGCGTAGTGCGACTAAGCAAATTCTGCACATCCCTAAAAATTACCATGTGGAGCGTAACTCAGCCTTCATTGTTATATTCTTAGCACAAAATGAACCCTCGCGTCCACAATGGACGACGAGGATGGATTTTGCATGAAGAAAATAGCGCTAATTGCAGCAGAACATAAACAGCGACAGCCAAAAGTCACTCGCTAAATTAATTTTCCTGCACTTCTGTGGTAGGATTTTTGTGCCAAATTACTCATAATTACGAGAACAGGCTTAATAGCAGAACGTTTGGTAATTTTACGTCAAAAGAGTATTGTGAAATTACCAAATTACTCCAAGTACTTTGATGTAGTTAAAATTTGGCCCAAGCCTACGTACAGCTCTAACCTGCCCCTCATGTGGAAATAATCCATGTTATCTTTACACCGCCCACTCGCTTTACCTCTGTCACTAACTCTACGGCTAACTCTATTTCTTCATGCTTCCGTACTTACCTCCAGCCCTACACCTAGCAACACTCTGCACATATCTCTGCTTCTAATCCTGCACTTCTTCACACTTACCTATCTCTGTAAGTCCCAAAGGTACCACTACTCCCACACTTACCTCCACCTCTACACCCACCTTTAGATCTACCACTAGACCCACTTCTATCGTGCACACCCCACTTACCTCTAGTTCATCACATACCTCTATTCCTACATCTTTCTTTACACCTACCACCACTCTGTACACACCTCTGCTTCTTAAGCTACACTGACTTTATCTCTACACCTCTCCTCTGCTTTACTCCTATCTCCAGCTCCACAGCTGTCTCTAGACCTACCTCCAAGCCTCCCTCTAGACCTACCCTGTCTCTACACTTGCCTCTAGCTTTACTCCTATCTCCAGCTCCACAGCTATCTCTGACCTACCTTCATGTCTACCTCCAGACCTACCCAGATCTACACCTACCTCTAGCTTTACTTCCATCCTTAACACTAAACTTACCTCTACTACTGCAAATAGCTCCACCTTTACACCTACTGCTACCTCCACATAGATCTGGTCCTAAAACGACACCCCTTGTATCTATAACCCTATCTCTAACCTACGCTAAACACTACCTGGCTTTACCTCCACAGGTACCACTACTTCCACTCTCACCTCCACCACTACACTCACCTGTCCATCTGTGCATATCTCTACACCTACAGCCACCCTACACCTACCCCTGCTTTTAAGAGCAGCGAGCACGGCTCCTGTGTGAAAGGAAGGGGCGCCTGTCCTTAGAAGGTGCCCTGTTAAAGATACAAATTAAACACTGCCCGGCTGTTTTAAAGGCAACCTGCCCCTTTGCCCATAGGGGCTGATTGACTCACTCCCAGTACTGCCCAATCTGCCCCTGACTCGGTGCCCTGGATGTGGCGCCTCCTCTGCCCTCTCCACTGCTGGAGGCCCTGAGAGGGGCAGGAAGAGGAGGGTGAGGGCAGTGCTTCCGGTCCGGTCCTCGGATGCTTGATTCCGTTCTGGGAAGGACATGGCTTTTGTAGTTCGGACTGGACTGTTCCCATGGGGCAACAGGGTCAGAGCTGATTTGCATATCGCCATTGTCTAACCCAGGGTGGTGTGGAGTGCAAAAAAACGATGGATTTGGGCCCAGATCTTTTGACTGGGGGAGTGTGTGACATTGATCCACATTCGGTCCATCACTTGTTGTTTTTGCAGTTGCCGCCCTAAGTGCGCTGGGGATGCCCAGACGTGGGTCCCAGGCACTCCACACCACTTGGAGTCAAGCTAGCCGGGCTGATGAGAGGTGTTACCTCGAAACCGGTCCGGTCCTCGGATGCTTGATTCCGTTCTGGGAAGGACATGGCTTTTGTAGTTCGGACTGGACTGTTCCCATGGGGCAACAGGGTCAGAGCTGATTTGCATATCGCCATTGTCTAACCCAGGGTGGTGTGGAGTGCAAAAAAACGATGGATTTGGGCCCAGATCTTTTGACTGGGGGAGTGTGTGACATTGATCCACATTCGGTCCATCACTTGTTGTTTTTGCAGTTGCCGCCCTAAGTGCGCTGGGGATGCCCAGACGTGGGTCCCAGGCACTCCACACCACTTGGAGTCAAGCTAGCCGGGCTGATGAGAGGTGTTACCTCGAAACCGGTCCGGTCCTCGGATGCTTGATTCCGTTCTGGGAAGGACATGGCTTTTGTAGTTCGGACTGGACTGTTCCCATGGGGCAACAGGGTCAGAGCTGATTTGCATATCGCCATTGTCTAACCCAGGGTGGTGTGGAGTGCAAAAAAACGATGGATTTGGGCCCAGATCTTTTGACTGGGGGAGTGTGTGACATTGATCCACATTCGGTCCATCACTTGTTGTTTTTGCAGTTGCCGCCCTAAGTGCGCTGGGGATGCCCAGACGTGGGTCCCAGGCACTCCACACCACTTGGAGTCAAGCTAGCCGGGCTGATGAGAGGTGTTACCTCGAAACCGGTCCGGTCCTCGGATGCTTGATTCCGTTCTGGGAAGGACATGGCTTTTGTAGTTCGGACTGGACTGTTCCCATGGGGCAACAGGGTCAGAGCTGATTTGCATATCGCCATTGTCTAACCCAGGGTGGTGTGGAGTGCAAAAAAACGATGGATTTGGGCCCAGATCTTTTGACTGGGGGAGTGTGTGACATTGATCCACATTCGGTCCATCACTTGTTGTTTTTGCAGTTGCCGCCCTAAGTGCGCTGGGGATGCCCAGACGTGGGTCCCAGGCACTCCACACCACTTGGAGTCAAGCTAGCCGGGCTGATGAGAGGTGTTACCTCGAAACCGGTCCGGTCCTCGGATGCTTGATTCCGTTCTGGGAAGGACATGGCTTTTGTAGTTCGGACTGGACTGTTCCCATGGGGCAACAGGGTCAGAGCTGATTTGCATATCGCCATTGTCTAACCCAGGGTGGTGTGGAGTGCAAAAAAACGATGGATTTGGGCCCAGATCTTTTGACTGGGGGAGTGTGTGACATTGATCCACATTCGGTCCATCACTTGTTGTTTTTGCAGTCCTCGTCACAGGGGAGCGCCCACCGCCAAGAGGCCAGGCCCCTGAGGGGCCTCTTTCATACCTGCTGGCCTCGGCCCCATTCCCACAGTGATGTCGCCTCTGCGAGGGCACCCACTGCCCGGTGCCCCCACGGGGCTGGCAGGGGGGCAGAATCACTGCTCTGCGGCGGTACCCCACCCACCTCCCTGCTCCTGCCCCCCTTGCAAGCTCCATTAGCTCTGAAGTGGCCATTCCCCTTCCCAGCATCCCTCGCGCCAAGTGCCTTCCCCTTGTTAGTATCTATGGCTCCTTTGAGGGTCTTTATCGAAAACAGAGCCGAAGAGCAGGAGCTGCGGACGCGCTGTGCATGCTGGGAAGGGAAGCAAGCTCAGCACAAGACCTGCCTGACCTGCCTGGCTGGAAGACTAGGCCTCGAGCTCTGAGAAGTACCTTCAGGTGACATGCAGTGCTTTAAATGGGCCGGTACTGTCCGGTACCGAGTACTGGCATTTTAATAATATGAGAGGGAGAGTGCCTGCACTTCTTCAAAGTGATGTAATACTATTAATTGGAGAGGACGGGCACTTCTCAAGAGTGACGTAATACTTTCAATTGAAGAGTACCAGCACTTCTCAAGAGTGAAGTACTACTTTTAATTGGAGAGTACCGGCACTCCTCAAGAGTGAGGTAATACTTTCAATTGAAGAGTACCAGCACTTCTCAAGAGTGAAGTACTACTTTTAATTGGAGAGTACCTGCACTTCTCCAAAGTAAGTTAATACTTTTAATTGGAGAGCACCGACACTTCTCAAGAGTGATGTAATACAGGAGACTACCTGCACTTCTTCAAAGTGACATAATACTTTTAATTGGAGAGTACCGGCACTTCTCAAGAGTGAGGTGATACTTTTAATTGAAGAGTACCAGGACTTCTCAAGAGTGATGTAATACTTTTAATTGGAGAGTACCGGGACTTCTAAAGAGTGAGATAATACTTTTAATTGAAGAGTACCAGCACTTCTCAAGAGTGACGTAATACTTTTAATTGGAGAGTACCTGCACTTCTCCAAAGTGACATAATACTTTTAATTGGAGAGTACCTGCACTTCTCCAAAGTAAGTTAATACTTTTAATTGGAGAGCACCAACACTTCTCAAGAGTGAAGTAATACAGGAGACTACCTGCACTTCTCCAAAGTGACATAATACTTTTAATTGGAGAGTACCGGCACTTCTCAAGAGTGAGGTGATACTTTTAATTGAAGAGTACCAGGACTTCTCAAGAGTGACGTAATACTTTTAATTGGAGAGTACCAGCACGTCTCAAGAGTGAGGTAATACTTTTAATTGAAGAGTACCAGAACTTCTCCAAAGTGACATAATACTTTTAATTGGAGAGTACCGGGACTTCTAAAGAGTGAGGTAATACTTTTAATTGAAGAGTACCAGCAGTTCTCAAGAGTGACGTAATACTTTTAATTGGAGAGTACCTGCACTTCTCCAAAGTGACATAATACTTTTAATTGGAGAGTACCTGCACTTCTCCAAAGTAACTTAATACTTTTAATTGGAGAGTACCAACACTTCTCAAGAGTGATGTAATACAGGAGGGTTCCTGCACTTCTTCAAAGTGACATAATACTTTTAATTGGAGAGTACCGGCACTTCTCAAGAGTGAGGTAATACTTTTAATTGAAGAGTACCAGCACTTCTCAAGAGTGACGTAATCCTTTTAATTGGAGAGTACCAGCACTTCTCAAGAGTGACGTAATACTTTTAATTGAAGAGTACCAGAACTTCTCCAAAGTGACATAATACTTTTAATTGGAGAGTACCGGCACGTCTCAAGAGTGAGGTAATACTTTTAATTGAAGAGTACCAGCACTTCTCAAGAGTGACGTAATACTTTTAATTGGAGAGTACCTGCACTTCTCCAAAGTGACATAATACTTTTAATTGGAGAGTACCAGCACTTCTCAAGAGTGACTTAATACTTTTAATTGGAAAGGAATTGCACTTCTCAAGAGTGACAATACCTTTAATATTAGAGTATGGCACTTCTCAGACAAGCTGACATCCTGCAGCAGATCCCGGGACCTCTGAGCCAGCGATCTTATCCGTCATTAATTGGAAGCGGATTTTATGGCCAATGGGCCTCAGTTCTTACAGGCGACTCAATGTGACCTGCTATTCGAGTGGACTGTTGTGCAACACACCTCTGTCTTGAAAAAGACCCGCCGCGACCTTAGACACAGGCGTAGGAGGGCCGAAACGTCGACACTCCACAACAGGCCATTGACATCTAGGATTTCAAAAACTTAAAGAAACATTGGAAAATCTCTAGACAATTGTCAAGAATGGCCTTGAAAAGAATAACTGTGTAAATATGTATATATTGATTGTATAGATTTGCATCTCTCACTGTACATATATAGGAAGTATCTTACCACGTGAGCACTATTCACCATTGTCACCTTTTTGCACATAAATTCACCTTGACAGTCTTTTTGTTTGTACTCATGAAATAACTGAATGATTTTAATTCATATAAATATGAAAATGCAATGAATAAGACCTCGAGTCATTAATTGTGAGGTTCTGAATTGTGTTGTCATAAGAGGGGGTTCCTCAAATACAGTAAGAATATTCTATAAATCACTCTTGGTTTTCACCCGACAGAACTATTTGTTTTATTAACCTTTAATTAGCCAGGTTCTGAGGGACACAGGGTTACCCCTTTTTCTTTAAATACTTCTCAGACACAAGCAGGTACTCTGGCACGGGGTACATGCACTTCTATTTTTCCATGTCAAACACTGGTGACGTCTTCAATGCTGGCACGCTTTACTCTTTACAGGGGGCAAAGGCGAGGCGGGCGGCTGTGGGGGCACTTCTGGTCTACAGTACGCAGCATTTAAAACTTTCAAACTAAAACACTACATTCAAGCTTTGAAGGTTGATAAAATGATAGTCAAAAAGCCTTGCCGTTGTGTAATGTTTATTTTTAGCTGAAGGGGAAGAGGGGCTGAATACGATGTTTAATGTTCGCTGCCAGTACAAGGACCCTCAAATATAAGCTCAGCTTTCCTTGCTTTAAATAGTGAAAAAAGTCTCGACTTATAACCGATTAAAGAGTAAAATGTATTGAACAATAGACACCTTTGCTCTTTTTTCAATGTAATATTAAATAGAAAAAACATAAAATGAGTCATTCATGACGTCATTTTCTTTCGCTATCTCTCTCTAATAAGAACCTGTTTAATGCAACACTGCAGAGCACGACACATTTCTTTCTACCCACGTGTCACCTCTTACTCCAGCCCTGGAAAGCCTCACGTCCACACTCTTTCAACACTCCTGGGCTGGAGATGGAGGACAGGCGCCCCCTGCAGTGCCAGGGGGCACAACTCCCAGACCACCCCCCACCCCCCCCTGTATAACAGGGAGAGACCGGCCTATGTTCTTTTTGAAGGGTTTAAATTCTGAGAGGGGTTTGTGAGTATTCAGAAATGGAATGGCGCACAACAGGTAATGGTTGAGTCAAAAAGAAATATTAATTGTGGTTGGTGCAACTGGATCAGAGAAAACCCTAAACTCTGAAAACAAGGGTGGAGAAATTCCTGCCTTGTGGTTAATTGTAAGCAAGGTCCGATGCACACAACAAAGTATGTGTGATATCATTGATCACAAACACGTAGCAAGGTTGGAGTCGTACAAATGTGTTCTTATTGTGTCGTTTTATTGGAATGCATATAGTCGGAACATGAGACCAGCCGACACGTGTTTCGTCAAGAAGGGTGATAACCCGTGACTCTTTAGGGCTGGGGGTGACATAAAAAAGGCAAGGTGGGTGATAACGTGTAAGCACGACAGAACACATTACACGGTATACAAGAAGGGGAAAGTATAGGCCAGTGGACAGAGGGAAACCTACATGTGTTAAGGTGAGGTGAGGGGAGACATGATAGTGACATTCTGTGAGTGATGAGAGCAAGAGAAATCCCAAAGTGGTTGTGGAAACAAACTTAGGTATAATAGCAACATAGTTATTGAGTCGAGAAGTACACCTGATTGATTGCGGATATACGCTTAATCTGTGCAAAGGGAGGAAAACAACATGTTGGGTAAGAAAGAAGAAAATTGGAGGAAATGGCTCCTACAGAAACACACTGCGCCTGAGTAGGGTTATAGTAACCTGTATTGAGACCAAATACATATGCAATATCAAACAAGCACCTAAGTGAATAGAAAAGTGAATATCCCAGAGGAAAGGAAAAAATTCATTTCTTTTGAATATAAATTTGAGAACATCAAGTATCACAGTTTCTTTTGAGGATCATGCTACTCCGATGAACATAGCTACCTGGGGAGAAAAACAAACTGGGTACGGAAAGCAAAAAGGAAATCAAAGTCATAAGATAATCTTTTAAGGTTGTTATTGCCTGTTTTCTGGAGCGGGAGGAACCCGCAGAGGGAAATGGGAAAAGGGAAAATATGGACTCCACCTGTGTCAGTAACTGGCGAAGGCTATGGTTGGTATCGTCTTCGAACCCAGAAACAATCTTTAAATAACAAAAAGTTGGTACTTGGCAACAGCCTAAATGGGATTGTAGTCACATTTGAAACAACAATTATTATTGCGTGTGCTTAGTACGGGTAAACCAAAACATAACAAGAATCGTGAATTAATGTGTCAAAGTTATCATTGCTGCTTTCTGGAGCGTAAGGTACTGCAGAGGAAAAAATATCCCCACTATGCCAGCTATAATTGTCATCGGGTAAAGATGCCCGAGACAAACTTAAGATGGCAAACAGTGGATGTTTGCAAACAGCCATACTGAAATTAAGTAACATATGACACAAATTGGTCTTGCGCGCGTTGAGTAACTGGCAGGCAAAAGTTAGGCTATTACAACATATACAACAAACAATGTTAATGAAATGAGTTCGGAGAAGAGATGAGGTAGAAGAGAAAGGTAAAGGGAAAGAACGGTTCTGGTAAGATGCTGGCAAACATAAGAAAGGAGAAAAATTGTATACCTGTTGACGGGTCGTGTAAGGAGGGGTCTGTATGAGAGAGAAGGGAGGGAAGGGAAAGAATATAAGTCGCTGTGGATATATAGGGGATATTGCGAGTGCAAATCGTAAAAGTCGGGAAGACATAACGGGCGGCAGCGGTTTAGAATGTGGAAATGACTCACCGGGGGACCGGTGATAATTCCAACCCGGTCCTGGTCGGGTTTGTCACAGCAAACGAACGCACTCAAAGGTGCATGTTGAGTTTACAAAACAAGAATTTCCGAAGTAATCCAATGCTGCGCAGGCGGCGGGTGATGCCGTGTCTGTTGGCAGAGGTGTTTTTAGCACTATGGGTAAATTGGAAAACAAGACATACTAGGGCTGTGCCGGGCTCCTCTTGGAACCATCAGCCTGACCAGCCCCTCTGGGCCCCCCTTCCTGTGCTGCAGTTTCATTCTTTTGCCAGAAGAGGGCAGGAGGGAGCATTCCATGGCACATATGGGCCCCAGTCAGTGATTGGGAGACTTTCTTTTTGGGGGTAGTGTGGCATATTGACGCACGCCTACAAAGCCCTCACCGACCAAGGACCAACATACACGAACCACCCCTTGAACTTCCACCAGCCATCCGGAGACCTTCGCTCCGCCCCCCTCACCCTCACACAGACACCCCTCATCCGCCGAAGCCACAGCGGAGGCCGGCCCTTCTCCTACCTCGCCGCCAAGTCCTTGAACGGCCTTCCCCTTCACCTCCGGGCATCGCCCTCGCTGGCGGGCTTCAGGAAGAGACTCAAGGCCTGGCTTTTCAACTGAGCCCTTCAACATAGCGCCTGGATACCCTCACAGGTGATAAGCAGCGCTCTACAAATGCTGATTGATTGATTCATTAACATGACAGCACGGTGCTATAACTTCCTTAAGTACATTTACTTTCACAAGTCCGTGATGTCACTGAAGTATGACGTCATGTGTCAAGAGCAATACATGAGTGTGCAAGGTTTACGTGTGTCACCAGAAAACCGACAAACTGCAAGCGGTTCTAGGCTTTAACTCCTAAAAATATCACCCCTGAGCTGAAGACTTTTCTGGGGCCTTGATTCACCAGTGAACCTATTGGTCGTAGACTGACATTTTTGAAAAATATCTTTCTTTTTCTAGCATCCTTCCTAGATTTTGTGAAACTTGCAAGCTTTCCACTCTGAATTTTGCACGGTTTTGCAAACATTGGAACACATTGCCTGTAGATTAACGTTTTCAAATGTGTTTTTCCTTGCGTAACTGCTTTCTGAGAGAAATGTCCCACTAAAGTGCAGATTTTTCTGTGAATTTTACTAACAAAACATACGATTGATAGTTAAATAGTTTACTTGCCTCACTTTGTGGAAAAAAAACTGAAAAGTGTCGTTTTGCAAGATTATTTTCTCGTAATTTCAACTTCACGACCTTTGTGATGTTAGCAAATATTGCATATTTGAAAATAAGCTTTAGAGGAAGTGCGTCCCAATTTTCACACGCACCTAAACTTTACTGCTAGGGCACACGGATAGACCATATCTACTCGGCAGTAGGCATCGCCCATGGGATATAACACCTCCCTACGGCCCGAGCGTTGACAAACTATATCCCCTGCCATGGCCAGTGTTAGAAATGGGCTTGCCAATTCTACGGGGGGTAGCATGGAGCAGAGCGGGCAGGCCAAACTCCTGAGGAGTATGTGTGAAGCATCCACGCAGTACCCACAGACGACACACCAGGCACACCGCAAAAGAGACACAACACCGCTTCTGGTTGGAAAAAGAATAACTTTTGTATTAGGTCCAACCTGCAAAGGTAAACACTGAAAAGCACAGTAGAGCACCCTGGCTGCCAGGCTTTCCCTCCAAATGGTGAGGTGGCTGGGTACCTAACATCTAGACCGCTAACCTATTGCAGTCAGGTGGCACAACGCACAGCCATGGCATCCATTTTAAAAATAGCACTTCACCAGGGTACATTTTACACCATGGAGGGTAATAAGTGTACACACCATTGCATGACAACATCACATTACACAGGGCATCTCATACCTCACATGGCCTATACAGTGACCTTTACCATGGGGGAGACATCCTGAAATTAGGGAAATTTTGGGGAAAAGGGCCAAGTCCAACAGCCAGTGAGCCGTGGACACCAGGCTTGGCCTGCAGCCAGCTCTGCTACTCTCTGCCCTGAATGAAAAGCCTTAACCTGCCCAGGGAGCCAGGCCAACCAGAGGTCAACAGAGACCAGAGCAGGGCTGTCTGCCACCCTACGCAGCTGGTGCAAGCGCGTACAACCCTACCAAGCTAGTGCAAGTGCCTACCACCCTACCCAGCTGGTGCAAGCTCCTAGCACCCTACCCAGCTACTGAGAGTGTCTAGCACCCTACCCCGCTAGTGCGAGTATCTACCACCCTACCCAGCTAGTGAAAATGCCTACCACCCTACCCAGCTAGTGAGAGTGCCTACCACCCTACCACACTGGTGCAAGTGCCTACCACCCTACCCAGCTGGTACAAGCGCCTAAAACCCTACTCAGCTGGTGCAAGCGCCTACAACCCCACCCAACTGGTACAAGTGCCTAGCACCCTACCCAGCTACTGAGACTGTCTAGCAACCTACCCCACTAGTGCGAGTATTCTACCACCCTACCCAGCTAGTGAAAGTGCCTACCACCCTACCCAGCTAGTGCAAATGGTGAGCGTCCTGGTGAGTACACTTGACAACTACCATTTTCTTAGAGTTAGATATTTAAAACCCTTTTTTCTAAAATACAATGTTCGTTCTATGAGGAATGCTTTACAGCTCCTTAGTTCTCTAGAAGACCTGGATATTTGCTTCTTCGTAGCAACATATATATTAAAATGTACAGCTGCCAGGAAAGCCATAATTGTCTGATGCTTGGACATTGTGTAGTCCCTATTATGGCATCCTGTCTGTATATATTTCTTGCACATTGTACAGCTGCCAGGAAAACCGTTGTCTTATGATATCTGTTTTTTTACATCGGCCTCCTGTCTGTATATTGGTTTATTTATTTATCCATGTGTTATATATCCTATGTATAACGAACGTAGTATGTATTATAAATGAATTTAGCTGCACAGGGCAACAGTTGGTACAGTATTTTTTTAATATTGGTTATGTCTAGCCCCTAAAATCTATTTTATCATGTTATAATGTTTTTTTAACTGATTGAGTTCTTTTTAAATTTACCATGTTGAATTCTGTATGTGCTTTTGCTTATATGGTTTGTTTACAAATCGAATAAAGCTTTTGAAACTGAAAAACTGACAACTACCACAAACCTATAGTATCTCTGTTGTTGACCTCCCCCCCACATGTCCATCTTGTCTCAAGCCTCGCACCCCTCCCATCAGAGAGTCCTTGGCAGAAAGCCCAAGCTGTCCCCGAGGTGGTGTGAAGGGTCAGGGGACACATAGTGCAACACAGTTTTCAAAATCATATCAGAGATGTAACATCCGGCCAGGGTGGTTACTTTAAAATGAACAGCATTTCACAACCATAAATGCGTCACACAGAGAAAATTCACAAGAGTTGACACAAATCAGGCGAATGCTTTCCAAATGAATCACAACTTACATCTCCAAAACCGATGCTAAGGGGTTCACAAGCCTCCCCTTGCACAGTGGTGGTAAGGGCGGGGCTAAATAAAGTGTAAAACCCTTATCACATTTGCAATAAAGGTGGAATGTCCTGTCAGAGCTATTAGTCTTTCATAATATTTTAATATTGCCACACAGTCACAAATTACAACGAATAAAAGTCTGATTAAAGTAAACAAATATTAACATTTTCAGATCTAATCCAATCCCTGCGCAGTTCACAACTCCTTGTTCACAAATTACACGGAAACCTCTCTCTCATTGGAAACAATGCGAGCCTACGGAGGGTGGAGGGGGCAGCATAGGGCAGTTCCGGATCACTTCGGGGCGTAGGAACTAGTAGCCCCCAGCAGGCCCCGCTCCTCTTGGGGCTCCTAGACACTTATGACCTCATTCACAAAGCTAACTTACACTTCTGAGTACATTTACACTTTTGAGAAAGTTTACTACTTTGCAGCATTCACAAACTGCACTTTTGCAGTAACTTACACTTTGTAGCAAATTCAGTCCTACGCATGTCCAGCCACTTGCTGCAATACCCTCCTATACATGTCTACAAAAGACATGACAAAGTGCAATTTGTGAATAGCACTATAAAAGACATGACAAAGTGCTGTTTCTGAATATCACTACAAAAGAAATGAATAGTGCTGTTTGTAAATATCACTACAATGACATGACAAAATGCCGTTTGTGAATATCACTACAAAGGCATGCCAAAGTGCCGTTTATAAATATCACTACAAAAGACATGACAAAGTGCTGTTTGTGAATTTCACTACAAAAGTCATAACAAAGTGATGTTTGTAAATATCACTACAAAAGACATGACAAAGTGCAATTTGTGAATAGCACTATAAAAGACATGACAAAGTGCTGTTTCTGAATATCACTACAAAAGAAATGAATAGTGCTGTTTGTAAATATCACTACAAAGACATGACAAAATGCTGTTTGTGAATATCACTACAAAGGCATGCCAAAGTGCTGTTTATAAATATCACTACAAAAGACATGACAAAGTGCTGTTTGTGAATATCACTACAAAGGCATGCCAAAGTGCCGTTTATAAATATCACTACAAAAGACATGACAAAGTGCAATTTGTAAATATGGCTACAAAAGACATGACGAAGTGCTGTTTGTGAATTTCACTACAAAAGTCATAACAAAGTGATGTTTGTAAATATCACTACAAAAGACATGACAAAGTGCAATTTGTGAATAGCACTATAAAAGACATGACAAAGTGCTGTTTCTGAATATCACTACAAAAGAAATGAATAGTGCTGTTTGTAAATATCACTACAAAGACATGACAAAATGCCGTTTGTGAATATCACTACAAAGGCATGCCAAAGTGCTGTTTATAAATATCACTACAAAAGACATGACAAAGTGCTGTTTGTGAATATCACTACAAAGGCATGCCAAAGTGCCGTTTATAAATATCACTACAAAAGACATGACAAAGTGCAATTTGTAAATATGGCTACAAAAGACATGACGAAGTGCTGTTCGTGAATTTCACTACAAAAGTCATAACAAAGTGATGTTTGTAAATATCACTACAAAAGACATGACAAAGTGCAATTTGTGAATAGCACTACAAAACACATGACAAAGTGCTTTTTCTGAATATCACTACAAAAGACATAACAAAATGCCGTTTGTGAATATCACTGCAAACAACATGACAAAGAGCTGTTTGTAAATATCACTACAAAGACATGAGAAAGTGTCCGTTTATAAATATCACTACAAAGACATGCCAAAGTGCCGTTTATAAATATCACTACAAAAGTCATGACAAAATGCTGTTTGTGAATAACATTGCAAAAGACATGACAAAGTGCAGTTTGTAAATATCACTACAAAGACCTGACAAAGTGCAGTTTATAAATATAACTACAAAAGAGATGACAAAGAGCTGTTTGTAAATACAGAAGACATGATAAAGTGCAGTTTGTAAATAACACTACAGAAGACATGATAACGTGCAGTTTGTAAATAACACTACAAAAGACATGACAAAGTGTTGTTTGTAAATAACACTACAGAAGACATGATGAAGTGCAGTTTGTAAATAACACTACAGAAGACATAATAAAGTGTTGTTTGTGAATATCACTACAAAAGTCATGACTAAGTGCCATTTGTAAATATCACTACAAAAGACATGACAAAATGCTGTTTGTGAATAACACTACAAAAGACATGATAAAGTGTTGTTTGTGAATATCACTACAAAAGACATGACAAAGAGCTGTTTGTGAATAGCCATCTGGAGTACGTTTTGTAGCACTGCTGTAGTAATACAAAAAAAACTATAAAGTGCAGCTTGTGAGTCTCACTGCAGGGAGCCCTGGGGCACCTGGTTAGGCTCCCGTGTGAATTGACTGCGGCGCAGCTGCTGAGCTGTCCATGGTGCTGAAACTCCATAGGATAGCACAGGCCCATTGTTTGCTATGGGAGAGCCTTGGGATCGAAGGGCCCCATTCACAAAGGTAAACTGAGACGAGTTAACTTTATGACTTTCGGTGTTCACAAAGGACATTCACGAGTAGTAAACGTAGACTTTTGTCTCAGATAAACTTAAGTTTTGGTCTCAAGTTTAACTGAGACCAAAACTGAGACAAAAGTCTAACTTTACTACTCGTAAATGCCCTTTGTGAATACCGAAAGTAGTAAAGTTAGACTTTCATCTCAGTTTACCTTTGTGAATCGGACCCAGTGTGTTTTTTCACCACAGGCGTGTGAGCAGCACGGTGATTGTGAGCATCATTAATGGTGTGGTCACCATTTGCAAGATATTATTCAGACTTTGATTTGAGGTCTTTTCTTGCTATGTCAAGTAAAGTACAGATTCCTGTAAAGTAAAAACTCCAGCATGCTCAGGTTCACCCCAGGGGCTGCTGGGGGGTCCTGACAACTTCCCAGATGAAGGGGAAAGTCTGACAGTGAAAGGGGGCAGGGGAGAGGAGCATTACTGCCCCTTTTAGCTGAAATATGGCTGGGGGTTGTTTAAAAAAACAAACCCAGTGTCAGTTCGTTTCACAGTGATTTGCCCCACCCACCCCCTCCTGTGGGGATCGCCCAGCCCCCCAGGGAGGTTTGAAGCTTCCACGACGGCCCTCCAAGATCAAAGGATTGTGTTCAGCCCCTAGGTCTGTTGGCGTCACAGTGGATCACAGAAACTGACGGATGTTACACAGAGGCTCATGTGTTCACAGCCAATAGGATTCCGAGCTGAGATGTAAACCAAGCCCTGTGAACGCGGCCTAATGTTCACAGGTGCACATGGCATTGCCCCCCCCCCCCCCAACCTTCTGAAAAACAAATACAGGGACAGCACTAGTGTACGTGGCATAAACGCCCCCGCAACGCACAAATACAGAGGTAGTACAGAGGGACAGGGCATAGCCCCCACACTCGCCCCTGAAAAACAAACACAGATCCGGCACTGGTGCACGTGGCATAGACGCTTCGACACCCCCAAAAAAACAGAGGCGGTATGTTAGATTGGGTGGTCCCTGGTGGGCAGAGGTGAGTACTTCTGTCCCAGCCGGGACCTGCCTCCTCTAGTTAGGATACGGGGCTATCCCCTTAGTAGTATCACCAAGCAGTCAGACTGAACCTCGAGGGCCAGTGTAAATCATTTATGATCATATACAGTAATATCTTGCCACAGTACAAACGGACACCACACCGGTTTTCTATGAAAATATAGTATCCTTAATATATTGATTTATCACAAGGCCCAATGACAGTACAATTCCACACAACGAAGGCAGACACACTGTCTGCCAGAGACACACACTGATGGAGACACACAGGCAGACACAACGAAGGCAGACACACTGACAGAGACACACACTGATGGAGACACACAGGCAGACACAACGAAGGCAGACACACTGACAGAGACACACACTGATGGAGACACACAGGCAGACACAACGAAGGCAGACACACTGACAGAGACACACACTGAAGGAGACACACAGGCAGACACAACGAAGGCAGACACACTGACAGAGACACACACTGATGGAGACACACAGGCAGACACAACGAAGGCAGACACACTGACAGAGACACACACTGATGGAGACACACAGGCAGACACAACGAAGGCAGACACACTGACAGAGACACACACTGATGGAGACACACAGGCAGACACAACGAAGGCAGACACACTGACAGAGACACACACTGATGGAGACACACAGGCAGACACAACGAAGGCAGACACACTGACAGAGACACACACTGATGGAGACACACAGGCAGACACAACGAAGGCAGACACACTGACAGAGACACACACTGATGGAGACACACAGGCAGACACAACGAAGGCAGACACACTGACAGAGACACACACTGATGGAGACACACAGGCAGATGTTAGAAAAAAAGTTGCAAACCCTGTCTTAGTTGTGGTTGGTTAGATATCCTAAACCATATCTCCTGGATAGAGTTTACCATTAGAATATAGTATGATTCTTTCTAACCTAATGACAAGGTGAATGGAAAATGGCAAACACTGCCTCGCCGAGACAGCCTCGTCTACCCCTTAGTGGGGCAGGAAGAAGAGGGAGGCGACTTGAAAGACAGAGTTGTAGGGTTCGTAGAAGCAGCACCACAGGTGCACGAGGAAACCACGCAAGAAAGCGCCCAGACAAGTTTAGTAAAATGAAACCATGGCAGAGACACAGAAGCACAGACAGACAGGCAGACAGACAGACAGACACACACAATAACAGACACTGAATATAAACACACACTCACACAAAGATGCGCACACTGACAGAGAAACATATGGATGGAAACACGTCACACAACGATAGACATCCACACCATGACACACACACGGATACAAACACACATGACAGACATGGCTCACAGTGAGAGACACACGGATAAAGACGTGCACAAGGGCCCAGAGACAGCCACACCATGACACACACACGGATACAAACACACATGACAGACAGTGCACACAGTGAGAGACACACGGATAAAGACGTGCACAAGGGCCCAGAGACAGCCACACCATGACACACACACACACACGGATACAACACACATGACAGACAGTGCTCACAGTGAGAGACACACGGATAAAGACGTGCACAAGGGCCCAGAGACAGCCACACCATGACACACACACACACGGATACAACACACATGACAGACAGTGCACACAGTGAGAGACACCCGGATAAAGACGTGCACAAGGGCACAGAGACATCCGCACCATGACACACACACGGATACAACACACATGACAGACAGTGCACACAGTGAGAGACACACGGATAAAGACGTGCACAAGGGCCCAGAGACAGCCACACCATGACACACACACACGGATACAACACACATGACAGACAATGCACACAGTGGGAGACACCCGGATAAAGACGTGCACAAGGGCACAGAGACAGCCGCACCATGACACACACACGGATACAACACACATGACAGACAGTGCACACAGTAAGAGACACACGGATAAAGACGTGCACAAGGGCACAGAGACATCCACACCATGACACACACACGGATACAACACACATGACAGACAGTGCACACAGTGAGAGACACCCGGATAAAGACGTGCACAAGGGCCCAGAGACAGCCGCACCAGGACACACACACGGATACAACACACATGACAGACAGTGCACACAGTAAGAGACACACGGATAAAGACGTGCACAAGGGCACAGAGACATCCACACCATGACACACACACGGATACAACACACATGACAGACAGTGCACACAGTGAGAGACACCCGGATAAAGACGTGCACAAGGGCCCAGAGACAGCCACACCATGACACACACACACGGATACAACACACATGACAGACAGTGCACACAGTGAGAGACACACGGATAAAGAGGTGCACAAGGGCACAGAGGCAGCCGCACCATGACACACACACGGATACAAACACACATGACAGACAGTGCACACAGTGAGAGACACCCGGATAAAGACGTGCACAAGGGCCCAGAGACAGCCGCACCAGGACACACACACGGATACAACACACATGACAGACAGTGCACACAGTGAGAGACACACGGATAAGGACGTGCACAAGGGCACAGAGACAGCCGCACCAGGACACACACACGGATACAACACACATGACAGACAGTGCTCACAGTGAGAGACACCCGGATAAAGACGTGCACAAGGGCACAGAGACAGCCGCACCATGACACACACACGGATACAACACACATGACAGACAGTGCACACAGTGAGAGACACACGGATAAAGACGTGCACAAGGGCACAGAGACAGCCGCACCATGACAAAGTGACACACGGACGCAGGCGCGCAAACACACACACTGCCCTTCATCCACAACTCTAGCCGTGACCGAGGGATGTCTGCCAGGCCTGCCCACTCCAGGCATGTTGTGGTGTGTGAGGTGTGTGGTGGGTGTGGCAGGGGCATCTAATGAACTACCCCCCACCCCCCCAGCCTATCCATCCAGGACGTGTAATCTCCTGCGGGCTAGGGATGCGCCCTCCCGCGCCAGCCTTGTTGACAGTCCGTTGCCTTGGAAATATTTCATTATTTCAGATTTTTCCATCTGTAAGTCCCGGCCTTGGGAGGAAGGCCGTCCCGGGCACATTTCCCATTATCATTTAGGCGATCTGCAGAGCCATTTATATAAAAAGCGGCGCGAGGCGGCGGCAGCGCCATTTATCACCGGAGTCTTTAAACTTATACTGCGGAGGGATACAAAGGTGATGATGGGGCTTCGAGGCACATCGGCTGTGCTTCAAAACACCTCTGCACCTTCTACTGCGGAGAGATGCAAAGGTGATGATGGGGCTTCTAGGCACATCGGCTGTGCTTGAAAACACCTCTGCACCTTCTACTGTGGAGAGATGCTAAGGTGATGATGGGGCTTCTAGGCACATCGGCTGTGCTTGAAAACACCTCTGCACCTTCTACTGTGGAGAGATGCCAAGGTGATGATGGGGCTTCTAGGCACATCGGCTGTGCTTGAAGACACCTCTGTACCTTCTACTGCGGAGAGATGCAAAGGTGATGATGGGGCTTCTAGGCGCCTCGGCCGTGCTTGAAAACGCTTTATACTGCGGAAAGATGCTACACAGAAGTGTGAGGGCTTCTAGACACACGGGCTGTGCTTAAAACACCTCGCTCTGCACCTTATACTGCGCAGAGTTGCCAAGGTGATGGGGCTTCTAGGCGCCCGGATTGTGCTTGAAAACACATCGGCACCTTATACAGCGGAGAGATGCTAAGGAGGGGTGTGGGGCTTCTAGGCGCCCAGGCTGTGACCTGAAACACCTCACTCCGCTCCTTATACTACGGGAGATGTTAAAGAGGAGTGTGGGGACTTCTAGGCGCTTGCATTGTGATCGGGAACACCCGCTGCGCCACCAGCAGCAATCTTGACCTCGGCGGTCATTAAAAGGGACAGTTCAAACAGGACATGAAAAACACTTGGCGGAGTGCGCTCTAATGTTTCATTTATTTTTTATGTTTATGTTTATTTTATTTATTTAAAGCAGTGTTTCGCGCCCTTTCGTCCGTAGCGCGACCCCCAGGAAGGGGCACCATCGCCCACATCCCAAAGTGGACGCCTCGGGACAGACTGGGCGATGTCGCGACAAGAACACGGGACCCAGAGCCGAACGGTTCCTCGGTGGGTGGCGGCCGGGTGGGTACCCCGGGATTATTCATCAGTCACCCTCTGTTCACGCTGATAATCAATGGTTCCGCTGTGCTGGTCGCAGTCTGCCCACGCGCCCGGGCCACGGTCGCCACCGGGGCCACCGCACCGGCCGCACCCGGCCTCATTGTGGCCTCTTTCCATGTCCCGGTCTTGAGGTCGCAGTCTGCCCCACGCGCTCGGGCCACGGTCGCCACCGCGGCCACCGCACCGGGCGCACCCGGCCTCATTGTGGCCTCTTTCCATGCCCCGGTCTGGGGGTCGCAGGGCTCTGCTGAGCCTTCATTCTTGAGTCTGTAAAGTAAATCTTAGACGCCGCCCACCCCTGGAAACGAGCGGCAGCTGGCACCCCTACCCAGGCTCGTGTCACCGCATTCTGCATCTCAAAGAGAAGCCACCGAGGCGGTTCTGCGGGGACAGGGCGCGCATGCCCAGGGGCACACGTGGCGCAGCAGCTGGTAAACACATGCACATCCATGATTGCACAATCTGTAAACAAATGGACTCTGCGCGTCTTTAAAGGACTTCTGCCTCTTTATGATCTATCACCCCCGGCATCACACACTGACCCTGTTCCATGAAGACCACAGGATAGACACAGGATGCAACTCACAGTCAGCAGGGAGTGCGTGTAAAAACAGCACACGTGCACTGTGTCCTTGCACGACCACACACATTACAACCAATGCACGCCGAGTGAACAGCGCGTGTCAATGAAATGATGTCACTTCCGCTGTGTGCGGTGCATTCAAATGACACAGGAGTCAGGCTCCGCCTCTTCAAAGGGCAGCGTCACATGTACAACAACACATCAGGCATGCAGCAAAGGAGTGCAGGGCCCCCTTCACTTTCAGTCCGGGGGGCCATCCTGGGGACTCGCGGGTCCCCTTTAAACCATCACCAGCGGAAGCAGAGCCATTAAAGGTCAATCATTGACCGATATCTTGGCATACATTGAGTGAGTATCGACGGCGCGGCGCCGTGCTGTGTCTCTCGATGGTGCCCAGGAGCACACGGCGCGCTGCCTGGGATTGATGTGCGCCGTGTCGGACGCGGCTGCTGATAACGAGGCGGCTCTGAGCAGCTCTCCCGCTGGAAATGAATTCTTTCTCCGATGTCTATCTCAGAGAGGCCCCAAAAGGCACGAGGCTGCTTCCTGCTCGGAGAGGCGACGGTGCTGTCGAAAGGCCGCCTCGGATTGAACTGAAGGACCGGGAAGAGGGGGGGGGGGGGGGGGGGCAGCTGGGGTGTCTGCAGGGAGAAACGAGGTGTCTGCGAGGGGAAAGGAGGTGTCTGTGAGGGGGTGATGAGAAGTGTCTGCGAGCAGAAGGGGGTGTCTGCAAGGCGGAGGTAGAGTCTGCAGAAAGAAACGAAGGGAGGTGTCTCAGAAGAGAAGGGGGTGTCTCAGAGGAGAAGAGAGGTGTCTCAGAGGAGAAGGCAGGTGTCTCAGAGGAGAAGAGGGGTGTCTCAGAGGAGAAGAGAGGTGTCTCAGTGGAGAAGGGAGGTGTCTCAGAGGAGAAGAGGGGTGTCTCAGAGGAGAAGAGGGGTGTCTCAGTGGAGAAGGGAGGTGTCTCAGAGGAGAAGAGGGGTGTCTCAGAAGAGAAGGGGGGTGTCTCAGAAGAGAAGGGGGTGTCTCAGAGGAGAAGAGAGGTGTCTCAGAGGAGAAGGGGGTGTCTCATAGGAGAAGGGTGGTGTCTAAGAGGAGAAGGGGGTGTCTCAGAGGAGAAGGGGGTGTCTGCAAGGCGGAGGTAGAGTCTGCAGGAAGAAACGAAGGGAGGTGTCTCAGAAGAGAAGAGGGGTGTCTCAGAGGAGAAGGGAGGTGTCTCAGAGGAGAAGGGAGGTGTCTCAGAAGAGAAGAGGGGTGTCTCAGAGGAGAAGGGAGGTGTCTCAGAGGAGAAGGGGGTGTCTCAGAGGAGAAGGGTGGTGTCTCAGAGGAGAAGGGGGTGTCTCAGAGGAGAAGAGGGGTGTCTCAGAGGAGAAGGGAGGTGTCTCAGAGGAGAAGGGAGGTGTCTCAGAAGAGGGGTGTCTCAGAGGAGAAGGGGGTGTCTCAGAGGAGAAGGGTGGTGTCTCAGAGGAGAAGGGTGGTGTCTCAGAGGAGAAGAGAGGTGTCTCAGAGGAGAAGAGTGGTGTCTCAGAGGAGAAGGGGGTGTCTCAGTGGAGAAGAGAGGTGTCTCAGAGGAGAAGGGGATGTCTCAGTGGAGAAGAGAGGTGTCTCAGAGGAGAAGGGGGGTGTCTCAGAGGAGAAGGGTGGTGTCTCAGAGGAGAAGAGAGGTGTCTCGGAGGAGAAGGGAGGTGTCTCAGAGGAGAAGAGAGGTGTCTCGGAGGAGAAGGGAGGTGTCTCAGAGGAGAAGAGAGGTGTCTCGGAGGAGAAGGGAGGTGTCTCAGAAGAGAAGAGGGGTGTCTCAGTGGAGAAGGGAGGTGTCTCAGAGGAGAAGGGAGGTGTCTCGGAGGAGAAGGGAGGTGTCTCAGAGGAGAAGAGGGGTGTCTCAGAGGAGAAGGGAGGTGTCTCAGAGGAGAAGAGAGGTGTCTCGGAGGAGAAGGGAGGTGTCTCAGAAGAGAAGAGGGGTGTCTCAGTGGAGAAGGGAGGTGTCTCAGAGGAGAAGAGGGGTGTCTCAGTGGAGAAGGGAGGTGTCTCAGAAGAGAAGAGGGGTGTCTCAGAGGAAAAGAGAGGTGTCTCGGAGGAGAAGGGAGGTGCCTCAGAGGAGAAGGGAGGTGTCTCAGAAGAGAAGAGGGGTGTCTCAGAGGAGAAGGGGGGTGTCTCAGAGGAGAAGGGTGGTGTCTCAGAGGAGAAGGGAGGTGTCTCAGAGGAGAAGAGGGGTGTCTCAGAGGAGAAGAGGGGTGTCTCAGAGGAGAAGGAAGGTGTCTCAGAAGAGAAGAGGGGCGTCTCAGAGGAGAAGGGGGTGTCTCAGAGGAGAAGGGAGGTGTCTCAGAGGAGAAGGGGGTGTCTCAGAGGAGAAGGGGGTGTCTCAGAGGAGAAGGGAGGTGTCTCAGAGGAGAAGGGTGGTGTCTCAGAGGAGAAGGGAGGTGTCTCAGAAGAGAAGAGGGGTGTCTCAGAGGAGGAGAAGGGGTGGTGTCTCAAAGGAGAAGGGGGGTGTCTCAGAGGAGAAGGGGGGTGTCTCAGAGGAGAAGGGAGGTGTCTCAGAGGAGAAGAGAGGTGTCTCAGAAGAGAAGAGAGGTGTCTCAGAGGAGAAGGGAGGTGTCTCAGAGGAAAAGTGGGATGTCTCTGAGGAGAAGGGGGGGGGTGTCTCAGAGGAGAAGAGGGGCGTCTCAGAAGAGAAGAGAGGTGTCTCAGAGGAGAAGGTATGTGTCTCAGAAGAGAAGAGGGGTGTCTCAGAGGAGAAGAGAGGTGTCTCAGTGGAGAAGGGAGGTTTCTCAGAGGAGAAGAGGGGTGTCTCAGAGGAGAAGAGAAGTGTCTCAGAGGAGAAGAGGGGTGTCTCAGGGGAGAAGGGAGGTGTCTCAGAGGAGAAGAGGGGTGTCTCAGAGGAGAAGAGGGGTGTCTCAGAGGAGAAGGAAGGTGTCTCAGAAGAGAAGAGGGGTGTCTCAGAGGAGAAGGGGGGTGTCTCAGAAGAGAAGAGGGCTGTCTCAGAGGAGAAGGGAGGTGTCTCAGAGGAGAAGGGTGGTGTCTCAGAGGAGAAGGGGATGTCTCAGAGGAGAAGGGTGGTGTCTCAGAGGAGAAGGGAGGTGTCTCAGTAGAGAAGAGGGGTTTCTCAGAGGAGAAGGGAGGTGTCTCAGATGAGAAGGGGGTGTCTCAGAGGAGAAGAGGGGTGTCTTAGAGGAGAAGGGAGGTGTCTCAGAGGAGAAGGGGGGGTGTCAGATGAGAAGGGAGGTGTCTCAGAGGAGAAGGGGGGTTTGTCAGAGGAGAAGGGAGGTGTCTCAAAGGAGAAGGGAGGTGTCTCAGAAGAGAAGAGAGGTGTCTCAGAGGAGAAGGGGAGGTGTCTCAGAGAAGTGATGTGCCTGTGAAGGGAAGGGAGGTGTCTGACAGAATAAAGTAGTGTCTGCTAAGCGAAGGGGATTGTCTGTGAGGAGAAGGGAGGTGTCTGGAGGGAGTGAACACTGCATTTACGCCTGAGGCTTGAGCCGGGCGTGTCTTTCTCTTAACCTGACACTATTATTTTCTTGCTAGCACTTGCCCTGTGTGTCCGCTCCCCCCCAGCACCAGCGCACCATTTTTTAATTGCGACGTTTCATATCTCACCGATTTGAGGGTGTAGATACCATTTTAGAAATTGTATTGGCACTATAATAGTCCACTTACTTCAGTCTGCGCTGCCCCCCCCAGAGTGTCCGGTTGATTTTAGGGCAGGGATTCCTGGGACTCGGGTGGAGTGTTTACGGCGGCCATCTTGGGTGAGTCACCGGTATAAAATCAAACGGTCATGGCTCCGCGCAGCGGACGCGTTCAGCGAGCGCGCCGCATTCGCGCCGGAGTCAAGCCTGAGTCCAGCCCGTCTGCGCCCGTCCGCGACAGACCTGGACGTGGGGCGTGCCCTCTTAGCCCCCTGTTAGTATCGGACACCACTGACCCAATAAGGTACTCTATTCAATACACCAAACAGGAGTTACTCTTACTACGCCCCAGGGGGTCGATTGGCTGCGCTCACAGCCTCCACGCTGGTTGTTTACCTGTAGCTTGTGATTTATGTGATCATACCTTCCAATCCATCGACAAGTACACTCAGGCTACATCTGAACCTAATATGTTACTATTAAACGGATCTATGACAGAATTTCGACTACAAAAATATCGACCTACAAGAATATCGAGTCAACAATATCGATGGCAAAAATATCGACATCCTATCTACAACATGGTAAGTACAAAAATATCGAAAAAATAATATTGTTGTAAAAAATATCGATGTTAAAAATATCGATTTTTTTTAATATATATAAATGTAAAAGTAAGTATATAACACTGATAAATAAAATATACATATTTAAAAGTATCTAATAATGTTTAAAATTAATAAATACAATATATATATTAATAATACATTAATGAAATATATACAGTAAAGATATAATATATATGTACTGAACAATAAGTATTAATAATTAATTTACTAATTTCTAAATTAATGAAATATATTCTAATGTACTAATACATGTACAAACATAAAACAATAACATACATAAAATGTAAGTAATATAAAAAATAAAATAAACATGTGATATTTTAACAATTAATTATATAAAACGTTGGATAGCGTAAAGGTAAAAATTACTATTCCTACTCCAGAGAGTGGAACAGTAGGGAAAGCGTTTGATAGCGTAGGGATAAAATTACTATTCCCACTCCAGAGAGTGCAACAGTCGAGAAAACTGACCCTGAACCCAAAAACCACCCCTTTACCCACAAACTGAAAACTGACCCTGAACCCTAAAAATACCCCTTTACCCAAAAACTGAAAACTGACCCTGAACCCTAAAAATACCCCTTTACCCAAAAACTGAAAACTGACCCTAAACCCTAAAAATACCCCTTTACCCAAGAACTGAAAACTGACCCTCAACCCTAAAAATACCCCTTTACCCAAAAACTGAAAACTGACCCTGAACCCTAAAAATACCCCTTTACCCAAAAACTGAAAACTGACCCTGAACCCTAAAAATACCCCTTTACCCAAGAACTGAAAACTGACCCTGAACCCTAAAAATACCCCTTTACCCAAAAACTGAAAACTGACCCTGAACGCTAAAAATACCCCTTTACCCATGAACTGAAAACTGACCCTGAACCCTAAAAATACCCCTTTACCCATGAACTGAAAACTGACCCTGAACCCTAAAAATACCCCTTTACCCATGAACTGAAAACTGACCCTGAACCCTAAAAATACCCCTTTACCCATGAACTGAAAACTGACCATGAACCCTAAAAATACCCCTTTACCCAAAAACAGAAAACTGACCCTGAACCCTAAAAATACCCCTTTACCCATGAACTGAAAACTGACCCTGAACCCTAAAAATACCCCTTTACCCATGAACTGAAAACTGACCCTGAACACTAAAAATACCCCTTTACCCATGAACTGAAAACTGACCCTGAACCCTAAAAATACCCCTTTACCCAAAAACTGAAAACTGACCATGAACCCTAAAAATACCCCTTTACCCATGAACTGAAAACTGACCCTGAACCCTAAAAATACGCCTTTACCCAAAAACTGAAAACTGACCCTGAACCCTAAAAATACCCCTTTACCCAAAAACTGAAAACTGACCCTAAACACTCAAAATACCCCTTTACCCAAAAACCCAAAAATGACCCTGAACCCTAAAAATACTCCTTAACCCAAAGTTAAATAATATTATTTAATTAGCAATTAATAATTAATTAACAATAACAATAAAGTAAATATATTAGCACATAAGCTGTAATTAATATAATTTAATAATTAATATCATTTTTCCCCAATTAATTAATTAACAGTAACTAAAAATTATATATATAAATAAATTACTGTAATAATGTAATTAACTAACTAATATTATTTAATTACCAATTAATTACTAATTTAAAATATGTACAAAATTATATTAATTAATTAACTAATTAATATTAATTATTTGCCAATTAATTAGTTATAAATATTTAAAAACATATATTAATTAATTAATTATTATTAAATTACTCCCCACCCTATTCCCCTATAAACCCACATCCCGCTACAGAAAATATATATCAATTAATCAATTAATTATTTCCCAATTAATCAATATTAATTAGCAAATAATTATATTAATTAATTAATCCTACTAATTATTAATCAACTTACCATAATTAAATTACTTCCCACCCTATTCCCCTATAAACCCACAACCCGCTCCGGTACTAAAACATCAAATGTCCTTATAAATTTCTATATTATTATAGAAAATGTATACACATATAATAGTAATTATTTTAAATACTTAAATTAAACATATAACACATACATAATAAAAAACTATAAAATAATACAAATATCGATATTAGTGTCATCGAAATTATTAACATCGATATATATGCTATCGATATTACTAACTTCGATATTACTTACATCGATATTAAGTATTTCGATATTACTTACCTTGGGTCGATATTCTGTCCTACGATATTCTTGCCTTCGATATTATGCTCCTTCGATATTTCAGACTCGATATTATGGTAGGTCGATATTTCCAACTCGATATTTTGACTGTCTACCCTATTAAACTGTAGGTCGTTGAAAAAACACAAGCTTGAAATACACGACCTGCTAACCACTAATAATCCTGATGTGGCCTTTTTAACCGAGACATGGTTGGATGAGGAATCATCTCCGGAAGTGCTTGAGGCCATTCCCCCGGGTTACTGTCTTCTTCGGTTAGACCGGCACAAACAAAGAGGAGGAGGGATTGCCCTCATTCACAAGTCTGAGTTAAAATGTACCTTAACGAAAGCCAATGTACCCCATAGTGAGAGCGGCCTCTTCTCCATTAAATTAGGACCTAGAAATGTTGTCAATGGTTTATTGACATATCACCTGCCGGGAGCAGCTGGACGTTTTGTTAGTCAGTTTGTTGACTTCATCACACAGCCAGCTCTCCGATATAAAAAGTTCGTCATTTTAGGCGACTTAAACCTCCATTTTGATGATAGGGAATGTAAGGAGGCACAAGTGGTGGCGACAGTTTTGGCTTCATTGGGGCTGAACCTACAATCTACCGCCCCCACACATTTACATGGACATCTCCTAGATCCCATCTTTGCCAACTGGGACGGTGTTATAGCCTTCCCTCCGGTTGGCATCATTTGGTCTGATCACTTTGTCGTCCCGTTCTTGGTTGATAACACACTTATAGAAAACAAATTATTTAAACCCCCTTCCCTGAAACGAAGAAATTGGAAAAAAATTCCACCAAGAAGCCTTCAAAATTGCTCTTCAAAAAAATCCCCCCCCCCCCCCCCCCCCCCCCCATAGCAACTCTCTCCTGGAGGCTTGGCAAAATTATGAAAGATGGCTGTCCACTGCTCTGGACGAAATTGCCCCCTGGACATCCAAGCCTCTGGCTAGGCAATCCAAGTCCGCTCCTTGGTTTTTGGAAGAACTAAAACTTGCCAGAGCAAGATGCAAAATGTTAGAACGGAGCTGGAGGAAATTCTATAGACCTGAGGACAAACTATTATATAAGTGTGAATTAAATAAATACTACAAACTAGTGAGATCGGAAAAAAGCTGCCACCTCAAAAGCAGAATTGACTTAGCAGACAATCCCACAAAAGAACTCTTTTCCATCTATAAGGAACTTACGATCCCTACGAGGTTGGATGCTCAGGATACTTACTCGAAACAACTATGTGACTCCATCGCTGATTTCTTCGTAGACAAGATAGATAAAATCTATGCCACCTTTACGGAGGATGAGGCCAGTTCGAGTAAACCTGTAATAGCCAAGACCAGCAACAAGGGGACTTCTGGTCTCGCGTGTTTTTTTACTCCAGAGAGACAAGAGTTACTGAGCATCGCAAATAGTATACAATCTGGCTCCCCGAGCGATGTGTGTCCGCCAACCCGATGTAAAGGAGTTATGGAGACCACAATAATTGATCACATCAGCCTTATTGTATCACTCTCGTTTCAAGAATGCCAGGTACTAGATGCCTGGAAAACCGCTCAAGTAATCCCCCTTAAAAAAAAGGCCAACATCCATATCTCCCATTTTCAAAACCTTCGCCCTATCTCACTCCTCCCTTTCTGCGCAAAGCTTGTGGAAAAAGAAGTTAATAGACAGCTCATGAGCTATCTAAAAGAACATTCTCTCCTGCACCCCACTCAATCTGGGTTCAGAGCAGGGTACTCTACGGAGTCTGCCCTACCTTTTTCCACCGAAAGGCTAAGGCATCTAGTGGATGATGGAGAGACCGCAGCTTTGGTACTTTTAGATCTCAGTGCAGCCTTCGATACCGTGCTGCACTCAACGTTGCTGTCTCGGCTGTTTGACATGGGAGCAAGGGGTCATGCCCTTGCGTGGCTGGAGTCCTTCCTGGCCAACAGGAATTTTCAGGTGCACTGTCCCCCCTTCAAGTCTTCTCTCAGGAAGGCGAGCCAAGGGGTTCCTCAGGGCTCTAGTTTGAGCCCTACTCTATTTAATATCTACATGGAACCCCTGGCTCGCATAGTGGAGACTTATGGGGTGGGCATTGTCAGCTACGCTGATGATACCCAATTGATGTTCAAGCTCACACCTAACCACAGAGAGGATGCCACTAATTTTTCCAGCTGTCTCTCCTCTGTGGCAGCCTGGATGAACAAGAACTGCCTTCGCCTTAATGGCGATAAAACCGAGCTGCTGGTGGTAGGAAAATCTTCTTCCGCATGGTCTCACATGTGGTGGCCTGCGGAATTAGGCAGCCTGCCCTGTCCTGCGGTCTCGGTACGCAACTTGGGCATAACACTTGATTCTACTCTCTCGTACATGCCTCATGTCAGCAAAGTCACGGCCAGATGTTTCAGTGTATTGAAGGTCCTCCGGAAGGTATTAGACCTCCTCCCCATAGACTCCAGGAAGACCATTGTTCATGCCCTAGTAACCCCCATCTGGACTATGGGAATGCCCTGCTACTAGGGTTAAGCAAGAAAGGACTTCACCAACTCCAGTGTGTCCAAAATGCCGCTGCACGTTTGGTGCTCAAACTTCCTCGCAGAGCCTCAGGGACATCTGCCCTGTCCAAACTTCACTGGCTCCCCATTGAGGAACGAATTCAATTTAAGTCCTTATGCTTTGCCCATCGCATCGCCCAAGGCACGGGGCCAGAATATTTAAAAAGCCTTCTTACAACTCACCGCAATTTAAGATCTTCTGGAGCAATGTTGTTCAAAATTTCTAAAGTCGTCAGAGCCAAGATGGGCGGCCGCTCGTTTAGATATCAGGCTTCTAAGTGCTAGAATGAGCTCCCACTTGAGATCCGTATGGAACCCTCGGAAACCAGGTTTCGGGGAAAACCCAAAACGTTTCTATTCCCACGCACTTAACCCCTTCCCTTCCTTCCCCCTTGAGCTGGCACTCCCGAGCTTCTTCCTCTAGCTTCACTGCAGTTTTCAGCGCGGAGACACTCTGTTCTGAGTAACCAGGCGCTTTACAAATGGCTTTAAATTAAATTAAATTAAAGGTGGAAGGTGTCTGCCAAAAGAATGGGGTATCTGCAAGGCGAATGGGGTGTCTGGAAGGAGAAAGGAGGTGTCTGGAAGGAGAAAGGAGGTGTCTGAGAAGAGAAGATGTGTGTCCACAACTCGCTGTTTACAAATAAGCAAACCCCATTAAACAAATTAATGAATAAAATGTGCCCCTCCCCCACAGCTGGCAGAGTGGTGCCCGCTGCAGGTGCGGAGTCCCTGTCATCCACGACCTGCTTCACACGTGCACATAGACCTGATTACATGTGAACACATGCACTGCACACTGGCAGGACCCAAGGTACAGAAGCCTGGCTTCCACTGGTGCAGCAGGTGCAGCGGCACCGGGCCTTGAGGCCTGAGGGGGCAACTGTGCCCAGATGTTTGCTGCCTATTATAATTCAAACCGTGGCCGGATCAATGCAGACTCGAAACACGTGCACCGGAAACGGAAATAGCAATATATTGTCTGACAAAGGACACAAAGCATCAAGCGGACGGTGCCAACCCCCCCCCCCCCCCCACACAAAAAAAGTCCACCCCGCCTTTCTGTTCACACCTCCCCCAGTCCCCCCTACCCCCTCCCCCCCCCCCCCCTCCCCTCCAACCCCTTCCCCTATTCCTTCACACCCCCTGATCCCAGGCACAGGGTTTCTTCCTTCCTGTGCAGGGCGGCGTGATAGCAAATATACCCCTCCCGAGGCTGGGGCAACCGAGCAGGGGGTGGAAGGAAAGGGTGGGGTAAGAGCCAGGGGTGGGTTCAGAGCGCCTCGAAGTGCCATGAAGTACTTTGCATGGAACAGGGGGAGCTGCAAGGTACGGGAGTAGGTCTGACGGCAGTGCACGGAAAAAGGAGCCGTGACGTAAGCAGGGTTTAAAACAGGGTGGAGGGGCTGCAGGGCACGTGAGAACAGTCTGATAGCAGGGAGTACGGGGCAGAGGAAGACGCAGGGTAAAATGCAGAGTGCAGGGGGGTTGCAGAGTACAGGGGTACGATCTCATAGCGGGGAGCATGGGGCAGAATAAGTCAGCAGGGTAAAATGCAGAGTGCAGGGGGGTTGCAGAGTACAGGGGTACGATCTCATAGCGGGGAGCATGGGGCAGAAGAAGTCAGCAGGGTAAAATGCAGAGTGCAGGGGGGTTGCAGAGTACAGGGGTACGATCTCATAGCGGGGAGCATGGGGCAGAGGAAGTCAGCAGGGTATAAAACAGGGTGCAGAGGCTGCAGGGTACGGGTGTGGGTCTGATAGCAGGGTACGGAGGAAGTAAGCAGGGTATAAAGCAGAGTGTAGGGGGCTGCAGTGCATGGGAGTACGGTCACATGGCAGGGCATGGAGAAAGGAGCAGGGAAGTAAGCAGGGTATAAAGCAGAGTGTAGGGGGGTGCAGAGTACAGGAGTACGGGTTGATAGCAGCGAGCATGGGACAGAGGAAGTAAGCAGGGTATAAAGCAGAGTGCAGGCGGTTGCAGAGTACAGGAGTACGATCTCATAGCGGGGAGCATGGGGCAGAGGAAGTCAGCAGGGTATAAAACAGGGTGCAGAGGCTGCAGGGTACGGGTGTGGGTCTGATAGCAGGGTACGGAGGAAGTAAGCAGGGTATAAAGCAGAGTGTAGGGGGCTGCAGTGCATGGGAGTACGGTCACATGGCAGGGCATGGAGAAAGGAGCAGGGAAGTAAGCAGGGTATAAAGCAGAGTGTAGGGGGTGCAGAGTACAGGAGTACGGGTTGATAGCAGCGAGCATGGGACAGAGGAAGTAAGCAGGGTATAAAGCAGAGTGCAGGCGGTTGCAGAGTACAGGAGTACGATCTCATAGCGGGGAGCATGGGGCAGAGGAAGTCAGCAGGGTATAAAACAGGGTGCAGAGGCTGCAGGGTACGGGTGTGGGTCTGATAGCAGGGTACGGAGGAAGTAAGCAGGGTATAAAGCAGAGTGTAGGGGGCTGCAGTGCATGGGAGTACGGTCACATGGCAGGGCATGGAGAAAGGAGCAGGGAAGTAAGCAGGGTATAAAGCAGAGTGTAGGGGGGTGCAGAGTACAGGAGTACGGGTTGATAGCAGCGAGCATGGGACAGAGGAAGTAAGCAGGGTATAAAGCAGAGTGTAGGGGGCTGCAGTGCATGGGAGTACGGTCGGATGGCAGGGCATGGAGAAAGGAGCAGAGAAGCAAGCCGGTCTGTATACTGGCAGGGACTCTCACCCAGCCCCTCCGGCCTAACTGAAGGCAAGAGGAAGCCTGGAGCTGGGGGGGGGGGGGGGGGGGGGGGGGGGGGGGGGGCAGACACCGGGGGGGGGGGGGGGGGGGGGCGTGGGTCTGGAAGGAGAAGCCTGCAGTGGCCACTTGTGAGCCCTGAAGGAACCTCCTTTGCCTGTCCGTGGAGATCCAGGTGGACGCACTCATAACTGCAGGAACTGATCCACTGTTCTCATTTCGGTTTTATTTTATTCCTAAAAAACTTTTTGATTTCAATTAATTGGTCTGGGGGCTTTACTGGGGGCTTTCAGGACGCAAGTGTTGAGCTGGCTCCATCTCGGCTCCCCAGTGCCAAGGAGGTAAGATAACACACGATAGACGTGTTTCCTGTCTAGGCGCTAGATTTGCATAGTGCGGGTAAAGTTGCCTCACTGGGTACCCGGCATCCTCCACCGTTCTTGCGCCGCCCGCCCACCCACAGGCGGCCCAGGAGATGCTTCCCTGCAGCCTTGAGACTGCGTTTGCCTGTCTAGGCGCTAGATTTGCACAGTGGTACCCGGCTTCCTCCAGCGTTCTTGTGCCCCCCGCCCGCCCACAGCAGTCTCAGGTGATGCTTCCCTGCAGCCTTGAGAGACTGCGCTTGCCTGTCTAGGCGCTAGATTTGCACAGTGGTACCCGGCTTCCTCCATCAGTCCGAGAAGCTGATTGGAGCTGGCGTGGGCTCTGCCTCCAGTGATCCATTAGCACTGGTCTCACCAGGGGCCGTCTGCAGATGGCCTCTCTTCCCTGCATCCCGCGCGCCGAAGAAACGAGATTGTTTCGCCATCACTGATTGGAGCAGGAGCCCCGCCAAGCCCTGCCCAGAACTGATGATGCCATGACCCCCCCTCCCTCTTTCCCCCGCCCCCATCACGGGTACTTCTGATTCTGCTTTCCTCAAACAAGGCACCGGAAGTGTCTGAGAGTGGTGTTACCCTGCATCCGACTCACCCCCTCCCCACCTCCTTCCTGTCTGCCCGTCCGTCGGTCCCCGAGGGTGAAGGGACCTTGGGGGTCCCACCTCCCCCCCCCCCCCTCAGACCCCCTGACAAGTGTCCTGGGCAGAGGGGGGCACAAGAAGGTCTCGGGAGAAGACCAGATGGGACGGGCTTCAGCGACCGGACGAGATGCAGGGGAAAGAGGCAAGATGCAGGGGGTGCAAGGGGTGGAGTAGAAGAGATGCAGGAAAAAGAGGGAAGATACAGGGAAAGGCACATGGGTGGAAGTAGAGGAGATGCACGGTAAAGAGGAAAGATGCAGGGGAAGGTTCAAGGGGTGGGAGTAGAAGAGATGCAGGGGAGGGTACAAGGGGTGGGAGTAGAAGAGATGCACGGTAGTGGCAAGATGCAGGGTAAGGTACAAGGGGTGGGAGTAGAAGAGATGTAGGGGAGGGTACAAGGGGTGGGAGTAGAAGAGATGCAGGGTAAAGAGGCAAGATGCAGGGGGTGGGGGTGCAAGGGGTGGGAGTAGAAGAGATGCAAGGTAGAGCCAATATTCAGGCAGAGGCGCATCCGAGGGAAAAGAAAAGATGCAGGGCAAACAGGGAAGCTACAGGGAAAGGCACATGGGTGGAAGTAGAGGAGATGCACGGTAAAGAGGCAAGATGCAGGGGAAGGTTCAAGGGGTGAGAGTAGAAGAGTTGCAGGGGAGGGTACAAGGGGTGGGAGTAGAAGAGATGCACGGTAGTGGCAAGATGCAGGGTAAGGTACAAGGGGTGGGAGTAGAAGAGATGCAGGGGAGGGTACAAGGGGTGGGAGTAGAAGAGATGCAGGGTAAAGAGGCAAGATGCAGGGGGTTGGGGGTGCAAGGGGTGGAAGTAGAATAGATGCACGATAAAGAGGCAAGATGCAGGGTAAGGTTCAAGGGGTGGGAGTAGAAGAGATGCAGGGTAAAGAGGGAAGATGCAGGGTAGGGTACACGGGGGGAGTAGGACAGATTGCAGAGGGGAGGTTAAGAGGTGAGAGCAGAGGCCAGGGAGCCTGGGGAGCATGGTCTGCACTCAGGCGCGGATGCAGGGGTGGGTGCAGGGGAGACGTACGGGTTGGTAGACGGGTCTGCCTGCAGAGGGCAGCAGGGTGCCGAGGCGACGAGAAGAGAACACGTGCAGGGAAGGAACTGGACTTCTATGTCCTGCAGAGAGGGTGAGGGGGACGCCTGCAGGAAGGTGAAGGCCTTCATGCATTGGGCGCATGCCAAGTGCGAAGAATGGGCGGTGGGCACCGAGGAAGGGGTCACAGGGTAGGAGCAGGAAGCAGTGCGGAGGGTGTGTGGCAGCTTGAACCAGGGCTTTACAGCTCTGCAGCTTTGGGGAAGTGCTGTGTGCAGATGGTAGGTGCCATGGGATTGGTGCCAGGCCTGGGCGCAGGGAGCAGTGCAGGGGATAGGTGCAGGGGGTGGGTGCCAGGCCTGGGCAGAGGGAGCGGTGCAGGGGATAGGTGCAGGGGGTGGGTGCCAGGCCTGGGCAGAGGGAGCGGTGCAGAGGATAGGTGCAGGGGTGGGTGCCAGGCCTGAGCGCAGGGAGCGGTGCAGAGGATAGGTGCAGGGGTGGGTGCCAGGCCTGGGCGCTGGTAGCGGTGCAGAGGATAGGTGCAGGGGTGGGTGCCAGGCCTGGGCGCAGGGAGCGGTGCAGAGGATAGGCGCAGGGGTGGGTGCCACGCCTGGGTGCAGGGAGCGGTGCAGAGGATAGGCGCAGGGGGTGGGTGCCAGGCCTGGGCGCAGGGAGCGGTGCAGAGGATAGGTGCAGGGGTGGGTGCCAGGCCTGAGCGCAGGGAGCGGTGCAGAGGATAGGTGCAGGGGTGGGTGCCAGGCCTGGGTGCAGGGAGCGGTGCAGGGGATAGGTGCAGGGGGTGGGTGCCAGTCCTGGGCGCAGGGAGCGGTGCAGAGGATAGGTGCAGGGGTGGGTGCCAGGCCTGGGCGCAGGGAGCGGTGCAGGGGATAGGTGCAGGGGGTGGGTGCCAGGCCTGGGCGCAGGGAGCGGTGCAGGGGATAGGTGCAGGGGGTGGGTGCCAGGCCTGGGCGCAGGGAGCGGTGCAGAGGATAGGTGCATGAGGTGGGTGCCAGGCCTGGGCGCAGGGAGCGGTGCAGAGGATAGGTGCAGGGGGTGGGTGCCAGGCCTGGGTGCAGGGAGCGGTGCAGGGGATAGGTGCAGGGGGTGGGTGCCAGGCCTGGGTGCAGGGAGCGGTGCAGAGGATAGGTGCAGGCGTGGGTGCCAGGCCTGGGTGCAGGGAGCGGTGCAGGGGATAGGTGCAGGGGGTGGGTGCCAGGCCTGGGCGCAGGGAGCGGTGCAGAGGATAGGTGCATGAGGTGGGTGCCAGGCCTGGGCGCAGGGAGCGGTGCAGAGGATAGGTGCAGGCGGTGGGTGCCAGGCCTGGGCAGAGGGAGCCGTGCAGAGGATAGGTGCAGGGGGTGGGTGCCAGGCCTGGGCAGAGGGAGCCGTGCAGAGGATAGGTGCAGGGGGTGGTGCAGAGGATAGGTGCAGGGGTGGGTGCCAGGCCTGGGTGCAGGGAGCGGTGCAGGGGATAGGTGCAGGGGTGGGTGCCAGTCCTTGGCGCAGGGAACGGTGCAGAGGATAGGTGCAGGGGTGGGTGCCAGGCCTGGGCGCTGGTAGCGGTGCAGAGGATAGGTGCAGGGGGTGGGTGCCAGGCCTGGGCGCTGGTAGCGGTGCAGAGGATAGGTGCAGGGGTGGGTGCCAGGCCTGGGCGCAGGGAGCGGTGCAGATGATAGGTGCAGGGGTGGATGCCAGGCCTGGGCAGAGGGAGCGGTGCAGAGGATAGGCGCAGGGGGTGGGTGCCAGGCCTGGGCGCAGGGAGCGGTGCAGAGGATAGGTGCATGAGGTGGGTGCCAGGCCTGTGCGCAGGGAGCGGTGCAGGGGATAGGTGCAGGGGGTGGATGCCAGGCCTGGGCGCAGGGAGCGGTGCAGAGGATAGGTGCATGAGGTGGGTGCCAGGCCTGGGTGCAGGGAGCGGTGCAGGGGATAGGTGCAGGGGGTGGATGCCAGGCCTGGGCGCAGGGAGCGGTGCAGAGGATAGGTGCATGAGGTGGGTGCCAGGCCTGGGTGCAGGGAGCGGTGCAGAGGATAGGCGCAGGGGGTGGGTGCCAGGCCTGTGCGCAGGGAGCGGTGCAGGGGATAGGTGCAGGGGGTGGGTGCCAGGCCTGGGCGCAGGGAGCGGTGCAGATGATAGGTGCAGGGGGTGGGTGCCAGGCCTGGGCGCAGGGAGCGGTGCAGAGGATAGGTGCAGGGGGTGGATGCCAGGCCTGGGCAGAGGGAGCGGTGCAGAGGATAGGTGCAGGGGGTGGCATCAGGCCTGGGCGCAGGGAGCGGTGTAGAGGATAGGTGCAGGGGGTGGCATCAGGCCTGGGCAGAGGGAGCGTTGCAGAGGATAGGTGCAGGGGGTGGCATCAGGCCTGGGCAGAGGGAGCGGTGCAGAGGATAGGTGCAGGGGGTGGGTGCCAGGCCTGGGCAGAGGGAGCCGTGCAGAGGATAGGTGCAGGGGGTGGTGCAGAGGATAGGTGCAGGGGTGGATGCCAGGCCTGGGCAGAGGGAGCGGTGCAGAGGATAGGCGCAGGGGGTGGGTGCCAGGCCTGGGCGCAGGGAGCGGTGCAGAGGATAGGTGCATGAGGTGGGTGCCAGGCCTGTGCGCAGGGAGCGGTGCAGGGGATAGGTGCAGGGGGTGGATGCCAGGCCTGGGCGCAGGGAGCGGTGCAGAGGATAGGTGCATGAGGTGGGTGCCAGGCCTGGGTGCAGGGAGCGGTGCAGGGGATAGGTGCAGGGGGTGGATGCCAGGCCTGGGCGCAGGGAGCGGTGCAGAGGATAGGTGCATGAGGTGGGTGCCAGGCCTGGGTGCAGGGAGCGGTGCAGAGGATAGGCGCAGGGGGTGGGTGCCAGGCCTGTGTGCAGGGAGCGGTGCAGGGGATAGGTGCAGGGGGTGGGTGCCAGGCCTGGGCGCAGGGAGCGGTGCAGATGATAGGTGCAGGGGGTGGGTGCCAGGCCTGGGCGCAGGGAGCGGTGCAGAGGATAGGTGCAGGGGGTGGATGCCAGGCCTGGGCAGAGGGAGCGGTGCAGAGGATAGGTGCAGGGGGTGGCATCAGGCCTGGGCGCAGGGAGCGGTGTAGAGGATAGGTGCAGGGGGTGGCATCAGGCCTGGGCAGAGGGAGCGGTGCAGAGGATAGGTGCAGGGGGTGGCATCAGGCCTGGGCAGAGGGAGCGGTGCAGAGGATAGGTGCAGGGGGTGGGTGCCAGGCCTGGGCAGAGGGAGCCGTGCAGAGGATAGGTGCAGGGGGTGGTGCAGAGGATAGGTGCAGGGGTGGGTGCCAGGCCTGGGCAGAGGGAGCGGTGCAGAGGATAGGTGCAGGGGTGGGTGCCAGGCCTGGGCAGAGGGAGCGGTGCAGAGGATAGGTGCAGGGGTGGGTGCCAGGCCTGGGCGCAGGGAGCGGTGCAGGGATAGGTGCAGGGGGTGGATGCCAGGCCTGGGCAGAGGGAGCGGTGCAGAGGATAGGTGCAGGGGGTGGATGCCAGGCCTGGGCAGAGGGAGCGGTGCAGAGGATAGGTGCAGGGGTGGGTGCCAGGCCTGGGCAGAGGGAGCGGTGCAGAGGATAGGTGCAGGGGGTGGATGCCAGGCCTGGGCAGAGGGAGCGGTGCAGAGGATAGGCGCAGGGGGTGGGTGCCAGGCCTGGGCGCAGGGAGCGGTGCAGAGGATAGGTGCAGGGGGTGGATGCCAGGCCTGGGCAGAGGGAGCGGTGCAGAGGATAGGCGCAGGGGGTGGGTGCCAGGCCTGGGCGCAGGGAGCGGTGCAGAGGATAGGTGCAGGGGGTGGGTGCCAGGCCTGGGCGCAGGGAGCGGTGCAGAGGATAGGTGCATGAGGTGGGTGCCAGGCCTGGGCGCAGGGAGCGGTGCAGAGATAGGTGCAGGGGTGGGTGCCAGGCCTGGGTGCAGGGAGCGGTGCAGAGGATAGGCGCAGGGGGTGGGTGCCAGGCCTGGGCGCACGGAGCGGTGCAGAGGATAGGTGCAGGAGTGGGTGCCAGGCCTGGGCGCAGGGAGCGGTGCAGAGGATAGGCGCAGGGGGTGGGTGCCAGGCCTGGGCGCAGGGAGCGGTGCAGAGGATAGGCGCAGGGGGTGGCATCAGGCCTGGGCAGAGGGAGCGGTGCAGAGGATAGGCGCAGGGGGTGGGTGCCAGGCCTGGGCGCAGGGAGCGGTGCAGAGGATAGGTGCAGGAGTGGGTGCCAGGCCTGGGCGCAGGGAGCGGTGCAGAGGATAGGTCCAGGGGTGGGTGCCAGGCCTGGGCGCAGGGAGCGGTGCAGATGATAGGCGCAGGGGGTGGGTGCCAGGCCTGGGCGCAGGGAGCGGTGCAGAGGATAGGTGCAGGGGTGGGTGCCAGGCCTGGGTGCAGGGAGCGGTGCAGAGGATAGGCGCAGGGGGTGGCATCAGGCCTGGGCAGAGGGAGCGGTGCAGAGGATAGGCGCAGGGGGTGGGTGCCAGGCCTGGGCGCAGGGAGCGGTGCAGAGGATAGGTGCAGGGGGTGGTGCAGAGGATAGGTGCAGGGGGTGGGTGCCAGGCCTGGGCGCAGGGAGCGGTGCAGAGGATAGGTGCAGGGGTGGGTGCCAGGCCTGGGCGCAGGGAGCGGTGCAGAGGATAGGTGCAGGGGTGGGAGCCAGGCCTGGGTGAAGGGAGCGGTGCAGAGGATAGGTGCATGAGGTGGGTGCCAGGCCTGGGCGCAGGGAGCGGTGCAGAGGATAGGTGCAGGGGTGGGTGCCAGGCCTGGGTGAAGGGAGCGGTGCAGAGGATAAGTGCAGGGGTGGGTGCCAGGCCTGGGCAGAGGGAGCGGTGCAGAGGATAGGTGCAGGGGTGGGTGCCAGGCCTGGGCAGAGGGAGCGGTGCAGAGGATAGGTGCAGGGGTGGGTGCCAGGCCTGGGCGCAGGGAGCGGTGCAGGGATAGGTGCAGGGGGTGGATGCCAGGCCTGGGCAGAGGGAGCGGTGCAGAGGATAGGTGCAGGGGGTGGATGCCAGGCCTGGGCAGAGGGAGCGGTGCAGAGGATAGGTGCAGGGGTGGGTGCCAGGCCTGGGCAGAGGGAGCGGTGCAGAGGATAGGTGCAGGGGGTGGATGCCAGGCCTGGGCAGAGGGAGCGGTGCAGAGGATAGGCGCAGGGGGTGGGTGCCAGGCCTGGGCGCAGGGAGCGGTGCAGAGGATAGGTGCAGGGGGTGGATGCCAGGCCTGGGCAGAGGGAGCGGTGCAGAGGATAGGCGCAGGGGGTGGGTGCCAGGCCTGGGCGCAGGGAGCGGTGCAGAGGATAGGTGCAGGGGGTGGGTGCCAGGCCTGGGCGCAGGGAGCGGTGCAGAGGATAGGTGCATGAGGTGGGTGCCAGGCCTGGGCGCAGGGAGCGGTGCAGAGATAGGTGCAGGGGTGGGTGCCAGGCCTGGGTGCAGGGAGCGGTGCAGAGGATAGGCGCAGGGGGTGGGTGCCAGGCCTGGGCGCAGGGAGCGGTGCAGAGGATAGGTGCAGGAGTGGGTGCCAGGCCTGGGCGCAGGGAGCGGTGCAGAGGATAGGCGCAGGGGGTGGGTGCCAGGCCTGGGCGCAGGGAGCGGTGCAGAGGATAGGCGCAGGGGGTGGCATCAGGCCTGGGCAGAGGGAGCGGTGCAGAGGATAGGCGCAGGGGGTGGGTGCCAGGCCTGGGCGCAGGGAGCGGTGCAGAGGATAGGTCCAGGGGTGGGTGCCAGGCCTGGGCGCAGGGAGCGGTGCAGAGGATAGGCGCAGGGGGTGGCATCAGGCCTGGGCAGAGGGAGCGGTGCAGAGGATAGGCGCAGGAGTGGGTGCCAGGCCTGGGCGCAGGGAGCGGTGCAGAGGATAGGTCCAGGGGTGGGTGCCAGGCCTGGGCGCAGGGAGCGGTGCAGATGATAGGCGCAGGGGGTGGGTGCCAGGCCTGGGCGCAGGGAGCGGTGCAGAGGATAGGTGCAGGGGTGGGTGCCAGGCCTGGGTGCAGGGAGCGGTGCAGAGGATAGGCGCAGGGGGTGGGTGCCAGGCCTGGGCGCAGGGAGCGGTGCAGAGGATAGGTGCAGGGGTGGGTGCCAGGCCTGGGTGCAGGGAGCGGTGCAGGGGATAGGTGCAGGGGGTGGGTGCCAGTCCTGGGCGCAGGGAGCGGTGCAGAGGATAGGTGCAGGGGTGGGTGCCAGGCCTGGGCGCAGGGAGCGGTGCAGGGGATAGGTGCAGGGGGTGGGTGCCAGGCCTGGGCGCAGGGAGCGGTGCAGAGGATAGGTGCATGAGGTGGGTGCCAGGCCTGGGCGCAGGGAGCGGTGCAGAGGATAGGTGCAGGGGGTGGGTGCCAGGCCTGGGCAGAGGGAGCCGTGCAGAGGATAAGTGCAGGGGGTGGGTGCCAGGCCTGGGCAGAGGGAGCCGTGCAGAGGATAGGTGCAGGGGGTGGTGCAGAGGATAGGTGCAGGGGTGGGTGCCAGGCCTGGGTGCAGGGAGCGGTGCAGGGGATAGGTGCAGGGGGTGGGTGCCAGTCCTGGGCGCAGGGAGCGGTGCAGAGATAGGTGCAGGGGTGGGTGCCAGGCCTGGGTGCAGGGAGCGGTGCAGAGGATAGGTGCAGGGGTGGGTGCCAGGCCTGGGCAGAGGGAGCCGTGCAGAGGATAGGTGCAGGGGGTGGTGCAGAGGATAGGTGCAGGGGTGGGTGCCAGGCCTGGGTGCAGGGAGCGGTGCAGAGGATAGGTGCCAAAGGATAGGTGTCAGGCTTGGGCGCAGGGAGCGGTGCAGGGGATAGGTGCAGGGGGTGGGTGCCAGGCCTGGGCGCAGGGAGCGGTGCAGGGGATAGGTGCAGGGGGTGGGTGCCAGTCCTGGGCGCAGGGAGCGGTGCAGAGGATAGGTGCAGGGGTGGGTGCCAGGCCTGGGCGCAGGGAGCGGTGCAGAGGATAGGTGCAGGGGGTGGGTGCCAGTCCTGGGCGCAGGGAGCGGTGCAGAGATAGGTGCAGGGGTGGGTGCCAGGCCTGGGTGCAGGGAGCGGTGCAGAGGATAGGTGCAGGGGTGGGTGCCAGGCCTGGGCGCAGGGAGCGGTGCAGAGGATAGGTGCAGGGGTGGGTGCCAGGCCTGGGCGCAGGGAGCGGTGCAGAGGATAGGTGCAGGGGGTGGGTGGATGGCAGGCCAGTGTGCAGGGTTGGTGCATAGAATAGGTGCAGGGGGTGGGTGTCAGGCCAGAAAGCAGAAAGTGTTGCATTGTATAGGTGCTGAGGGTGGGTTCAAGGCTAGGGCGCCGGGAGTGGATAGCAGCAGGGTTTGGGTGCCAGGCCTGGGCGCAGGGAGTGGTGCAGGGGGTGGGTGCAAGGCTAGGGCACCGGGAGTGGCAGAGAGGATAGCTGCAGGGTTTGGATGCCAGGACTGGGCGCAGAGAGCAGTGCAGAGGATAGGTGCAGGGAGTGGGCATCAGGCCTGGGTGCCTGGGGGGTAGAGGATAGGTGCAGGGGGCGGGAATGTGCGAAGCCTGGGTGCAGGGAGACTTGCAGAGGACGGCTGCAGGGAGGGAGGGCGGGTTCCAGGCCTGGGCGCAGGGAGTGGGTACGGAGCACCAGCGCCAGCCCAGGGAGCAGAGAGCGGTGCAGAGGACGGGTGCCGGGCTGGCTGTGCCCCTCTCCCCTGGAGCCAGCTGCGGAGGCGCCGGGCTGTGCCAGGCCGGGCCTGGTGCTGTCTGGAGCGGCCCCCCTGCGCCGCGCCCCCTCCACCACCCCCGGTGGCCGTCGCAGAGCCCCGGGTGCCAGCCCCAGCCCCCGCTCCCTCATCGGTGCCCGCAGCCCCCCAGCCCCCGCTCACCGCTCCCTCCGGGCCGGGTCCTGCGCCGGCTGCTGCGGCTGCTGGAGGCCGGTCTTGGTGGGCGCCATCTTTCCGCTGCTGCCGGGCTCCGGCCGGGCTTTAGGGGCGGCCAGGCCGGGCCAGGGGGGGCTGCCTGCCCCCGGGGGCCGCGGACTCCTCCAGAGCCATGCCCGCCGCCGCCGCCGCAGTGATGGAGCCGCCGCTGCCTCCAGATCCAGGCGAGGAGGAGGGAGCTGGAGACGGCGAGGGGCGCACGGGGGTGCGGGGGCCGCCGCCGCTGGCTGCCCCCCCCCCCCCCCCCCGATCCGGGCCTGGGCTGGGAGCGGGCTGCGGGAGGGGGCACGGGTGCGGGGCGCAGATGTACGCCTGGGAATGTCTGTGTGTGCCCCTGTGTGCACATGTACACATCTGTACTGTACATCATCTGTGTGTGCTGCGGGGGTGCCCCTGTGTGCACATCTGTGCTGTACATATCTGTGTATGCTGTGGGGGTGCCCCTGTGAGCACATCTGTACTGTACATATCTGTGTATGCTGTGGGGGTACCCCTGTGTGCACCTATGTACTGTACATCATCTGTGTGCGCTGTGGGGGTGCCCCTGTGTGGACATCTGTACTGTACAAATCTGTGTATGCTGTGGGGTTTGCCCCTGTGAGCACATCTGTACTGTACATATCTGTGTATGCTGTGGGGGTACCCCTGTATTCACATCTGTACTGTACATCATCTGTGTGCGCTGTGGGGGTGCCTGACCACATCTGTACTGTACATATCTGTGTTTGCTGTGGGGGTGCCCCTTTGTGCACATCTGTACTGTACATATCTGTGTAAGCTGTGGGGGTGCCTCTGTGTGCACATCTGTACTGTACATATCTGTGTATGCTGTGGGGGTGTCCCTGTGTGCACATCTGTACTGTACATATCTGTGTATGCTGTGGGGGTGCCCCTGTGTGCACATCTGTACTGTACATATCTGTGTATGCTGTGGGGGTGTCCCTGTGTGCACATCTGAACTGTACATATCTGTGTATGCTGTGGGGGTGCCCCTGTGTGCACATCTGTACTGTACATATCTGTGTATGCTGTGGGGGTGTCCCTGTGCGCACTTCTGAACTGTACATATCTGTGTATGCTGTGGGGGTGTCCCTGTGTGCACATCTGTACTGTACATATCTGTGTATGCTGTGGGGGTGTCCCTGTGTGCACATCTGAACTGTACATATCTGTGTATGCTGTGGGGGTGCCCCTGTGTGCACATCTGTACTGTACATATCTGTGTATGCTGTGGGGGTGCCCCTGTGTGCACATCTGTACTGTACATATCTGTGTATGCTGTGGGGGTGTCCCTGTGTGCACATCTGAACTGTACATATCTGTGTATGCTGTAGGGGTGCCCCTGTGTGCACATCTGTACTGTAAATATCTGTGTGTGCTGTGGGGTGCCCCTGTGTGCACATCGGTACTGTACATCCTCTCTGTGTGCTGTCGGGGTACCCCTGTGTGCACATGTGCAGATTTGTGCTGTACATATCACTGTGTGCTGTGGGGGCATCGCTGGGTGCAGATGTAAATTGATACTTGTATAGCGCAGTACTCACCCGCAAGGGTCTCAAGGCGCTTGTACGTAGGCCTGTGAATAACTGTGTGTGCTGTGGGGGTGCCCCTGTGTGCACACCTATACTATACATCATCTGTACGTGCTGTGTGGGTATCCCTGTGTAAACATGTATATGTCTGTACTGTAAATATCTGTGTGTGCTGCGCCATTACACCTGCGTGCAGATGTACATGTCTGTACTGTAAATATATGTGTGTGCTGCGCCAGTACCCCTGCGTGCAGATGTACATGTCTGTACTGTAAATATCTGTGTGTGCTGCGCCAGTACCCCTGCGTGCAGATGTACATGTCTGTACTGTAAATATCTGTGTGTGCTGCGCCAGTACCCCTGCGTGCAGATGTACATGTCTGTACTGTAAATATCTGTGTGTGCTGCGCCAGTACCCCTGTGTGCAGATTTGCACTTCTGCACTGTAAATATCTGTGTGTGCTGCGCCAGTACCCCTGCGTGCAGATGTACATGTCTGTACTGTAAATATCTGTGTGTGCTGCGCCAGTACCCCTGCGTGCAGATGTACATGTCTGTACTGTAAATATATGTGTGTGCTGCGCCAGTACCCCTGCGTGCAGATGTACATGTCTGTACTGTAAATATCTGTGTGTGCTGCGCCAGTACCCCTGTGTGCAGATTTGCACTTCTGCACTGTAAATATCTGTGTGTGCTGCGCCAGTACCCCTGCGTGCAGATGTACATGTCTGTACTGTAAATATCTGTGTGTGCTGCGCCAGTAACCCTGTGTGCAGTTGTACATGTCTGTACTGTAAATATCTGTGCGTGCTGCGCCAGTAACCCTGTGTGCAGTTGTACATGTCTGTACTGTAACTATATGTGTGTGCCGTGGGGGTACCCTTTGTGCAGATGTGCACATCTGTGCTGTAAAAATCTATGTGTGCTGTGAGGGTATCCGTGTGCAGATGTGCCCATATGTACTGTAAATATCTGTGTGTGCTGTGAGGGTACCCTTGTGCATATGTGCACGTCTGTGAAAATATGTATGTGCTGTGGGGGTACCCCTGTGTGCAGATGTGCTTATCTGTGAATATATGTGTGTGCTGTGGTGGAGAGTACACGTCTGTACGTGTGATTCTGCATTCATCATTCACACTCAAAACATACATCCTTTTAAACTGAGCACACAAAACATCGCCCCCTTCAGAGGTACATACAAGAGACATCATCAGCAAAAGTACAGATACGCCGTGGGATCTGGCTCGATGTACACACAAGACGCAAATGTGCACCCATGACATTATCTGCGTCTACACATGAGATATGCATACGAGAGCTTACAAGCACTCATACTATCTGAATGTGTACTCATGAGATGTGCATACAAGAGGTTGCATGTGCTCAAGCTATCTGCATATGTACTCACTAGATGTACATGAGAGGTCACATGCGCTCATACTAACTGCATTTGCATCACAAGATATACACATTATAGCTCACATGCACTCATACTATCGGCATATGTACTGATGAGATCTATGCACAAAAGTTTATATTCACTCATACATACTGCATATGTACTCGAGGTGTACACATGAGAGGTCACATGCACTCATACTACCTGCATTTGTATCACAAAATTTGCACACAGGAGCTTACATGCACTCATAGTATCTGCATATGTACTCATGAGATGTACAAATGAGAGGTCAAATGCACTCATACTAACTGCATATGTGCTCATGAGATGTACACACAAGAGCTTACATGCACTCATACTATCTGCATATATACCCACGAGATGTATTCACAAGAACCTACATGGACTCTTATTATCTGCAAATGTACTCAAGAGATGTAAGCATGAGAGGGAACATGCACTTTTACTATCTGCATATGTCACCATGAGATATACATACAAGAGCTTACATGCATTCATACTATCTGCATATGTACTCACAACATGTACACATGAGAGGTTACATGCACTAATACTATCTGTTTATGTATTCACAAGATGAACACATGAGAGGTTGCTTGCCCTCATACTATCTACATATGTACGCATGAGATGTTCACATGAGAGGCCACCTGCACACATACTATCTGCATTTGTATCACAAGATGTACACATGATAGGCTACATGCACTTATACTACCTGCATATGTGATCATGAGATGTAAACACAAGAGCTTCCATGCGCTCATACTACCTGCCTATGTACTCTCGAGATCTACACATAAGAGCTTACATGCGCTCATACTACCAGCGTATGTACTCACAAGATGTACACATGAGAGGTTACAAGCACTCATACTACCTGCCTATGTACTCACGAGATGTACACATGAGAGGTTACAGGCACTCATACTGCCTGCCTATGTACTCACGAGATGTACACACAAGAGCTTACATGCGCTCATACTATCTGCCTATGTACTCACGAGATATACACATGAGAGGTTACATGCGCTCATACTACCTGCCTATGTACTCACGAGATGTACACACAAGAGCTTACATGCGCCCATACTACCTGCCTATGTACTCACGAGATGTACACATAAGAGCTTACATGCGCCCATACTGCCTGCCTATGTACTCACGAGATGTACACACAAGAGCTTACATGCGCTCATACTACCTGCCTATGTACTCACGAGATGTACACATAAGAGCTTACATGCACTCATACTACCTGCCTATGTACTCTCGAGATGTACACACAAGAGTTCACATGCACTCATACTACCTGCATTTGTACTCTCGAGATGTACACACGAGATGTACACATGAGGTTACATGCGCTTATACTACCTGCTTATGTACTCACGAGATGTGCACATGAGAGCTTACATGCACTCATACTGCCTGCCTATGTACTCACGAGATGTACACATGAAAGGTTACATGCACTCATACTACCTGCCTATGTGCTCACGAGATATACACACATGAGTTTGCATGCACTCATACTACCTGCATTTGTACTCAAGAGATGTACACATGAGAGCTTACATACACCCATACTGCCTGCTACATACTACATGCACTCATAATATGTACTCACGAGATGTACACATGAGAGGCTACATGCATTCATACTACCTGCACTTGCATCACACGATATACATATGAGAGCTTACATGCACTCGTAGTACCTGCATATGTACTCACAAGATGTAAAAATGAGAGGTTACAGGCACTCATACTATCTGCGTATGTCCTCTTGAGATGAACACACAAGTGCTTGCATGTGCTCATCCTATCTCCATATGTACTCATGAGGTGTACACACGAGAACTTACATGCACTCATACTAACTGCATATATACTCATGAGATGTACACACAAGAGCTTACATGCACTCGTACAACCTGCATATGTGCACACTGGATGTACACAGGAGAGGTTACATGCGCTCATCCTGCCCGCCTATGTACTCACGAGATGTACACATGAGAGTTTACATGTGTTCATACTGCCTGCATATGTACTCACAAGATGTACACACAAGAGGTTACATGTGCTTATACAACCTGCCAATGTACTCACAAGATGTACACATGAGAGGTTACATGCACTCATACTACCTGCCTATGTACTCACGAGATGTACACACAAGAGTTTACATGCGCTCATGATGCCTGCCTATGTACTCATGAGATGTACACACGAGAGGTTATATGCGCTCATACTACCTGCCTATGTACTCACAAGATGTACACACAAGAGTTTACATGTGCTCATACTGCCTGCCTATGTACTCATGAGATGTACTCATTGTTAGACGGACCGGGAGGGTCGGCCGAGACTACGGGGAGAGGTCTCCGGGGAGAGCCGTCTCCAACGACTGTACAGACAAGTAACTTCCCCCCCACAGACGGACACCACACAAGGTTGAAGTTTAACGAGGCTTTATATGCAATTCTTAGGTTACGATGATATGATACAAGGAGGTCTGAACTCAGGGGTCCCCTCGGTTCTGGTCTCTGGTTTAGGAAAAGGGGTAGCGGGACAGTCTTGTTACCAATGAGTGGAAAATAGCTCTCAATCCTCGAGCTCGGCGTTCTAGATGATCGGGCCGCGGCGGAGCCAGCCGGTCCCGAGATGGACGAAGGAAAAACGACGGTCCGCGGCGGAGCCTGCAGGTCCCGGTGAAGATGACGGTTACAACGGTCCGCGGCCACGCCAGCAGGTCCCGACGACGATGAAGGAGATGAAGGTTGCGAAGGCTGTGGCAGCGCCAACAGGCAGGACGATGGTGCACAAGACAGAGCTACGGCAGCGCCAGTAGTCGGCCTAGGATGAGTTCCTCTTTACGTCTCTCGACTCCAAGATACAACTGCCTTCCTGCTCTGGAGCTGCCCCAGTTATAGGGCTGGTGTGCTTTGATGTCCGGACCCTCGCACTTGGAGGTCGGGAGGTCCGGGATGAGGGAGTCCAGACACCCAGCAGGGGGGTGGAGCCAACGCCCGGGGAGGCGATGGGCGAGCGGCACTGGGTGGTGGAGAGCCATCGACACCTCCTTCTCCCATTGACTTGCCAAGTAGCCCGCTCACCTCCTGGGTGGATGGTGGTGCCGGGATGTCTGAGGCCTGGCCAGGCCCAGGGTTGAGGTCGGCCGGGGGCCAGGCGGCCACGTGGGGGAGTGTCCAAGATGGCGCCCCAGGATGGGTGCGTAGGTTGGCAGTGGATCGGACCCACGAGGTGGACATGCTCGAGGGCAGGGGTCCCTGAGGGGACGGAGGACGTGCAAGGGTGGTGTGTAGTACCTGCGTGACCGGGCTCAGGCCTGGTCGGGCCGGGGGAGAGCGGCCTTTCATGTGGCCTGTCCAACATGCGTCCCCCCCAGCTGAAGGCGGGGAGAGTTACCCATCCTTTTGGGGACTCTCCTCGTCGAGGCGGAAGAACCGGGACAGGCCATCTGCGTTGGCGTGATCTGGCCCAGGCCGGTGTTCGACTGTGAAGTCCATACCTTGTAGGGAGATGGACCAGCGTAGTAACTTCGGGTTTTCCCCCCGCATCTGCATCAGCCATTGCAGGGGTCGGTGGTCGGTCTGTACCCGAAAGTGTGTGCCAAAAAGGTAGGGCCGGAGCATCTTGAGGGCCCATACCACAGCGAAGGCCTCCCTCTCTATGGTGCTCCAGCGCTGTTCCCGTGGTAGGAGTCGCCGGCTAATGAAGGCCACCGGTTGATCAAGGCCGTCGGTGTTCACTTGAGACAGGACTGCCCCAATGCCATGGTCGGAGGCATCCGTCTGAACGACGAACTCCCGGCTGTAGTCGGGGGCCTGGAGCACAGGGGCGGAACACATGGCGGCTTTCAATTGTTCAAAGGCAGCTTGACACTCTGGGGTCCAGTTGACTTTCTTGGGCTGGTTTTTCGACGTGAGTTCTGTGAGGGGCCCCACTATAGTCCCATAGTCTTTCACGAACCTTCGGTAGTAGCCTGTGAGGCCCAGGAAGGCTCGTACCTCGGTCTGGGTGATGGGGGACTGCCAGGACTGGATGGCGGCAATTTTTAGCTGCAGAGGGGCCACCAGGCCGCTTCCCACCTGGTGCCCGAGGTAGGTTACAGACCCTTGCCCAATTTGACATTTGCTGGCCTTGATCGTGAGGCCAGCCCGCTGTAGGGCTTGCAGCACTGCTCGGAGGTGGTGGAGGTGCTCGGACCAATGGTGGCTGTACACAGCGATGTCGTCTAGGTAGGCGGCGCTGAATCCTTCGAGCCCCGCCAGGACCTGATTGACGAGCCGTTGGAATGTCGCTGGGGCGTTCTTCATGCCGAAGGGCATGACGGTGAAATGGTAATGGCCATCGGGTGTGGAAAAGGCAGAACGTTCTTGCGCCCTGGGTGTGAGGCCGATCTGCCAGTAGCCCGCCGTTAGGTCGAAGATACTGAGGTAGCGGGCAGCTCCCATGCGGTCGATCAGTTCATCTGCCCGGGGGATGGGATGTGCGTCTGTTCGGGTGACCGCATTCAAGCCCCGGTAGTCGACGCAGTACCGGAGTTCTGGTGTGGTGCCGGGGGCAGCTGCTTTGGGGACCAGTACTACAGGGCTGGCCCAGGGGCTGTCTGAGGCTTCGATGACCCCGAGTGTGAGCATCTTGGCTACTTCGTCCTGGATGCAGGCCCGTACCCGATCTGGCACGCGGTAGGCCCGGTGGCGGATAGGGGGGCTGTCCCCCGTGTCCACATCGTGCACACACCAGGAAGTGACACCTGGGGTGAGGGAGAACAGGCTGGCGAACTGTGATAGGAGGACTTGACAGTCCTGGCGTTGCTCTCTGGTGAGGGCCTCCGAGAGTCGGACCCCATCCACGGAGCCGTCTTGCTCCCGAGTCCGTAGGAGGTCAGGGAGGGGCTCGGAGTCTTCTTCAGCCCCAGTGTCTGTGGCCATCAGGAGGCTGAGTTCTGTGCGCACAAAGTGGGGCTTTAGTCTGTTAGCGTGGAGGACCCGGAGTGGGTTCCGGGAGGATTCCATGTCGATGAGATAGGTGGCAGGGCCCTTGCGCTCGATTACTTTGAAGGGCCCCGTCCATTTGTCTTGTAGGGCGCATGGTTCGGTGGGGGACATCACCCATACCTGTTGGCCAGGTTCAAATTCAATGGATGAGGCATTCCGGTCATACCACTTTTTCATGTCCTCTTGACTGGCCTCTAGGTTGGTTTTTGCCAGTTCCCGGAACCGCCGGGTCTGGTTGCGGAGGGTTAAGAGATACCGGAAGACATCTGGAGGGTTCTTTAACGGAGGCATCTCCCAGCCTTCTTTGACTAGGCTGAGCGGCCCCCGCACTGGGTGTCCATATAGCAGTTCAAATGGGCTGAAGCCCAGGGATTTCTGGGGGACCTCTCGATAAGCGAAGAGGAGGCACGGCAGCAGCACATCCCACTGGCGACGGAGGGGCTCTTCCAACCCCCCGATCATCCCCTTTAGCGTGCGGTTGAACCGCTCAACGAGTCCGTTCCCTTGAGGGTGATAGGGGGTCGTGAATCGGTAGGTGACCCCGCACTGTTGCCAGAGGGATTTCATGTATTTAGAAATAAAGTTCGTGCCTCTGTCGCTGACGACTTCTCGGGGGAAGCCCACACGGGAGAAGATCCCCATCAGAGCCCGGCCGACTACCGGGGCTGTCACAGTCCGCAGAGGGACAGCCTCAGGGTAGCGGGTGGCGTGGTCCACTAGCACCAAGATGAATCGATGGCCTTGTTTGGTGCGCGGGTCCAGGGGCCCCACAATGTCTATTCCGACCCTCTCAAACGGGGTAGTGACCACAGGAAACGGTTGCAGGGGAGCCTTTAGTTTGCGGCCGCTCTTTCCACTGGCTTGGCACGTGGGGCAAGATCGGCAATGCTGGTGCACATCGTTCCTCATTTTGGGCCAGAAGAAGTGGGTCACTAGGCGACTGTAGGTTTTATCTTGTCCCAGGTGTCCTGCCAGGGGGACATCGTGGGCCAGGTTGAGCAGAAAGTCTCTAAAACGGAGGGGCACCACTAATACTCGGTTGGCCCCCAGCTCGGCGATTCTTTGCTCGCTGTACAGCAGATCATTGTCCCAGTAGACCCAATGAGTACCGGAGGTATCTCCTGCGCTTTGGGCGAGCGCTTGCTGGCGGAGTCCCTCGAGGGAGGGACAGGTCTTCTGTTCTTGGCGAAATTGTTCTTGCGTGGGCCCCCCCTCTTGAGGCCACTGGTCGAGGTTAGCAAGGTCGGAAGGTTGAGCTGGTTCGGGGGGAACGTCACGGTCGGTGGTTTCGGCTGGGGCGACCGGGGGCGGTGGTGCCGGCCATTCGGGTTCTTCTGGGCGGTGGTTGGCACGGGCGGCCATGGACCGGGTGGTGACGCACGCCCAGTCCGGGACGCCTAACATCCCCAGGTGTTCTCTTCGCTCCACGGCTGCCCACGGAGAGCTTTCAAGGTCATTCCCCAGGAGGCAGTCTACGGGGGCATCGTCTCGGACCGTTACTTTCAACATGCCGGAGACCCCTCCCCATTCGAAAGGGACGCAGGCCATCCGACACAGACTTTCCGAGTTATCGGCTGATCGTACAGGGCAGAGAATGTTCGGTAAATACTGTTCTGGGGTCACCAGGTGACAGCGGACGGCTGTTACACTGGCCCCGGTGTCACGAAGGGCTTCGGCCCGGCGTCCATTGATGCTCACCCATTGGCTGTACTTCTGGGTGTTAGCGGGTAGGGGGACCCGCGGGACCATGTCTTTCCCCCCTAAGCATGCTAGAGCCATGGCGGCTGGCTCCCACTCTTGATGCTCTTGTTCGTATTCTTCCTGCTCCTCGGAGATCTGTTCTTCCCCTAGGGCCGCAGCGGCCACTTGGCGGGGTCTTGGGCTCTGGTACTGCGGGCAATTTGGGTCGTTTGCATAGTGGCCGACCCGTTGGCATCGGTGACACGTGACATTGGCTCTGTACCCCGGTCGCGCCGGGGTGCTGCCCCGGTTGGCCGGGGGGGTGGTGCTGGTAGCGGGGGCGACCGGAGCGTTGTCTCTTCCTCGTCCTTGGCCCCCTCCTCCTCCTCTGGGTCGGTGCTGACCATTGTTGTTCCGGTTCTGTTCGTAGGACCCATTCCGGCCCACTCTGGTGATCTCCCACCGGTCAGCTTCGGCTGCGAGCTGCCGGGGATCCGTTAACTTGCTGTCGAGGAGGTGCTGGCGGAGTTCAATGAAGCAATTGTTCGACAGATGCTCCCATACCATCAGATTGAACAGTTGTTCGTAGGTCGTGACGTTGCTTCCTCTGATCCAGCCCTCGAAGGCTCGGCTAAAGTAGGTTACATAGTCCACCCAAGTTGTACCCGGGATGCGGGTGCAGTCTCGGAACCTCTGACGGTACATCTCGGGTGTGAGGCCATAGCGGGTGAGGAGTGCCGCTTTCATATGGTCATATGAGGTCATCTGGTGGTCCGGGAGCTGTAGCAGGGTATCGCGGCCCTCATTGAGGAATCTCCCCCATAGACCGGCTCCCCAATCGCTTCTATCGATCCGGTGTGCAGTCATAGCGATTTCATAGGCCTTAAACCATTGCTGGATGTCGTCCTCTCGGAAATATTCTCGGACAACATCCTTGGGGATGTGTACCTTTTTCTCTGTGGCCTCTGAGGTGTGGGGTCGCTCGGGCACCCCTACTTCTTTATTCTGCTTGCGCAGGTTGATCTCGGCTAGGTTCCGTTCGTGTTCGTACGCCAGTTTCTTTTCCTCGAGCTCCCTTTGTCTCTGTTTCTCCTCTCTTTCTTCTCGGAGACGCAGGTGCTCTAAGTTGATTTTTTGTTCGGCCAACTTAAGTTCAACGTCCATTTTGAGCCGGGCCATTTCTAGCTCGTGTAGTCGGGTTCTTTCTCTTTCCTGGATCTCGTCTTGCGAGAGACCCGTTCTTTGCCCTTCAGGGGCCGTGGTGGTTTTTTCTGCGGTGCTTTGATCGGGGGTTCCGGCAGCCCCGGTCTCTGCCCAAGATTCTAGGGCATGCTTAAAATCGTCTTTGGTGCTTAGTCCGGTGGTAGCGATACCCAGTTCGATGCAGAATTGTTTTAGTTCACGATGGCTGTACTCCTCCAATTTCTCCATTTGGAACTTCTCGGTTGATCCGCTTTCTTTAGTTGTCATTGTGATTTCGTTGTGGGGTGAGCTACTCTCTGTACGTTATGCGGTGATTCGGATCGCGCCGCTGGCCACCAATGTTAGACGGACCGGGAGGGTCGGCCGAGACTACGGGGAGAGGTCTCCGGGGAGAGCCGTCTCCAACGACTGTACAGACAAGTAACTTCCCCCCCACAGACGGACACCACACAAGGTTAAAGTTTAACGAGGCTTTATATGCAATTCTTAGGTTACGATGATATGATACAAGGAGGTCTGAACTCAGGGGTCCCCTCGGTTCTGGTCTCTGGTTTAGGAAAAGGGGTAGCGGGACAGTCTTGTTACCAATGAGTGGAAAATAGCTCTCAATCCTCGAGCTCGGCGTTCTAGATGATCGGGCCGCGGCGGAGCCAGCCGGTCCCGAGATGGACGAAGGAAAAACGACGGTCCGCGGCGGAGCCTGCAGGTCCCGGTGAAGATGACGGTTACAACGGTCCGCGGCCACGCCAGCAGGTCCCGACGACGATGAAGGAGATGAAGGTTGCGAAGGCTGTGGCAGCGCCAACAGGCAGGACGATGGTGCACAAGACAGAGCTACGGCAGCGCCAGTAGTCGGCCTAGGATGAGTTCCTCTTTACGTCTCTCGACTCCAAGATACAACTGCCTTCCTGCTCTGGAGCTGCCCCAGTTATAGGGCTGGTGTGCTTTGATGTCCGGACCCTCGCACTTGGAGGTCGGGAGGTCCGGGATGAGGGAGTCCAGACACCCAGCAGGGGGGTGGAGCCAACGCCCGGGGAGGCGATGGGCGAGCGGCACTGGGTGGTGGAGAGCCATCGACACCTCCTTCTCCCATTGACTTGCCAAGTAGCCCGCTCACCTCCTGGGTGGATGGTGGTGCCGGGATGTCTGAGGCCTGGCCAGGCCCAGGGTTGAGGTCGGCCGGGGGCCAGGCGGCCACGTGGGGGAGTGTCCAAGATGGCGCCCCAGGATGGGTGCGTAGGTTGGCAGTGGATCGGACCCACGAGGTGGACATGCTCGAGGGCAGGGGTCCCTGAGGGGACGGAGGACGTGCAAGGGTGGTGTGTAGTACCTGCGTGACCGGGCTCAGGCCTGGTCGGGCCGGGGGAGAGCGGCCTTTCATGTGGCCTGTCCAACACTCATGAAAGGTGACATGCACTCATACTATCTGCCTATGTACTCCCAAGATGTACACATGAGAGGTTACATACACTCATACTGCCTGCCTATGTACTCACAAGATTTACACACAAGAGCCTAAATGCACTCATACTACCTGTCTATGTACTCACAAGCTGTACACATGAGAGGTTACATGAACTCATACTAACTGCCTATGTACTCATGAGATGTACACATGAGAACGTACGTGCACTCATACTACCTGCCTATGTACTCACAAGATGCACACATGAGAGGTACATGCACTCATACTAGCTGCCTATGTTCTCACGAGATGTACACATGAGAGGTTACATGCACTCATACTACCTGCCTATGTACTCATGAAATGTGCACATGAAAGGTTACATGCACTCATACTATCTGCCTATGTACTCCCAAGATGTACACATGAGAGTTACATACACTCATACTGCCTGTCTATGTACTCACAAGATGTACACACAAGAGCCTAAATGCACTCATACTACCTGTCTATGTACTCACAAGCTGTACACATGAGAGGTTACATGCACTCATACTAACTGCCTATGTACTCATGAGATGTACACATGAGAACCTACGTGCACTCATACTACCTGCCTATGTACTCACAAGATGTACACATGAGAGGTACATGCACTCATACTAGCTGCCTATGTTCTCACGATATGTACACATGAGAGGTTACATGCACTCATATTACCTGCCTATGTACTCATGAAATGTGCACATGAGAGGTTACATGCGCTTATACTACCTGCCCATGTACTCACGAGATGAACACATAAGAGCTTACAAGCACTCATACTACCTGCCTATGTACTCACGAGATGTACACACAAGAGCTTACATGCGCTTATACTATCTGCCTATGTACTCACGAGATGTACACATGAGAGCTTACAAGCGCTCATACTATCTGCCTATGTGCTCACGAGATGTACTCATGAGAGGTTGCATGCGCTCATACCACCTGCCTATGTACTCACGAGATGTACACACAGAGCTTACATGCGCTCATACTACCTGCCTATGTACTCTCGAGATTTACACATAAGAGCTTACATGCGCTCATACTGCCAGCGTATGTACTCACGAGATGTACACATGAGAGGTTACGAGCACTCATACTACCTGCCTATGTACTCACGAGATGTACACATGAGAGGTTACATGCACTCATACTGCCTGCCTATGTACTCACGAGATGTACACACAAGAGCTTACATGCACTCATACTATCTGCCTATGTACTCACGAGATGTACACACAAGAGCTTACATGCCCTCATACTACCTGCCTATGTACTCATGAGATGTACACATGAGAGCTTACATGTGCTCATACTATCTGCCTATGTGCTCACGAGATGTACTCATGAGAGGTTGCATGCGCTCATACCACCTGCCTATGTACTCACGAGATGTACACACAGAGCTTACATGCGCTCATACTACCTGCCTATGTACTCTCGAGATTTACACATAAGAGCTTACATGCGCTCATACTGCCAGCGTATGTACTCACGAGATGTACACATGAGAGGTTACGAGCACTCATACTACCTGCCTATGTACTCACGAGATGTACACATGAGAGGTTACATGCACTCATACTGCCTGCCTATGTACTCACGAGATGTACACACAAGAGCTTACATGCACTCATACTATCTGCCTATGTACTCACGAGATGTACACATGAGAGCTTGCATGCGCTCATACTATCTGCCTATGTACTCACAAGATGTAAACATGAGAGGTTGCATGCGCTCATACTACCTAACTATGTATTCACGAGATGTACACACAAGAGCTTACATGCCCTCATACTACCTGCCTATGTACTCATGAGATGTACACATGAGAGCTTACATGTGCTCATACTATCTGCCTATGTACTCACGAGATATATACATGAGAGGTTACATGCGCTCATACTACCTGCCTATGTACCCACGAGATGTACACATAAGAGCTTACATGCGCTCATACTACCTGCCTATGTACTCACGAGATGTACACATAAGAGCTTACATGCGCCCATACGGCCTGCCTCTGTACTCACAAGATGTACACATGAGAGGTTACATGCACTCATACTACCTGCCTATGTACTCACAAGATGTACACATGAGAGGTTACATGCACTCATACTACCTGCCTATGTACTCACGAGATGTACACATGAGAGGCCACATGCACTCATACTACCTGCCTATGTACTCACGAGATGTACACACAAGAGTTCACATGCACTCATACTACCTGCATTTGTACTCTCGAGATGTACACACGAGATGTACACAAGAGAGGTTACATGCGCTCATCTACCTGCTTATGTACTCACGAGATGTGCACATGAGAACTTACATGCACTCATACTGCCTGCCTATGTACTCACAAGATGTACACACAAGAGGGTACATGCCCTCATACTGCCTGCCTACGTAGTCACGAGATGTACACATGAGAGCTTACATGCACTCATACTACTTGCCTATGTACTCACGAGATATGCACATGAGAGCTTACATGCACTCTTACTGCCTGCCTATGTACTCACGAGATGTACACATGAGAGGTTAGATGCACTCATACTACCTGCCTATGTACTCACGAGATGTACACATATTGATGTTAATGTTAATAAAATTTGTACAGCGCACGAATACCCTCAGGCATCTTGGCGCTAATGAACCAAATACTGCTGAACTCTACTTTACTACTGTTGAAATAACCAGGTTTTAAGCTGTTTCCTAAATTACAAATGAAGGGTGATTTTTCTCAGATACAACGGGAGGGAGTTCCATTTTTTGATAGTATTAAATGCGAAACTCCTTCCACCCCAGTTCATCTTATGGATCCTGGCTGGCTGCATAAGGTAGGCATTTGCTGACCTCAGCATTCTATTTGGGGAGTACCATTTGAACAAGTTCTCTAAGAACCTTGGACCTTCTCTATGTAGTGCCCCATGAGCAGTACAGAGAGTTTTGAACTTTATCCGCTGTCGGACCGGCAGCCAGTGAAGTTTTCTTATTTCTACTCTTCCGATTGACATTTTGGAATATCCAGGATCAGTCTTGCCGCCGCTTTTTGTACTGCCTGCGGCTTCCTGAGAAGAACAGCCTGGACCTTGATGTACCAACTGTTACAGTAATAAAGTTTTGACAAAACTAAAGCAGTTACTACTGATTTCCTGCAGGATTTAGGGATGAATGGCAGAACTTTCCTAATCATCTTGATCACATAAAAAGAAGACAACACTACTTTAGAAACTTGGGTCTTAAAGTTCAACTTTCCATCTATAATGACCCCAAGATCTTTTGCTTTTTCCACCGGTGTAGGGGGAGGTCCGAGACTATCCCGCCACCAGGTGGGAGTCCAGGGGGGGAGAAAGATTTCCAAACATTATCACCTCCATCTTACTTGAATTCAACTTCAAGCAATGGGTACTCATCCAGTGGCTAAGAGACGACATGCAGTTGTAGAGGTTAAGAGAGTGATTAATGTCCTTATCCACTGTAGAAATCACCCGCTGAGTATCATCAGCATATGACGTGGGGATCAAATTGAAGCTTCTAATCAAGGGTGCTAGCTCTGCTACGTAAATATTAAAAAGCGTAGGGCTTAAGGAGGAGTATTAAAAAGCATAGGGCTTAAGGAGGAGCCCTGAGGGACCCCACAGGGAAGAGAAAAAGATGCCGACCTAAAATTCCCCAAGTGCACGGATTGAGTTCTCTCAGATAGGAACGCAGTCAGCAGGGCAAGGGCTTTGCCTCCGATACCAATCTCCCTTAGACAACGAACTAAGAGAGAACGATGCACTGTGTCAAATGCTGCGGATAGGTTCAGCAGCACCAGGGCCGCTGAACCTCCGCTATCCAATGACATACGTATTTCCTCTGTGGTCTTGATCAGAGCAGACTCAGTCCTATGATTTGGTCTAAAACCAAACTGGCTATGATCTAAAACTTGATTATCCGCGATAAAATTTGCCAGTGCGGCATTCATAATGTTCTCCATAAGCTTAGCTGGCAGGGGGATTCTTGAAATCGGTTGGTAATTGGCAGTGTCCATTACATCTAAATTACCTTTTTTTAGGAGAGGTAAGATAGAAGCCTTCTTCCATATAGTGGGGAAAGATCCTTGATCTATCATTTGGTTAAATATTTTAGAGAGATGGGACCAACCAAATTGTTAATGGTATGTAGGATTTTACGGGGACAAGGATCTTCTGGCGAGCCAGACTTGACCATAGTTATTAGTTTGGTGACTTGTGAGGGTGAGGTCGGCGCAAACCTGAACCCCATAGTATGTTCAGTAGTGTCATTTGAAAATGTTTTATCCACTGCAGCTGATGGGGTAAACTAATCATAGATATGCTGAACCTTGGATCTAAAAGAGAGCGCCAAGGCGTTGCAAAAATCTTGACTAGTAATAGTAGGTTCATCTCTTTGGGTTGTAGTTAAATTTTTCACCGTACGAAAAAGTTCTTTAGTTGACCCACTAGCTTTTTCAATCTTTGAAGTATAGTAAAGAGTCTTTTCTTCAGTCAACTTTTTCTTAAAGTCTGAGATCATAGATTTGTATCTACTTTTCTTTGTTAGTTCATATTTTTTCCACCAAATCCTTTCCTGTCTCCTGCAAGCCTGCTTACCTATTCTTAGCGCTTCAGAGAACCAAGGGGCTTAAGGTAATTTCCTATTTTTATTGATCTGGGTATTGGGGGCTAGTTTTAAAGAGTTAGATTCAAGCCACCGGTTATATTTAGTAGCTGCCAACCCGATATCCTCCTCCACCTTCTCTTCACTATTGCCAAGCTCGCTGACGAGAGTACTATGGTCAATTTTTTGCCAAGCCCTACCTATGGTCTTTATGTTCTCATTATTAGGATCCTTGGAGAAAGAAAGCTTATATTTAAATACAATAACTTGGTGATCCGACCAAATTACCGAAGAGTAGTGACTTTGGAGATAGCTGGGTCGTTAGTAAACAGGCCATCAAGAGTACGTCCTGCCGTATGGGTAGCGCCCAGAATCAGCTGACTAAGACCATATTCTGCAGTAAGATGTAACATTTCCTCCGTATCTGTCTTCCCTAGTTTCCAAATGGAAGTTCATATCTCCCAGCACTGTAAGAGATTTCGAGTAGAGGCCATACTCTAGCAAAGAGTGGATATTTACTAGAAACTCAGATCTCGGGCCTGGTGGATGATATATCAAAAGACCTTTAAAAGATTCTTGGGCGGAAAAAGTGATTTTGAAAAGCAAAGCTTCACAGGCTGGTGTATCTATTTTTGAGCAAAAAGAACCTAATTCGGTTTTTTGTATCCCCGCAAGGCTGCCCCCTCTTTTTAACTGCCTGTCTAGTCTGTAATTGCTATAGCCTGGTGGAGTCGCAATGTTAAAACAAAAATTTGACGAGTCATCACCCCATGTCTCAGTCACAAATAAAACATCAATTTTATAGTCCATAATAAGATCTACAATATCGTATTTATGTTTCACCAATGATCTCGCATTGATAAGTGCTAATTGTATTTCATTATTTGAAGGGTCCCATGGCCGTCGGCTTTCTTGACCGCTAGGAGGCATGACCAACATATTTGGAAACAAGCTGGCGCAGCCTGGACAAACGGGGTTCACCGTTTTTATCAAGTGACAGCAGTCAAACTGATGGCATTTATTATACAAGCTCTTTCCAGAGTATGTAGTTAAAGGAGTATTTTCTGGAGCGCGTGAGACAGAGTTTACGGCCCTGGGCCCAGTACAGGCATGGACGGGTGCAGACGGGCTCGTCTTTGGCACGCGGCCGTTCCAGCATGGCCTTTATGTCGAGGAAAAGTCGCCAACTAGAGTGCTGACCACAGGAAGTGAGTGCGCAGTGAGTAGCCTAAACTTGAAACTAATGAGGTCCTTCCCTCTGTACAAGCGGTATCGACCGTGACGGACCGGGGAAGCCTCCAACAAGACTACAGGTAAATTGCCCTCAAAAACATTAGTTATGAGAGGTTACATGCACTCATACTATCTGCCTATTTACTTCAGAGATGTACACATGAGAGCTTACATGCACTCATACTAATTGCCTATGTACTCACAAGATGTACACACGAGAGGTTACATGCACTCATACTACCTGCCTATGTACTCACGAGATATACACACAAGAGGTTACATGCTCTCATACTGGCTGCCTACGTAGTCACGAGATGTACACACAAGAGGTTACATGCACTCATACTGCCTGCCTACGTAGTTATGAGATGTACACACGAGAGGTTACATGCACTCATACTACCTGCCTACGTACTCACAAGATGTACACATGAGAGGTTACATGCACTCATACTACCTGCCTATGTACTCACGAGAGCTTACATGCACTCATACTACCAGCATTTGTGCTCACAAGATGTACACATGAGAGGCCACATGCACTCATACTACCTGCCTATGTGCTCACGAGATGTACACACGAGAGCTTACATGCACTCATACTACCTGCATTTGTACTCACCAGATATGCACATGAGAGGTTACATGCACTCATACTACCTGCCTATGTGCTCACGAGATGTACACACGAGAGCTTACATGCACTCATACTACTTGCCTATGTACTCAACAAATATGCACCCAAGAGTTAAGATATTTTTGGGAGGAAGTAAGAGAGGGAGCGTATCTTGAGGAAGACTTTAGTGAGGGAAGAGATTATTGGTGGTGGTTTCACTTGAGGAGAGAAGGATCCATGAATCTTAAACATGTAGATCTGTGGAAGTCGTGTAGTTGTGGGTCCCCCAGGAGTCCCATCGAGCGATGGGAGGGAATGGGGATTTACTTCGGGTGCTTCTGTGTTTTGTAGCTGTGGGTGTAGGAGTTTTGTTGAATCCAGTTGCTACCTGAGGGTAGGGGGATCTGTTTACAATCTACATATGACTGACGTCCAGCATCATCAAGGCCAAGGCGTGAGTGAAGGGATGACGAGTGGAGGGGGCCGGCTTGGGGAACCCCATCATTGACTCTATTCATGGTGGTAAAGGAGGAACCTTGTTGATGAGTGAGGATGTCAAGGACACAACTGGACCAGTGAACTGTTTGTTCTTCTATTCAGGTGTGTCTGGAACTGAGGCAAAGACCACACCTGTACATACTCGTCTTTGCTCAATATCTCCCTCACCAGGCTGTGCTGGGATCGAGGCGCTATGGTGGAGCGCTGTATAGGGGCTGGATGGGAGCTCCCTCTCCGCTTAACTTGAGGGGGTCTCAAACTTTGGTGGAATGCACCAAGAGGGGAAACCGGACACAGGGGGATGGGCACAGTCAGTCTCATCTGGTCACCCCAAGCCTCTTGACCCAGAGAGAGCCAGTGATCCATTTGAGATAGCAGCCATCCTGGACGAAGCCAGCGTCTGGCAATAGACAGACAGGAGGCATCGACCGTGGCCAGGGCGCCCCCTTCAGTGTTAAGCAGAAGACTGCACCAGATGCCTCACCGCAGGGGTCACTGGGTAAAGTTCCTGGTGCTGCTGCACTTGCGGAGACGGCTTTGCCTCCTGTATCCTTCCATTCTGGTCTGTGTGATTACAAGGATATTGACTGCCCGAGGATGTAGCGCCTTGGCCGCAGTGTACCATCAGGGCGCTGTCCGGGATGAGAGGCCTGGCCCTCGTGATTTACTTGACTCTGTGGGACAGGTAAGGATTGAGCGAGTCGAGGCGCTCCGGCCCCTGCCCCTGCCCGGAAGCACCGATGCATGCCTCTGAAGATTAGGGTATGTGGAAGGAAACCACGCCCAGCTCTGTTGCTAGACCGGGAACGCTCACCCTATTCGGCATTAAGGAGTCGCAGATAGCGCCTGGAAGGCGAGCAGTGTGCCGTTACCAAAGCTCGCACTCACTGGGTGGGTGAGAGCACCAGTGACTGGTGGATTTCAGGCCATGACCCCTGACCCCGCTCTTGCTCAGACTCTTGGCCGGCCATGGTCCTCACAGCCCAAATCCTTCCAAACCTTGGAGGCTTCAGCAAGGGAGCGTGTTTGAAGCGCCTCTGATGTGTCACCGTGGCCTTGGCTGCCTCATACGTGCCATTGATCTCGCCCCCCTTTCAATCAATCAATCAGGGATTTGTGAGGCACGCTACTCCCCGTGAGGGTCTCAAGGCGCTGGGAACTTTAAATTGAACATGCTCCTCCCCTTGCACAGCATCACAGACACCCCCCACGGACACCTTCCCTTGCACAGCATCACAGACACCCCCCCACGGACACCTTCCCTTGCACAGCATCACAGACACCTCCTCTTGTACAACATGTCCGTACACCTCACCTTGCACAGCATCATGGAGACCTCCCCTTGCACAGCTTTACAGACACCTCCCCTTGCACAGCATCATGGACACCTTCCCTTGCACAGCATCACAGACACCTCACCTTGCACAGCATCACAGACACTTCACCCTGCACAGCATCACAGACACCTCCCCTTGCACAGCATCATGGACACCTTCCCTTGCACAGCATCACAGACACCTCACCTTGCACAGCATCACAGACACTTCACCCTGCACAGCATTACAGACACCTCACCTTGCACAGCATCATGGACACCTTCCCTTGCACAGCATCACAGACACCTCCCCTTGCACAGCATCATGGACACCTCCCCTTGCACAGCATTACAGACACCTCCACTTGCACAGCTTTACAGACACCTCCCCTTGCACAGCATCATGGACACCTTCCCTTGCACAGCATCACAGACACCTCACCTTGCACAGCATCACAGACACCTCCCCTTGCACAGCATCATGGACACCTTCCCTTGCACAGCATCACAGACACTTCACCCTGCACAGCATTACAGACACCTCACCTTGCACAGCATCATGGACACCTTCCCTTGCACAGCATCACAGACACCTCCCCTTGCACAGCATCATGGACACCTCCCCTTGCACAGCATTACAGACACCTTCCCTTGCACAGCTTTACAGACACCTTCCCTTGCACAGCATCACAGACACCTCCCCTTGCACAGCATCATGGACACCTCCCCTTGCACAGCATCACAGACACCTCCCCTTGCACAGCATCATGGACACCTCCCCTTGCACAGCTTTACAGACACCTCCCCTTGCACAGCATCATGGACACCTTCCCTTGCACAGCATCACAGACACCTCCCCTTGCACAGCATCACAGACACCTCCCCTTGCACAGCATCATGGACACCTTCCCTTGCACAGCATCACAGACACCTCCCCTTGCACAGCTTTACAGACACCTCCCCTTGCACAGCATCATGGACACCTTCCCTTGCACCGCATCACAGACACCTCACCTTGCACAGCATCACAGACACCTCCCCTTGCACAGCATCATGGACACCTTCCCTTGCACAGCATCACAGACACCTCACCTTGCACAGCATCACAGACACTTCACCCTGCACAGCATTACAGACACCTCACCTTGCACAGCATCATGGACACCTTCCCTTGCACAGCATCACAGACACCTCCCCTTGCACAGCATCATGGACACCTCCCCTTGCACAGCATTACAGACACCTCCCCTTGCACAGCTTTACAGACACCTCCCCTTGCACAGCATCATGGACACCTTCCCTTGCACAGCATCACAGACACTTCACCCTGCACAGCATCACAGACACCTCCCCTTGCACAGCATCATGGACACCTTCCCTTGCACAGCATCACAGACACCTCACCTTGCACAGCATCACAGACACTTCACCCTGCACAGCATTACAGACACCTCACCTTGCACAGCATCATGGACACCTTCCCTTGCACAGCATCACAGACACCTCCCCTTGCACAGCATCATGGACACCTCCCCTTGCACAGCATTACAGACACCTCCCCTTGCACAGCTTTACAGACACCTCCCCTTGCACAGCATCATGGACACCTTCCCTTGCACAGCATCACAGACACCTCACCTTGCACAGCATCACAGACACTTCACCCTGCACAGCATTACAGACACCTCACCTTGCACAGCATCATGGACACCTTCCCTTGCACAGCATCACAGACACCTCCCCTTGCACAGCATCATGGACACCTCCCCTTGCACAGCATTACAGACACCTCCCCTTGCACAGCTTTACAGACACCTCCCCTTGCACAGCATCATGGACACCTTCCCTTGCACAGCATCACAGACACCTCACCTTGCACAGCATCACAGACACTTCACCCTGCACAGCATCACAGACACCTCCGCTTGCACAGCATCATGGACACCTTCCCTTGCACAGCATCACAGACACCGGACCTTGCACAGCATCACAGACACTTCACCCTGCACAGCATTACAGACACCTCACCTTGCACAGCATCATGGACACCTTCCCTTGCACAGCATCACAGACACCTCCCCTTGCACAGCATCATGGACACCTCCCCTTGCACAGCATTAGAGACACCTCCCCTTGCACAGCTTTACAGACACCTCCCCTTGCACAGCATCATGGACACCTTCCCTTGCACAGCATCACAGACACCTCACCTTGCACAGCATCACAGACACTTCACCCTGCACAGCATCACAGACACCTCCCCTTGCACAGCATCATGGACACCTCCCCTTGCACAGCATTACAGACACCTCACCTTGCACAGCATCATGGACACCTTCCCTTGCACAGCATCACAGACACCTCCCCTTGCACAGCTTTACAGACACCTCCCCTTGCACAGCATCATGGACACCTCACCTTGCACAGCATCATAAACACCTCCCCTTGCACAGTGTCATGGACACCTCACCTTGCACAGCATCATGGATACCTCCCCTTGCACAGCATTACAGACACCTCACCTTGCACAGTGTCATGGACACCTCACCTTGCACAGCATCATGGATACCTCCCCTTGCACAGCATTACAGACACCTCACCTTGCTCAGCGTCATGGACACCTCCCCTTGCACAGCATCACAAACACCTCCCCTTGCACAGCATCACAGACACCTCCCCTTGCACAGCATTACAGACACCTCCCCTTGCACAGCATTACAGACACCTCACCTTGCACAGCATCACAAACACCTCACCTTGCACAGTGTCATGGACACCTCACCTTGCACAGCATCATGGACACCTCACCTTGCACAGCATCACAGGAATCTTACCTTGTACAGCATCACAAACACCTCCTCTTGTACAACATGTCCGTACACCTCACCTTGCACAGCATCACAGTCACTTCACCTTGCACAGCATCATGGACACCTTCCCTTGCACAGCATCATGGACTCCTCACCTTGCACAGCATCATGGACACCTTCCCTTGCACAACATCACAGACACCTCCCCTTGCACAGCATCATGGACACCTCCCCTTGCACAGCATCACAGACACTTCACCTTGCACAGCATCATGGACACCTCACCTTGCACAGTGTCATGGACACCTCACCTTGCACAGCATCATGGACACCTTCCCTTGCACAGCATCACAGACACCTCCCCTTGCACAGCATCATGGACACCTCCCCTTGCACAGCATTACAGACACCTCACCTTGCTCAGCGTCATGGACACCTCAACTTGAACAGCGTCACAGACACCTCACCTTGCACAGTGTCATGGACACCTCCCCTTGCACAGCATTACAGACACCTCACCTTGGACAGCTTTACAGACACCTCCCCTTGCACAGCATCATGGACACCTCACCTTGCACAGCATCATAAACACCTCCCCTTGCACAGTGTCATGGACACCTCACCTTGCACAGCATCATAGATACCTCCCCTTGCACAGCATTACAGACACCTCACCTTGCACAGTGTCATGGACACCTCACCTTGCACAGCATCACAGACACCTCCCCTTGCACAGCATTACAGACACCTCACCTTGCTCAGCGTCATGGACACCTCCCCTTGCACAGCATCACAAACACCTCCCCTTGCACAGCATCACAGACACCTCCCCTTGCACAGCATTACAGACACCTCCCCTTGCACAGCATTACAGACACCTCACCTTGCACAGCATCACAAACACCTCACCTTGCACAGTGTCATGGACACCTCACCTTACACAGCATCACAGACACCTCCCCTTGCACAGCTTTACAGACACCTCACCTTGCTCAGCATCATGGACACCTCCCCTTGCACAGCATCACAGACACCTCCCCTTGCACAGCATTACAGACACCTCCCCTTGCACAGCATTACAGACACCTCACCTTGCACAGCATCACAAACACCTCACCTTGCACAGTGTCATGGACACCTCACCTTGCACAGTGTCATGGACACCTCACCGGTTCTGGTTCCCAGTCCGGCCCTGTTAAGGTACATTGACGCAGAGTGTGCATCTAAGAACAGAACTGAACTAAGCTTAAATCTACCATCTTAAAGTTACCATAGTGTGTATTTTTTTCGTTTATGGTCTTGTGGTAACTCTATATCAAGTCTACCTTATTTTGATATAAAACCTGTGTGGTGTCCATTTGTAGTGTTGTCACTGGGTTACTGTATGAGGTCCCAACTGCTTAACTTACAACGCCTCTGAAATAAGCCTTGACTGCTCACGTCATGGACACCTCACCTTGCACAGCATCACAGGAATCTTACCTTGTACAGCATCACAAACACCTCCCTTTGCACAACATCAAGGACACCTCCTCTTGCCCAGCATCACCGACACTTCACCCTGCACAGCATCATGGACACTTTACCCTGCACAGCATCATGGACACCTCCCCTTGCAAAGCATCAGTGAATGCCCCCCTTCATTTGTTCCCATGGATGTATAGTTCACCCAGCGATAGAGTATGCTTTGTGTCCTCCTGGGGTATTGCTTCATTTTTTTAAAATAGTTTAATTCCCTTTTTCAATATATTTGTGAAGTGACGAGTCTTGACACCCCTTAAGGTCTCAGGACCATGTTCAGTTCTGTGTATATTTTGCTCCTCCCTGACCCTCCTCCCCAGAGTTGAGTTCTTCCTTGTTAGACCTGGCACCATTGGCGTGAGTCTCCCTTGCATTTTTCGTTGTTGCCTCATGTATTTTTGCTGACGTATAGATGCTTTGGGCACTGTCCAGTGCCACAGTGCAAGTGCTCCCTATTGTAAATTGATGTATTGATCAGTGGTTCCATGTTTGGCTATTTGGGTTACTTGTCATACCCTAGTCTAGTGCACTGAGTGTGCCAGGGCGTGTAATCCAAATGCTGCTGGTGGGCTTGCAGCACTGGTTGTGCCACCCACAGAAGCAGCCTTGTAAAGTGTGTCTAGCGTCTGCCATTGCAGAGCCTGCATGCAGTCTGGTACTGTCATGCTGACTGGGCAAGTGCACCCACTTGCCAGTCCCTAACCCTTCCCTTTTCTTCATATTAGTCACCCCTATGGTAGGCCCAAAGGCAGGGTGCATTGTAAGTATAAGGTAGGACAAGCCCTGGTGTGTGTGGGCTGTCCTAATAGTGAATTACAGCCATTTTCGTTTTTCACTATTGCAAGGCTACCTGTTCTCCATAGGCCAGAATGGGCTGTTAGAATTTTTATAATCCTAACTGTCTCAGAGAACAATGTAGAAATTCGAGTTTAGTATGCTTGGACTCAGAATAATAAAATACATCTTTTAGTGACGTTTATTTTAATATTCTGGGTTTGCAAATACCACTTTTAGAAAGTAGATATTTGCTTGTCTAACCACTTTGCCAGGGCCGGTTCTGGTTCCAGTCCGGCCCTGTTAAGGTACATTGACGCAGAGTGTGCTGTGGAAAATAAATACAAACTTGGTGAACATTATCGGCGCCATCTTGCCCCTTTTCCAAGCCCATTCGTGCGCGTAAGCGGCAGCCATTTTTTTGAGCACCATGACCTCCCTGCCCCTCGCTGATAGCCAGCGCGTCTCTCTCTCTCTTAACCTCGCAAGCATTCCCCCGCACGCTGACAACCCCCGCTCTCTCATGCCTTGGGTCATAAACCCCTCTTCAGCGCAGCTTCACCACGGAATCCCATCCTGTTCCCAGCGCGACACCTCCCCTCATTCCTTTCATGGCCTCAAACCCTTTTGATGCAAACCCCCTTTTCCTGTGTCCCCGTTTGTCTTCCCTGTTCCCAGGCCGCCACCTGGCTCTGCGGATACTGTTTATTACCCCGTACAGTAGGAAGCTTCCCCTCCCCATCAAAAGACCCCCGAACCGATCAAAGCCCCCACCCCATGAGATCCGACCAACCCCATGCATTCCGTGAATCGGCGGAATGCCCTGCTGTGCGACAACCATCACCTGTTGTGACCGGGGTGGGGAATCCAACTGTAAATGTATGTGGGAACGGGCCTAAAGGGGAGATTCCGAGGATGTTCTTTCAACTATTAACGTATTGCGAGAATGTGTTATGTGCAATAAAGGTCATAAACCCTAGTATAAGAGGCCAGGCCTCAGAGATGTGGTTAGAGCACCTCGTGACGATACTTGCTGTCTGAATTGATGTGTTCTCCTCCGGAGAGAATAAAATCCTCGTTTCCTGCCTTCCAGTCTCCAGCGCCTGCTTCTTCATTGGTTAACATTGGTGGGTCATAGAGGCGATATCGCCGGGCAACAAAAAAGGGTCTTTGGTTACTGGTTGTCTTTGGAACCCTTTTTAACAATTGGCGTCCCAAACGTGGGGCCCATCAGCGACTCGTGGATCCAGTGGGAGAGGTCCTGACGACAGAGTGAACGACTGCAACGATCGGAAGGTACCCTGTCCGATAGACCCTCGTCTGACAGCCGATCATCCGAACTTCACTGGTTCCGAACAGACCTCTCTCGAGTGATCTGCGGTCCTGACTGGGAACCATCAGGAGTGCCACGAGAAGTACGAAGAGAAGAGGACGATCGGGCGCTGGATTCGGAAGACAAGAAACTGTCCATGCGGTCCGGGTAAGGTCGTGTAAACACGACGAATTGCGAAAGTGATAGATAATTGAAAGTGATTGATAATTGTTGAGAAAATACTAGTATTACTTTTTGTTAATTTATTGGAGATTCACTGTCTACAAACGGAGAAACAACAGGCTCTCCCTTTATAAACAGCGAAGGATAGGTACGCACCCGTCGGACCTATCTTTCTCCCCCACTGAACAATTGCCCCTTCCCCCCATTGATTAACTGTTATAGATTGTTTTCTGGAGATTCTCTGTCTGCAAACAGGGAAGAATAGGTCCCCTCTTTGCAGATAGTGAAAGGGTAGGTGACGCGAACTTTTGCGAGCCTACTTATTCTCCCCATTAACCATATTGATTTTTTATTTTTGACCTAACATTGATTGCTCGAGATTGGTTCATGAGGTATTCACTACGTGCAAACAACGTAGAATAGAAATATTCTGTCTAGTCTTTGCACGCAGTGATAAGATAGGTAGTGCTGACTATTATCCCATTGCGATCCGTCATGCCTGTCTTCTCCCCACTGGTTAGTAGCCTGTTTTACCCGGACCGCTTATTAGAGATGAACCATCCGGCTCCGCTGGAAGGCACCCCTAATAAGGACATGTTCATGAAGCATGGATTAATCGCTATAGCCTACAGTGAGCTATGGCATAAATATACGAAAAAGGATCGAGAAAGTCAGTGGCCACTGAGAGGATCCTTTGATCTTGACAAAATAGAAACGGTAGAAATAGCCCTTCGTAGGAATGAAACAACACCTATTATGCTCGATAGTCTCGGCATGTGGCGCAAAGAAGCCACACGACGAAGGGAAGGCGACGAATTTAGAAAAGATGAGGGGACACGACGGATAACCCTCCAAACGTCTAGTAGGCAAAGGGGAGGGCCAGCGATGGCACAGTCCCGAGGAGTAGACATGAAAAGAGAACGGTGTAAAGGGGTGTGCCGACAAGTCAACCCCGGAACACAACGACCCGAAGGTAATCCCCCGGCACTATGCACAGGACGAACAGATGTAAAACAAAACCAATGTGCTTTCTGTAAATGTCTTGGACACTGGAAAGCCCAATGCCCGACTCTGCAGAGCATAGGTAAGAACGGAGGGTCGACAGAAAGAACAGGCCGACAGAAAGGGAAAGGCACGAGATAAAAACCAATCAGACTAGTGCAGACAGGACCACCCCGTTTGATTATGCTCGATGGCACAGATTTCGTCAGACCAATTTTAACGACATGTTAGAGTTCTGGGACTGATTGCTCTCTGTTGCTCCCCCACTCTGAAAAACAAACACAACTGCAGGTCAGTGTAAACAACCCCCCGTTAGAGAAAAGACTCAAGAAAGCCAAGCGTCTATTATATAACTTAGGATTTAATTACGGTAAAACACACAACCAACAGTAAATAGAATAACTAGTAGAACTCTCTAAAAAACAAACTTGACTAAAAGGAAAAAAATACAAAACATGTTATGCTCACTCCGGAAGTCCTCGAAATGTAACAGTTCGATGGTCCCGCCCATTCGAAACACATAGCACGTGTGGGGCGGGGCCTGCCAGCAACCATGGGCCAAAAAGAGATCGCTGGCGAGAAGGTACTGGAGACTCCACAAAGCAGGCAATGAAATGGTCTTTCCATACTACCCTTCCAGGGATGGCGTCCCCCGGGCCGCGAGTAGGGAGGGGGCGGCTGCAAATGACCCCCTCCCTCGTATCTCCTGGTCCGGCCATCACGAATTCCTCCATCGAACGGATGCAGGGTGGGCAGGGAGGGAGAGGCGACGCGGACGAGCCTCTCCCACCTCCACAGGTAGGAGGCTTCCCTGCCCTGGCCCGGCGCCGATGTCCTCCAGCCGGGCGACGGCCATATACCTACGCTGCACAGGAAATATAATACCCGACTGGTATATTTCCGCAACACAGGACATACAATGCCCGACTGGTATATTTGCGGAGCACCGGATGTACAATGGTCCCCCAAGAGTCGGAATCAGGGGTGTAGGGTGGTCATCATGTGCACCCCTGATTCGAAGGGACGGCGTAGGATGCGCCGGGAGAGGGAGGCGGCACGGACAAGCCTCCCTCACCTCCCCAGACGAAGGCTCCACTGCTGCACCCTGGCGCCCCGAACCAAAATGTCCTGCTCCAGCAACATGATGCTCTGTCTTCCGCCATCACAAGAAGTTTCTTCCACTCCTGATGGATACGACAAAGGGCGGTTGCTGCAGGGTCTCAAAATGGCGTCTGGGCCCTCGAAAGGCGGGTCTAGGCCGCTGGAGTAACTTTGTCCGAAATTGCAACTCGGGCACTTGCCCACCTGGGCGCAAGCCCCCACCATCGACAAACATCCCCTCGACTTTGAAGATTCTACCAAAGTCCCAAGAGCCCTCAGCCCCTTCAGGCTTCCGGTGAGGAACAGTTGCATTGATCTCAAATGAAATAACCACGGCACAGCAACAAGATGGCGGTGCTCTCGTGTCTGCATCAGCTTCCGTCTGAACCACCCAGGAACATTATGGGCTAACGAACTCGAGCAAGTTCCGGCTGAACATCAACATGACCCGGTAAGAAAGACTCTACCCCCTCCCTCTCTTGATTGACGGTCCACACCACCAGCCCCTCTGTTAGCACAGTTTTCTTTTGAACTGCCGAAAGGGACTCTGGTCCAACCGCCAATCGTCGGGGATATTTTGCCCCTGATGCTACTTCCGGACTAAACCGGCCTCGCCCAAAATGGCGCCGGTATCAATGGAAACTAACGGATGCCTCGTGGTGTTCCTTAGCTAATGAAACTTGATGTACTAAGATATATATATATATACGAACCATTGCGCACTCGATGTTAAAGGGAGGAGGGTTCACTTGGCGAACATTTAAGAAGGGTTCCGTAAAATGTTGATTTCAATGAACAATTTATTTTTGATATTTGTTGTAACTGGTACATAACGTCGCCTATGATGCACACCCACGGTTTGCATCTAGGAAATGTGATTACGATGAGCTTGACTGTGTTTCCATTTATGAACTGAAATGCCCCTGATTCCTTCGTCACGCAATGAAATGTTTCTAGTTACTTGCAAATAATTAATTAGGCCTTTTTTACATGTTCTTGTGCTACAAAATAACCCCCTACTGTATGTGCTTCCCTCGACGACATGTCAGACCAAAATATGATTGCGCTCTCACATTTTACGTACTGAATAATTCTACAAATAAAGGTCTTACAAAACTATGGATAGGCATCGCATACTTTTGTAAATACGGGTATCGGTGGGAGGGTTTTTCTGTGCGCAACCGTTCTGCTCCTTTTTTTAAGGTTATCTGAAAGAAAAAAATGGTTGTTCGGCCTTGGGTTGATGGTCGAATCGAAGGTATGATACGCTGCCTCCAAGATATGCGACTAAGCTCAGGAACTGACGTATGAAGAAGGACCTCGACTTCTGAGAATGGGTAAAGTAAAACGGTGTGATTGATAAAATGTTATAAGGATATGGTGGCCGAAGGTACTAAGGTACAGGGTTGAACGAAGAACTGATATGCCTTAGAACATCACAGCTTTGGGAATGATTTAGGGATCCCGATGGCCGGATACATCTACAAAACCGGGTACCTCACGCTAGGCACCTCTGATTCCTCTTTTTAGCGTTTTCCCTACACACGATCCTTAATGCCATCCTCGAACCTCCCCATGAACCACCTATCACATTGCCTGCCCCCATGACTTTAGGAAACCAAAACCCTAAGGGATTATATCCCGAAGAGATAAGTACGAGTATGTGGTAAGTAAAGGACTTTCGCGCCCATACATTTGATGTGTTCGAATGTTGTCCCCCCACCTCCCTTTTTTCCTCCCTTTTCCCTCTGCAGGTTACATTAGAATCCCGATTAGAGTATCGTAAGGGATCTGGAACCACGTCACGCCCGATGCATGAAAACGGACTAGCGCTGCAAAACGGCACAACAAGGACGCTCTACCTAATGCACGACCTTTCTGTACCTGATCTAATGCTCTTCTGTCCCAAAACTGCATGCTTCCTACATCCTAACACAGACCCGAAACGTCTAAACGTTAGGTAACGCACTGAATAGCCCAAACAATACACGGTCATTCCCCATGTCACACGTGTACTGTTTGGCCTATTGTCTGTCTCTCTCTCTCTCTCTCTCTCTCTCTCTCTCTCTCTCTCTCTCTCTCTCTCTTACTCTCTCTCTCTCTCTCTCTCTCTCTCTCTCTCTCACTCACTCTTCCACCCCTCCACACTTTCCCTCTTCCTAGCAACTGGCACCTAATTGGCGAACCTGGTGCACCTCCTGATTGGCCCCAAATACCACAAGTATTTGCACAAATTTGTCCTAAATAAAATTGTATCGGTACCACGTTACTACCTCTCCTTTTCTACTAAAATATGGATGAAATTTAAATTGACCGAAAGGAAAGGGACAGGTAAGACGACTAAGGTTCCCTAAATTTGACCCACTCTCAGGGAACTATTTGTCAGTGGCTTCTATGATAAAATGTGTCTGTGGTAATGCGACCATCCCCATTGCAAATTGTCTCCGTACCCCAAGCTGTAAGAAATGATCGAGACACCCCCATCTACCCAATATGCCCCCAGTTTGGTATCAGCTGCCCTGAACGGGAACTTGAAAAACGCCCCTTGCTCCGATTCGCTGTGTTCCTAATCGTTTTCCATAAGATCCCACCTTCCCCGAGGATAAGTTTAATAATTATCGCAAACCACCCCCCGAGTTTTTGTAGTAACCAGGTTGCGAGGATTTATATAGAAAGTTAGAAAGATGTATGCAAAGTTAAAAATTAGATCGAAAATCGAAAGAACTTGTTGCTGTAAGCCTTGCTGAAAATAAGATGTTTTGATGTAATGAAGACTTGTTTAGCCTATGTTCATCCCTCAGAAGGATGCCTATCAGACTATGGTGAATAGCACGTTGCACTTTTTGTAAAATACAAGGCCCTGAAGACCAGCCTAGCCTTGCAAGACTCGTACTAGGGAAATGGGTCTCTGCCAGAAGAACTGACATCTACTATAATAGACATATGCAATGAATGAGTACCAGACCTCGTACCTATTACAAATGAACGTAATAATCATCAAAGCGTCAAAGAATTAGCCAACAAAAGGAAGTTGTAAGGAATCCAGCAAATCCATCATCAATTGTTTATACGTTAGCCGCAAAAATCTCAAATGTAGCGAGTGCTTACCCCAGTTGCTTGGTGTTGGGAGAGAAAATAGATTTATGTAATTACCTTTTTCTGCAAAATCTCTAAAGACTGTCTTTTCAACACTCATTTAAGGGTATCACTGTCGGAGGAGAAAGAGACCGGATGTGGGAGCACGCGGCCTGACTGCGGATTGTGGAACATCAGCGACGGAGGCCGAGGCGAGACCACAGCAGTAAGGAGTCGCAGGACGGGGCACTGTTTCAAACAAAGCTAAGGAAAGGGCTGACCTGAAGCCCCTACTCTATGATCAACGTGTGCCAAAAAGTCCCCGCTCTCTGAACATGGTTACGGACCCGCCTGTCGCAAACCCTCCGTCCCCCTGATCTGTTCCCGACTTGGCCTTGCTCCATCCCCTCCTCCTCCGACCTACCATAAGGACTGTTCACACCCGCACCTTTCCACCCGAACTCCCAAGTTCCTCCAAATCCTACTGAGCTACCCAGAGAAGAGTACTCCCTGCGTCAGAAGGGAGGGAGCTCCGACTAAGTAGACCACGAACTATGTTAAATCCCAGAACGGTGACCTAGAACTCCACCAAGGGTCGCCCCCGAAGAAAAGATAAACAAAGTCTGTGGTTCTGCCCGCTACCAAGCACCTTGAAGATGATGGAAGCAACAGGAAATGCCCACCACAGAGACTCAAGAAACGAACAGATCTCACAATTCTGGAACAATTGCATTTTCCATTGCAAATCTATGCTCTGCATTGCGGAAGAAGATGCACCTGCTCCAAAACCGTAACGCATTCCTCCTACGAGGTCTGACGAAAACCAAACAAAATGCACCCCTACCCGCAGACCCCCAACGACTCAATCCACATGAACATTTCTGTTGATAGGTAATCCAGGTGCTCAACAGTGCCGACAGAAGACGACAAAAGACAACGAGAACTCTGATATTTTTTACTGTATCTCCTTTCTCTCCCAATCACCATTGGACTAACTATGCTCCCGCCGTATACAAAAAGGACTTACTTATATGATAACTTACCAGTTCTTATTCCAAATGACTATAAGCATCTATGATCTGTACCCAACGCCCTCGCTACGTAATTCTAGTCTGATATTGCATTACGATGACTTTTTCTGCAACCAACTTAACGATGAACCCGCCTACTAAATGATGAGATTTTTCAATATGATGTTTATAATGTGATGTTTATGTGCAGTTCTTTCGCCTAAGTCCCCTCTCCCTTACTTATGATCGCTGCATATAGGTGTAGATAGGAAATAGGCCAGCAAGATGTCTTGGAAATGTTAAAGGGAGGACTGTGGAAAATAAATACAAACTTGGTGAACATTATCGGCGCCATCTTGCCCCTTTTCCAAGCCCATTCGTGCGCGTAAGCAGCAGCCATTTTTTTGAGCACCATGACCTCCCTGCCCCTCGCTGATAGCCAGCGCGTCTCTCTCTCTCTTAACCTCGCAAGCATTCCCCCGCACGCTGACAACCCCCGCTCTCTCATGCCTTGGGTCATAAACCCCTCTTCAGCGCAGCTTCACCACGGAATCCCATCCTGTTCCCAGCGCGACACCTCCCCTCATTCCTTTCATGGCCTCAAACCCTTTTGATGCAAACCCCCTTTTCCTGTGTCCCCGTTTGTCTTCCCTGTTCCCAGGCCGCCACCTGGCTCTGCGGATACTGTTTATTACCCCGTACAGTAGGAAGCTTCCCCTCCCCATCAAAAGACCCCCGAACCGATCAAAGCCCCCACCCCATGAGATCCGACCAACCCCATGCATTCCGTGAATCGGCGGAATGCCCTGCTGTGCGACAACCATCACCTGTTGTGACCGGGGTGGGGAATCCAACTGTAAATGTATGTGGGAACGGGCCTAAAGGGGAGATTCCGAGGATGTTCTTTCAACTATTAACGTATTGCGAGAATGTGTTATGTGCAATAAAGGTCATAAACCCTAGTATAAGAGGCCAGGCCTCAGAGATGTGGTTAGAGCACCTCGTGACGATACTTGCTGTCTGAATTGATGTGTTCTCCTCCGGAGAGAATAAAATCCTCGTTTCCTGCCTTCCAGTCTCCAGCGCCTGCTTCTTCATTGGTTAACATTGGTGGGTCATAGAGGCGATATCGCCGGGCAACAAAAAAGGGTCTTTGGTTACTGGTTGTCTTTGGAACCCTTTTTAACAGTGCATCTAAGAACAGAACTGAACTAAGCTTAAATCTACCATCTTAAAGTTACCATAGTGTGTATTTTTTTCGTTTATGGTCTTGTGGTAACTCTATATCAAGTCTACCTTATTGTGATATAAAACCTGTGTGGTGTCCATTTGTAGTGTTGTCACTGGGTTACTGTATGAGGTCCCAACTGCTTAACTTACAACGCCTCTGAAATAAGCCTTGACTGCTCACGCCATGCAACCTATAGGGTGAGCAGGGGTTATTTTAAGAGTGTAATCCCCCTTGTCCTGACTAGAGGAGAGGGTCCCTGCTTGTCACAAGTACCTACCTGTGCCAACCAGAGACCCCCAAATCTAACATTCATCCATCCTTCTACAGGGCAGCAGCCAACATAAATGAACAGTCTCTCTTTACCTTCAATGAGGATTAGAAACGCGCTCTGATTCTTCTTAACCCATTCTTGCGAATGATAATACAGATCCCACAAAACTCTTAGAAAGGCGTGACCACTAGGTAGAAATATTGTGACCTGTGCAGCAGCAGCTGGAATCATTTCTCATCAACCCCAGCAAAAGAATGAGACCCGGCTCAATTGAATCGTATACATGAGCTGTGACACATGTCGTTCCTCAAGGATTGTTCCTTAAGGACTGTTCCTCAAGAGTCATTCCTTAAGGATTGTTCTTCATGTATTGTTCCTCAAGGATCGTTCCTCATGGATCGTTCTTCAAGGATCGTTACTCAAGGATCGGTCTTCATTTATCGTTCCTGAGGATTCGTTCCTCTAGGATCATTCTTCAAGGATTATTCTTCAAGGATCGTTCCTAAACGATCATTCTTCAAGGATCATTCTTCAAGGATCATTCCTCAAGGATCGTTCCTCAAGGATCATTCCTCAAGGATCGTTCCTCAAGGATCGTTCTTCAAGGATCGTTACTCAAGGATCGGTCTTCATTTATCGTTCCTGAAGATTCGTTCCTCAAGGATCATCCTTCAAGGATTATTCTTCAAGGATCATTCCTAAAGGATCATTCTTCAAGGATTATTCTTCAAGGATCGTTCCTAAAGGATCATTCTTCAAGGATCATTCTTCAAGGATCGTTCCTCAAGGATCGTTCTTCAAGGATCGTTCTTCAAGGATCTTTCCTCAAGGATCGTTCCTCAAGTATCATTCCTCAAGGATCGTTCCTCAAGGATCGTTCCTGAAGAATTGTTCCTTAAGGATCTTTCTTCATGTACTGATCCTCAAGGATCATGTAAAGATCCACTCCAACGCAGTAAGTGAAGATACATATCTTTATTGGTAAGATGCAGTGACAGGTACCTCCAGCTCTCTCCTCTAGCTTCACAGCCCCAACTACTTCTTACTTCAAAGAGTAACATTCCATCCTGGCAACAACCCTTACATTCCACTTCCATTGAGAAGACTCCACACATCTTCCTGCTATATACAGTAACAAAAATATCCCTCTAAACAATGCAAGAAAGAAACAATGAAGTGGGGAGACCCACAGAAACATTATTCAAAAAGAATTGGCTGAGGAGCATGACATTTACAAACATTCCCAGCACTCCATGCAGAGCCATCAGTTAAAAGAAGAATATTCTTCTTCACAGTTCCCACTTGCATAGGTTTAGAAAATGTTCTTTCAACTTTGATGACAATTCCTCCTCGTTTCACCACAACCCAGTCACCTTCCTTTAGATCAGGAACTTTGACACCCTTCCTGACATTGTAGTAGTTAGTAGCAGCCAATTGCTGTCTCGCAACATCATTCTCCACAGCAGCACGATCAACCCATACACAATCTTTACTTTTAAGCCAACCAGGGACTTCTTTCACGCCAGGCTCACGCCCCTTGAGAGAGACAAATGGCGACACCCCAGTCACCGAATGAGGCGCCACTCTATATGGCCACACTATTTCTTGAGTTCCTCAGACCAGGACAAACCATTTGAGAGCGAAAGTTGAATGTTATCCATTATTAGGCGGTTAATTCTTTCAACCGAGCCGTTCGCTTGAGGTCTGAATATGGCAACTCTTTTATGTTTGACTCCCAACTTGCACAGAATTTCTTGCATTCTCTTGGATACTAATTGAACTCCATTGTCGGATACAAGGATCTTAGGAATCCCTTCATTCATGAACACTCTTTCCATTAACCCAATCACTTTCTCAATGTAAATGCAATCGACAGTCTCAATGACAAACCACTTGGAGTGGTAGTCTACTAGGACAATCAAAAACTTACTACGCGAACCAAGTTTGGAGATAAGACCTAGAAAGATGATTGCCACCCTCTCCCAGGGAGGTTTGGGAAAAGCCACACATGCAAGGGGAGGTTGCCTTACCACTTTTGTCTGATCACTTTTAGCACATGCATAACACTCCTTAACAACCTCCTCAATATCGTTGTCCATGCCAGGCCACCAAAATGACTGACGCACACGTCTCTTTGTCATATTTCTGCCTAGATGCCCCTCATGCACGATGTTTATTATCTTACTCCTAAGACCTGCCGGTGGCACCAATTGATTCCTTCTCCACAATTTCCCTTCACTCACACTCAACTCAGCCTCAACGTGGCAATAACTTTTGAAGTGAACATCCTGGGTAAGGTCTTCTCTCCATCCTTCCGATACACAACTCATGACCTTTTGCAGCCCATCATCATTCAACATAGCAGTAGTCTAATCCTCTTTTTCAAAGGCTTGTTCCTCACTACAACTGAACACCTCAACACCTACTTCCACATCCTCTCCAACTACATCCACTGGCATCCTAAATAAATAATCAGCTACCACATTTTTCAGGCCTCTCACATACTCCACTTCAAAGTTGTACTCAAGCACTGACAACATCCATCTGGAAATCCTCGGAGTCAAACTGCCTTCCACCCCTATCCCCCTTAAACAAATGCACAAGGGGTTAATGGTCTGTGCAAACTTTAAAAGGTAACCCCCAGACAAAATATCTAAAGTGCTTAATGCCCCAACAGCATGCCCGGGCCTTCTTTTCAATTACAGAATATGATACTTCTGCCCTTAAAGTCTCCTAGACACAAACCTGATAATCTTTTTTTCTCCGTCGTACACTTAGGTCAGAACAACACCAATTCCCACAGCACTGGCATCAGTGGTAATGAAAGTCTTAGCTTTGACATTGAAATGTCCAAGAGTGGGTGCATGGAGAACACAGGACTACTTCACCCTATTGAATGCCTTGTCACAGATGTAATCCCATTTAAATACAACAACATTCTTCATTAATAACCTTAGCGGTTCCACAATTTCCGTAAAGCCATTCACAAATTTGGAACAGTATTCTGCCAGCCCTAGAAAATATTTCAGCTGTTCCTTATTAAGAGGAGTAGGGGTATCCTTGACAGCAGATATAATACTCTTCTTGGGCTTAATCCCTGCATCGGATATCTCATGCCCTAAATATGTCACACAATTCTTCCTCAATTGACATTTTTCCTTATTTATAGTCAATCCGTGACTCTCCATTTGCTTCAGAGCTTCGTTCATCACTTTATCATGGTGTGCATTGTCCTTTCCCACAACCAGCACATCATCTTGAAAGCAGAGGACACCTTTAATTCCCACAAAACTCTATTGCATAACCCTCTGAAACACCACTGAGGCAGATGCCAAACCGAATGGCATTCTGCAGGAACGAAATGCACCCAGCGGTGTAACAAACAAGGTAAGGTGCCTTGATTCCTCATTCATTTCGATCTGGTGATAAGCCGCTGACATATCAAGCACACTGAATATCACTCCCCCGCCCATGGCTGTCAGCATTTCGGAAATATTGGGCTGAAGTTGCCTATCTACCCATATATTTTTATTCAATACATGCATGTCAACACACAAGCGAAACTTGCTCTTGTCCTTGGGCGCAACCACAATGGGCGGCAGCCATTCTGAGGCCTTGATAGGTTCAATAATATGTTGCTCTAATAATTTCTTGAGTTCCCCCTGGAGAGGACCTCTCATTAGATGGGGTACATTTCTCACTTTGTGTACGACGGGCACTACATTCTTCTTGATAATAATTTTATGAGAGAAGTTCTTAAGTTTCCCCAAATTATCAGAGAAAACCTTGGGAAACTTCTCCATCACAGTTGTTTCATAAGCATCAACAATGTGCACAACAGTAGAAATGACTGGCTCAGTAGCATTAGGATTGAGCACAATACACAGGTTTTTTTGATGGCACCAACCCAGCAAATTAGTGCCTTGTCTTGACAAATATACACAACCATACCCTTTTTTCACCAAAACAAATCACCATCCATTTAAGGCCCAAGATATCAATGGTCTTCCCACTATTACTACAGTTTTAATGTCAGATTAGTCCCAAGACTCCATTTTACTCATATCACCCCACACCTTGGAATACATTTATTTGGATAGCAACGTATACAAACTGCCCTAATCGACTAGCATTCTAACATTATTCATATCAAAACCTATGGTGCAGTGAGGCTTTTCCAATTTGGCAGTACTTTCTTTGGCAATACTACTATCCAAAACACTGTGGTTGCAGCATACTTCTTCAGGAACACCAGAGCCACCCACAGACAGCATCAATTCAGAAATGGTCTCACAGGAGTTATCCACATCTTGCACAAATTGAGTTTTAGACCTACACACTTTCGCAAGATGTCCCGTCTTGCCACATGCTCTTCAAATAATATTCTTAGCCATACACTTAGTGCTAGAAGCAATATGACCAGGAGCACCACACCAAGAGCATTTCATTACACGTGCACCGGTCCCCGGTGGTAGTGCGAGGAACCGCACTGGGTTTGTCAAGAGGCTTACTTTGCAATCTCACAGCATGTTTCACAGTTGTAGTCTCATCAACAAATGCATGAACTGCAGAGCCTTTAGAAGCTTGTTCTTTTGACACCATTGAATTGCTACATTTGTCCATTTCTTTTATCCATAGATCTGTATGCTCAAGTCCCTTAGCTATCTGTATTGCCTCTTCTAACATAGGATCCTTAATAATTAACTTTTCACGCACCTTCTTGTGAACAGCATGAGTCACCTTCACCTAGTGCACTGACACATGTTCCCAAGACTCTTTCTTCTAGTGAGCAGAGATGTGTGAACACGACTCCCCTTCACTTAGTGCACTGATACGTGTGATGTGAACATGGCTCTTTCTCCTAGTGCACTAAAACATATTCACATGACTCTCCTTCAGTTAGTACTCTGACACATGTTCACATGACTCTTTCACCTAGTGAGCAGACACGTGTTAACATGAGTCCCTTCACTTAGTGCACTGATACGTGTGAACATGACTCCATTCACAGTGCGCACTGACACGTGTGCACATGACTATCCTTGTTCACTGACATATATGAACATGATCCCTCTTCACCTAGTGCACTGACACATGTTCACATGCCTCTCTTCACAGAGTGCACTGACACATGTTCACATGACACTCCTTCTCTTAGTGCACTGACACATGTTCACATGACTCCCTTCACTTAGTGCACTGACACATGTTCACATGACTCCCTTCACAGAGCACACTGACACTTGTGAACATGACAATCCTTCACATGGTGCACTGTCATCTGTGAACATGACTGCTCTTTAACTAGTGCACTGACACATGTTCACATGACTTTTTCACCTAGTCAGCAGACACATGTTCACATGACTCATTCACCTAGTGAGCAGACACATGTTCACATGACTTTTTCAACTAGTGAACAGACACGTGTCAACATTACTATCCTTCACTGACACATGTTGACATGATTCCTTTCACAGAGCGCACTGACAGGTGTGAACATGACTCTCCTTCACTTAATACTCTGAGACATGTTCACATGACTCTTTCACCTAGTGAGCAGACACGTGTTAACATGAGTCCCTTCACTTAGTGCACTGATACGTGTGAACATGACTCCATTCACAGTGCGCACTGACACGTGTGCACATGACTATCCTTGTTCACTGACATATATGAACATGATCCCTCTTCACCTAGTGCACTGACATATGTTCACATGCCTCTCTTCACAGAGTGCACTGACACATGTTCACATGACTCTTCTTCTCTTAGTGCACTGACACATGTTCACATGACTCCCTTCACTTAGTGCACTGACACATGTTCACATGACTCCCTTCACAGAGCGCACTGACACTTGTGAACATGACAATCCTTCACACGGTGCACTGTCATCTGTGAACATGACTGCTCTTTAACTAGTGCACTGACACATGTTCACATGACTCTTTCACCTAGTGAGCAGACACATGTTCACATGACTTTTTCAACTAGTGAACAGACACGTGTCAACATTACTATCCTTCACTGACACATGTTGACATGATTCCTTTCACAGAGCGCACTGACAGGTGTGAACATGACTCTCCTTCACTTAATACACTGACACCTTTTCACTTGACTCCGTTCACAGAGCGCACTGACACGTGTGAACATGACTTTCCTCCACACGGTGCACTGACACATGTTCTCATGACTCTTTCACCTAGTGAGCAGACACATGAACATGACTCCCTTCACAGAGCGCACTGATACGTGTAAACATGACTCTCCCTCACTTAGTGCACTTATATGTGTGAACATGACTCCATTCACAGAGAACACTGACACACACATGACTATCCTTCACCTAGTTCACTGACATCTGCGAACATGACCCCTCTTTACTTAGTGCACTGACACATGTTCACATGACTCCCTTCACAAAGCGCACTGACACGTGTGAACATGACTACCCTGCACCTATTGCACTGACATCTGTGAACATGACTCTTTCACCTAGTGAGCAGACACTTGTGAACATGAATACCCTGCACCTATTGCACTGACATCTGTGAACATGACTCTTTCACCTGGTGAGCAGACACTTGTGAACATAACTATCCTGAACCTATTGCACTGACATCTGTGAGCATGACTCTCCTTCATTCAGTGCACTGACATGTCTGAACATGACTCCCTTCACCTAGTGAGAAGACATGTGTGAACATGACTCTATGTCACTCGGTGCACTGACTCGTCCAAACATGGATGTCCTGAAAGCAGCTGTGCAGCAGTGAGCTTGCACCATATTTTATAAGTGAGCTTGCACCATCTTTTATAAGTAAGCTTGAACCATTTTTTCTAAGTGAGCTTGCACCATTGTTTTATAAGTGAGCTTGCAAAATCTTTTATAAGTGAGCTTGCACAATCTTTAATAAGTGAGCTTGCACCATCTTTTATAAGTGAGCTTGCACCGTCTTTTATAAGTGAGCTTGGACAATCTTTTATAAGCGAGCTTGCACCGTCTTTTACAAGTGAGCTTGCACCGTCTTTTTTAAGCGAGCTTGCACAATATTTTATAAGTGAGCGTGCACCATCTTTTATAAGTGAGCTTGCACAATCTTATATAAGCGAGCTTGCACCGTCTATTATAAGTGAGCTTGCACCGTCTTTTACAAGTGAGCTTGCACCGTCTTTTATAAGTGAGCTTGCACCATCTTTCATAAGCGAGCTTGCACAGTCTTTTATAAGCAAGCTTGCACAATCTTTTATAAGCGAGCTTGCACCGTCTTTTATAAGGAAGCTTGCACAATCTTTTATAAGCGAGCTTGCACAATCTTTTATAAGTGAGCTTGCACCGTCTTTTATAAGCGAGCTTGCACAATCTTTTATAAGTGACCTTGCACCATCTTTTATAAGTGAGCTTCCACAATCTTTTATAAGCGAGCTTGCACCGTCTTTTATAAGTGAACTTGCACCATCTTTTATAAGTGAGTTTGCACCATCTTTTATAAGTGAGCTTGCACAATCTTTTATAAGTGAGCTTGCACCGTCTTTTATAAGTGAGCTTGCACCGTCTTTTATAAGTGAGCTTGCACCGTGTTTTATAAGTTATGTTATGTTATGTTAATTTCGATTTATATAGTGCCAAATCACCGACAGGTCTCTTAGCGCTTGCTTTGGGAACCCGTCCTGGCTTTCCCTGTGAGATAACCCCTACTGGGCATCCCCAAGGTGAAGACCAGGCATCCCATCGTGGTGGGCCGCAGTGGAGATTAAGTAAGCTATTGCCCAGAGTTGCAGAGTGTGAACCCATGATTCGAGTAGGCACCGAGGCGAGAATTATCGAGTCCGCGGACATTTTTTAGCTCAAGACCCTGCCGCGTCGGGAATTGAACCCTGCTCCCGGGTCTGACCTCTGCATCAGGGTCTGCCTCCTCTAACCAGTGAGCCACACTTCTCCACAAGTGAGCTTGCACCGACTTTTCTAAGCGAGCTTGCCCCGTCTTTTATAAGTGAGATAAGTGAGCTTGCACCGTCTTTTATAAGCGAGCTTATGCTGTCTTTTATAAGTGAGCTTGCACCGTCTTTTATAAGTGAGCTTGCACCATCTTTTATAAGTGAGCTTGCACCATCTTTTATAAGTGAGCTTGCACAATCTTTTATAAGCGAGCTAGCATCATCTTTTATAAGTGAGCTTGCACAGTCTTTTATAAGTGAGCTTGCACCATCTTTTATAAGTGAGCTTGCACAATCTTTTATAAGCGAGCTAGCATCATCTTTTATAAGTGAGCTTGCACAGTCTTTTATAAGCGAGCTTGCACTGTTTTCTATAAATCAATGTTTCCAAACGACTTCCAGACGTAGGCAGGACAGAAGCTCGTAAAAATGCACACACAGGTAAGTGTGCAGGGACGTGGGTTCTCGACAGAAAAATGATTGTGTCTCAGAGGTGTTTACTTTAAGCTTGCAGATGTCCCGGGGCCCTTACACGTGACCCGGTGTCGCCAGTCCATACATTCAGATTTACACCCAGACACGAGTGCTGGTCCCTGGCTGGTGTGAACATTTATGAAGTCACATCGATGACATATCAGCGCCTCGTGCATGTGTTAATGTGCAGCGCTGCCGCGGCGCACAGCAGAGCGTGGACGCCACGTGCCCCGGTCCTTGGGGTGAAAACAAAACTAGGCCTTCATTACGAGAGGAAAGCAAGGGGGGATATGTATCGCACCCTAATAAAGTCCAACTCGGGGGGGTGGGGGCGGTTAATCCTGTTCTCTGTCTCTAGGGACCTTGGCATGGTAAGTACTGTCTGTACGACCTTGCCCTGTTAAATTCTGGTGGATTCGAACTTGCCGTTACCAGGAGAGGTAAACCCTGCGCGGCTCAGGGTTCAGACCCGTGGGCCAGGGTACCTGGAACCCTCGGACCCCTCAGGACAGTGCCTGAATGTCCATCCATCACAGGCGGGGGGCCAGAGGAAGGGCACCCAGACCAACTAGTCGGTGGGTGGGAGGGTCATTGGATGGCCAGGGTGAGCTAGGGATAAATAGGTGGGTACAATTAAACCCACCTGGTTTATTTTGCACAGGGTGGAGGCACCATGGCTGTGCACGCGGGCGCTATAAAGGTTTATCACGCCGAAACGTGCGTCTCACCATAGTGTGCGAGGGTCTGAGGGTGTCGGGCACTTGTGCGGCCCTTCTGTACTGGGCACAGATTGGGCACTCTCTGCAGATCTGAGAGCACCTTTCACTCTGTACACTTTTACCGATGCGGACTCAGGAGCCAGCAGGCTAGGACGCGACACTCAGGTAGAGCTTTTAGTAGGGTGCTGAGACTCCTAGGCACCTGCCAGTTATCTCTGCATGCCCGTTGGTGCGGTGTGTGACGGAGAGGGCGCTGTGCACTCTGTGCCATCTGGTACAAGCTTAGCTATTCATGCACCTCTGAGGATGTATAAGGGACTTGAGACAATGGGTGTTCAGCTGATCTGTGGGGCGTTAGGTTTTGCTTAGAGAATTGTAGGGTGGAGAATGAGGTGTTTTTAGGGACACTGCAGACTTATTGGAGTCTTGCTGTGTGTGCCCATGCGTCCACCAGGGCAATGTGAGGAGGAACGATGCCATGTCTGCACGGCTTGTAAGCAGGGGAAACCCAATCAACCCTTGTAGGCTTGGGCACTGTACGGTTAAGGTCAAGGTGTGCTACAAGGGACTTAATTTGGACAATGATTGAACTTAGTTGTGAGTTGTACTAATATAACACACTCAAAGGAATCCACAGGATATATGACTAAATATGCACTTGAGATAAATCAATGGAAGGGTAAAAATGGAAAACACAGAGATGGGAATTCGAAAAGATTTATGTTTACTCAAAAGACATATGATTGGGGAGACAAATACATAAAGTGAATTAAAGCAATAGTTATGAACAGAGGCAAACAATAATTACTTCACAGTTCACAACTAAAAACATCAACTCCTGGTGGATTAAACAAACAACCAAAATTAATTAATAGAAGAGTGGTCGTATGTTAGTGCCAAAGCAACGTGACTGGAGATGATGGAAGTGTCAACGTTTCGGTCTAGAGGGCAGTCGTCATGTAGACCATCATCAGGACAGAATATTTCATTGCTGAAAATACTCCCTTAAGTTTTGAAGAGAAAGCCACATCAGTTGGCTTTATGCAGTGGGTAAACGTGGGGCACGATATCAGAAAGAAATCTTTAGTTTGAGGAAATGGGGCCACATCAATTGGCTGAATCTCGAAAAGCACTTAGTTGAAACAGCGTAGTACACTCGTTTTAGAGACGATCTCGTGAGTAGCGTCCTTTGTCGGCATGCAGACGAAACTGCATTAAAATGGAGCATCAGGTCTCCCCCTTTCTTTGGCTGTTTTAAAAATAGTCTCCAAGAGAGGGGTAAGAGGCCAGTATTTGTATATTTTAAAACAACCAAAGAAAGGGGGAGACCTGATGCTCCATTTTCAATCAACTGGAGACTTTGCCAAAGGCTATTAGGACATTACAATGGCTTATATGTACTACTTGATAATGAGCATAACATGTGACTATAGAATAACTGGCAATTATCAGAAAATTAACTATATGTCAACATGTGTCAATATGTGTTATTGTGTTCTGTCTTTCTACCTCCCATCTCCACAGTTTTTTTTGCTCCTGTGAATCTCAGTGAGCAGCCATGGGCAACAACCGTGAGTTATACCTTTTTTTCACATTAAGAGCCTCACGGGAGGGTGCGCCTTAGCGCGCGCACACCACCGGAGGACTATCTTCTTATCATATTTAGGTCCTGACGAATGCTGAGCGAAATTGCACATCCAGCAGCAGAAACATGTTGACCATCTATTTTAATTAATGGACACAGGTTTGCTAATATAGAACCTAGACTGTCCGCTCACACTGTTTTTAATCCAATACGGGTTGACACTTATTAAAAGTTTTTGTATAGGTTTCAACCTAGTATTTTTTAACTTTGCACTCACAGTTATATTCACATATCAGTTAGAGCACTGTTGCACTCAACACCATCCTGCCCCGCTGTTACTCAGGCGTTGTGGCACGCTGGGGAGGCACTCGGCCACCCCAGCGGGGATCCAATGAAGAAGCATGTCACCAACTAGTGGGGAGTGAGGGTCCTTTTATAAAGAGAAAGACTTGTCTTTCCCTTTTTTACAAACACACAGGGGCATAGGTTGCCTCTAGTGGTTGCTTCCTTAATTGGATTCACCTTTGTTTTGGGGGGTATAATTAAACAAAATAAAACTAAAAATTTCTTTCTTCATCTTTTTCACGGAGTCACTCCTTAGTTGTTTATGTTATGTACCAACTAGACACACGCCCAATCGTAACAAACTATATGTTTTATGTTATACGTGAGCTAGTCTACGTGGGGCGGACAAGCGGATATATTGATTGGGGTATAGGAGTGTCTACCCTTGCCCTTTCTCTCTTGTTGATATTTTTAGTTGGTACATAAAACATAAAAGTGAGTGGTGGTTATTTGGTGACAGAGCGCTGGAGTCTCATCTCTAACATTCCAACAGCCAGCTGATCAGAGCGCGCGCTCTTGCAAGACTCGTGAGAGCCTCTTGTTCCCATGAGAGCCTCCACCAATCACTGGCCTACGGAAAGTGCATGGAAGTTTTCTGTTTTCGGACCCCACTTTTATCTTGGCCCCCGCTGGATGGATCAGCATGATGTTGTCTAGGCAAGGAAGGAGGGGCCAAAGTCTTGGCAAACCAAAAAATGCTCCGTCTATGGAAAAGCAGACCTAACTATGGCGGTCAGAAGTAGATAACACATATTCTTCCCCCCCTCTCTCCCTCCCTCCCTCCTACTTACAGGGGAAGAGGAAGTCACCAGACAGTTGGGTGTTACTTTTACAACTGGAGTCTTCTTCTGGTCTGGATTCAAAGATTTGACAATTGTCTCAGCATCACTACAGAGGGGCTTTGACTTCTTCCAATTGTTGGAGCCAGGAGTTTTGATTGGGCGGAAGTTGTGTGCTTCACAAAAAAGTGCTCGCCCTCCACACAGCTGCGATTATGTTGTATGTTGATCCAACTCCCTATGTTTGCACTTTCTGAAGCACACACATGACCTTGGAATGCTATTAAAGTGTCTGAGATAACTTGATAATTTTATGTTGGTTTTCTCTGGCAGCAGCACAGATAAGAGGGGGGCATTCATTCGCCTACATGGAGCTTTAGGTCTGGCTTGACAGTGCATCTGCAGCATCATCTTTTAATCTACACCAATAATGTCCTACCGCTATTTGCTTCCACACATAGACATATCCGTCCCCAAGCTATTTACTAGCAATGCTTCACATTACTATACAGCATTCCAATAAGGCCAGACCTATTGGCATTTCCACAGCTTGTTTCAGTAGTGTCCTGTTGCTACCTTAGTGTAAGACCCTAACTTAACCCCAGTTGAACCCCTGTACCAGGCAGCAGTGCGGGCACAGACCATACCCCCACATCATTCTTCAAAAAGTTGAATTGAAGGACTCGGTCAAGGGAGACTCTTAGACCCTGTTGAACAGCGAGGACAGCAGACATCTGCCCCTGCCAGAAAAAAGTAAAAGAGCCTGTTCCTTCAATTATTAATCCACGCTTCCACCTCCTCCAGAGCCATGAGCCATAGTGAGAGAACAGAAGTCACTGCCTCGCTGAGGTCTGGTGGTGGCGTGGATTATAAATAAGGCACTGGCCTTTTTCCCTCTCTCCTTCGGCTGCCAATCTCTTGTAAGTGGGGTCTCCTGCATCCGTGAGTGCAGGTTCAAGCCATGCGTACATCGTTTGAGAGGTGTAGGATGAGTGGGGAGCCTGGATGCAACAGGCTAAGTGCCTGCTAGGAAAGCCAACTCGGCGTCCTACTTCGTCCCTATGGCAACTGGACATTCACTCGGATGGACCCTGCTTTTACTCAGTCACTCTGTGGTGTGCTTTCCCATTTTTTCTTTTTGATGTATGTCTTTGGGTTTGTATTTTTTGGTACCGTTAGCCCTGGGAACCGGAGCACCCATCACTATGGCGCGACTGTGAGTGCGGTGACATATACCATAAGCGCTTACAACAATGGACCTGCGTAAATGTGTGACTGGATGCAGCGGGGACCCTTGTTAGCATCCCATATGGCTGCAGAAGGTGGAGGAGACCTTTGTTGAGCTGGGAGCCGGCACCCTAACACCCCCTCCCTTCGCCCAGAGTTTCTTAATACAGGGTTGCATTGTCCTGTGGGTCGGGGGGTCAAGTTTTTCTTTTTTGTTTAATTTATGTTTTCCTCACCAGAAAGGTCTTAGCTCAGTTAATTATTTTATTAAATTGTGGCAATTCATTTTATATCTATTAATTGTTTATTTATAATATATTAAACTAATAAATAATGTGATATTACTACTTTTTTGTGTTTAAATTATTATTTATTATTAAATATAATTTTGCCAGGGTTTGCTTTCTACGATAGTAAGAAGGGAAATGTTTAAATGTGAAATATTTGTAATATTTTTCAATTTGTACATTTCTGTATTTGTAATATAAAGTTTGCAATTTTTACCTTTAAAAAAAACATTAGAAATCAGAATAGTAAATCTGACCCCAACAAAAGGCAATGGTTTCCATTATGTTCTCTACTGTTGCATATACTGGAGTGAGAATAATAAATATGACCTCTTCAAAGTTCAAAAAGAACAATTGATGGACAGAATGCAGAACAATGTCATACATTCACCCCAGTACAGAGATCTGGGCCTAAATCCATCGTGTTTTTCTCACCATGCGATTCCAGTTTGGAACCAGCCATATGCAAATCAGTCTTGACCCTGTGCCTCGTGGGAACAGTCCAGCCCGAACTGCCAAGCCATGTCTTCCCTGGACCGGAATCAAGCATCCTGGGACCGGTTTCTGGCTATCAGCCGTCATCAGCCAGGATAGCTTGACTCCAGGGGCATGGAGAGCACGGGACCCACGTCTGGGCATACCCATCCCACTCAGGGTGACAAATGCAAAAAGGCCATGTCTGAACTGGGGTGGTGGAGTGAGCTAAAGAATGATGATGGATTCAACCCTAGATCAGTTGACTGGGGGTGAGTGTTTGATTTGCTCCAATGCTCCATCCATCATCCCCTTTTGTATCGCTTTTTCGCCCTAAGTTGACAGGGTATGCCCGGACGTGGGTCCCTTGCTCACTTTGCCACTGGATTCAAGCTAGCCTGGCTGATGATGGCTGATTAGCCAGAAACCGGTCCCAGGATGCTTGTTTCCGGTCCGGGGAAGACATGGCTTGGCAGTTCGGGCTGGACTGTTCCCATGAGGCACAGGGTCAGACTGATTTGCATATGGCCATGTCTGGACTGGGGTGGGGTAGTGAGCTAAAGAATGATGATGGATTAAACCCAGATCTGTGACTGGGGGGGAGTGTTTGATTTTCTTCAATGCTCCGTCCATCATCCCCTTTGGTATCGCTCTTCAAAGTTCAGCACTTTCATTACTTTTGCTGAGATAGGCATGGCAATTCTATATCTAAATCCTTCAATGGACAACACTTTCCCTGTTATTGGTTAGCTAGTAATACTTAGTTAGGGATGTTAAAATATATTGTAACTTTTAGATTAAAAAAAATATTTTCTTAATGTTTTTTTTAAATTGAATAAATTGTAAATGTAAATTTTAGATTTTTTCATGTGGAATCTTTGGAACTTTATTTTGATACAATTGATTATATGTATTTGTTATATATATGTTAATTTGTTTGTTCATATTGTTGCTAGAAATAATTTGGAAGCTATTATTTTTGTAATTTTTTATTTTTTTCAGTATATCTTTTTATGATTTTAATTTTATTTTATAATAATTTTATAAACCTTTGTATTGATTCATAATTGTGTTATCATTTTAAATTTTATTTGTGAGTGAAGATAAATAGAATTTGATATACTTACCTGTTTTTTACAACATTCTGGTTATTCGTATTTTTGTCCTAGTATTTTATTAGTTTACATCCAAAGTATGTAAACATGATATGTTGTTTTTTAAATTGTTTTGCTTTAATTGTGTATTGCTATATTTTTGCTCTCGGTATTATGTCATACAAAGTAAAGTCGAGAGTTAAAGGGGGGAGAGTTAGTAACCCCATTTAGGGTTCAATTTTAGAGTGGACTTAAGACATCAGAGGTATTGTATTGTATTATAATTGCATTTATATAACGCTTACTACCCTGACGAGGCGTTGAAGCGCTTTTAGGGCCATTAGCATGCTACTCCAGAACCCATAAAGGATTAGTGTAGTGAAATATGAAAATAGTTTGAGTGGTGGCTAGGTTAGTCAGTTATTTGGATTCAGAAGGATAGAGGAAAGGTAGAAGAGGGAAAAAAGGTTTGTATTTATATAGCACTTGTTACCCCTGATGGGGTGTTGAAGCATTTTTTTGATGAATATTATTCTACTGCGAAACCCATAAAGGATTAGTGGTGAATTAGTATAGCAATTTGAGTGGTGGATATTAGTCAGTTATTTGGAGTGAGAAGAGTAGAGGAGGGATGGAAGAAGGAAAAAGGTTTGAATTTCTATAGCGGTTGATTCCCCCGAAGAGAGAGGGGTTCCTTGACAGGGGGTGTGGAGCAAAGGTACCAAGGAGAGAGGTGTTTCCACTCAGTCACTGCACACATCTGTCTGCAGTGACCCTTCCATGGAAGAAGAAGCAAGAAGATGCCAGGAGCTTCCTGAGCCCTTGAAAGGGAGGCCAGGCCCAACCTCTAGCTACCAAGGCATGGCTCACTTCAAAGGGAAGGCTCTGGAATGTTCCAGACCCTTTCACCAATCAGCAAGGAACATGAGCTGGTTCACCCACAGTCTCCATGTTGTCACTTGTCCATTAACAGACATTCCAAGATGGCTTCCTGTCCTGCCTGCAGGGGGGAATATGCAGACCTTTCTGTTGCAGATTAGATCAGTGTGCATCTGTCCCTCTGAAGAAGACAGGCAAGAGGGGCCGGTCCCATCCACTGAAATTTCATGCTGCCTTCACAACCAGTCCCTCTCAACCTCTAGAGAGGACAGTACTGGCTCTCAGAAGGAGGGGTGCAATTTAGAAGCCTCTCCTGCCCTCAGAGACATGATCTGAGGTCTTAAGTGGAGGTCCATAGTGGAGAAGTGTGGCTCACTGGTTAGAGCAGGCAGACCCTGAAGCAGAGGTCAGACCCAGGACCAGGGTTCAATTCCCGACGCGGCAGGGTCTTGAGCCCAATTGTCCACGGACCTGATAATTCTCGCTTCGGTGCCCACTCTAATCACGGGTTCACACTCTACAACTCTGGGCATTAAGCTTGCTTAATCTCCACTACGGCCCCCCGCGGCGGGATGCCTGGCTTTCACCTTGGGAATGCCCTGTAGGGGCTATCTCACAGGGAAAAACCAGGACGGGTTCCCAAGGCAAGCGAGGAGATACTCCTTCGGGGGTCGAATTTGGCGCTATATAAGAAACATAATAATAAGCCATAAAAGGGGGGTCACAAAGTGAACACACAGGATTGCAGTGGTTTGTGTGGTGAGAATCAAAACCAGCAAAACACTGTTATTTTCCTGGTAAAGTAAAACTGAGCAAAAGGGCTGCTCCCCAGAACCATGCAGGGCACATCTCTGTGCCGGGAGTGCCCTTCTGCTCCCCCCCCCCACCCCCCAGTTTGGCTCACATAACCCACCTCTGAGGCTAGCAGGCTTCTCCCTCCGAATGCTCTGCGGGAGGTGTTACCTATACCTTACGCCCCCATGGGCAGATCGCCATCTATGATGCGCAACGCCCAGTGGGAGGGTGAGGGTGCCCGATGAGATCTGCTATCCAGGGTACAGGAGGACCCCAGTGACATCTTTCTCTTTTGGGGGAGAAGGGGTGCCAGCTGGAAGTAGAAATGGTCAGTGGTGAAGGATGGTGTCCCCTGACGCCTACATTATTCTATAGATGAAAGATGGAGCCCCTTTGAGACATGTTGAAAGACACAGATCAACGCCGTCTCCTCCGCGTGCTTCCTCACTCTGTGCAAGCTACGGAAGATCTTAAGTATGTACCCCTACATACGAGATGCACATTGACACAAGCCATCATCACCATACGACTGGACGAAGACAATGCCCTTTACGTAGGAATCGCCACACACCTCCTAGAGACACTGCAAACCTTACAGAAAGCCAAAGCCAGACTCATCCTCAGCCTTCCCCGGCAACTACATATCACACCCCACCTCTGGAAACTCCACTGGTTTCCCGTACAGAAGAGATGCCAATGTAAGCTGCTGACCCATGCTCAAAAGGCTCTACACAACCAATGACCCACCAAAACTAACCAGCGACTGAACTTCCTACAACCGTCGAGAAGACTACGCTCTTCATCCTCTTCATTTGCCCATACTCCCCGCATCGACTTAAGCAGAACTGCAGGACGCTCCTTCTCCCACCTGGCAGCAAAGACCGGGAACAGCCTCCGCACGCACCTCTGGACCATCAACTCACGTCTGAAATTCCGAATGGCCCTCAAGACCTGGCTATTCGAATAAGCCTCTGGTGCCTGCAAATGCCTGGACACCCTATTGGGTGATTAGCTGCGCTTTATAAATCCTGATGGATTGATTGAACATAGGTGAGAGCAGGTCCTCTCTGAGATCTGGAATAGATTTGGGTCGTGCTCTGACAGAATATTAGTCACAATAGCGGGGACAGTGCCCCCTTAGACTTCCCCATCAGTCCCGGGCCATGGAGGGGTGGCTACACTGAGTGTGTCCAGGGTTGTAGAAAGAAGGTGCAGAGCTGCAATGAGTGCAAGTGTAGCTGGACCGGGTCTGGTGGCTTAGGACCAGATCTACGACCTTAAATTGCAGTCGCAAATGGGCCGATTGCCCATTGCGACTGCGAAGAAGTCTGGAGAAGACTGGAGAAGTGTGGCTCACTGGTTAGAGCAGGCAGACCCTGAAGCAGAGGTCAGACCCGGGACCAGGGTTCAATTCCCGACGCGGCAGGGTCTTGAGCTCAAATGTCCACGGACTCGATAATTCTCGCTTCGGTGCCTGACCTAATCATGGGTTTACACTCTGCAACTCTGGGCATTAAGCTTCCTTAATCTCCACAACGGCCCCCGTGGCGGGATGCCTGGCTTTCACCTTGGGGATGCCCTGTAGGGGCTATCTAACAGGGAAAAGCTGGACAGGTTCCCAAGGCAAGCGCTTAGAGACCCCTGGGTGATAAGCGCTATATAAATCCAATATACAATACAATACAATACAATTTAAGGTCGTAGTGTAGGGCATGGCCATGTACAAACCTCATTTTGCGAATCGGTAAATGTTACCGATTTTCAAAATTAGATTGGCGACTCGCTATTAGGAAGGGGCATGCCAAGGGCGTTCCTTCCAAAGAGCGACTCACATTTGTATGTATAAATGTTTTTCGACCACAGTTGCGGTCGCAAAACACTCAAAATGTACCACCTTTTGGTCAAAAATGTTTTGTAAGGGCAGACACTGGTCCCTAGGGCCAATGCCTGCCCTTAAAAAAAACCTGAAAAGTTTCATTTTTCCTTGTTTTTAAATGCATCCCATTTTCCATCAAGGAAGATGGGCTGTATTTTTTTTAAACAGCTTTATTTAAAAGCAGCCACAGACATGGTGGTCTTCTGACCCTAGCAGGCAACCAACCGTCCCTGTGAGTGCTAGCCATTCCTAATGGGGTTGCAAATTGCGCCTGCCTCATTAATATAAACGAGGCATGCAATTTGCGAACCCATTAGGAATCACAAACAGTGTCTGAGACACTGTTGTAAATCCCAATTTGCGAGTCTCAAGTTGTGAGTCGCAAATGCGAAGCAATTTGCCAGTCGCAAATTTGTGGGTTGCACATCAGGCTCTTAGTGGAGTAATGTGTCCACTGTAGGGGCCTGTGTTTGACCTCATGGTCACAGGTTCACATCCAGGAAGGTCCTCTCAGCCTTTCATCCTTCTGAGATCGATAAAATGAGTACCATTGAGTTGGGTAACAGTAAAACATCTGTTATTCAGTGCCAAGATGCTTATGAGTGAACATGTGCTTTACAAATACACGTAATGTGCAATCAGAAGCGGCACTGAGTGTGTCCAGGGATGAAAAGAGAGAGAACAGATATACAATGAGCGCGTGCGTGGCAATGAAGAGAGGGTGCAGGGCTGCATGGAGTGTGTCCTGGTTGTAGAGAGTGTTTGTAGATATACAATGAGCGCATGCGTTACTGCAATGAGAGGCTGCAGGGCTGCATGGAGTGTGTCCGGGGTTGGAGAGAGTGTGTGCAGATATACAATGAGTGCGTGCATCGCTACAATGAGAGGCTGCAGGGCTGCATGGAGTGTGTCCAGGGTTGTAGAGAGTGTGTGCAGATATACAATGAGCGCATGCGTTACTGCAATGAGAGGCTGCAGGGCTGCATGGAGTGTGTCCGGGGTTGGAGAGAGTGTGTGCAGATATACAATGAGTGCGTGCATCGCTACAATGAGAGGCTGCAGGGCTGCATGGAGTGTGTCCAGGGTTGTAGAGAGTGTGTGCAGATATACAATGAGCGCGTGCGTTACTGCAATGAGAGGCTGCAGGGCTGCATGGAGTGTGTCTGTGGTTGTAGAGAGTGTGTGTAGATATACAATGAGTGCGTGCGTGGCTACAATGAGAGGCTGCAGGGCTGCATGGAGTGTGTCCAGGGTTGTAGAGAGTGTGTGCAGATATACAATGAGCGCGTGCATCGCTACAATGAGAGGTTTCAGGGCTGCATGGAGTGTGTCTGTGGTTGTAGAGAGTGTTTGTAGATATACAATGAGCGCATGCGTTACTGCAATGAGAGGCTGCAGGGCTGGATTGAGTGTGTCCGTGGTTGTAGAGAGAGGGAGCTGAGCTACAAGGAGCACAAGCAGGGTTGCAATGAGAGGGTGCAGGGCTGTGGAGTGTGGATGCAGAGCTTTTTAAAGTCTGGGAAATGCAGCCGAGTGGGTGTAGGTCTGCAGAGGGTGGATTGAGGGCTGCAACTAACCCTGGGCAAAGCACTATGCTACGCTCGCATAGTTTACGAAGTTTCCGCTACTTCGCACTACGTGAATTGCACGTAGCACAGTGCAAACACGCATAGCGTAGTGCAGTGGTCATTTTTTGCTTGCTCGCGGTCCTCAACGTCAAGTTGGCAACCGCGAGCGAGCAAAATGACATCCCGGCGAAGACTTTTTCCTCGTTCGCGATCAGCAACATCAAGTTGCCGATCGCGAGCGTGGAAACCTCCCAGCGAGATTCTCAACGCAGGGAGGTCAGGTTTCTCATTGCGAGTGGTCGAGTATGCTCACAACTGCTCTTGATGAGAAACTACCAGTCCGCGTTGAGAAAGCTGCCGCTCGAGTAAAAATCTACTCGAGCCGCAGAAAACTACAGCTCGCACTCGGCAAGATGCCGTTTTCAATGATTGCACAGTGCCGGATGCTTGTCCGCACTGTGCAATCATTGAAAACGGCATCTTGCACAGTGCGAACAGGGTACTAAGCAGTTTGCAAAGTGCTACGCATAGCTCGCATAGTGCAAAGTGCACTTTGCGTAGCTACACGTAGCGCTACTTCGCGAACTATGCCCAGGGTTGCAACGAGCTGGTGCAGTTCTTCAGCAAGTGGATGAGGTGCTGCAGAAAGGGATTGCAGTGTTAATGAGTGGATGCAAGATTTCCGAATGTGTGTGAAAGGGGCATAGAGTGCCTGCAGATCTGGAAATAGAGGGTACTAGGCTATAGCAAACATGGACATGGCTGTGGAGACGGGGTGCATAGAGTGGGTCCAAGGCTATGCAGAGTGGGTTCAGGGCTAGAAAGAGTGGGCCTCATTTATGAGAAATGACGCATCGCTGCGTGAAAGCAGCGATGCGTCACTTCTCAGTGCGCACTCCTTGCGACATTCCTGATGCATCATATTTAATGTATGACGCATCATGTCTCAAGGAGTTACAGATACGTCAGTATTTCTGACATATCTGTAAGCGCAACGCTTTGGTGGAGTGTTTCACAAAAGTGACGCAACTCCAGCAATTTGTCCTTTCACATGGGGCAAGCCCCATGTGAAAGGGCCTGCGTCAGTCTTACGCCTGCTGTGAGGCAGGCGCAAGATTTTGACGCAACAGCGTCCTAGAAGTGACGCAGTGAAATCTCATAGATTTCACTGCGTCACTTCTACGAGGCTTATTGCGGGGGAACGCCCCCCTGCATACATTATACCTGACGCAGGTATAATGTAGCGCAAGGGTTTACAAAGTGGCGCATTTGCTTAGATGCGTCACTTTGTAAATATTGCGCAACAGGAGGCATGTTTTACGCAGCTGATGCGTCACAAAAAGTGACGCATCGGAAGCGCAAAACTGATGCAAGGCCTCATAAATGAGGCCCAGTGTGTGCTGGGCTTTGCAGTTGGGGTGTAGGGTTGAGGGCTGCTGAGAGTAGCTGAGTGGGGCAAGCTTGTGCAGGGTGGGTGCAGGGTCAGGGCTGTTGATTGGGTGCAGGGTTGCAGAGAGTGGCTGCATCACTCAGAGTTGATTGATAGCTGCTGAGTGGGTACAGGTCTGTGCAGGGTGGCTGTTGAGCTCAGGGCTACTGAGAGCTGCTGAGTGTGTGCAGGGCTGTGGACAGTGGGCGTAGGGCTCAGGGTTGTTAAAGGGTGCAAGGTGAGTCTAGGGCTCAGGTCTGCTGAGTGGGTGCAGGTTTCAGAGAGTGGCTGCGTCACTCAGAGTAGATTGAGAGCTGCTGAGTGAATGCAGGGCTGTGCTGGGTGGGTGTAGGACTCATTGCTGTTGAGTGGGCGTAGGGCTGTGCATGGTGGATGTAGGTCTTGGTGCAGCCGTGAGGTGCTGAGGGGGTGCAGGGCTGTAGGGGTGGGTGTAGGGCTCAGGGCTTTTGAATGGGCGCAGGGATGTGCAGGGTGGATGTACAGTCCAGGGCTGCTGAGTGGGTGTAGGGCTGTGGAGGGTGGATCTAGGGCTCAGGTCTGTTGAATGGGTGCAGGGCTGAGCAGGCTGGGTTCATCACTCAGAGTATATTCAGAGCTGCTGAGTGGGTGCAGGGATGTGCAGGGTGGATGTAGGTCCCAGTGCTGCTGAAAGCTGCTGAGGGGGTGCAGGACTATAGGGGTGGGTATAGGGCTCAGGCATTTTGAATGGGCGCAGCCAGCCTGTGCAGAATGGGTGCAGGGTCAGGGCTGTTGATTGGGTGCAGGGTTTCAGAGAGTGGCTGCGTCACTCAGAGTAGATTGAGATCTGCTGAGTGAATGCAGGTCTGTGCAGGGTGGCTGTTGAGCTCAGGGCTACTGAGAGCTGCTGAGTGTGTGCAGGGCTGTGGACAGTGGGCGTAGGGCTCAGGGTTGTTAACGGGTGCAAGGTGGGTCTAGGGCTCAGGTCTGCTGAGTGGGTGCAGGTTTCAGAGAGTGGCTGCGTCACTCAGAGTAGATTGAGAGCTGCTGAGTGAATGCAGGGCTGTGCTGGGTGGGTGTAGTACTCATTGCTGTTGAGTGGGCGTAGGGCTGTGCATGGTGGATGTAGGTCTTGGTGCTGCTGTGAGGTGCTGAGGGGGTGCAGGGCTGTATGGGGTGGGTGTAGGGCTCAGGGCTTTTGAATGGGCGCAGGGATGTGCAGGGTGGGTGTAGGGTTCAGCGCTGCTGAGTGGGTGTAGGGCTGTGGAGGGTGGATCTAGGGCTCAGGGCTGTTGAATGGGTGCAGGGATGTGTAGGGTGGATGTAGGGTTCAGGGTTGCTGAGTGGGTGGAGCTAGGGCTCAGGGCTGTTGAATGGGTGCAGGGCTGTGCAGGCTGGGTTCATCACTCAGAGTATATTCAGAGCTGCTGAGTGGGCGCAGGGATGTGCAGGGTGGATGTAGGTCCCAGTGCTGCTGAAAGCTGCTGAGGGGGTGCAGGACTGTAGGGGTGAGTATAGGGCTCAGGCATTTTGAATGGGCGCGGCCAGGCTGTGCAGGGTGGATGTAGGGCCCAGGGCTGCTGAGTGGGTGCAGGGTTGCAGAAAGTGGCTGCATCACTCAGATTGGATGAGAGCTTCTGAGTTAGTGCAGGGCTGTGCAGGGTGGGTGCAGGGCTGTGCAGGGTGGGTGTAGGGCCCAGGGCTGCTGTGTGAATGCAGGGCTGTGCTGGGTGGGTGTAGGACTCATTGCTGTTGAGTGGGCGTAGGGCTGTGCATGGTGGATGTAGGTCTTGGTGCTGCTGTGCTGTGCTGAGAGGGTGCAGGGCTGTAGGGGTGGGTGTAGGGCTCAGGGCTTTTGAATGGGTGCAGGGCTGTGCAGGGTGGATGTAGGGTTCAGCGCTGCTGAGTGGGTGTAGGGCTGTGCAGGGTGGATCTAGGGCTCAGGTCTGTAGAATGGGTGCAGGGCTGTGCAGGCTGGGTTCATCACTCAGAGTATATTCAGAGCTGCTGAGTGGGTGCAGGGACGTGCAGGGTGGATGTAGGTCCCAGTGCTGCTGAAAGCTGTGGAGGGGGTGCAGGACTATAGGGGTGGGTATAGGGCTCAGGCATTTTGAATGGGCGCAGCCAGCCTGTGCAGAATGGGTGCAGGGTCAGGGCTGTTGATTGGGTGCAGGGTTTCAGAGAGTGGCTGCGTCACTCAGAGTAGATTGAGATCTGCTGAGTGAATGCAGGTCTGTGCAGGGTGGCTGTTGAGCTCAGGGCTACTGAGAGCTGCTGAGTGTGTGCAGGGCTGTGGACAGTGGGCGTAGGGCTCAGGGTTGTTAAAGGGTGCAAGGTGAGTCTAGGGCTCAGGTCTGCTGAGTGGGTGCAGGTTTCAGAGAGTGGCTGCGTCACTCAGAGTAGATTGAGAGCTGCTGAGTGAATGCAGGGCTGTGCTGGGTGGGTGTAGTACTCATTGCTGTTGAGTGGGCGTAGGGCTGTGCATGGTGGATGTAGGTCTTGGTGCTGCTGTGAGGTGCTGAGGGGGTGCAGGGCTGTATGGGGTGGGTGTAGGGCTGAGGGCTTTTGAATGGGCGCAGGGCTGTGCAGGGTGGATGTAGGGTTCAGGGTTGCTGAGTGGGTGTAGGGCTGTGGAGGGTGGATCTAGGGCTCAGGGCTGTTGAATGGGTGCAGGGATGTGTAGGGTGGATGTAGGGTTCAGGGTTGCTGAGTGGGTGGAGCTAGGGCTCAGGGCTGTTGAATGGGTGCAGGGCTGTGCAGGCTGGGTTCATCACTCAGAGTATATTCAGAGCTGCTGAGTGGGCGCAGGGATGTGCAGGGTGGATGTAGGTCCCAGTGCTGCTGAAAGCTGCTGAGGGGGTGCAGGACTGTAGGGGTGGGTATAGGGCTCAGGCATTTTGAATGGGCGCAGCCAGCCTGTGCAGAATGGGTGCAGGGTCAGGGCTGTTGATTGGGTGCAGGGTTGCAGAGAGTGGGTGCATCACTCAGAGTAGATTGATGGCTGCTGAGTGGGTACAGTGCTGTGCAGGGTGGGTGTAGGGTTCAGGGTTGTTGAATGGGTACAGGGCTGTGCAGGGGTCATGGCTGCTGAGTGGGTACAGGGATGCAGAGAGTGGGTGCATCACACAGAGTTGATTCAGAGCTGCCTTGTGGGTGCAGGTCTGTGCAGGGTGGATGCAGGGCTCAGGGCTGCTGAGAGCTGCTGGGGTGCTCTTCACAGACCCCTGTCGCCCACTTTCCGACATGGGCGTGGGTGCCTGAGGCGGAATGTAGTGACACCACATTAGTGGTAAGTGCTGATGACGCAGCAGACTCCTTGTGAAGGGCAGAGCCAGCGGCAGGGGGGTGGGGGGGCACGGAGTGTCCTCTGGGTGTCCCTCTTAATGCAGGGGAGGCCGCGCGGACACATTAATCAGCCCAAACATCCCTCCCACGCCCTGCTGTCTGGAGGGGCACAGCTCTGCCCGATGCCCGCACGTGCAGGCTGGCAGCGAGGCCTGGCCGCTGGCAGGGACTGGGGCTGTCCACCCACCCATTCCAGGACTGAATAACCTGTTGGACTGCCTGAGACACCTGGCTCAGCGCTGGGCTGCGAAACACACTCGGCGGCGGCGGCAAGTGGCAGGTGCCCCCTAAGTGTTAGGTGGGCACCCCGTCCGAGAGAGGCCGGGCTGAAGATTGCCGCCACTGGCAGTGCACGGAATGCCCTCTCGGTTGATGCCAGCCCTGATGCCCGGGATGCCTTCCCACACCAGAGAGTCTGGGACCCCTGGGACCCCTGCCCAGTAGCAGCAGGGTTTGTGGAGTGTTTGCGCTCCGCAGAGTGCAGTTTTTTCCTCGCTGCAAAGAAAATCCAACGCTAGACCACTTCCCTGCCAGATTCCTCAACACCAGCAGTTGAAGATAGTTTTTATTTTTACAGTTTTATATAGCTCGAACTTGACCCGAATCGGGTATCAGAGCGCTTTACATAGCACCAGTTGCATTACATGAGGACACATTCATTTTTGTTGGGCACGGGGAGATTAAGTGATTTGCCCAGAATCACAGGACGTTCAGTGTGATTGCCGAGACTCGAACCTGGTTTCCCAGATTCAAGGTTGAGCGCCCTAGCCACTAGGCCAACTCCTCTCCCCAATAGTTGTGACCGCTCACGTTGAGAAACCTTCCGTTCGCGTTGAGGAAGCTGTTACTCGAGCTCGAGAGGCAGAAAGAAGCAGCGCCCTCTTGCACTGTGCGAGATGCCATTCATGCTGACTTTACAGCACGCAACAAACATCGGCACAAAAAATCAGTGCAAACGGCACGAGGCAACCCACTCCGCGTGGCTTCGCTGAGTTGTTGTGTCACCATTCTGGTGTTCCGAGTAGCGAAACTCTGCAAACTCCACCCAGGCTTACCAAGAGCGCAGACTTCAGTGCACAGGGAGTCTGGTGAATATTCGACACTTCAGCACCGTGGGAGTCTGTTTAAGAGCAGGAAAATAAATGTAGAAGGTGTCTGACAAAGAACAGAGGATTCGGTATATGCAGAGATGCTGACGATCAGAGAATTCAAAAGAGAAAGAGTCTGCCAGAGAGTGGTCCATTGAAGGACTGGACGTTGAGTGCCGGGGATGTCTGTCGAACAGCAGAGAATTAAATACTGGGGGTCTGTCGAACAGCAGGGAGTTCAATTTACAGGGTGTCTGTCAAAGGGCAGCGAATCGAATGTAGTGGGTTCTGTCAAAGAGTCGGGGGTCCAGCGGTGGGAGCCAGTCAAAGGGATGCTCGTTCCCTGCAGGAGGTGTCTGTCGAGGAACAGGCTCTTTAACGCATGAGGTGTTTGCAAAGATCAGACTCTGCAGTGCAGCGGGCCTGGCGCAGGGCGCTATGTTCCATGCAAGCAGTGGTCGAAGTGGGCGGCATCTGAGCGACATGATGTGCCCATATTTTTTTAATTTAGGGAAAACATGTTCCCTCCTTTTTGTGAAAAGACAACCGTCCCGGGGCAGGTCATTCCGAGAGCTGAAATAGATGCTTCAGCTGAAGTGAAAGGAAGGGTGTCTGTCACAGTTATTTAAAACAAGCAGTGGAAATGCAATAGGTTTTGCTGTTGTTTAAGTTAAAGCCATTTGCTTTGCTAATGTTATTGCATTATAGCTTTGAATTAATTAGTGTATGTTTGTGATATGTTGTGATTTTATGTTGTTAGAATTGTATTTGTTAGCTGTGTAGTAATTTAAAGCATTTGCAATGCAATAGGTCTCGCATTTACAAAAATGTAATCTATTGGTATTGTGAAAGACAATGTCTTTTATCATTGCAGGTTTTTTAAACACATAAATAAAATGCTTTGTCATTTACAATGCCAATTGCCCAAAATCTCGCAAATGCGAGACCTAGTGCATTGCAAATGCTTGTTGGATATAATATGAAGCAACACCAGTGGCCTAAGATGGCATTGTTTACGGGTGGCATCCACAGGCCCAGAGACCGGGTGCTTGTGGTATACGTGCATTATGCTCCTGTATGGACCAACATAGACCCATATATAGATGGGTAGACTTTAGTTGTCTGTGGTTTGCGTGACTCTCCTCCTGGATGGACCCCATATACCCATCTACTGGTGGGGTAGACTTAACATGCTCATGGTTTATGGGCAAACAACCTTTACAACGCAACTTTTACTATGCACTACCATTACAACAAAACTTTTAGAACGCAAGATCCATTACAACGCATGCCATTACAACGCAACCATTACAACGCATGACACTACAACGCATACCACTACAATGCATGTCATTACAACGCTGTCATTACAATGCATACCATTACAACGCATAGTACCCTTACACTATCCAACACTTACCCTACTGTTGCACCCCCTGGAGTTAGAATAGTAATTTCTACCCCTACACTATCCAACGCTTACCCTACTGTGGCACCCCCTGGAGTTAGAATAGTAATTTCTACCCCTACACTATCCAATACTTACCCTACTGTGGCACCCCCTGGAGTTAGAATAGTAATTTCTATCCATACACTATCCAACACTTACCCTACTGTGGCACCCCCTGGAGTTAGAATAGTAATTTCTACCCCTACACTATCCAACACTTACCATACATGCAATGTAATTGTATGCGTTGTAATAGTATGCGTTGTAAAGGTAGTATGCGTTGTAATGGAATGCGTTGTAAAGGTAGTTTTTAAAAATTTGCTGTAATGGCATGCATTGTAATGGAATGCGTTGTAATGCATGTTGCGTTGTAAAAAATGCCTTGTAAAGGTATGCATTGTAAAAGTATGCATTGTAACGTCATACATTTGTTTTATGTGTCTTATGCTCCTGGACGGACCCCACAAAATATAATTACGATGCCCTCGCACAATTCGCATAATGCGCTACCGCATGTCTGCAAAATATGCTTGGACACAAACTCTGTGCGTCACACATGACACAGCAGAGGCTCCACGTCAACCAAAGCTTTTTTAACACCGCTATACAAATGGACTCGCTGCCAGCAAATCTCTTCAGGCTTCGCAAGAGGCGGGAACGCGTTATTCACACGCCATTTGAAACTAAAATGTCCAGGCTGCTTGTGAAGTGTCTGGGTAGGCCCATGGCAGGCTTGCGGCTCTTAGACCTATGCCACCCAGTACTGGAGAGGCGGGTGATGACCCACACTTAATTCAGACATCCACATATAAGTGCGGCCGCCGTGAGGACGCGAGCAAGGAGAGAAGGCGCTTAGGCAGGCACAAAGAGGTCCCTTTTCCTTTCATTTCCTGCCCAGGCTGGAGGCACATTGCGTCCATGCAGCTGGGAGATTGCAACTGTAATCAGAAAGGTCCACCTCGAAGAGGGTTAGTGGGTATCCTGTTAACTATGGAGTACACACATTTTGTTAAAATACCCCTCACACACCAAAAGGGCCCTTGGTGTCATGCTTCATCATCGGGGTCTTCCCGCCCGGTTGCGGACGGGGCAGTGCTGCGACAAGCGACTACGCTGGAGCACCTTTTTAAATGTGGGTGCTATGTGAGTGAATTTGAGTGAGTGTCAGTGGGGTCAGGAGTGATAGAAAAGTGATGTTAAAAAATACCTGGCCTAGTGATAGAAAAAACTATTTAATAAGCACTGGCTGGTATTGTTAAAAAAAAGTGGTATCGGAATAGGTAAGCGGGTTAATGGGCTTACTTTCCTGTGCGGGTCAACATGTTTCGGGGCGCCATGCCCCTTCGTCAGGACCGGGGTAAGAGATCCCCCTGTCACTCACTAATGTATCGCCACAATAGGGTGTATGTACAAACAAGCACTGGCGTTGCCAATAGGTCTCCCAGTAGGAAAGTTGGAGCTATTACAATTGCAAATAACAATGCCTTTTATTTTTATTTTGCATGTTAAAAACATAAAGGGCTTTGTCATTTACAAAACCAATATCTCCAACTTTCCTACTGCGAGACCTATTGTGCACTGCACAGTGTGTATGAAAGTGGCACTGCGTGGGTGTGAGTAGCTTTGAGTGAGTGTCGTTGCGTGGGTGAGTGGTGTTGCATGTGTGAGTGGCGTTGCGTGTGTGAGTGGCGTTGCATGTGTGAGTGTTGTTGCATGGGTGAGTGGTGTTGCGTGTGTGAGTGGCATTGCGTGTGTGATTTGCGTTGCGTGTGTGATTGGCATTGCATGGGTGAGTGTGGCGTTGCGTGTGTGAGAGTGGGCTTGCGTGGGTGTGAGTGGCGTTGTGTGTCTGAAAGTGGTGCTGCATGGGTAAAAGTGGCGCTGCGTGGGTAAAAGTGGCGCTGCGTGGGTGTGAGTGGCGTTGCGTGTGTGAGTGGCGTTGCGTGTGTGAGTGGCGTTGCGTGTGTGAGTGGCGTTGCGTGTGTGAGTGGCGTTTCGTGTGTTAGTGGCGTTGCGTGTGTGAGTGGCATTGCGTGTGTGAGTGGTGTTGCGTGTGTGAGTGGCGTTGCATGTGTGAGTGGCGTTGCATGTGTGAGTGGCGTTGCGTGTGTGAGTGTGGCGTTGCATGTGTGAGTGGCGTTGCGTGTGTGAGTGGCATTGCGTGTGTGAGTGGCGTTGCGTGTGTGAGTGGCGTTGCGTGGTTGAGTGGCGTTGCGTGGCGTTGCGTGGTTGAGTGGCGTTGGGTTGTTGAGTGGCGTTGGGTTGTTGAGTGGCGTTGCGTAGTTGAGTGGCGTTGCATGTGAGTGGCGTTGCATGTGTGAGTGGCGTTGCATGTGTGAGTGGCGTTGCGTGGTTGAGTGGCGTTGCATGTGTGAGTGGCGTTGCATGTGTGAGTGGCGTTGTGTGAGTGGCGTTGCATGTGTGAGTGGCATTGCATGTGTGAGTGGCGTTGCATGTGTGAGTGGCGTTGCATGGTTGAGTGGCGTTGCATGGTTGAGTGGCGTTGCGTTGTTGCGTGGCGTTGCGTGGTTGAGTGGCGTTGCATGTGTCAGAGGCTAAATGTAGCACAGGGAGACCTCCAGCGGTAAGACAATCAAAAACAACTTAGAAAACATTTCACAGTATGAAAAGATCAAACTCATGAACGAGCGTGATACACCTCAGCTAAAAATCATGATAAATAACAACACACATTAGAAGTGAAACTGCAAGTGCAGAAGGACCAGCTTTGCTTGTTTAAAACTCCCACTTCAGGCAGATGAGTGTAATGTGTAAAGCGTCTTGTGCACATGAGCAGATCGTGGAGTCTGAAACGTGGAGTCTGAGAATGGCAGCTGAAGCAAATACAAACAAGAGGAATGACTGTGAGGCGCATTGGTGTGAAGCACATCAAAGGGCTTCTCCTCCCCTAATTAGGTGAGGAGAAGCCGTTTCGGGAAACTGAAAGTACGGCCGGCCTGCGGCCGGGCATGAATAATTAGGGGAGGAGAAGCCCTTTGATGTGCTGGGCTGGCTGGCCCTGAATGCGCGTGCATGTTATCACGTGGTTCACGTGAACAGCATGAAAACCGCGGGGCTGAAAGCCCTTTGGTTTGAAGATGTTTTCGCCACTTGAATTCTCGCTCCGCTCGATGCGCTTGCGCACATCGATAGGTCGCGAGACCTAAAAAGTATAGAAAAGATCAATGTGTATGGATATACAATTTATATTTTAATACACATCCCTTGCTAAATACTAAGATACTGATGTAGTATGCCTGAAAAGATAAGAGCACGGTATCATTAATGCGCGGATTCCACAGCGCTATTTTCTAAAATACCTGTAAGAAAGAAGGACAGACATACACATAGCAGTAGTCCAGCCCTAGGGAACCTAGGGAGGAGTCCATAGTTTCTATATTGATGTTTGACTAGACATGGTTAATCACACACACAAACTCAACTCACACATTATATCCAATGTGCCCCGACTTGACCTGCATCACAAGGTTTCATTATAAAATTGTAAGATAAGCAAGTATTTAGCAAGGGATGTGTATTAAAATATAAATTGTATATCCATACACATTGATCTTTTCTACACTTTTTTGTACATCATACACCCTATTGTGGCAATACATTAGTGAGTGACAGGGGGATCTCTTACCCCGGTCCTGACAAAGGGGCATGGCGCCCCGAAACATGTTGACCCGCACAGGAAAGTAAGCCTAACAATACCAGCCAGTGCTTATTAAATAGTTTTTTCTATCACTAGGCCAGGTATTTTTTAACATCACTTTTCTATCACTCCTGACCCCACTGACACTCACTCAAATTCACTCACATAGCACCCACATTTAAAAAGGTGCTCCAGCATAGTCGCTTGTCGCAGCACTGCCCCGTCCGGCAGCCGGGCGGGAAGACCCCGATGATGAAGCATGACACCAAGGGCCCTTTTGGTGTGTGAGGGGTATTTTAACAAAATGTGTGTACTCCATAGTTAACAGGATACACACTAACCCTCTTCGAGGTGGACCTTTCTGATTACAGTTACTTTCGCAAGAGGAGGACGTGCCCACCTCGGTGCCACACAGCACCAACTCTTCCTCCCCCCTTTTGATTTCCCTACTGCTGTGGGATTGCAGCCACCTCCACTCCCCCAGCTGTCAGGGCAGCCTGGCTTCCCTGAAGGCGGATGGATCAGCCGGGCCTGGGACTTACGAGGAATGCGCAGCAGAAACATCCACACATGGAGCGAGGCCTGCACTCCGACAAGAGAAGCGCTGGATCAGGGAGTGCTCTCTGTGCATTCTATAGGCACTTCATTAACTTCTTCATCACAAGCCTTAAATCACCATCACTTTCACGAACATGATTTCACACTACTCCTGCACTCTGGACACACCCAGCCAGACGCGCTTTTAATTCTAAGCAGCACAAAGTTAGTTCCCACCGACCGTTAACTTCTGCCGGATTTAACCATAAAAAAACCTTCGCACAGCATGACATTTTTAAAACTGGCTTCCTAGAATCTCTCTACTTCAGTCGGGCTACCGTTTTGCGAACTGCCAACCAACCCCACAAAGAGAAAGTGACCTCATAGGAGGCAGGATGTGAACTTCTCGATACCTTTACAGAAGCAACATAAAAAAAGCATTTGCAATGCAATAGATCCGATTGCTTTGCCAATGCTTACGGTAAAAACTGAGCGCGGTGCCGCTTCACGGACACGCGCTCGTTTTTCTTAACTTTAACATTGAGCGTGGTGTCCATGAAGCGGCGCAGCACGCTCAGTTTTAAAGTTAAAAAAAATAAAAACACAAACAGAGCGCAGTGTCCCTGAAGTGGACGCCGCAAAAATGTAAGTAAACAAGAACACAAACAGCTGTCACCACAACATGCCACGCCATTGTGCAAATTAAAAAATAAAAGTGATCACCCAGTAATTAGAAGACAATGTTTCACACCCCGGAGTAAAAGTTCCAGTCCGGGTGGGCAGGGCCAAAATAGGACAGGGTGGCAACCAGGAGGTACTAAAAAGCCTCTGGTACAATCATCACACTTTGTTCAGCATAATCAATGATGCCAAAAGACGCACACCAATGAAAATTACGGGTAAGGGTGGGCGTAGTTCGCGAAGTAGCGCTACACGTTGCTACACAAAGTGCACTTCGCAAGCTACGCGTAGCAGTACGCGAACTGCGTAGTAGCATGTTTTCACTGTGTAAGATGCAATTTTTCAATGATTGTACAGTGCGGACAAGCATCCGGCACTGTGCAATCATTGAAAAAGGCATCTTGCACAGAACGAGCTGTAGTTTTCTGCCGCTCCATTTGATTTTTACTCGAGCTGCAGCTTTCTCAACGCGGACTGGTAGTGTCTCATCGCGAACGGTCGCGAGCATGCCCGACCACTCCCAAAGAGAAACCTGACCTCCCCACGTTGAGAATCTCGCCAAAGGTTTATTTTCCATGCTCGCGATCGGCAACTTGATGTTGCTGATCGCGAACGAGGAAAAAAGTCTTGCGAGGATGTCATTTTGCTTGCTCACGGTCGCCAACTTGACGTTGAGTACTGCAGGCAAGCATAAAATGACTGCTGCTCTACGCTACTCTACTCTACGCATGTTTGCACTGTGCTACGTGCAGTTCGCGTAGTGCGAAGTTGCGCAAACTTCGCAAACTACCCGAGCGTAGCATAGTGCTTTGCCCAGGGTTCATTATGGGCGGAGCAGATACACAACTTCTAAAACAGTATTGATTCCAAGAAGCACTTTCAGAGGGACAGCGCATGCGCGCTGCAACGCCAGGTGAGACCTAAAAATGGCTACATGTACCATCTGGTTATTACTAAAATCTACATTTTGGAAGCATTTGTATCTTAAACCTTTTTTGCATAGTTTGTGGTTGCCCACCTTATACTGTTTAATTCAAGTTTTTAAAGAAATGATGTACAGATTCACATCGCTTTTTGTCACAGAATGATACTGAGTAGCACTAAACATACATAAGTCACAATTATCCGCTGCACCAACTGAGATTCACTTCTGTGGCTCTCTGGGTACAGACACAGACCTCTGCAGTTCATTAACCAACAGAGGTTTCATAATGCACAATAGTGCAGTTCCCACCAATAAATGTAACTTGCATTTTTTTTTCAATTTATACTGCGCCTTATTATATATGAGGTTATCCGAAGGAGAAAGACTAGAAAAAGAGGAATAATAACTTTTGTACTCACACCTTTGACCTCACACTCACTCACGCCCCATTGCGCTCAGCATCACAGTCTAGCACTTCTGCAAATGCACTTTGACCGCTGCACACAAGGAATAGAATGAAACAAACATCTGTTCACAAGCATTACATTCAAAGGAGAGCTGTGCATTAAAGACCACAGCGTTGAACAAAGGTAGTGACCGGTCAAAACCAATGTGTTTCATGAGGGAGGCGTCCATCGAAAAGCAAGAGATTCAATGACGGAAGCATCGATCCAAGAGAGAGGGATTCAATGAAGGCGACGTCCATCCAAGAGCAAGGGATTTAATGACGGAGGCGTCCATTGAAGAGCTCAGGATTCAATAAAGGAGGGGTCCATCCAAGAGCGAGGGATTCAATGAAGGAGGCGTCCATTGAAGAGCAAGGGAATCAATGACGGAGGCGTCCATCCAAGAGCGAGGGATTCAATGAAGGAGGCGTCCATCCAAGAGCAAGGGATTCAGTGAAGGAGGCGTCCATTGAAGAGCAAGGGAATCAATGACGGAGGTGTCCATCCAAGAGCGAGGGATTCAATGAAGGAGGCGTCCATTGAAGAGCAAAGGAATAAATTAAGGAGACGTCCTTCCAAGAGCAAGGGGTTCAATGTAGTAGGCGCCCATCAAAGAGCAAAGGATTCAATGGAGGAGGCGTCCATCCAAGAACAAGAGATTCAATGAAGGAGGCGTCCATCGAAGAGCAAGGGATTCAATTAAGGAGGTGTCCCTCCAAGAGCAAGGGATTCAATGTAGGAGGCAAAACCAATCTAAGAGCAACAGGTTCAATGAAGGAGGTGTCCATCGAAGGTCAAGGGATCCAATGAAGGAGGCGTCCATCCAAGAGCGAGAGTTTCAGTGAAGGAGGCGTCCATAAAGAGCAAGGGATTCAATGTAGGAGGCAAAACCAATCTAAGAGCAACAGGTTCAATGAAGGAGGTGTCCATCGAAGGTCAAGGGATCCAATGAAGGAGGCGTCCATCCAAGAGCGAGAGTTTCAGTGAAGGAGGCGTCCATAAAGAGCAAGGGATTCAATGAAGGAGGCGTCCATCCAAGGGCAAGGGATTCAATGAAGGAGGCGTCCATTGAAGAGCAAGGGATTCAGTGAAGGAGGCGTCCATCCAAGGGCAAGGGATTCAGTGAAGGAGGCGTCCATCCAAGGGCAAGGGATTCAGTGAAGGAGGCGTCCATCCAAGAGCGAGGGATTCAATGAAGGAGGCGTCCATTGAAGAGCAAAGGAATAAATTAAGGAGACGTCCTTCCAAGAGCAAGGGGTTCAATGTAGTAGGCGCCCATCAAAGAGCAAAGGATTCAATGGAGGAGACGTCCATCCAAGAACAAGAGATTCAATGAAGGAGGCGTCCATCGAAGAGCAAGGGATTCAATTAAGGAGGTGTCCCTCCAAGAGCAAGGGATTCAATGTAGGAGGCAAAACCAATCTAAGAGCAACAGGTTCAATGAAGGAGGTGTCCATCGAAGGTCAAGGGATCCAATGAAGGAGGCGTCCATCCAAGAGCTAGAGTTTCAGTGAAGGAGGCGTCCATAAAGAGCAAGGGATTCAATGTAGGAGGCAAACCCAATCTAAGAGCAACAGGTTCAATGAAGGAGGTGTCCATCGAAGGTCAAGGGATCCAATGAAGGAGGCGTCCATCCAAGAGCGAGAGTTTCAGTGAAGGAGGCGTCCATAAAGAGCAAGGGATTCAATGAAGGAGGCGTCCATCCAAGGGCAAGGGATTCAATGAAGGAGGCGTCCATTGAAGAGCAAGGGATTCAGTGAAGGAGGCGTCCATCCAAGGGCAAGGGATTCAGTGAAGGAGGCGTCCATCCAAGGGCAAGGGATTCAGTGAAGGAGGCGTCCATCCAAGAGTGAGGGATTCAATGCAGGAGGCGTCCATCCAAGAGTGAGGGATTCAATGCAGGAGGCGTCCATCCAATAGCAAGTGATCCAATGTAGGAGGCAAAACCAATCTAAAAGCAAAGGGTTCAGTGAAGGAGGCGTCCATCCAAGAGCAAGAGATTCAATGAAGGAGACGTTCATCCAAGAGCAATGGATCCAATGAAGGAGGCGTCCATCCAAGAGTGAGGGATTCAATGAAGGAGGCATCCATCCCCCTTCCCACCACCACTCGTAAGAGATACATCCAGTCTCGGTGTTTCCTGCATTATGGGCAGTAAATACAGGTTTTTTGCTTCGGAAATGTGTTCAGGCCGAGAATCCTTCAAGCGGTGGCTAATGTTTCAAGGATGGCTTCACTTACAATGCGGATCAGAGACTCCACACCCTTGGGTGTGTTTGCCAAATTGTCTAACTTGGAGTTAGGTGTGTCTATCTGGTTATTGATCGCTAGCACACCCAGGGTGCACATATGTATGAGTGACACTGGCATTGCTAATTTGGGGAATTGCAACTTTACCACCTTGACTGCGGCCAACAAAGAGGAAGGTATAATTTTTTGGTGATAGAAGCAGGACTATCTCAGTTGAGTAATTACCAAATCGGGGAGTGACCCCCTGAATACATGACCCTGGTTCCCTCCCCTTGAGGTCCGCCCCGGTCGCGGTGCTTGGGGCCCTCGGTTGGCACGTGATCATACACCTAAAGTTTTGCTCGCTTGTAGTTCCCCGATGTGCATGATTTTCTGTTACATTTAGCGTGTTCACTGCGCCCCCCCACTGTGGTTTCTCGTATGGATATGGAACCCGCAGGGAGGGCGATTCCCTCCTCTGCCCCCAGGGGCTGGGATCGGAGCCTGGCGGTATGCTGGTGGGGCTGACCACATGGTTGCTGCCAGGTTGGGGATAAGGCAGTCACGGAGGCCCGGGTTTTATAATTGTGCGGCGGGAGTTGAACGAGGACGTTGCAAGCGGCTACAGTGGTGCCTGGTTGCAAGGGAGGCAAGTCATTAAATGTATTTTGAGGCAGCAAGCTAGTGTTCGGTACAAGAGAAAAGTGAAGTGTGCATGTTACAATAGAGAACCAAACACAGGTAGAAGGATAATACTTCATAAATGGCAGACTCTCAAACCACAGGAACACACTGGGAGGACACTTCCATAGTCAAGGAGAAAAGAAATTTCGATAATAAAAGGTCTTCCTTCAGATAATAGAGAGGGCGTGACAATTTGGAAGAGGCTTTGCAGGAGGAGAACTTTGAGGTCAGTTTTGAAGGCCTGGGAGGCGGAGGTGGTTATGGGATGAAATGTAAACAAAGTGCAACGGTCAATTTTGACTTAGCATTTGAATAATTATCTTCGTATTTGCCTCACCCAACTCCTTACGAGAATGTTATGTGGTCAACCTAGTTCTCATAACTAACAAACAGGCTTGGCCTTGGTAGCGTGGCGGCATTGATGGCCCCTGTCCCATTGCAGTGAATTCATATTGGTATATGAGGGGGGCAGGGCTTTTAATGGATGTGTTGTCTCAAATGCAGGAACCGTGATGGGGAACCACCCTACTCACATGGGGGCCCCCTGAAGTATCAACAGGTATAAGGGCCATAGCACACCGGGGTTGTGTGGGGCTGTGGGCACAGCTGGGCTGGGCGTAGGTCAACCATAAGGTGGTGTTCTGGGGTGGTGCGTCCATGAGGGCGCTTGGGCGTTACCCCACTAATTAATTTGAGGCACGACAAGTCGACACGAGTTGAGTAACGTGCGTGCTATTTCGCTCGCAGTCTCACACACTTTCCAAATGACAATCCCGGGCCCCCGGAGGCAGTCTGTTCAGAAGGCAGCGGGGCAGCAGGAGTTAAGTGCATTGAGGTCAGGAGCGCATAGCAAGATTGCGCATGTTCTGTTTAGTGCTTCAACATTTTTTTCCCAGCCCGAACATGCGCACTAGCCGCTGCTCATTAGAAGAGCAGCATGGAAGAACCCTCGCTCTTATAATGAGCAGCCTAGTGCGCATGTTCGGGCTGGTAGCAAAAATTGTTAAGCCCTAACCAGAACATGGGCACTACTGACCAATGCCAACCCTGGCGCTGCTGCTGGAGCAGCGTCTGGATTGGCTGAGAGCCGGGGGTTACCATTTGCCAAGTTGCCAGCAGTGATGCGCCATCAGACCTGAGGCGGCGCAACCCAGGTAAGAGTTTTATTTTAACCCCCTCCGCGTGACACCCCCACCCCCGTGCAACACCCCCACCCGAGCCGCGACTCACAATACATTCCACACAAGTTCATAATGAAATTTCACTAGTGCGGTCCCTGAGTGAACACTTGCCTGGCCTCTGCCTGGCCTGCGTGTGGGAAAAGTAAGACGGTGTATCCAATAGTCAGACCTTGGCGGCCCGCGGTCAGTGAGGGCTAATGCCGGGCCAGGACACCTACGAGCAGGGCACTTCTCTTTGGCTGTTTTGTTTACGATACCCACTGTTATGTTTCCTCGGAGTGAGCGACCTATATTTGGTGTAGGAAACCGCATTTATTGCTCACCTCTATGTGCGCGTTTCATGTTTTGTATCGGCGATAACATAATTAGAAAAGAAATAAAAACAGCCTTTTTACAACTTCAAAAAGCCAATCCTGTTTCCACTGTGGTCGGAAGACGGATTCTAACATAGAATCAAATACCTCTCGCAAACTGTCTAAAACAACGCAATGCAGACATGTTATAGAAAGGCGAGAGATGCGAATTCACGGGGATTCGTGTCCATCGACTGATGTTCAAAAGAATATAGGGGCAGTCACTGCTTTGCTGCTGAGTTAGTCTCACATTGGAGACGTCACATTTAGGGGTGCTGCAGAGCTGAGTCTCGCCCCGGAGCTGTCCCTCAGGGCTGCGTGTTGCTGAACCCAGTCTTTCAAACTCGAGCGGTCACCGCTCTCGTACCTTCGCTCTGAGCTGAGTTTCACACGGGGGCGAGCACACGCCGTGCAGATCTCAGGCTGTCTCACGCTCGCTCGAGCAGTCACACGCCTTGCAGATCTCAGGTTGTCTCACGCTCGCTCGAGCAGTCACATGCCTTGCAGATCTCAGGCTGTCTCACGCTCGCTCGAGCGGTCACACGCCTTGCAGATCTCAGGCTGTCTCACGCTCGCTCGAGCAGTCACACGCCTTGCAGATCTCAGGCTGTCTCACGCTCGCTCGAGCAGTCACACGCCTTGCAGATCTCAGGCTGTCTCACGCTCGCTCGAGCAGTCACACGCCTTGCAGATCTCAGGCTGTCTCACGCTCGAGCAGTCACACGCCTTGCAGATCTCAGGCTGTCTCACGCTCGCTCGAGCAGTCACACGCCGTGCAGATCTCAGGCTGTCTCACGCTCGCTCGAGCCGTCACACGCCTTGCAGATCTCAGGCTGTCTCACGCTCGCTCGAGCAGTCACACGCCTTGCAGATCTCAGGCTGTCTCACGCTTGCTCGAGCAGTCACACGCCTTGCAGATCTCAGGCTGTCTCACGCTCGCTCGAGCAGTCACATGCCTTGCAGATCTCAGGCTGTCTCACGCTCGAGCAGTCACACGTCTTGCAGATCTCAGGCTGTCTCACGCTCGCTCGAGCAGTCACACGCCTTGCAGATCTCAGGCTGTCTCACGCTCGCTCGAGCAGTCACACGCCTTGCAGATCTCAGGCTGTCTCACGCTCGCTCGAACAGTCACTCGCCTTGCAGATCTCAGGCTGTCTCACGCTCGCTCGAGCAGTCACACGCCTTGCAGATCTCAGGCTGTCTCACGCTCGCTCGAGCAGTCACATGCCTTGCAGATCTCAGGCTGTCTCACGCTCGAGCAGTCACACGTCTTGCAGATCTCAGGCTGTCTCACGCTCGCTCGAGCAGTCACATGCCTTGCAGATCTCAGGCTGTCTCACGCTCGCTCGAGCAGTCACACGCCTTGCAGATCTCAGGCTGTCTCACGCTCGCTCGAGCAGTCACACGCCTTGCAGATCTCAGGCTGTCTCACGCTCGCTCGAGCAGTCACATGCCTTGCAGATCTCAGGCTGTCTCACGCTCGAGCAGTCACACGTCTTGCAGATCTCAGGCTGTCTCACGCTCGCTCGAGCAGTCACATGCCTTGCAGATCTCAGGCTGTCTCACGCTCGCTCGAGCAGTCACACGCCTTGCAGATCTCAGGCTGTCTCACGCTCGCTCGAGCAGTCACACGCCTTGCAGATCTCAGGCTGTCTCACGCTCGCTCGAGCAGTCACATGCCTTGCAGATCTCAGGCTGTCTCACGCTCGAGCAGTCACACGCCTTGCAGATCTCAGGCTGTCTCACGCTCGCTCGAGCAGTCACACGCCGTGCAGATCTCAGGCTGTCTCACGCTCGCTCGAGCCGTCACACGCCTTGCAGATCTCAGGCTGTCTCACGCTCGCTCGAGCAGTCACACGCCTTGCAGATCTCAGGCTGTCTCACGCTTGCTCGAGCAGTCACACGCCTTGCAGATCTCAGGCTGTCTCACGCTCGCTCGAGCAGTCACATGCCTTGCAGATCTCAGGCTGTCTCACGCTCGAGCAGTCACACGTCTTGCAGATCTCAGGCTGTCTCACGCTCGCTCGAGCAGTCACACGCCTTGCAGATCTCAGGCTGTCTCACGCTCGCTCGAGCAGTCACACGCCTTGCAGATCTCAGGCTGTCTCACGCTCGCTCGAACAGTCACTCGCCTTGCAGATCTCAGGCTGTCTCACGCTCGCTCGAGCAGTCACACGCCTTGCAGATCTCAGGCTGTCTCACGCTCGCTCGAGCAGTCACATGCCTTGCAGATCTCAGGCTGTCTCACGCTCGAGCAGTCACACGTCTTGCAGATCTCAGGCTGTCTCACGCTCGCTCGAGCAGTCACATGCCTTGCAGATCTCAGGCTGTCTCATGCTCGCTCGAGCAGTCACACGCCTTGCAGATCTCAGGCTGTCTCATGCTCGCTCGAGCAGTCACACGCCTTGCAGATCTCAGGCTGTCTCACGCTCGCTCGAGCAGTCACACGTCTTGCAGATCTCAGGCTGTCTCACGCTCGCTCGAGCAGTCACATGCCTTGCAGATCTCAGGCTGTCTAACGCTCGCTCGAGCAGTCACATGCTTTGCAGATCTCAGGCTGTCTCATGCTCGCTCGAGCAGTCACACGCCTTGCAGATCTCAGGCTGTCTCATGCTCGCTCGAGCAGTCACACGCCTTGCAGATCTCAGGCTGTCTCACGCTCGCTCGAGCAGTCACACGTCTTGCAGATCTCAGGCTGTCTCACGCTCGCTCGAGCAGTCACATGCCTTGCAGATCTCAGGCTGTCTAACGCTCGCTCGAGCAGTCACATGCCTTGCAGATCTCAGGCTGTCTCACGCTCGCTCGAGCTGCAGATCTCAGGCTGTCTCACGCTCGCTCAAGCAGTCACATGTCTTGCAGATCTCAGGCTGTCTCACGCTCGCTCGAGCAGTCACACGCCTTGCAGATCTCAGGCTGTCTCACGCTCGCTCGAGCTGCAGATCTCAGGCTGTCTCATGCTCGCTCGAGCAGTCACATGCCTTGCAGATCTCAGGCTGTCTCACGCTCGCTCGAGCTGCAGATCTCAGGCTGTCTCACGCTCGCTCAAGCAGTCACATGTCTTGCAGATCTCAGGCTGTCTCACGCTTGCTCGAGCAGTCACATGCCTTGCAGATCTCAGGCTGTCTCACGCTCGCTCGAGCAGTCACATGCCTTGCAGATCTCAGGCTGTCTCACGCTCGCTCGAGCTGCAGATCTCAGGCTGTCTCACGCTCGCTCAAGCAGTCACATGTCTTGCAGATCTCAGGCTGTCTCACGCTCGCTCAAGCAGTCACATGTCTTGCAGATCTCAGGCTGTCTCACGCTCGCTCGAGCAGTCACATGCCTTGCAGATCTCAGGCTGTCTCACGCTCGCTCGAGCTGCAGATCTCAGGCTGTCTCGCGCTCGCTCGAGCAGTCACACGCCTTGCAGATCTCAGGCTGTCTCACGCTCGCTCGAGCAGTCACACGCCTTGCAGATCTCAGGCTGTCTCACGCTCGCTCGAGCAGTCACATGCCGTGCAGATCTCAGGCTGTCTCACGCTCGCTCGAGCAGTCACATATCCTGCAGATCTCAGGCTGTCTCACGCTCGCTCGAGCAGTCACACGCCTTGCAGATCTCAGGCTGTCTCACGCTCGCTCGAGCAGTCACATGTCTTGCAGATCTCAGGCTGTCGCACGCTCGCTCGAGCAGTCACACGCCTTGCAGATCTCAGGCTGTCTCGCGCTCGCTCGAGCAGTCACACGCCTTGCAGATCTCAAGCTGTCTCACGCTCGCTCGAGCAGTCATACACCTTGCAGATCTCAGGCTGTCTCACGCTCGCTCGAGCAGTCACATGCCTTGAAGATCTCAGGCTGTCTCACGCTCGCTCGAGCAGTCACATGCCTTGCAGATCTCAGGCTGTCTCGCGCTCGCTCGAGCAGTCACACGCCTTGCAGATCTCAGGCTGTCTCACGCTCGCTCGAGCAGTCATACGCCTTGCAGATCTCAGGCTGTCTCACGCTCGCTCGAGCAGTCACATGCCTTGCAGATCTCAGGCTGTCTCACGCTCGCTCGAGCAGTCACATGCCTTGCAGATCTCAGGCTGTCTCACGCTCGCTTGAGCAGTCACATGTCCTGCAGATCTCAGGCTGTCTCACGCTCGCTCGAGCAGTCACATGCCTTGCAGATCTCAGGCTGTCTCACGCTCGCTCGAGCAGTCACATGCCTTGCAGATCTCAGGCTGTCTCACGCTCGCTCGAGCAGTCACATGCCTTGCAGATCTCAGGCTGTCTCACGCTTGCTCGAGCAGTCACATGCCGTGCAGATCTCAGGCTGTCTCACGCTCGCTCGAGCAGTCACATGCCTTGCAGATCTCAGGCTGTCTCGCGCTCGTTCGAGCAGTCGTCACGTGCCTTGCAGATCTCAGGCTGTCTCCCGCTCGCTCGAGCAGTCACATGTCCTGCAGATCTCAGGCTGTCTCACGCTCGCTCGAGCAGTCACATGTCCTGCAGATCTCAGGCTGTCTCACGCTCGCTCGAGCAGTCACACGTCTTGCAGATCTTGGGCTGTCTCACGCTCGCTCGAGCAGTCTCACGCCTTGCAGATCTCAGGCTGTCTCACGCTCGCTCGAGCAGTCACACGCCTTGCAGATCTCAGGCTGTCTCATGCTCGCTCGAGCAGTCATACGCCTTGCAGATCTCAGGCTGTCTCACGCTCGCTCGAGCAGTCACATGCCTTGCAGATCTCAGGCTGTCTCACGCTCGCTCGAGCAGTCACATGCCTTGCAGATCTCAGGCTGTGTCACGCTCGCTCGAGCAGTCACATGTCCTGCAGATCTCAGGCTGTTTCACGCTCGCTCGAGCAGTCACATGCCTTGCAGATCTCAGGCTGTCTCACGCTTGCTCGAGCAGTCACATGCCTTGCAGATCTCAGGCTGTCTCACGCTCGCTCGAGCAGTCACATGCCTTGCAGATCTCAGGCTGTCTCACGCTCGCTCGAGCAGTCACATGCCGTGCAGATCTCAGGCTGTCTCACGCTCGCTCGAGCAGTCACATGCCTTGCAGATCTCAGGCTGTCTCGTTCGAGCAGTCGTCACGTGCCTTGCAGATCTCAGGCTGTCTCACGCTCGCTCGAGCAGTCACATGCCTTGCAGATCTCAGGCTGTCTCACGCTCGCTCGAGCAGTCACATGCCGTGCAGATCTCAGGCTGTCTCACGCTTGCTCGAGCAGTCACATGCCTTGCAGATCTCAGGCTGTCTCGCGCTCGTTCGAGCAGTCGTCACGTGCCTTGCAGATCTCAGGCTGTCTCACGCTCGCTCGAGCAGTCACATGCCTTGCAGATCTCAGGCTGTCACGCTCGCTCGAGCTGCAGATCTCAGGCTGTCTCACGCTCGCTCGAGCAGTCACATGCCTTGCAGATCTCAGGCTGTCACGCTCGCTCGAGCTGCAGATCTCAGGCTGTCTCACGCTCGCTCGAGCAGTCACATGTCTTGTCTCGGCTGCTGGCGTCTCCATGGCTCACCTGGGCCTTCCTTAATGCACTTCAAACCCTTTTCAAAGGAAAGGGCAGGTTGTTGTTTTCAAAGCGCCTTCCTGAGCTGGCACCTTATGTGTATTGAACAAATGTACATTTCACAGTGGGCTCGGCTGTGCTCGTCAAGGCAGGGAAGCCCCCCTCTAGTCCAGCATGGTACAGCCCACCCTGTGTGCTTTGCTTGTTTATGGCTTGACAATCGGCTTGCAGTCTACATTAACCACTTTGATGAAAGCAGGTCTTCCAAATGTAAGCCATAGAGTTCAAGCCATTTGCCAGGACATAAACAAAACACAGGGCCTGGTGACGGATTGAGGGGTTGGCATCAAGGGCACAGTGGCCATCCTGGGCATCAGGGCTCCCTTGGGAGGCTGGAAGGGGGAGGCCGGTTTTCTAGCACTGCAGCAGTTTTAAAAGCACTGCAAAGTTCCTTGTGTATTCAACTGTTTTCAGGCAACAATAAAAGTGCCAATATAACTCTGATGATTAATGTGCCTCCTGGAGAGAGATGGAAGTTTTGTATTGTGGCAGTTTTGACTCATCTAAGGCAGCACAGAGTGTTAATGTGCCTGCTGCAAAGAACGTGTAATATGCAGATCACAGAACTGTATTTTATGTTCCCCACTTTAACAATTGCTACATTAACCTTCTTGCTTTCTCAAATATGCTTGAAAATTCACCATTTGCTCACTATATCCCAACATTTCCTTGGGGGGAGGTGGCATCTCTGGGGGCACCCAGGGCCCTTCCTTCTGCCTGGGACACACTGCATGGGGCTCCTGGCTGAGGGTTGGGTTATCAGTCCCGCCCACACTCCCGGCAGCGCTCTGTAGGAGGTGTGATCTGTTGCACCCTCCATCTGCTGGGGCTGGCGCTGGGCGCACATCCATGTGAAGCTGGCACAGCCCTGGCGCGCGCCTGGCACCGCGAGTGGCGCTTGGCCACGTTTCCTACCCCTCCTGATGGTGTTCATGCCGGGCAGGGGGCCACGGCAGACACAGCAGATGCCCCCCCACCCCCCCTCCCCACCGTGTTTACAAAACAGCTTCTATTCCAAGCGTCACAACAAACCGCAGAGATGCTGGCAGGGGCTCCCGGCATGAAGAGCGCCCCCCCCCCTCGCGTTGCCGGCGGCGCCTCTTACGAACGCCAGGGTGGGGTCCTCTCGACCCCCCGCCCCGGGAGGTCACGGCTGGGTGTCAGAATCGGGGCGTCAGGGTGTCAGGGGTTCAGGAGTCAGGAGTTTCAGGGGTAGACGGGGGCCCCAGGAGGGGGGAGGGGCTCGCACACTCTGCAGCTTTTATTGACCCCCCCACCCCCCGCCCCTTCACTTACTGATCCCCGGGTACGATCTCCTGGGCCCCCCCCCCCCCCCCCCCTCACACACACACTCTCGGCTTTAGAAGTGAATGTCGTGACGCTCGACTATCAGGACATCGTACACCGGCTCCGGGACTGCCAAGGCCCCGCCCCCCACACACGCACACACCGTGAACCTGACACTGCGGACCGACAGGCGGGGGGGGGGGGGGGGGGGGGGGAGGGGGCCCTTCGGGCTCCCCTGCCAAACTGTAAAGCGCATTTAGTGATGACGAGTTTTAGAAGCTCACGGGGACATTGAAGATGACGTCAACTTGCACCCTTCATTGAAATGCCATTAACCGACGCAGTCACCTGTATACACACGTTCACCCCCTTGCAGTCAAATGTGTCCCTCGTCATCAAGGCGCTATGCTTGCCTCCACTCACAAAGCGCTCCCATTAAAAGGCCCAGGGGCCGGAGTTGAACGCGTCATGGTCCACAACAGACAGCGCTTGAACGCGTCATGGTCCACAACAGACAGCGCTTGCTTTCTTCCCGTGACTCCCCGGCTGCCACGGTCACGCCGTTTCTACATCTGAAAACAACCTTTTCAATCTTCCGGGCACTATCACCTCTCAGATGGAGAAGGGAACACGACCTCTAGGCGCTTTCTGGCTAGAGGAATCGTCCTTCATTTCAATCAATCAATCAGGATTTGTAGAGCGCCGCTACTTCACCCCTGTAGGACTCGAGGCGCTAGATTTGCAACAATGCCCAGAGCCGCAGAAGTGAAGGTGAATATGATGTAATTTCAACATTTCTATGGCTTTTCATGAGGCCATGCCATAGGCTGTCTCTTCTCAGGGTTCACCGGCAGCCCCCTCGGAGGGGCGGGACACTGGCCCAGCACCAGGCCACGCCCAGGTCCAGTCAGACAGTACCTACTGGAGCTACCAGGGCTCTTTCACAGAGAAGGTTCGGGGGTGGGGTAGGCTGGGGTGGGGGGGCGGGGGGGGGGCTGAGGCATGTTCATGGCCTGGGCAGAAAATTCCATTCCGCTTGCAGAATTTGATGAATTTGGGTAATTTCCCATTGCACAGAGATCACGGAATTGCCAAAAATTCCACGGCTTCGCAGAATTTTTTGCTTGTTTGTGCTTTCAAAATGTGTGTTCACAAGATATTTCCCCCGGAGCAAGCAAACAGTGTTCGCAAACAAGAAAAAAGCATCACGAACGGGCGGAACAAGCAATTCTGCGTGTTCGCGAAACTCTGCAGGCTCGCAGAGATTTTTTATCATTTTGCGGAGCTTTCCATAGGACGACTACGCAAATTCCGCCCTCCCCCACCAGGCATGAGGCGAGTGTCACAGCAGGCTAGCGGAGTTTCTTTCAGATGCACACACAGATTATTGAAATGCAATATGAGAATATTGCAATACCGCAATTTGAGAATATTGCAATACTGCATTATCAGAATATTGCAATACCGCAATATGAGAATATTGCAATACCGCAATATAAGAATATTGTAATACCGCATTATCAGAATATTGCAATACCGCAATATGAGAATATTGCAATACCGCAATATGAGAATATTGTAATACCGCATTATGAGAATATTGCAATACCGCATTATGAGAATATTGTAATACCGCAATATTAGAATATTGCAATACCGCAATTTAAGAATATTGCAATACCGCAATATGAGAATATTGCAATACCCACAATATGATAATATTGCAATACCGCATTATGAGAATATTGTAATACCGCAATATTAGAATATTGTAATACCGCAATATTATAATATTGCAATACCGCAATATGAGAATATTGCAATACTCACAATATGAGAATAATGCAATACCGCATTATGAGAATATTGCAATACCCACAATATGAGAATATTGTAACCGCATTATGAGAATATTGCAATACCGCAATATGAGAATATTGCAATATCCACAACATGAGAATATTGCAATACCGCATTATGAGAATATTGCAATACCCACAATATGAGAATATTGTAATACCGCATTATGAGAATATTGCAATACCGCATTATGAGAATATTGCAATACCGCATTATGAGAATATTGCAATACCGCAATATTAGAATATTGCAATACTGCAATTTAAGAATATTGCAATACCACAAGAGGAGAATATTGCAATACCCACAATATGAGAATATTGCAATACCGCATTATGAGAATATTGTAATACCGCAATATTAGAATATTGCAATACCGCAATTTAAGAATATTGCAATACCGCAATATGAGAATATTGCAATACCCACAATATGAGAATATTGGTGACCGACTTCATCAGTGACCAATATTCTCAAAGTGACAGGCAGGTCTTCCTGGGTGACTTCAATCTCCACTGGGGCTCCTTGTAGGACTGGGCTGCCAACAAGCTGGCCACCTTTCTCTCAGCCAATGATCTTTTCCAACACTGCTCGGAAATTACACACTCTAAGGGCTCAATTCTGGACCTTGTTATTTCCAAAGCAGACCTGCATACCATTGCTCCCCCTGCCCATGTAGACTGGTCAGACCACTTCCTCATTCCCTTCAGTTTTCACCTTTCGCACGTTATAACTCTTGGCCAACCTAAAAGGGCTTCTACCTGGTCCTTCAACACAAAAAACATTGATCTTGACACTCTGTGTGATTCTGTCATGCGTCCACTTCCTAGACTAGACCCTAAAGGGGACGTCAACGATCTCCCCTCCCAGTGCCTCTCAGTCCTAGCAGTCGAAATCGATAATGTCGCTCCGCGCAAAAGGAAAAGACCCACCCCCTGAGCTCCTTGGTCCAATAAAGCTCTCGATGAGGAAAGGAAAAACCTTAGAATCTTGGAGAAGCACTGGAGACAATCTCCATCCACCCCCAACCTCTCTCTTTACACTCCGCAAGATCCAAATGCCACCAGCACATCTTCCATGAAAAAGCATCACATTTCAGATCCCTCCTCGACTCAGCCAAACACAGACCCCAAAAACGATTTGACCTCATCAAAAACCCAAACTGCTCTCCCCAAACAATCAACCCTAAGGATTCTTCAAAGAAAGCAGCCGAATTCGCTATATTCTTTGATGAAAAACACCCCTATTGTGCAGAGAAAATCCTTAGTCACTTGGCAGAACTTTGCCGCCATCTTGGAAGGTGACCTCCTCAAATGCATCCTCGAAACCAAACCTTCCAACCATTCTTCTGACCCCATCCCTAGTGACATTTTGCCATTGATTTCTACAGCAATACTCTCTCTCACTGGACCAGGCTAGTTAATCTGTTCCTCAGCCAAGGTTTCCTGCCTGCTGCCCTCAAAACAGGACATGTTACCCCTCTTCTAAAAAAAACCTCTGCAGATGCGAACAACCTCATTAACTTCAGCCCCATCACAAACATGTGTGGCGAAACAACTTTCCCCGCATAATATGGACAATAATCTCCTTGATGTGTTCCAGTCCGGTTTCATTCTAAATTGCAGCACTGAAACAGCCCTGCTGCAAGTGATCGATAAAGCGCTGCGGATACTCGATTCGGGGGAATCGTGCTTTCTGATTCTCCTTGACCTTTCTGCAGCCTTTAACACTGTCAATCATAACACCCTCCTCAACACTCTTCAACAGAGAATGGGCATGGAGGGCACTGTGCTTAAATGGTTTGTTTCCTTCCTCTCTGATAGATCCCAAATGATCAAGATAGCGAACAGTCTTTAATCTCCATTGGGGGTAGGTCAAGGCGTCCCTCAAGGTTCTATCCTTGCACCTACTTTTTTCATTTCTACCTGGAACCTTTAGGGAACCTCCTTAGCAAATCCCAGGTCCATTACCATCTCTATGCAGATGAGACTCAAATCTACCTCAATGTGTCTTCCGCACACAATCTCTCACTACTCAACTCTAGTCTCAACTCTATTCACAACTGGATGTTAGATCACCAACTCATTCTCAATCCCTCCAAAACGGAATTCCTTTTCCTATCTAGCTCTCTCTCCCTGCCTCCTGTTCAATCCTGGATGGATCAGCTGAATTTACTCAACAATAAACCCATCATTGTTGACTGCGGTAAATCCCTAGGTTTCATACTTGACAAAAGACTCAACCTAATCTCCCACATCAACTCTATTGCCAAGAACGCACGTTACCAGCTGCGCCTTCTGTGGAGAAGTCGGCGGTTCTTCTCGGAGAAAGACCTAAAAACCTTGGTCCAATCGCTAGTTCTCTCTAGACTGGATTACTGCAATTCTCTTCTGACGGGCCTACCCAAATCTCACCTCTCACCCCTCAAATCCATCCTCCATTCAGCAGCTCGCTTCATTTCAGGGTCCAAACGAAGTGACCACATCACTCCTATCCTGTCTTCTCTTCGATGGCTTCCGATCAAAGCAAGATCTATTTACAATACTGCCTACATCACACACAAAGCCTTCCACACATCCTCCCCTCGTTACCTGGTGAATAAACTTAAAATGTCTGGAGGCTCGAGACCTTCTCGGAATGAGGAAAAGTTTCTGCTTGAGCCCCCATCTTCAAAAGGGAAAGATTGATGGCTCAATCGTTCTCAGGTAATGCGGTGAGAATCTGGAACTCGCTTCCGCCACTACTCCGTACCACCACCTCTACCCGGACGTTCAAAGCTGACCTCAAATCTCTTCTCTTCCAAAGACACTTTCAGAACTAATCCCTTCGTTCTCAGACCCCTCTAAGAAGCTCTTCATCATTGTAAATTTGTAATATTTTCTTGAACATTCCTCACCCCTGCCTGCTGCGTTTGATATTGTGTTATTGCCTTCTATGGTTTTACTCGACCTCTTCTGGTCTCCTGTTTATTTTTGTAAAGTTCTATTATGTAACATTTTTCTCATGTAACGTAACTGGTTCTATTGTACAGCGCTCTGACACCTTCGGGGAAAGTCCATGCTATATAAAAATGAATTAAATAAATAAATAAACAAAATAAATAAATAACCACAACTCAGGGGAAGGCTTCCTGCGCGTGACGTCTACAGCCCAATGCACAAGCAGGTGAGACTTGTGAAACACGACGGCGGGGTCTTTATTCCGAGGAAGGGTGGAGGGCGCGAGGCTCTGTGCTTCTGTGCATTAATATTTAGTTACAAATAGGCCTGGGCGCTAAATTCCGTTCCACTTGCGGAATTTTGATAATTTTGCATTCCGGGAGAACGTGAAATTGCCCAAAAACTCTGCGTTCCGCAACTTCGCAAAATGTTTTGCTTGTTCGTATTCTCAAAATGCGTGTTCACGAGATGTTTCCCCCGAGCACGCAAACAGCGATTGCAAACAGTAAAAAAGCATTGCGAGCAAGCAATTCCGCATGTTTGCGAAATTTCTGCTTGTTCGCAGAGATTTTTTTCCCGTTTTGCAGAGATTTGCGTAACGCGATTAAGCAAATTCCGCCCACCCCTAGTTACAAAGCTCCAATAGCAGCATTCGGGCAAGAAGCGCTATACGTGGCAGAAAGACTGCAGCTAGTTACATATGGATGGAATGGTGGTTAATGAAGAGCAGGGGTTTAAAGGTAACAGGGCGTTCCACGCATTTATCACATGAACCTTTACAGCTGCAGGACTGAGCCTCAAGGGTGCACGGAGGGGAGGGGGGGCGTGTCTACCCCTCGCCTCAACCAGTGATTGGAAGGATCAAAGCGGGGACAGCTGAGAGGGGTGGTTCGGGTAACCGAACGTGACTTACTACGTGCCATGACGTCAGATACCGTCAGGTGTGACGTTACAGGCTGGCGTTAATAGTCAACGTAGAGTAACTTACCACTTGACCTAAGTTATCATCAGGAGTGTAAGAAGCCCGTGCCCAGTAACCGCCTCGAATAGCAGATTGAAAAGCTGGTGAAACTCTATTTTCTGGCAGAAGAACCGAGGCAGGGGCGGCTCTAGGCTCATGGTGGCTCTGGGCAGAGAGCATAGGGAGGAGGCCCCGGAAGAGGGGGTCCAGGGGGGGGCGGAGCGCGGAGGCCAGTGAAGAGGGGGGGGGTCAGGGTATTTGGAAGTGGAACAGAGCTGGAGGCCGCCAAATCCTTGCCAGGAGCTGCCACGCAAATATGTATCCATCCTCAGAGGATTATTATATTAAGGATATATATTGGCGTGGTGGCCACTGGGGTTTGGTGGCCCTGTACAGGTACACAGCTTGCACATGCCTAAAGCCGCCCCTGACCGAGGCGGGAGGAAAGCACATGACGTGAGCAGCGACCCTAAATTCAGAGAAAATAGAATGTGAATAAAATGGCGCATGGAGGGAGAAGCGAGCAAGGCGCGGGTCTGAGGGGTCCCTTCGGCTCTTCCATAGGGGGCTCCTGACCTTTTTTCAGTTTTCTGTAGCGTGAACTTGACCCGACGGTATCAGGGCGCTTTACATGAGCACCAGTTAAGTCACAGACGGACACATTCACTGTTGGGAGGCCGGGAGACCCGGGAGAACAAGTGATGTGCCCAGAATCACAAGATGCTTGAGCCTCCGCCAGGCTCGAACCCGGCACCCCAGTTTCAAGGTCGGCCGCTCTAGCGGTCTGGCTGCTCGGGGCTTGAGGGGTGAGGACGGCCCCTTCTTTTTTTGTTCGTTTTGTAGGTTTATACAGCGCGAACTCGACCCGAAGGTACTGGAGCGCTTTACATGAGCACAAGTTCCATCAAACAAGAATTCATTCATTCTTTGTTTTGGGGGGGGGGGGCACGGAGAGACTAGATGATGCTCAGAATCACTGGATGGTAAGTCAACGCCGAGACTCCAACCTGGTTCCCCAGGTCCGAAGTCGGCAGCTCTGGCCATTCTGCCACATCCTTTCCATTTAAGGAGTACTCCCTGGGATAGCCTCCTACACACACAAACACACACCGACTCCATGTAACTGAGACCTACTCCACAGCCAAGAATGTACGATTGCACGTGCTCCGTGCGTGCACTGCCCCCCCAACCCCCGATCTGTGCCAGCACCGTGGCGAGCGGAGCTCGGCCGACCACGCGCCCCCTTCCTGCGGCTCCATCCCTTCACTCTGGGGTCCGCTGGGGGACCCTGAGTACTTCCGCCAACAGGGCGTCTCCAATGAGTCCAGAAGAAACCGCACCCCCTCACACCTGGTACCCCATGGACAGCGCCGCCCTATCGGGTCACCGTGAGCATCTGCACCCCTCCCCCCCACCTACCACCCCCCCCGTCCTGCAAACATTTATGCCACCCTTAGGTACCCCAGTCCACAGCCCGTTACTTCGGCCGGGGGCTGGCACAGCCTCCCGTGACACTCTGCGGCCCCAGCCCGGACACTTCATCACCGGCAGGGGCCCCCGGTGCTCCCATTACCACAGAGGACCCTGTCCCTTCTTCGGCGAGGGTCTCCGGAGGGGCCCCGGTACCTGCATTACCGGCGAGGGCCCCAGGTGGGTTTATCGCCCACAGCGGACACTGCCCCTTCACCCCGGAGGGGCCCCAAGTCCCTGGCACCGTGGACCTGGTCAGAGGAGCGCGCACAGTCTGACCCCTGACACTGGTCACCTGGTCAGGAGAGCGCGTGCACAGCCTGACCTCTGGCAATGGTCACCAGTTCAGGAGAGCGCGTGCACAGCCTGACCTCTGCAGACCTGGTCAGGAGAGCGCGTGCACATCCTGACCTCTGCAGACCTGGTCAGAGGAGCGCGCACAGTCTGACCCCTGACACTGGTCACCTGGTCAGGAGAGCGCGTGCACAGCCTGACCTCTGGCAATGGTCACCTGGTCAGGAGAGCGCGTGCACAGCCTGACCTCTGCAGACCTGGTCAGGAGAGCGCGGGCACAGCCTGACCTCTGCAGACCTGGTCAGAGGAGCGCGCACAGTCTGACCCCTGGCACTGGTCACCTGGTCAGGAGAGCGCGTGCACAGCCTGGCCTCTGCAGACCTGGTCAGAGGAGCGCGCACAGTCTGACCCCTGGCACTGGTCACCTGGTCAGAAGAGCGCGTGCACAGCCTGGCCTCTGCAGACCTGGTCAGAGGAGCGCGCACAGTCTGACCCCTGGCACTGGTCACCTGGTCAGGAGAGCGCGTGCACAGCCTGGCCTCTGCAGACCTGGTCAGAGGAGGGCGCACAGTCTGACCCCTGGCACTGGTCACCTGGTCAGGAGAGCGCGTGCACAGCCTGACCTCTGCAGACCTGGTCAGGGGACAGAAGCCCGTGGTCGGCGCCTGCATGGTGTGGTCTGGCCTCTCGGGTCTGCCCGCCTTCTCAGGTGGCAGCCGGTAGAGCATCATTGGTGCCCTTCTCAGGGGCACCTCTGACGTGCAGCGCTGCACCCCGAGCTGTGGACTGCCCAGTGGGGGCAAATAGCCTCTCCCATGCGTTTGGGAGACACGGGGCGCTATCCGCGTCAGCGCTGGGGGCAGAGCCTTCTTTCAGCACCCTGGACAGAACCCGAGAGAGACTTCACCACAGTGGACGGTATCCCCCCCAGCCCCACCGCCTCCCGCACAACCCTGGGGAGAACCCTGAGAGAGACTTCACCACAGAGGACGGTCCCCCCCCCCCTCCCCCAACTCCACCGCCTCCCACAGAACCCTGAGAGAGACTTCACCCCCCAGTGTACGGTATCCCCTCAGCCCCACCGCCTCCCGCACAACCCTGGACTGAACCCCGAGAGAGACTTCACCCCCCAGTGTACGGTATCCCCCCCCCCCCCCCAACCCCACCGCCTCCCGCACAACCCTGGCCGGCAGGACCCGCTGCCAAGGGAGGCAGGGGGGGGGGGGTATGGGGGGCTCGAGAGCCAGGCGTGCGGGCACGACCCAGGGCAGCAGGAGTGTCTATGGCTATGACTCGAGGGGGCTCTGGAAACGATATAGAATCTGACAGGTAATGAAGATAGGGAGAGACAGGTGGGAGCCATGGACAGAGAGTGCGGGGCTCTGAAGATTGGGAGAGGCAGGCGGGAGCCATGGACAGAGAGTGCGGGGCTCTGAAGATTGGGAGAGGCAGGCGGGAGCCATGGACAGAGAGTGCGGGGCTCTGAAGATTGGGAGAGGCAGGTGGGAGACATGGACAGAGAGTGCGGTGCTCTGAAGATAGGGAGAGACAGGTGGGAGCCGTGGGCAGAGAGTGTGGGGCTCTGTAGATAGGTAGAGACAGGCGGGGGGCGTGGACAGAGAGTGCGGGGCTCTGAAGACAGGGAGAGACAGGTGGGGGCCATGGACAGAGAGTGCGGGGCTCTGAAGAGTGAGCCACAGGTGGGGGCCATGGACAGAGAGTGCGGGGCTCTGAAGATAGGTAGAGACAGGCGGGGGGCGTGGACAGAGAGTGCGGGGCTCTGAAGACAGGGTGAGACAGGTGGGAGCCGTGGACAGAGAGTGCGGGGCTCTGAAGCCACAGGTGGGGGCTGGACACAGACAGTGCGGGGCTCTGAAGCTACAGAGCCACAGTTGGGGGGGGGGGGCTGGACACAGACAGGGCGGGGCTATGAAGATAGGGAGCCACAGGTGGGGGCCATGGGCAGGGCGGGGCTCTGAAGCTACAGAGCCACAGGTGAGGGGGGGGGGGGGCTGGACACAGACAGGGCGGGGCTCTGAAGCTACAGACCCACAGGTGGGGGCCATGAATAGACAGCGCGGGGCTCTGAAGATAGGGAGACACAGGTGGGGGCTGGAAACAGACAGCGCGGGGCTCTGAAGCTGCAGAGCCACAGGTGGGGGCTGGGCAGCGCGGGGCTCTGAAGATAGGGAGATACAGGTGGGAGCCATGGACAGAGAGTGCGGGGCTCTGAAGATAGGCAGAGAGACAGGTGGGAGCCATGGACAGAGAGTGCGGGGCTCTGAAGATAGGCAGAGAGACAGGTGGGAGCCATGGACAGAGAGTGCGGGGCTCTGAAGATAGGTAGAGACAGGTGGGAGCCGTGGACAGAGAGTGTGGGGCTGAAGATAGGTAGAGACAGGTGGGAGTCGTGGACAGAGAGTGTGGGGCTGAAGATAGGTAGAGACAGGTGGGAGCCGTGGACAGAGTGTGTGGGGCTGAAGATAGGTAGAGACAGGTGGGAGCCATGGATAGAGAGTGTGGGGCTCTGAAGATAGGTAGAGACAGGTGGGGGCTGGACACAGACAGCGCGGGGCTCAGAAGAAAGGGAGAGACAGGTCGGAGCCGTGGACAGAGAGTGCGGGGCTCTGAAGCCACAGGTGGGGGCTGGACACAGACAGTGCGGGGCTCTGAAGCTACAGAGCCACAGTTGGGGGGGGGCTGGACACAGACAGGGCGGGGCTATGAAGATAGGGAGCCACAGGTGGGGGCCATGGGCAGGGCGCGGCTCTGAAGCTACAGAGCCACAGGTGGGGGGGGGGGCTGGACACAGACACCGCGGGTCTCTGAAGCTACAGACCCACGGGTGGGGGCCATGGACAGGGCGGGGCTCTGAAGCTACAGACCCACAGGTGGGGGCCATGAATAGACAGCGCGGGGCTCTGAAGATAGGGAGACACAGGTGGGGGCTGGACACAGACAGCGCGGGGCTCTGAAGCTGCAGAGCCACAGGTGGGGGCTGGGCAGCGCGGGGCTCTGAAGATAGGGAGATACAGGTGGGAGCCATGGACAGAGAGTGCGGGGCTCTGAAGATAGGCAGAGAGACAGGTGGGAGCCATGGACAGAGAGTGCGGGGCTCTGAAGATAGGCAGAGAGACAGGTGGGAGCCATGGACAGAGAGTGCGGGGCTCTGAAGATAGGTAGAGACAGGTGGGAGCCGTGGACAGAGAGTGTGGGGCTGAAGATAGGTAGCGACAGGTGGGAGCCGTGGACAGAGAGTGTGGGGCTGAAGATAGGTAGACACAGGTGGGAGTCGTGGACAGAGAGTGTGGGGCTGAAGATAGGTAGAGACAGGTGGGAGCCGTGGACAGAGAGTGCGGGGCTAAAGATAGGTAGAGACAGGTGGGAGCCGTGGACAGAGAGTGTGGGGCTGAAGATTGGTAGAGACAGGTGGGAGCCATGGATAGAGAGTGTGGGGCTCTGAAGATAGGTAGAGACAGGTGGGGGCTGGACACAGACAACGCGGGGCTCAGAAGAAAGGGAGAGACAGGTGGGAGCCGTGGACAGAGAGTGCGGGGCTCTGAAGATAGGTAGAGACAGGTGGGGGCCATTGACAGAGAGTGCGGGGCTCTGAAGATAGGGAGAGACAGGTGGGGGCCATGGACAGAGAGTGCGGGGCTCTGAAGACAGGGAGCCACTGGTGGGAGCCATGGAGAGAGAGTGCGGGGCTCTGAAGACAGGGAGCCACTGGTGGGAGCCATGGACAGAGAGTGCGGGGCTCTGAAGGCCACGCTGGGTGACTTAGGGGCCCACAGCCCCTCCCCCGGAATGAGGCACAGTTGACAGGCAGCCCTCCCAGATAGAAGGTGGCAGACATACGCTCCCCAGCCCAGGTGGGCACTCCCCCTCGGAAGGTGACACAGGTGACAGAGGGCCCCTCCACACGGAGAGTGGCACAGGTGACAGGCAGACCCTCCCCGCGGAGTGTCACAGGTTACAGAGATCCCCCCCACACCCCCACACCCTCACACACACACCGATGACCCCCCGAGATCTTCTTACCGCTGCTGGTAGGAGGTGATCCCCTGCACACTCTGCGGGCTGCCGTTCCGTCCCACCCCGGGGCCGGGGGGCACCCCTCCTCCGCCCCCCGCGGAGGCCGCCGTCACCTGCACGCTGAAATCCGGGAATATCCTAATCATGGCTGCGGCTCCGGACTCCGGTGTGGGGGGTCCCTGTGCTCCTGTCCCCGGCAGCAGCAGCCCATGGGGGCCTCTCACTCCCCCAGCCCCGCGCCCCTCATCTCTGGGCGCCCTGTGCCAACTCTGCCGGCCGCCCCCTGCTCCCGCAGCGCCAACTTTCCGCTCAGTTCGCCGAGCCCTGCGCGTGCCCACGCGCTGTGCCCATCACCAGGGGGTGCCACCTGCGGTGTGACCAGAGCCCCCGTCCCTCCTCCTCACAAGGTCCAGGGCTCAGGCGATGTGGGGGTGTCTGAGTACCGGGCCCCCCACCTCCTCTGGTCCGGGGTCCCCCATAGGAAGTGCGCGTGCAGTGGGCGCCCACTGGCCAGGGCAGCCAAGGTCAGCGCCGGCTCCTGCCTCTGCACGGGGGCTGCACGGGCAGGCGGGGGGCTCTTCTGCTGTTGCACAGGCAGGGTCTCGAGTTACCCTCTGCAGGCACGGTGGCTTCCTTGGCAGCCTGGGGTGTCTGCTGCTGCACAGGCAGGGTCTCCACTACCCTCTGCAGGCACGGTGGGGTCTCTCCTCCTTCTGCGCAGGCAGCGTCCCCTGTTACCCTCTGCAGGCACGGTGGCGGCACAGGCAGGCTGGGCTCTCCTGCTGCCTTCTGCAGGCACGGCGGCGGCACAGGCAGGCTGGGCTCTCCTGCTGCCCTCTGCAGGCACGGCGGCGGCACAGGCAGGCTGGGCTCTCCTGCTGCCCTCTGCAGGCACGGCGGCGGCACAGGCAGGCTGGGCTCTCCTGCTCCTCTGCAGGCACGGTGCTTACTCGTGTCGTGCAGCACAGTCAGGCTGCTGGCGCCTCCTGCTCCTCTGCAGAGACAGGTGCTCTTCTGCTCTCCTGTTGCACAGACAGGCGGGGGTCTCTGCGGGGTCTCTGCTGCTGATGCACAGACAGGCGGGGGTCTCTGCTGCTGATGCACAGACAGGCGGGGGGTCTCTTCTGCAGGGAGGGGGGTCTCTGCTCCCCTCTCCAGGGACAGCGGCTTGTCTGCTGCACGCCGCAGGGTGGGCCAAGCGTGGGGGTCCCTGCTGCAGGGAGGGTTGGGGTCTCCTCCGGTGCACTCCTCAGAGGGGGCTGGAAGACTGGCGGAGGGGGGTGGGGGCGTTGCAGTGAGGGGCGCACACAGTGAAGTTGCAGTCAGGGCCCCCGCTCCCTTTCCCTCCTTTCCTCATCTACAAATGTTCACATTTCAGCCGCGGACCCCCTGCTGCCCCCTAGTGACTGGCAGCAGGAAGTGCACCCGGTGACACACGCGGGAGGAGGGCGGGGCCACCGGCATCGGAGGAGGAGCTATGGTGTGAGTGGCAGGAAACCGAGGGGGGGGGGGGGTGTTAGCACATGGCGGGAGAGGAGCAGGGGGTTGGGAGCACAGCCCGGAGCACTGAGAGAGAGGGTGGCATGGAATGGGGGCTCAGTCAGAGGGGCAGAGTGGCGATGTCTGACGGACAGAGCGCCAGGGGCTGGGGCCGCATGGGCAGATGGGGGGTTGGGGGGTTGGGGGGGTAAAGGAGGGCAGAGATGGCATGAAAGATGGAGAAGGGGCGGGGGGCGGGGAGAGAGCAGGGGTCGGGGAGAGAGCAGGTACCGAGAGGGGGAGAGCACAGGAAGGCGAGAGGGGCACAGGCATAGGAGGACAGACATGGGAAGTTGGATGCTAAGTGGGCAGGGGGTAGAACATGGCTAGAACATGGGGTGGACAGCACATGGAGGCAGTGGTAAGACCTAAAGCACAGACACACTGAAAACCTCAGGCACCTAGTGAGAGCGAGTACAAGAAGGAGAGAGTGGCACTGAGAGAGGAGGGCAGAGATGGGAAGCTGGATGGAAAGGGGGCAGGGGCGAGAACATGGGGTGGACAGCACGTGATGGTGGTGGCAAGATCTGAAGCACAGGCAGCTAGGGTGAGAGGGCACAGGAAGGAGCGAGGGGGTGCAGACAAAAGGGGGCAGAGATGGGATATTGAAGGAAGTGGCCCGAAACAGGTCACTCACGACCACCTATACACCTTCCCAAAAATGAAGAGTCCGTCAGACAGTAGAGAATACAAACCAGTTAGTTTGCTGTCCATACACTTCAGCTGAGCCCAATCTGATCAGTCTTCTAAGAGGACTGCCGAGGGGATCAGGTCTCCCTGATGAAAAGCAGCGAATCTCCTAAGACCACCAATGCCGCCCGGCGCAAAACACCTTTAATTCACCTTATGATTATCTATCAAAATAACGAGGCAGGCGCTGGCAACAGGAAGGCAAGAAGCAGGTTTATTACTCCGGAGGAGAACACATCACATCAGACACCGGGATATCGTCAGGAGGTGGTCTAACTGCATCTCTGTGGCTCGGCCTTATAAACGCAGGTTCATCACTTTATTACATGGTTAAACATTCCTGGCATCAGTTTATTGCATGGTTAAACATCCTTGGAATCCCCGCCTCGAGCTGGTTCTCACACAAACCCAGCAGCAATCGTCCCCCACCCAGATGTAACAGATGATCGCTATCTTGCAGCTGGACATTCCTGCAGGATCTAAAAACATGTGGGATCGGTCAGATCTAAGGGTTCGTGTCATTGATTAAGTCAGGCCCCTTTGTTGGTGAAACAAACCCTGCCGTGTGTGGGTAATAAACTATGTCCGCAGGGGTCGGTTAGTGCCTGGGACCGGATTGAGTGGCCAGGTGCAGGGAAGGAGGTTATCAAAGGGGCTTGCCCGTGCATGGAGGATGAAAGGACAAACGGGTTTGGCGCGGGAAGTGACTCAAGGGCTTTGTCATGATGACAAGGTTTTACAACCCCAGTACATTTGTTCAGGCTTAGTCAGAGCGCTGGGGGATGATAGCGAGGTCAGGGTGACACATAGGTGACCAGCAGAGCACGAAATGGCCGAGATGTCCAAAATGGATGCAGCTTACGCGCATGTAAAGGCCCTCGCTAAACAAGATGGCGCAGGCAATATTCACGTTTTCTGTTTTACATTCTACAGTCCTCCCTCTGAACATAACTTAGCCAGCTTGACAGTCTATTTCAATTTCCATGATGTCCTGTATCTCTTTATCGTTCCTTACTCGCATTTTCGTAAGTTTAGTGTCCATGGTCTTAGGGTGTAAAGAGTTCAGGCAAACAGAACACAAAAGTGGTATACAATGTATCCCCAAACAACAGCCACATATTGCCAATATTGGAACCAAGATGATCAATATTATTTTCCAGCCCCATTCTTTCAAAGTGCCCCAAAACCAGCTTCCAAGTGTCCAAGTCTCTGATTCCTGATGGATTTCTGACGCCAGCCGATGGAGATGTTCAATTGCTTTGAAAACTGAAGGTGAATTGTCAGGGACATAAGTACAGCAGCTGGCACCGATGATGCGGCATGCTCCTCCACGGTCCGCTAGTACCACATCTAGAACAATCCTGTTCTGTAAAGCCACCAGGCGGACCGCCTGAAGCTCAGCAGTGTTGTTGGCAAGGATGCCAGCTGTGATGTTCAAGGCTGTTTCAACTGCTTGTGATAGGTGCCTGATGGCTCGGCTGTTTGCCATCGGACCCCATAGCGGGACAAGTCTTTTTGCTGCATCGAGGAATTGTGATGCAGCAGAGTCCGCTTGGTCTGTCTCTTTGGAACGCCTTTCTCTGTGGTGGTCTGCAGGTGTTGTGTAGGTTGGAGGCAGAACAAAGGCAATGTAGCACATGCCCCCCCCCCCAGCCTTTTGGGAGCCAGGTGTAGGCTTTTGTACCACAGATGAAGTACATGTTGGGTGATGCAAAAAATGTAGGGGGGTCAGCAGTGTTCAGAGTTCTTGTTATTTGACATGTGCTGTGACCCATGATCTTTGTCCCATGGCCTTCAATGCAGACAAGGCTGGAGACGTTTACCACCGATAGGGCCACTGTCAGAGTTGCAGCGGTTCTTTTCATCAGATAAGAAAAGGTTGGTCTGGCTGGGTTGTTGAACACTTGCATTTCTACTCGCTGTTTGGAGGTAATGTCCATTAGGAAGGTCACATTGGAGGTGTGAGGGCAAAAGGGAGCAGTCGTTTTTCCTGTTTTGTTTAGCCAGAATTCATTGTAGAACTGTTTTATTGTCTCATTAGAGGTGGCATTGTCTTTGTAGCTTTCTTGCAGGAGCATTAATCAGGCGAGGCATGATCCGTGAACAGAGAAGGGTGAAGGGATGAAAGGAATGGAATGTTCAGTGGCATGAGGTAGCAACCCACAGACCCAACAGTTGGTGGCATTTGCGGCAAGATTGTGCTGGTGCAATAGCTGTACAAAATAATTATTCCAGAATTCTTTGCGTCGTTCTCGGAGACATGGTGATAGTGACACCAGATAGTGTTCTTTCTTGGTGGTGGGTTGCATAGTGGGTGACATTGTCCTGTAAGCGGGAGCACTCTCTTCAACGATCCAAACTGTGACCATTAGCAAGAGGCAGGTGAGAGATGCTGCCACAAGTGCGATTGTCTTTGTGCTGTGTAACTTGGCAATTTTGGAGTCTTTGCAGTAGTTCTTCGGTCATCCGAGTTCTTCCATCATCTTCAAGAGGCTCGATGACTGGCAGGACCATATACTTTTGTCTAGCGTTTCTCCTGGTAGCATTTACAGTGTTAGCTACTGATCTGAGACTTTTGACTCAGTTAGTGGTCTGCTTGTCGGAGCACCCTCCTTCCATCGATCTCAAGTTGTACCCTTTCTTGGATGGTACTGTGGGGTCGGGAAACTCTGCCAGTTCAAGTGTCTCTGTTTCTGGGTAGCAACTCAGGGTTGGTCGATCTTTGATCAGCAGTTTTTCTTGTGCGTCCACTCCTTCGTGCGTTGGGGATATCTTCTTGCAATGATGTGCGTGTAGCCAGTTTATTTTTCTTTCCACTCGAAGGGCAGTTCGGGTGGTGATCAAGACTTGCCAGGGGCTCGTCCACCTGGGCTCCAGACTCTTCGTCCTCTGAAAATTTCTTGTCAACACGAAATCTCCAGGCTTGATATCATGTCCTGGACCCCTGGATACGTCTGGTATGGCTTGCTGCACCTGTTGGTGGATAAGTGTTAGTTTGTTCGTGAATTTATACAAATAGTCGGACATTAGTATGTGCGGGACATCATTATTGGAGGTTCGTTTTGGTGCCCCCCAAATAATCATAGGCCTGCCGAAGACTACTTCATATGGGGTCAGTCGGTGTTTGGTTGGGGTGGAACGCATTGATAGCAATGCCAGTGGGAGGGCATCGGGCAATTTCAACCCGGTCGTGGCGACTATCTTTGCTAGTTTCAATTTAGTGTGGCGTTGTGTCTCTCTACTAGGCCCGCTGACTGGGGGTGGAAAACGGCATGGAATTTTTGCTTTACCCCCAACCCCTTCAGTATGTTCTGTATGACCGCTGCTATGAAGTGTGGGTCATTGTCGCTCCATAAAATTCTACAAAGGCCATATCGGGGAAGAACTCCTTCAGTAATACCTTTGAAGTAGCTAAGGCGGTGTTGTCGCAGGTGGGGTAGGCCTCCACCCATTTGCTAAAAGCGCACACAATCACTAGCACATATTTTAGACCATGGCACCTCTCTAGTTGGATGTAATCCATTTGGAGGACTTCGAAGGGGTGGTCAGGGACTCCAAACCCTCCACGTGGTACTACAGTTCCTTTCCCTGGGTTGTGTTGCAGGCATACTATGCATTGTTGCACTAGGTGTTTTGCTGATTCTATTATCTTGCCATTGTGCCATACCCTGGTGATTAGTTCGGTCATGGGGGCAGATCCTATGTGTGCTGGTAAATGTGCCATGATCAATATGGGGATCAGATAGGCATTTGGTAGCAACCATTTGTTTCCATCTTTAGTTCTCCAGCAAACTTCCTCGTCCTTTAGTCCCACCCTTTCCCACTCGGTCAGTTCGTCTTGTGTGCCTGTCGTCTGTATGTCCCTTACAGTTGTTCTAGCGTCAGTCCATTGTTCAGCTTGTGACTTGGTCACGTACATTCATGTGGTGGTTCTGTCTTTGGCTGTGGCTCGGGCAGTAACGTCGGCTAGTGCATTTCCCTGTCCAATGAGATCAGTCACTTTCTGTGTGCTTGGCGTTTAATTTCTGCTTGCTGCTTGGGGAGGAGGACTGCTTCTTTCAAGGCGGAGACTGGATCTCCATGTAGGATGGGTGTGCCGTGCGAAGTCAGGAACCCTCTTTCTCTCCACAGGAGCCCAAAATGGTGAACCACCAGAGGGCGTATTGGCTGTCGGTGTAGATGTTTACTGTCGTGCCAGCTGCTAAAATGCACGCTCATGTAAGGGCAATGAGTTCTGCTGCTTGGGCAGATCATTGGGCAATGCGGGCTGTTTCTAGGATGGTTCGGGCTGTGGTTTCGGCATATGCAGCTGAGGTGGTGCCATCGGGAAGTTTGATGCACGAGCCATCTACCCATAGTTCCCCATCTGGCTCGGAAAAGGCAGTGTTTCTGAGATCTACTCTACTTTTTGTTTGTTCGTCAGTGAGTGTTACACAATCGTGCAGTGGAGTCACACTAGGGTCATTTTCGGGTAGGGGTAACAATGTGGCTGGATTGAGAGTGGTGCATCGCTTCAGAGTGATATGTGGTGCCAGCAGGGTCAACTCGTATCCTGTCAGTCGTGCGCTAGTCAAGTGTTGGGTTTTGGTCTGGTTGAGTAGTGTGTCAACTGCATGAGGCACTAGTACAGTGATTGGGTTGGAGAGCACTATTCCTTCGCTCTGGCGTATGGATACTGCTGCCACAGCGCGCAAGCACGCTGGCACCGCTCTAGCTACTGGGTTGAGGGTGGCAGAGAAATATGCACAAGAGCGATGCTTGTGACCAATTGACGGCGTTAAAACGGACAATGCACATCCTCCCTTTCATGAGTGTAGCGGAAGAATGGTTTGGAGTAGTCCGGGGTCCCTAGAACATGTGCCGAACAAAGGGCATCTGCAATTCTTTGAATGCTGACTGGCATTCGGGTGTCCAGGGGAGAGGTGAGGCGATGTCTTTGGCTAGGAGGGAGAGAAGGGGTTTGACAACGAGGCTAAAGTTCGGCAACCACTGTCGGCAGAATGAGGTGAGGCCTATCAAAGAGCGGACCTGCTTTTGATTCTTGGGAACAGGAGTGTCTAGAATTGTCTGGATCCTGTCGGGTGTGAGTTTCCTCCTTTCTTTCGATAAGAGGTGACCTAAATATGTTACCTGTGGTTTGCAGAACTGTAATTTCTAACGAGAAACTTTGTGACCATTTTCTGCAAGGAAGCGTAGGATTTGGATGGTGGCTGTGACAGTTAGTAGAGTGGTGTCTGCTGCTAAAAGGATATAGTCTACATATTGTATCAACGCCACCCCTTCTGGTAATTGTATAGCATCCAACTGTCTTTTGAGCGCCTCGCTATAGATGCTCGGGCTCTCTGTGTACCCCTGGGGTGCTCGACAAAATCTATATGAGCAGGATCTTAGGGTAAATCCAAAAAGGTTGCGGCTGTCTTGGTGAATAGGTATGGAGAAGAAGGCGTTTTTGAGGTCAATAACGGTGAAAGTGGTGGCAGTGGACGGAATTAGGGTCAGGATGTTGGTAATGTCAGAAACTACTGGGTACTGTGGCACTACTATTTTGTTTATCTCCCGCAGGTCACTGATAAAGCGGTAGGCCTTCGCACCCCCTCTCCCTGTCTCTTTGTGATCGGTAAAATAGGACTGTTACAAACATTGCTCACTACCTCTTCTACCACCCCTGCCTCTACCAGTGAGTGTATGATTTCGGTCAGTGCTTTCTCGCCCTCTGGCGATATCTTGTACTGGGATATTTTCGGTAAGGTTGCATCTTGTCGTATTGTCACGTGTATTGGGTCAATCATCATTTGTCCTACGTCTGAATCAGCCCTATCCCACAGATGTGATAGTAAAGTGTCTAGTAGGGACGTGTCTGTCTCAGAAATGGGATACATGTGTTGGGATGGATTATCTCTCGGGTGTTGGTGGTTGTAATGTAAGATGACCCGTACACTGTCCGGTGAACATCTGATAGTTGCACGAAAATGCTTCAATAGATCGAGGCCCATAATGGCGTCTGGGGTGTTGGATGAGAGGAGGAATGTCATATCGATAATATTGTTTTCAAGATTGAAAGGGATCGGTCTGGACAAAGGGTTGGTGGAGGGCGTACCGTCAAATCCTATTGAAGTTACATGTGAGCCAGACAAGGGTGCCCTTGGAATCAGTCGTTTGGATAGTGCACTACCTGTTGCTCCTATGTGTACCAAAAATGGCGACTCTGTGCCTAGTACCTTTGCGGTAACATAAGGGCCTTGCTGATCAACATAGAGCTCGACTGGATCCCTCCCTTGCCCTTAGCTGTCCTATGCAAAGTCATACATGTTGTCGTAATCTGACTGTTGGTACTGGTTCTGTCTGGGATGGTCAAACGTGTTCGTTCTTCCTGGCCTTTCCTCGCTACCCTCATGCGTGTACCCTCTCCCTTGTCCTCTTCCTTTCTGTCCGCGTACTATTTCCCTCGCTCCTCTGCCCCTACCGTTTCCTAACAGAATCGGGCATTGGGATTTCCAGTGTCCGTGCTCCTTACAAAATGCACATTGATCCTGTCCTAAGTCTTGACATACTATATATTGCGTCGATGAACTACTTCTGTGTAGCTGTGCCCTAGGGGTATTCTGTTGGTATCCTCTCTTATATTGTTCCCTTCCTGTATTCACCCCTTGAAGCTGTGCTATCACTACCCTTTCCTTCAAGTCTTTCTTCTTCTTCTCTGTAGCCCTATCACCTTCATTTTTCTGGTGTTTATAGTACTGGGCCATCTGGAGGATGGCCGCTGGTTTAGAGTTGCCCAGCTGCTTTCGCTGGTCTGTAGTTTTTGCAATACTTCCGGTAACAGTCCCTTAACATAATTCTGCACAAACAAGTGGTGTCCGGTTGTGGTGGACATGTCTTGTTCGCTGTAATCGGAGAACACTGTTTCGAATCTGGAGAAATACTCAGAGACATCCTCTTGTGGTTTCTGGCGGAACGCGGTTACAACGGACCAGTTCATCTTTTTCTCCGGGTTTATAGTTTTTACTTTCTGTAGTATCTTGTCGGGGAGGTCTAATATAGCTTTTACCGGTTTCTGACCATGGTTTCGCTGTTTGTCCAAAACACCGAGTTGCTCCCAGGTATGTCCGAGCAGCTCAGTGTGGTCTATTTTCCTAATTTGTTTCCACACATCCGCTGGCAGACATAGCCCAAAGAATAAGTCGATATCGGCGATTGTCATGATAGCTGATCCCAGAACAGTGCCTAATTCTGTGTAAAACGCCGTGGGATTCTTACGTAAATCCGGCAAAGATTTACGGAACCTTAGAATGTCCTGCCTGTCCCATTGCTGATATACCCAATTGTAGACCACCCTTCCTTTAGCAACCTGGTGGTTTATGTCATAATTGTTCCCTTGTCCTCTAGGGGGGACCCAATAAGGGGCAGCTTATTTTATTGGCATCATATTATCCAGTTTTTCTATTGGGGGCCCTGTCATTATAGTTGTTTTATCCTTCACTGCCCGTCGTTGTTCTATGAGATGGCGGAATACCTCTAGTGTGTACAATAAGAGTTCCGTCACATCACAATAATTTTCATCTCCCGTATCTACCTTCCTATAAAGAGCCATCAGTCGTTCAGGCCCTACATCCTTGTACTTTTCTTCGTAAGCAGTGAGAGTGTGATAACAGAGACGTACAATGAAGTGTTGTTTGTGGTTTTCGACATAGGAGTTGCATATGTCGGTTATATACTCTTCGGTTTCTTTCCTATCCACGAGCGTTTTAACTATTTTATCGATACCTGCTCGCTCGTTTTTACTTAATCGTGGGATCCTCAGCAACCCTTTCTCTTTTGATTCAGCTCCTACTGACGTGTCTTTTGACGAGGCATTAGGCGCAAGAGACTTGGTCGGTGCAGAGGCTATGGGGACCAAGGCAATAGGGCTGCCTTCAAGTATGCTTTGGGATTTCTGATGTTGTACTAAAGGATGAGTGGGGGAATAAGGAGGTGGCATGTAGATGATCGGAGGGCCTAATAACAAATCGTCATCTACTTTTTGTTTCGTTGGTACCTCGGGGTAAAGAGTCGAGGGTGTTCTAACAGGGTATTGACCGGAAATCTTTGACTCGGTGTCTTTCTATCAGTTTCTCTTTCTTTTATATCTTCTTCTAACTTTTTACAAGCTTGGTGGGCTGCTTTTCGCATCTCCTTATCTAATGTAGCTTCGTTTCTTTTCTTTCTTTGGGATACTTCTTTCTGCTACAAACCAAAACTGTCAAGCATCGCTGGCGTAATTTTCTTTTTGCGAAGAGCTATTTCTAGCGTTTCTATTTTATCGGGGTCGAAAGATCCCGTCAGTGGCCACTGATTTTCCCGGTCCTTCCTAGTGTATTTATGCCATAGTTCACTATAAGCTACAGTCGCTAATCCATATTTTACATACATGTACTTATTAGGGGTGCCTTCCGGCAGTGCCGGATGACTGACCTCTAATAAACGGTCCGGTCCAAAACAATTACCAAACAATCTAGAGAAGATAGGCATGACGTATTTAACGGTCAAAATGAATATCTCAATCAATCAATTTAGGCAAAAAGCCCACACTACCCGTCCTTCACTGTCTGCAAAGAGAGAGAGATATTCCTTTTCTCTGTTGTTTGCAAGCAGGGAATGTCTCAACTAACTTCAAAAGGGGGAATACTAGTATTCGATCAAACTATTCAAACAATCAATCACTCAAATAAGCAAAAGTTGATTTTTCACGACCTTACCCGGACGGTATGGACAGGTCTTTGTATTCCCCTTCCAGTGCACGTTTGTCCTCTTACTCCAACAATCAGTGTGGCGTTCCTGTAAGGTTCCAGTCCGGATCGCAGGTCACTCGAGAGAGGTCCGTTCGGAACCGGTGAAGTTCAGTTGATCGGCAGCCAGACGAGGGTCTCTTTCAGTCAGGTGCACTCCAATCATTTAGTCGTTCACTGCGTCCTTAGGACCTCTCTACCGGACCCACGTGTAGCTGATGGGCCCTACGTTGGGCGCCAATTGATGAAAAGCAGCGAATCTCCTAAGACCACCAATGCCGCCCGGCGCAAAACACCTTTAATTCACCTTATGATTATCTATCGAAATAACGAGGCAGGCGCTGGGAACTGGAAGGCAAGAAGCAGGTTTATTACTCCAGAGGAGAACACAGCACATCAGACACCGGGATATCGTCAGGAGGTGCTCTAACTGCATCTCTGTGGTTCGGGCTTTTATACACATTTGCATCAGTTTATTGCATGGTTAAACATTCTTGGAATCCCCGCCTTAAGCTAGTTCTCACACAAACCCAGCAGCAATCGTCCCCCACCCAGATCTAACAGATGATCGCTATCTCGCAGCTGGACATTCCGACAGGATCTAAAACACGTGGGATCGGTCAGATCTAAGGGTTCGTGTCATTGATTAAATCAGGCCCCTTTGTTGGTGAAACAAGCCTGCCGTGTGTGGGTAATAAACTATGTCCGCAGGGGTCGGTTAGTGCCTGGGACCGGATTGAGTAGCCAGGTGCAGGGAAGGAGGTTATCAAAGGGGCTTGCCCGTGCGTGGAGGATCTTGGTTATGAAGCAACATGGCGCCGATAAAGATGGCACCATGCATACTAACTTAAAAAGAACAAGGGTTCAGACGTAGAAATAGAGCACGGTAATCACACTCATTACAGGAATTACATTTCAAATCCAACATGTTATGTTATATTAGCATGTTTTGTGTAACGCACAGCTGCTTCAGCAGAGAGACGTCCCAGCGCTGAAGCAAAACACGAAGGCTGGTGAACAGAAGAAGGCACTAGAGTGAAGGGAAAAGAGGAGTTTGATGGCCCTACGAAAGGTCATGTCGTTGTCCATGGCACAAATGGACAGTGGCAAAGGGTTCCAGAGCTTGGCAGACAACAAACAGAACATGTTAGACAGCGATGAGGCATGGGGTTGAAAACATGGGAAGACTGTAAGCAATGACCACAATCTTTGTCAGGGTGAACCACAAAGTTACTGAATTAACCTGAGCTCAACCCCCAGTAGCCATGGTACAGAGCAGGGAGACTTAACTTAGAGGCAATGTGTAAAGTTTTATGCAGCACTCAAATAGAACTAAAGTCAAAACACAACAAAAGAAAAACCCACACAATTCACAGAAATACAGAACATTCCAATTTAGGAAAACGCCAGCAAAACAATCAAAACACAATAAGTAGAAATAGAGTTATTAATTTTTAAAATTAAAGGTTCAAAGCATCCGCAAAAAGTATTAAGCTCCAACCGTGGTCATCTGGTTGGGCTTGACCGGGACTGGAGGAAGGTTTAAGGCTGACCGTGATGGTGTAAGTGTCAGATGTAAGGGTCAGGTGCGTCCTGGTCAGAAAGTTACTTTCACAATTAGAAACTATTATGGAGAAAAAAGTTTTCAGCAAGATATCAGGCTGTGACCGAAGTGGGGCTCGTCGATGATGGGGAGCCGAAGCCCGAGGTCTGGGTGAAGCTCAGAACCGGAAAAGACCAGGCTTTAGGTTCAACCAGCCATTGATGGCGATCAGATACAGGCAGCACCCGGGTCCGGTGAATCTTCCTACAGTCAAACCAGAAAACATTTCTGGAGCTCAGATTTCCTCAGCGGGGACAAGGCTGCAGGTGAAAAGATGTCAGGACAAGAAAATATGATAAGCAATGTACTTTTAATCAAAAAAGCATTGTACACGTCGACTAGCAGGGAGAGCAGGACCACAGCAACTGCCCCTCAAATTAAATACCTGAATACCAAATAATTGAATTCTAATTAAATAAGCACATGTAGTAATTTCATGAACAAAAAACAACCCATCCCTGTACACAAAAACAAAACAAAAAAAATACATAAAATAATAACATAATACAGAGAGAATTTAACTGTGTATAACAAATTGAACTTATAGCCATGTTTTTACAATGCGATTCTTGCATTAATATGTATGTCGTCATAATACCCAGAGACTCCCTAAAAAAGGTCACCCAAGATGTCCCTAAAATTAAAGGTTGCCAACTACCGTGTCTTCTATACGCGGATGACGCTGTGCTTATGGGATTAACACCTAATGCCCTACGGGCACTAGTCAGGGATTTTGCATCATATATGGGGAATTTGGATTTAAAAGTAAATTTAAAAAAATCATTTATCATGTCCTGCGGGCCGGGTGCTAAGCAATTAAACTCCATTACGATAGGAGCTGATAAGTTACTCCTAACTAAAACTTTCCCATATTTAGGTATGGTCTTTGCTGCGAACGGCCTGTGGAGTGGGCACATCGCCCACGCCACAGGCAAGTTCTCAAAGGCCATAAACTCAATTTTATCTCTTCCCAAACCGAGGAAAGTGGGAGCAACTAAAGCAATTTTAAAGATTTATAGGCTCCAATGCATCCCAGTGGCAACCTACGGTGCCGAAATTTGGGGGTCGGTAAAAACCCCCTCAATACAAAGAGAAGAAAATCGGCTCTGTAGGAAGCTACTGGGTGCTCCCATCTCATCATCAGGGTTTATCTGTCACTCAGAGCTGAATGCACCATATATTAGTGACTTTATCGCAGCCAGGCCTGCACTATTTTGGTTAGCCATCTGGGTAAATGAATATGCTAGCCTAACACATGATATTTTGAGGGAATGTTTAGCTTGTGATAAATGGAATAAGATCCCATGGTTCCGTGGCGTACAAGAGAGTCTGTCTAGCATAGACAGGGGCAACCTCTTTGAGAATCCATCTCAAATACAGAGGACTGACAAAAAAGTAGTCCAACTTGAACTGTATGCCAATTACAGGGAAAAAAGATTGTCAGAAGAGATGAAGAAACAAACTGTTGTGTCCTATATTAACAATGGCTTATTAACCCAGCAATTTCCGTTGTATTTGACACTACCAATGTGCTACTGGGAAAGATCTCTATTGTTTAGAATGAAAGCAGGAACGGTAAAATTTTTACTTTGTTTTCCTCTGGGACACACCGTAGATGACAAGATTCTGTGTCCTTGTGACGGAACAAGCAAACAAAATGATCTACATTTCTTCTTTATGTGCAAGTTTTATAAGAAATACATTAAATGGTTCCTAGCACCATATTTTAAAAAACGTAGACCCATTTCCCTGAATCAGTCTTATTTGATGCTTTTAAAATTGGAGGACGATGAACTTATATTTAGGACAAGTTGTTTTTTAAAAGTCATTTTTAATGTACGTAGAAGTATGGAAAACCCTTGAATTATTAATGATTATTGTTCCTCTCTTGCACTTTTGAAATGCGTGACTTAGTAAATGCCCTAATAATGTATTTTATAGTGTCTATTGTACCTTTGTAGTTGTAATTGTAAATGTCAAATTGTTTTTTAAAGTGTGCTTTTATGGATTTTTGAAATCCGAATAAAGATTTTTGAAATTGAATACCCAGTCATGGAATTTCAGCAGAAGACATGATGCTCTAGATCACCTACTTGGATTAACTTCTTCTTAGATCCCCTTGACTCGTGTTCTTCCTGAACAATCAACAATTTATTATTATTCATACATTTTCGATCATTCAAAATTACTGAATATTTGCTCACTTTGACAACTTTCTTACATGTAGAAATCCGAGAACCCTTCCTCTGAAAGGCCTTTTAACTCTTAACCAATCTCGGGGAATATTAAAAAGGCCAGGCGATAATTGTCGCTAAGTGCACTTAGCGTTAGGATAATTATCGCCGGCCAACTCTGAATTTTATCGCGGAGATAGCGTGCTATCAGCAATGCTCATCTCCAAAGCGATAAAATTCAGAGCGCAAGCTGCCAATTGTGAGATTATCGCTGGAAATTCAGCGATAATCCCACAAGGTTTGGCGATAGCTTGCTGATAGGGATAGACATACTTAGCCATGATATCCACCTTACATAGGATATCATGGCCCAGTTAGAAAAATACAAGACGTTAAAAAGCAGCGTTAACTGTGGTTAGCGCTGCTTTTTTTTATCGCTAACAGGGTTAGCGATATCCTTGATAATAGGAGAAATGTCGCTTAACAACATTTCTCCTATTATTTTTCTCTGGAACGCCCCCTTTGCATCTCATTAGAGATACAAGGGGAAGCGTAGAGTAAAAGGGTGCTAACATGCAAATTTGCGTGTTAGCACCCTGTTGCTGATAGGGCGCTAGTTTTATCTCTGCTTTTTTGGCTTTTAAATGCCAAAAAAGCAGAGATAAAACTAGCGATAAAGCCCTTGTTAATATGCCCCCTCCTTCTTTCCCATCCAACTCCCTGTTCTTTTTAGTTACAAAGGGGAATATTACCAACAAGTAGCAATATTTATCGCTAAATAGGCTTAGCGACGATTATTTTATCGCTGCCTATCGCTGGAAATGTTAGCGGAGAAAACTTGCTATTAGCAACGTTTTTCTCCATTGTGCTAAAATATCCAGCAATAGCGGTGAAATGCGTGAATATCGCTGAGAATACAGCGATATTCACGCATTAGCGATGAAATGCTCTTAGCCATGTTATCCACCTCCCATTGGATAACATGGCTAAGAACTGGTCAGGACAGGTGTTAGTATTTGGAGATATTCGCGCTTAGCACGAATATTTCCATCACTACGCCCGCCTTGCTAATAGGCGATAGCGATGTTAGCGACTGCTTTCAGTCGCTAACTGGTTGGGTACGCCCACTTTGCATGTCATTAGCGATAAACTTTGCTGACATGCAAAGCGGGCCCCTAACCGCTCGCTATCGCCTAAAAGCTGTCGTTAACACAGTTAGCGACAGCTTGATAATAGGGCAATAGAATTATCGCCGCTTAGCGGCCGTTCGCCCCCATTGGTAATATGCCCTATAATTCCTTTATGATTCTCCATGATTCTGACTTACACTCTGTTCACCAAAGAGAACGCTATGTTTTCCCTAATGACTCTCTCACTTCGCTCCACAATAGCATTGCTTCTGGGATGATATAGAGAAGTGGTCACATGCTTAATTCCAAAATCTTTGAGAAAAACCTACTAATCTCAAAAAACAAACTTTGGACCATTGTCAGTAACAATCTCGTCAGAAACACCTCTGAAAAATAAATATTTCAACATGTTCTTAACAATGGCAGTTGTGATACTGTTCACAAACACAATCTCTGGCAATCTCGAATAATAATCGACTACCAAAATACCATCCTTAACTTGACTGTTAGCTACTCGCAAAGGACCAATAGTTACGGCCAAGTTAAACCTTTCTTAGATAGAGGTGCTGTTAGATAAAGGCTTTGTTAGATAAAGGCTTTGTTAGATGGAGGCTTTGTTAGATAGAGGCTTTGTTAGATGGAGGCTTTGTTAGATAGAGGCTTTGTTAGATAGAGGCTCTGTTAGATAGAGGCTTTGTTAGATGGAGGCTTTGTTAGATAGAGGCTTTGTTAGATAGAGGCTTTGTTAGATAGAGGATTTGTTAGATAGAGGCTTTGTTAGATAGAGGCTTTGTTAGATGGAGGCTTTGTTAGATAGAGGCTCTGTTAGATAGAAGGTTTGTTAGATGGAGGCTATGTTAGATAGAGGCTTTGTTAGATGGAGGCTTTGTTAGATAGAGGTTTGTTAGATAGAGGCTTTGTTAGATAGAGCTTTTGTGTGATAGAGGCCCTGTTTGATAGAGGCTTTGTTAGATGGAGGCTCTGTTAGATAGAGACTTTGTTAGATGGAGGCTTTGTTAGATAGAGGCTTTGTGTGATAGAGGCTCTATTAGATAGAGGCTTTGTGTGATAGAGGCTCTGTTAGATAGAGGCTTTGTTAGATGGAGGCTTTGTTAGATAGAGGCTTTGTAAAATGGAGGCTTTGTTAGATGGAGGCTTTGTTAGATAGAGGTTTGTTAGATAGAGGCTTTGTTAGATAGAAGCTTTGTTAGATAGAGGCTCTGTTAGGTAGAGGCTTTGTTAGATAGAGGCGTTGTTAGATAGAGGCTTTGTTAGATAGAGGCTTTGTTAGTTAGAGGCTTTGTTAGATGGAGGTTTTGTTAGATAGATGCTTTGGTAAATAAAGGCTTTGTTAGATAGAGGCTTTGTTAGTTGGAGGCTTTCTTAGATAGAGGTTTTGTGAGATAGAGGCTTTGTTCGATAGTGGATTTGTTAGATAGAGGCTTTGTTAGGTGGTAATTTGACAGCGATTGGATTAAGCATTAGCAGAAGACATCTTGTATTTAGAGACTATCTTGCCCATTTTCGGAATCCATTTTGTATTTCTGTTGGCCATTTTGTATGCCATGTGCTCTGCCCTACCTTTCTGTCAACTGCTCTTGAAATCTGCCTAGAGACAAGATATGTTTAGTCTCCTCTACTTTGCACATGCTCAGAAGAGCATACAGCTGTCTCCAGCTTGTAGCTGTCAAGATGTGTCCACCAGAATTAGCTTACTGTCAGCCCTTCCCACTTGTTGCTAGCACTCTCTCTGTATGACCTTATATGTGTCTGAAACCAATACTCTGTACATTGTACCGACTTCATTTCAGCCCCTGTGTGGGTATAAAAGGATCAAGCTCCTTCTAGTCAGTGTGCTACCTCATACTATAACGAAGGGTGTTGTGTGAATGTAGTTCCACCTCATGAGGTTTAATAAACTCTTTCTTTTCTATTCCAGTTTCTGTGCCAACTTCTTACTATTGGTCTAAGGACTCTGAGCAGAGAAGGGCGAATCCCTTACACTAGTAGGCCTAGCTGAGGCTTGCTACTACAAATTGACGCGTACAAGGTGGGGCTCATCGGCGACTCGATTGCCCGAAGGACTGGTCAAGACGAAGGATTGGAATCTCGCTTTGGACGTGATCACTGCTGGAGGAGACCCGAGTCTTGGCATCCACCGCATTTTCCCTTTCTTTCTGAGCTGACCATCCAGGTGGCGCCGGTCCGCGACTGAGATCTCTTCTGTTGATTCGCCGTGCAGTGACGGTTTGGTCGCTTTAAGAACTTGGCAGTAGGAACCTGGACACCATTTGATTGGTAAGAGACGTTTTTCGGCACTTGCTGTAAGTTAGAAGCCTTGGATTGGTAAGGTAGTTTTAGAAACACTTACCGTGGCATTTTTGATATGTATTGGCCAAATTTTGAGTTAGTCCTATGAACATGGAAATTATATATGTGTTGCAATACATATAGGCAGGTAATGAGGAGATTTTTCTCTACTCCTAAGAATATTTGAACGGCGCAACGTACGAAGAGTAGTTTAAGTGCAACTTTTTTATAATACTGCATATTTTGCACTATTTTTGGCATGCCTGTTTCCAGCACACTTCGTAAGATGTGTTGCTTTTGTAATGGTACTAATTTGAGAATTGATGAAGCACAACCGGCTCCCCCGGAGGGGACACCTAATGGGGATATGTATATTAAATATGGTATTTCATCCATAATGTACAGCACATTGTTGAATAAATACAACCGCAAGGATCCTGAGTTGCGATGGCCTATGCATGGGTCATTTGATTTGCGAAAGATTCAGTATGAGGAGCAACGAATGTTCAAGCGAAAGGCTAGGCAAGATATGTTTGACTGTGTGCGAAAGTGGGAGAAAGAAGTGCATGAGCGAATGAAGCGTGAACAGGCTTTGATTGAAAAAAATCAGCGTAAAAGTGTGCATGCGAAAGCCTTAGAAATGAAAAATAAAGAGGTGAGAGAAACTAAAGAAAGGGAAGATAGGGAGCGTCAGTTACAGGTAAATGGCCAATATGCTATTCGTAGGCCTCTCTATCCTATTCTTAATAAACCCCAAGAAGATTCTCTCTTATTAGATCATTGTCCACCTCAATATACGCTTCCCTCTGCTGCTGATGAGTCAGATGAGGACTCTCCTACAGATCAGGATAAAGCCCGAGACACTCGCTTGATGTTAACTGCCGAACATTCTTCTGAGATAAGATCCGCGGCGCGGAAAGCCGATCGTAGTACTATTATTGCTTCTGAACTTCTAGATACTATTAAGAATTGGTCGGAAAGGGAACAAAAATATTTCACTGAGATATTTGCTGGAGAGGTTCTTGAGCCATTTAGGAAATATTCGATGGAAGTAGAGCCAAATTATATAGCAGCTGATTGTAAGCAATTATGTGACGGTTCTTTTGTTTTCTCCCAGGTGGCTGACATGATCAGACGCTTGGTTAAACTACGTGATGAAGCAGTCCGTTTGCGGGAGGAGAAAAAGGCAGCAGACGCAGCGGTACAAACATCTCAAATCAACATGGCACGAGCTCCGACGCCTGACACAGATGAGATTGTTGTAAATGTGAAACCCTTGCAGGAAGCCGCGCCTTTATATGTTCCTCTCAAAGGAACAGGTACAAGTGATGATAAGACTTCCATTGACGCAAAATGGTATTTTATTTATTATTGGGTTTACACTCCTTGCAATAGAGCAGATGTCATGGCTCTTAAAAATGCATTGCCTGATCCGCGAAGGAATCCGACAGCTTTTTATGAAGAAATTGATGGTGTCATTAGTTCTTGCACTATGACTTTGTCTGACATTGATTTGTTTTTGTATATTAATATTACCACCTTATATGTGGAGAATTGTGCGTAAAGTTGACGATCGTGCGGTATTTGGAGCATTGTGGTCAGATATAGAACAATCAGATAAAGATAGAGAACCTGCAGAGAAACCGTGTCAGCTAATTTTAGATCTTCCAGCAGCTATATTGGTTAAATTAAAAACAATTATTCCCCCTAAAAAGATAGATTGGACTATGTCAGCCTCTTGCAAGCAAAAAATAGATGAATCAGTTTCAGACTTCTTCACACGCTTTGAAGAAGCATTCCACGAGTTTATTTGCCAATCATTGACAGATGACACGGGTAGGCATCTGTTTGTCGATAAATATCTCACAAACCTTTTCTTAGAAATAGCTAGTTTCCTAAAGGTGAGTGAAAGTTCATGGACTACCTCTTCTCTGGGTTCTCTCCTAACTATGGTTCAGTATTATAAACGACAGGAATTAAAAGCAAAAAGTAAGGAGGATAAAAAATCTAAAGAGTTAAAAACAAAGGTTATGATGGCTCAAGCTTATGGCCCACCTTCTAGAGGTAATAATAGAGGTGAACGTGGATCTTATGGTTCGTCTTTTCCTCCCTATCCTTGTGTAGATTTGTCTGTTGATCAGTGTGCGTATTGTAGACAATTCGGACATTGGATTTCTAATTGTCCAGTGCCACGTGCTCAGCAGGGTTCACGTGGTCGGGGACAAATGAGAAATTGTTCAGGATATTCAGGGCCTAGAAGAAACACAAATGATTGTGCTAGGTTTGACGCTAATACACGTGGACAAGAGGGGGCTAATACTTTTGACAGACGGAATCAATATCAAATGTCCGAATTTGAACCGTCTAATATGCAAGATTCTGCTTATGCATAGGACTGCCTAGGATGGGGTAAGGAATCAGTTGAAGTTCCAGTAGATCAGAAGGGTCCCTATGTTACAGCATATGTTTTGGGTTCTACTGATCAGTTTTTGGTTGATACAGGAGCTACTCGTAGCGCCTTGTCTAAACACTTGATTTCTAGGGCTTCCCTGTCTGGCTAAACTATTACATCGATAGGTTTCGATGGAACATCCACCCGTAGCCCATTGTCACAACCACTGGCACTCCATGTTGATAAGTTTACTGCTCCATGTCCATTTTTGCTTTCTCCAAATACACCAGACAATATTGTGGGTCTTGACATGCTCAAATATTTCAGGGCCACGATACGATGTTCTCCGGAAAGAGTACGGGTAATTTTAAATGACAACCGCCCCATGATTGAGAGATCCTGTATTGTTAAAGAGGACATTGCCCTAGCTTCACTCCCCAGTACTTTGTGGGCTACTTCAGAGACTGATGTAGGACAAATGGTTATTCCACCAGTACATATTAGTGTCAGGGAGGGTGTTATACTGCAGAAATTGCCTCAGTATAAAATTTCTCGAGAAGGAGAAGAAGCACTTACACATATTGTACAAGACCTGATTGACGTGGGGGTGGTGGAAGAAGTTCCTTATAATGTCTGCAATAGTCCGATTCTCCCCATTTTGAAAAAAGATACTGACACTAAGATTTATAGATTTATCATTGATTTGAGAGAAGTCAACAAGATTGTTGTACCACAGTACCCTGTGGTGTCTGACATAATGACATTGCTTACCCTGGTCCCTCCAACAGCAAATACATTTTCAGTAGTGGATTTGAAGAACGCCTTCTTCTCGATTCCTATTCATCCTGATAGACAATATTTGTTCGGTTTCACTTTAAATAACAGATCATATAGATTTTGTAGGGTTCCTCAAGGGTACACTGAGAGTCCGAGTATCTATAGTCAAGCCTTAAAAAGACAACTTGATTCCTTTACTTTGTCTGATGGAGTGGCTCTCATTCAATATGTCGATGACATCTTGTTGGCAGCCGATACGCCTGATCAGTATGAAAAGTGTACTTTGTCTTCACTTTCTTTCCTTGCTACACACAATCATAAAGTATCACGGAAGAAATTGCAATATTGTAGACCGAAGGTGACCTACTTAGGTCATCTTCTGTCTAAGGAAGGACGTGCATTGACACCAGATCGCATTCAAGCAATTGAAGACACTCCAGTACCTTCCACACAGAAAGATGTCCATGCATTCATTGGTTTAACTTCGTTTTGTAGGCAATGGATATTGGGCTTGTCACACATTGTTAAACCTCTGCTAAGAACACTCCGATCCCCCTTCCATGGACAGAAGAATGCCAAAATGCTTTTCGTCAGTTAAGACAAGCTCTTTGTTCTGCACCAGTGTTAGGCACACCAGATTACATGAAAGCTTTTACACTCTATGTACACGAGAAAGATGGCTGTGCATTGTCAGTTTTAATACAGACACACGGTGACAAGCAGCGCCCCTGTGCATATTTTTCTGCAGTTCTTGATCCTGTTGCTTGTGCGTTGCCTGGATGTTTTCGTTCAGCTGCAGTGACAGCTGTGTATATACGTCACAGTGAGGGGATAGTTTTGTCACACAAACTGTTGGTGCTAGCACCCCATGCAGTAGATGCCCTTTTGAATCAGACTAGAACGCAACATTTAACTAGTGCTCCCTTGACAGGATACAAATTGACATAGTTAGCACCTCATATTATGTTGAAGAGGTGTGCTACACTAAACCCAGCCACTTTGTTGCCATATCCTGTGACTCAGTCCCAGTCAAAGGAACCTCATGATTGTATTGTATTGTATGGCCGTTGTGGAGAAGTGTGGCTCAATGGTTTGAGCGGCAGACCCTGATGCAGAGGTCTAACCTTGGACCAGGGTTCCAAGGGTCTTGAGCTCAACATTTCCACGTACCTGACAATTCTCGCCTTGGTGCCTATTCCAATCATGGAGTCCCAATCTGCAACTCTGGGCAATAGCTTGCGTAATCTCCACAACGGCCCCCACAACGCTAAGGATGCCTGGCCTCCACCTTGGGGGTGCCCAGGAGTGGACGCCTCACAGGGAAAGCCAGGATGGGTTCCACAGCGGTATTCGTAAAAGCGCCTTGAGACCCTTGCGGGTGAGTAGTGCGCTATACAAGTATCAATTTACATTTACATATATTCCTTACTGAGAAACAGACAAAGGGTTGCATCGATTTGCATGATATGCCCCTTTCAGATGTAGATGGGGAACTGTGGGTTGATGGATCTTGTTTGAAGTTCCCAGATGGCACAACCTCAGCTGCATATGCAATTACCATGCTTGAGACAGTAATGGAAACAGCTCGCAGACCTCAGAAGTCGGCTCAAGCAGCTGAACCAATAGCTTTGACACAAGCGTGTGAACTTAGCACTGACTTATGTGTGAACATTTACACGGACATCCGCTATGCTTTTGCTTTTGGAATGGCCCATGATTTTGGGCTACTTTGGAAGGAAAGAGGCTTTCTTACATCCCACGGGATGCAGATAATGCATGGAGAACTAGTACATAACCTTTTGACTGCACTGACATATCCAAAAAAGATATCGATTGTAAAGTGTAGTGCACACAAGAAGAACACTCACAAAATAGGACAAGGAAATGCTTTGGCAGATTGTGTAGCTGGTGAAACTGCGATGCATACTTCCATGTATGTAGTGAAATCTCAAGCTGAATGATGGCATGATGTTAGAGAAGAGGTCCTAGATATACAGAGATATGCCTTTGTAGCAGAACTTGAGCAATGGTCCAAAGAAGGAATATTGGATGATGAGGGTTGTTGGCGCAACAAAGACATGGATAAGTGGAAGTTACCTGCAGGCTATTTACAACCTATGGTTCCAATGGTACATGGGCTGGCACATGTTGGAGCTCTAGCGATAACGAAACTACTTACACGAGCCTGGGAGCATCCAGAGATTGCCAGCACAGCTAAGAGAGTAGTACAGTCCTGTTTGATCTGTTGGCAGTACAATCCTGGAAAAGGGACACGAACTCCTACAGGAGGGTGTAATGGCCGGATTTTCTGATTAGATGGGATCAGCCCCTAGGGGCCCCTCTAACCCAGCCAGAACGTAACCACATCCCTCCTCAGGACCATCTATCCAGGCACCTGGGTACCTACCTGAGGATGGGGAACTCGCAATATACAAGCTCATATCATCAGAAACACCACTAAATCTATAGGGATACTAAGAATACTCACTGATTACTAAGGACATCTATGCCCTACACCACACTCATACCTTATAGTCTTGCGACCACATGGGTCCAGACTATCCTACCCTGGGGCAGTTCTGATTATCTACCATTACACACCAGTATCCTCCCTGGTGTTCTCATTACACACATGGGTCTGCAGCCCCAGTGCTCTCATTTATATCTGGTCTACAATCCGGCAGACCTCCACGCTGGTAATCCCCCCCAGCGCTCTCACTTACACACGGCCCGCAATCTGGCAGACCTCCACACCGTCTCCTTCCGGTGCTCTCCCTTAACACAAGCCACAATCCTGTGGGTATACACACTGACCACAATCAGTGCTCTCACTAACGCCACTTACCAATGACGACCACTTTCCTATGAATACCTTCAGCTCTCTGTCTCTCTATGTTGGGAAGTATCTCTCTCTATTCACTAAGGGTTTGCTACTACACTAATAGAAATTGATATAAACTTTATCCCTTAGTTGCAGGTCTCCTAGCTCCCTAATTACTCATTATCACTTACCTGATCAGGGGTAACATCTGTTCAGACAGCAATACCTGGCTAGGAAAACAAAGCTACCCCCACTGTATGGGGACAAAGAATACACACCACACTAGTTCACTAATTAAATGGGGTCATTTATTGTAACAATAATAAAGTACACATACACAAAACTATGGGGTCTCTATAACTAGCAGTAACTTTAACACACCGCTGAAAGAAAAGGATTAGACATACAATTTATCTGCGGGGTAACAGGAACTTTTAACACACCGCTGAAAGGGAAAAGATTAGACATACAATAGCCTAGGGAATAAGAACAAGATTAAAGTGTAAGTGTAAAGGGGACTAGTTCAGACTACCTCACCTATTAGAAGGAAGATTTCTCTCTGCCTCTGGTGGGATTAGGGCTCTCTCTGTCTCTCTCTCCTTCACCACATCACCACGCCTCTGGTTCAGTTGCTCCAGCTGACAGCCTTCTTTGATGCTCTCTGCACTGCTCTCTCTCTCCTCATCTTCAGCAATCGTCTGCCTTCTTTCTCCATTCCAGAACTGCACTCTATTCTGCAGCTCCAGCAGACATCCTGTTCTCTCTCCAAGCTGAACTGAGCTCCAAGCTGAACTGAGCTCCAGGCTGAACTGCACACAAGCTGGAATGAACACTCCTCCTCTCCTGCAGCTCGCTATTATGGATTCCTCTCCCCTCATGGAAATTTCCACCAGAGGGCTGCCTCCTACCGAATTCCTGTGCCAGCTCCCAGGCTTCCACCCAACCGCAGTGCGCATCTGCTTGTTACGTCTGGGCCCAAGAGAAAAACACATTCCTCGGATAAGAAGCAGTCCTAACCGGTCTTCCTCTAGCACACAAACAGCCTTACTGTAAACTTTACCTTTCCCCCTGAAGCCTCTCAGCTCCATCAAGATGGAGTCCCTCTAGTTCTAGGCCTGTAGGCCTGAAAGGGATGAAATACCCCTTAGCTCTGTCAGAATACCTACATAAACCATACCAATGTGTCAAGTATGTCAAAGCCAATAGGCAATAGACAGGTTAGAGTCAAGAATAAGGGATCTATCATCATATTAAGCAGCTATCCTCTTCTAGGTCTGGAAAAAGGGCTTAAAAGGGCCAACACAAGCTAAGAATACCTATCCTAGATGTGAGCAAGATTAAAGTCTATATCACTGCTAAATAGAGCCAAAAACCCTGCCAAGACAGAGGGTTTGCTACACCAACTGCACCTTTTGAAGTTTTGCAGATGATTTACATCCAGCTTGGATGCTGTAATAATCTAAAATATGTCCTAGTGGTGGTATGTGCCTTCAGTAAATGGATAGAGGCGTACCCTACAAAGGATAATACTGCTCTTACCACAGCAAAGGTGCTTCTGAAGGAATCTTTTCCTAGGTATGGTGTTTGTAAAATTTTGTGGAGTGACAACGGACCTCATTTTATTGGACAAGTTGTTGATTATGTCATGAAAGGATTAGGGATCAAACAGAAGTTCCATGCAGTCTTCCACCCACAATCAGCAGGATTAGTGGAAAGGTATAATGCTACCTTAAAATTGAAGCTGGCAAAAATACTGGCTTCCACGTCCCTAAAGTGGCCAGATGCATTGCCTTTGGCACTGTTGTCCATAAGATCAGTACCACACCAACGATCAGGTCTTACACCATACGAGGTGGTATTTGGAAGATCGATGAACATTTGGGGAGTTCCTAAGCCACGCCCTATACATGATGTACCTTGTGTTCTGTTGAATGATTATTTGGCACAATTAACTGACAGTTTGACCTCTATTCATCAACAGGTTCGAGAACCCCTTCCAGACAGATCTACAGGTGAGACCCATGACCTCCGTCCTGGTGATCACGTGATGATAAAAGCATTCGACAGATCGAACAGCTTGGAGCCGAGGTGGTGAGGTCCGGAGCAAGTGCCGTTGGCTACAAGGACAGCACTTCGAGTGACGAACAGAAAGAACTGGCTCCATACCACGCACTGCAAGTGTGTATCGCCCACCTTGGTGGAACCTGCTGTGCTGATCTACCATCGAGAGATGCTGGAAACGGAGAAGGATCAAGCTATCTCAGCTGACGAGTCTACAGAAGTCTTCCCGGACCACACGATTTCTGGAGCATCACGATACAATTTGAGACCGAGGAAATAATCTGCAGTTTTGAACGAGACTGGTTGAGCTACCGCCCTGGGTTTGTGAAACGGAGAGTCAATGAGGCAAAGGGGGGATCAGAACTGCATTAGTGTAGTGACGCCCGTCTTGGCCCGTGGTGAAGAAATCAAAGGCTACCCAAGGGAGAAGAGCTCCAACTATTGTTTTCAACACATTCTAGAAAGATCAAGCATCGTTGTCAATTGAAATGAATAATAAAATAATTTGTGCTGTAGGGTTTGTTGTTGCCCTGGTGGTTTTGGCAATAACCACTTGGTTCATTGAGAAAGCAGTTCCTGCTCGACAGCTTTTTGGTGCAACCACTCTAGCTCCACTGGAGCATCACTACTACACTCTTCCTTATCATGAGCAGAAACATCGACAGTCCTATCTGAATAACACATTCATTCAGATGTTGCCTCATACCCATAATGCTGCAAATACTACCAATTGTTGGGTGTGTGGGATGATACCTGCACACCAGAAGAAAGGATGAACGCCTTTTATACCTCTACCATTTTCTCATAATGGTTCATGTCAAGCTTGGTATGTCCTTTGTTTGCTTATGGAAAGCATTCAGTATGTGGAATCATTTTTCAATTAAATCAAGAATGTTACCAAGACAAAAATGGGTATCCTCAAGCTAAAGGGACTAAATGGGAATGGGATGAATACCAACCCGACAATATTTCGACACCATATGTTGGACCCTTTGTGATTTCTGTAACCAGAGCAAAAGCAGATTTATGTATTGGCAGTGTTGGGAGAATTCCCGTAGGACGAAGTGAATGTAGTACTGTATTAAACATTGGGGGTGTTAATAATAGCAGCTTCATATCATCACATAACACCTATTTTGTGTGTGGTAATAAAGGGTATCACCAATTACCTGTTGGATGGTCAGGGGTATGCTACATATCATTTTTGTTACCACCTTTGTTTTTAGCACCTGCATCATTTCATCTTGACTTGAAACTGTATAAATATGTTTCAAGGAATAGATATAAACGGACAACAAGTACTGATGAAATTGATCAAACAGACACCGCTCTGCAACAATATGTTGATTTCAATTTGGGTTTGTTTTTCTTCATGGGTGCTGCATTAAATAGTAGAAAGATCAGACGATTGACTCATGCAGTGGAAGCTGTCTCCAATCAGACAGCTATGGCACTTGGGAACATTACAGTAGAACTGCAAATTGCAAGAATTGTAGCACTCCAAAATCGGATGGTGCTTGATGTGATCTTGGCTGATAGTGGTGGTGCATGCCGCATCATCGGAAGCAGATGCTGGATCTTTATACCTGACCACTCACCTTCAGTTTATGACTCAATCTCTAAACTGCATAAGATTGCTGCGGACATTCACCCAGAGACTGGTACATAGACATTTTCAAACTGGATATGGACACTTTTTGCTACCTGGGGCTGGAAGCTACTGACTATTCTATGTATACTACTGGTGATACTGTTTACATGCTTTACTTGTATACAATGTGGTCCCATGATTTCCTCTATGTGCATTACTGCTTGTACACCTGCCAAGAGAAGTGTTACAAAAGAACAGAAAATGTTAAGCAATGACATTTCTAATATGATGAATATCAATATACAGGATGCAGATCTAGATTAGCCTAGATAAGACAAATGTCTTCAGCAAATGCTGAAAGGGTTGTCTGTGGTAATTTAACATCGATTGGATTAAGCTTTAGCAGAAGACATCTTGTATTTAGAGACTATCTTGCCCATTTTCGGAATCCATTTTGTATTTCTGCCGGCCATTTTGTATGCCATATGCTCTGTCCTACCTTGCTGTCAACTGCTCTTGAAATATGCCTAGAGACAAGATATGTTTAATCTCCTCTACTTTGCACATGCTCAGAAGAGCATACAGCTGTCTCCAACTTGTAACTGTCAAGATCTGTCCACCAGAATTAGCTTACTGTTAGCCCTTCACACTTGTTGCTAGCACACTCTCTGTATGACCTTATATGTGTCTGTCTGTACCTTGTACCACCTTCATTTCAGCCCCTGTGTGGGTATAAAAGGACCAAGCTCCTTCTAGTCAGTGTGCTACCTCATACTATACTATACTATACTATACTATAAGGGTGTTGTGTGAATGTAGTTCCACCTCATGAGGTTTAATAAACTCTGTCTTTTCTATTCCAGTTTCTGTGCCAACTTCTTACTATTGGTCTAAGGACTCTGAGCAGAGAAGTGTGAATCCCTTGCATTAGTAGGCCTGGCTGAAGATAGAGGCTTTGTTAGCTGGAGGCTTTGTTAGATAGATGCTTTGTTAGATGGAGGTTTTGACAGAGAGGGGATTTGTTAGATGGAGGCTTTGTTAGATAGAGGCTTTGTTAGCTGGAGGCTTTGTTAGATGGATGTTTTGATAGATAGATGCTTTGTTGGATGTAGGCTTTGTTAGATAGAGGCTTTGTTAGCTGGAGGCTTTGTTAGATAGAGGCTTTGTTAGCTGGAGGCTTTTTTAGATGGAGGTTTTGATAGATAGAGGCTTTTTTAGATGGAGGCTTTGTTAGATGGAGGCTTTGTTAGATGGAGGCTTTGTTAGATAGATGCGTTGGTAGACAAAGGCATTGTTAGATAGAGGCTTTCTTAGATAGAGGATTTGTTAGCGGGGCAGCACTCAGAGAACTGGGTATGGTGAGTTGGGTTTTGTCACTTGCCACACAAAACTACTCTTTCTTACTAACTGTTCAATATCCATGTCCATTCGTGGCCACCAAAATAATTCTCGCTCTACTTTTCATCGTCCACATCCCAGCATGGTCTTCTTGGGCTAGATCTACCTCTATTAATCTTAAAGAAACAGAGACAACTAAAAGACCTGATTCACGATGCAATCCCTTAACAATAGATAATTCCAACTCAACATGCCGGTAAGCACCCACAAACAAATCAGAAAGCTTGATTTTCGTCCAGCCCAAACTTCATGTCACATTACCACTCCAAGGGAAACATCCCTTTCCAATTTAGATTCTGAGATGGCATCCTTAGTAAAACATGACAATTCATTGACTTGCTCTTCCTTAAGAGTCACTCCATATCCTCCTGACTTGACATCAAAGGCAACCTTGACAGACAATCCGTTGTAATGTTTTTGTAATGCAAATCAAAATGCGATCAAAAGTCTTGCAATCTGTCCTGCCATTGGGCTGTCCCTGGAGTGACTCAACTGGCACTCTTCATGGTAAACAGGTGAACCAAATGCTCGTAATCCACTCTCAACGCAAACTTCGCACCCCACAACTAGTGTCGGAAATGATTGCCATCCCACCAGCAAGCCAAAGGTTCTCATTCAACACTGAGTATGATGATTCTTTAAGACTGGGACTAGAAAACACCACCACCTAATCTTTTCCATTCCTTATCTGCAGCAAGACAGCCCCTAATCCCTACTGACTGGCATCAGTAACCACAATGCTGGAATCTTCTGTATCAAAATGATTGAGCGGAATGGCTTTGGCTGTACCTTTCTTGATGTCATTGAACATTTACATGCACGCGTCATTCCAAACAAATCTTTCATTCTTTTATAGTAAAAATCGCATGGAGTATGTTCTTTCAGCACGTTTAAGTGTACAACAGGAGTAAAACTCCATAAAACCTATAAATGATCGTAACTGCCCTTTTTCTTTGTGGAACAGAAGCATTAATAATGGTCTATACCATATTCTCTTTAGGTTCCACTCCATGTGCAAATAATCTGTGATCCAAATAATCCACGCTTGACACTTCAAATTTACACTTTTCTGCGTGAAGAGCTGTGCCTTTCTCCTATAGTACAGTTAACAATAGGGCTAATCTTCCTTCATGGCTGGCTTTTTTTCTTCTTCATAGATCAACAAATCATCTTGAAAACAAAATGATCCCTTCAGTATACCTTCAACATCTTCGAACAAAAAAGCTGTTAGACACTGAAACACTGCAGAAGCTGAAGCTGACCCAAAAGGCATCCTCTTAAAATGAAAAGAGCCTTCATGGGCGAAAAAGGAGGTGAGGCCGCTTGCCCTCATCAATACAGACTATAAGATCCTGAGGTCTGCACTAGCCCAGCGGTTGGCGCCATTGGTACCTACTCTGGTACATGCTGACCAAAACGGTTTTGTGCTGACCCGCAGTATGTCTTATAACATCAGGCGCCTGTTTAGGGTGCAAAGCCTGGTAACGCCCCGATGGCCTCACTCGGGGTGCTTGGTACTCGGTCTTGAAAAGGCATTCGACTCAGTGGAATGGCCCTACCTGATACTGGTATTAGAGAAGTTTGGTTTAGGAGATGCCTATCTTCAGATGGTGTAACTTCTATATCAGGAACCTGTGGTACGTGTTCGCACTGGCAAGCTTCTCTCGAACCCGATCCGAATACGCAGAGGCACCAGACAAGGGTGTCCCCGCTCCCCCTTAATCTTTGCTCTCATGATGGAGCCCCTGGCAGCACAGCTTTGTGCCTCTGGCGACGACTGGGGTATCCCTATAGCCGACGGGATGCACTCTGTGTCACTGTACGTAGATGATTTACTACTATATGTCAGGGACCTGACTTGCTTTCCGTGCGTGCTCACCGACATATTCCGCAACTTTGGTGAAATGTCGGGGCTCCGTGTTAACTGGGCAAAGTCAGGAGTGTATTCTTTTGCCGCTGACACGCCAGAATGCGACATTGTGGTAATGGGCAAATGACTCCTTCCGCTATTTAGGGATCTATATTTATCAAGATGCTGCTGACTTGCTAGAAGGCAACCTCAAAAGGACAATCTCGTCCCTCACGACTCATGTGACTTTTTGGAACTTCCTCCCACTTAATGTCCAAAGTCGAGTCACACTCACTAAAATGATAGTACTGCCTAAACTATTGTACTTTTATGCCAACCTTCCGGTGTATGTTCCGACCCGTACTTTCCGGGAGCTGGAAACTTTGGCCAGGCGATTGATTTGGAATGCAGGGAGGCCTAGAGTCGCGCTGAAGACTTTGTATGCTTCAGTGGAAAATGGGGGGCTGTCTATTCCTAACCAGGAGCTCTATTATTTGGCAGCACAACTGTAGTGGGTCGCCTACTGATTGAGTGGGAAGAACTTGGGCGATACCGCCACAGACGACGCGATCATGACGATTGCACAGATCCACGCACTATTTCACCCCTTGGCTAAGGTCCGCTGCCCCAGTCAACTGCTCCTTGCGGTGGTGCGGAAGTGCTATGTAAGAAGCCTAAAACTTACAAGCTCCGCCAAACCATATGCCCCTAATCTACCATTGTTGGGGACACCCTGGGAGGGCGGCACACTCACAGAGACAGCGCTAGACAGTTGGACGCGTACTGATCTAGAGGGCCTGGGGGACCTGTTCGCAGAGGGTGCCTTACTTCCATTCGAGACCCTGGCGGCTAACATGGGACTTCCTGTTGGTCAATTTCTAACTTATGCACTTACTAACACAAGCCTGGGGTGACCTTGCGGAGGAGCTGCCAGCCCATCTACTGATACAGTACTTACACGTGATGGGGAATGGCTCCCACATAGTACACTGGCTTGCCCAGGCCCTACATACGCACACGCAATTCTCCTCACAACGCTTGTGATACAAGTGGATGGCGGATAGAGGTTGAGCCTGGACTGACAAAGAATGGGCGTTAGTGCTGGCCAGTACGCAGAATGTTCCACGCAATTCCCGATTTAAGATCATTCAATACTACATTGTGCACCGTGCGTATTTATCCTCGGACAAAATAAACCGATATTTTGGCCTTGACACAACAGCATACCCCAGATGCGGACTCGTAAACGCACACCTTTTACACATGCTCTGGGCATGCACTCTCCTGCACGGTTACTGGAAGACGGTATCAGCCTCATTAACAGCAGAAACGGGGAGTAGATTGCCACACACATGGGAGGCTTGCCTATTGGGCCTATTTAAACGGACAAAGCAGACGAAGACCCCGGCTAGATTCTGGGATCTGGGATTGATGCAAAACGTCTCATCACCAAGCGCTGTAAAAATAGTGAACCCACTCAGGCGATACACTGGCGTAATTCCTTTGACAACTGGGCAAGGGCGGAGAGTGTAGCTTTGCATAGGGAAGAAACGGCGGGGCTCCGCCTGTATCCCATAGCACAAGATTGCAACGCCACTTTGGCTGCTTATTATCAAGCGTGCCTACAGAGGGGCATTACTTGACCACTCCCACCCCTTCCCCCCTCCCTGCCCACTTGCCTTTCTCCCCTCCAGGCCCTGGGTCGCGTATTCTTCGCTGGATTTCTTTCCCCCCTCCCTCTCCCCCCCTCTCTTTCCCCCCGCTGCGGTTGTAGCCTGACGCACCGGATGGCCCCCACTGCTGACACGGAGACACGCATACCCACACCTACCCGCACCCTATTTTATTTGATTAGACACAACCCAGTTTTCAATCCCTACAATATTAGGTTATCCCTTACAGTTTCTTGTTACGAACAAATGGTTTGAATGTGAACCGCATTGCAGATAACCTCGAGCTATGCTTGGTAACTATGGAGGCAATCATGGAGGACCAGTCACAACAGGCCCTTGACATGGCCGCTTTCCTTTTAAGAACTGTACAGGGGATACACCCTGGAACTGGAAGACATTGTCGAGCGTTGATTATGTCCTTGTATGCGGACCTTCACTGATACTTCTGTCCTCCCCCCCCTCCCATGTTGGCTCCCTCGTTTGGGATGTCACATGCTGTATCGCAGGGGCCCCAAACCAAGCATTTCATTGGTGAAATAAGTGGGAATAGACAGACTATCCTGGTGAATTGTTGTTGTTGGCTTGTATTTTTTACAGGGCTATAGCTAATGATTTTGTCATGTTGTTCTCACTGCTTTGTTTTTGTTGTCTTTTCTTTCATTTATACCCACCAACGTGCGTGGACAACTGATATGACATGTCATGTGTATCCTGCAATACGACTGTATTATCTACTTTTATGTGCTTTCATTACAAACAAAAAATGCAAGAAAAAATATTCACTCAAAAAATGGGCGACAAAGGTGGTCAGGGGACGGGATTCATCTTGCAAAGCAATCTGATGATATGGCGAAGCCATGTCAAGTGTGGAATATATTTTGTCACCCCTAATCAGGGACAGCCTTTCAGTAATGTTTGGCAAGTGATGCCAATCCACCCGGCAGCTCAGATCAGGAGGTCCGCCAACTGACCCTTGGATTCACTTCGGTTAGCCCAGGATGAATGGAGCACATCCAGTCTTCCTTCTCAGAGAGCAGTGTGGGGTACAAGCAGCAAAGCTGTCGTCTGAAGAACAAGGCAGGCCTCAAGCAGCAGGACAGTTCTCTGGGGAACAAGCAGGCCTCAAGCAGCTGGCCTGTCTTCTGGGGAACAAGGCAGTCATCAAGAAGCTGGGCAGTCCTCTGGTAGCAGTAGTGCAGTAGGGAAGTCCTCTGTGGAACAAGGCCGTCCTTCTTCTGTAATATCCCTAGTTCTAAGTGTTCGTCCCAGGGTCCAATATTTATACCTGGTGCCATGCCTTTGAAATGGGGGGAACATCTAAGCTAACCCCTCACCTGGTTCTGGAAATTTTCTGACTAGACTCCAAGTGGTCTAGGGTGACAATAGGCCAATGTCAAGTACATTTGTGAGTGTGATGGAGACAGCCCTTTGAAATGTAAGTGGGGCAGAGAACAGCTCCGCCCCTCCCATCCTGGCAGGAGGGCCCTCTCCCATACCCACGTCCTATTGTTCACTGATGGGGGAACAATTAACAGACCCAGCCAGCTGAAAACTCTTCAGAAAGTTTAGGTCAGTAAAAAGCCAACTTTCTTAATGTGTCATGTTCAAAATTGTAATCTAAAACCCAACATTACGATTAAATAGGATTTTAAATTACAATTCATTTGAGTCCAAGCAAGACATTTCTACCTGTTCCCAACCAAACGTTAGCACTTATTACAAGTAATAGGGTACCCCCAATGTTTTCCGATAGGACAAGTAGCCTTACAGTAGTGAAAAAAGAACATGGGAGTTTTTCACTTCCAGGACATGTAAAACTTAAAATCACAAGCCCCTTGTTTGAAATAAAATGCACACTGCAATATGGGCTATTTAAGGCCTACCAAAGGATGACTTCTGTGTATTAAAAGGGGTTGGAGGTTAGGCCTGGTAAAAGGTTTATTTTGCCAGGTTGAATTGTCAGTTTACTACTGAACACAGGCGGCAAAGGCAGGCCTGAGGCAAGTTTTAAAGGGTTATTTAAGTGGATGGCACAATAAGTGCTGCAGGCCCGTTAGTAGTATTTAATGTACACTCCCTGGGTAGATGTACTTCCCCTTTACTAGGGGCTTATTAATAAATTAAGCATTCCGATTGGTTGTGAGCCTATTTGGCCATGTTTTAAGGAGTGGGCACAAGCACATTAGAACTAGTTTGCAGTGGTAAAGTGCACAAAGTCCTAAAAGCCAACAAAAATGGGTTCAGAAAACAGGCGGGGTAAAGGCAAAATATTTGTGGGTGAATTTGCAGAGAGGGCCAAATCCAACACAACCCTCCTCCAGGGAAAAAACTGGGTAGATTAATCCATACCGATGGAGAACCCTTCTCTTTTGTTTGTGGGCACACCTGTGAAAACATCTAATCTTAACTCACTCACAGATGAGCCCAGTAGGCAGACAGTACCATCATGGCCAAAAGGTGATGTGGCCCACTCTTCCCCTTGGATCAGATGTCTGTACACAACCCAAGCATAATTCTGTCCATGAGACAGCAACCAACTGAGGCCACTGGCAGCTGTCAGTGTCAAGATCCTTGCAGCGGGCCATCCAGGGTTCTCTGACATCTGAGGTTTCTGACACTGGGGGGCAACAGCCCAGGGTGTTAGGCACCCGGGTTGTAGCCCGAGACAGGCCACTCAGCACAGCGGTACTCTGAGGCTGAGCAACAGTCTGGCAAGCCAGGAGTTCCAGCGAGGAACTACCCTCCCCCATGGGTGACACACTCTGCCTGTGTCATGCAGGGGCCTGCCTGAATTGGGCCTCCAGCATGAAGGGGAGAACACATTAAGGGGGTGGTAATACCTAAAGCATGAATGTGAGAGCACATGAAGAGGTGGTTAGACCGAAATCATAAAGAGGAGAGCTGATGAAGGGAATGATAAGATCTAATTCATGAGGGGAAAGCCCATGAAGGGGTGGTAAGATCTAAAGTATGAACAAGAGCACATGAAGGGACAGTAAGACACAAAGTATGAGGGGAAGAACACAGGAAGGGGGTAATAAGACATAACGCATGAGTAAGTATGGGCGGAAAATCCGTTACGCTCGCGGATTTTGCGGATTTTCGGTAAATTCGCAATCCGCGAGATTTGCAAATTTCCCGCAAAATCCGCAAATTCGCACGCCGCGGATTTTTTTTTTCTTGGTGATACAATTTTGAAGCGCGCGGCGTTGGTGATACAATTTTGCAGCACGCGGCGTTTATCATCGTTTGCCGAGTTGTTTTTCTCGATATTTTGCGAGTGCCATTTTGGATCTTGCTGCGGGATCCCGCGGGAATTTGGCGAGCGCGATTACGTCATCGCGGCTTGCCAACTTGCACAGCGAGAGTTTGTCAACGCCAGTACGGCGAGATCACATCTCGCGGTACTTCGCAATTGCGAGATTTGAGATGCGGCGAGCAGCAACAATCTCGCACAAGCGAAAATATAAAATTTGCAATTCTGCACAAGAAATCCACCAGCAAGCACCATAAACCTTCTTGAAATGATGATTTTTATCTGAATAACTCCTTAGGTTGACATTTGCCTGCACTTTTTTAGCGAGGAGGTCATTTTGGGGAGGGGGAGGGGGGTGGGAGGAAGGAAGTGCCCCACAGTCTTCAACTTCCTGTTCCTGTCCAGCAGGCTCCTCCCAGTGCTTTGTCCATCTCCTGGTCACTTTTCATTTGGATCTGGAGCTGGAAGGATTACTTTTTGTGGATGCTGCTGGATATTTGGATTTGAGGCCTTTTTAACTTTCTTTGGATTACTGTTGGATTAGAAATTTTACAAGTAAGTTTGTTTGGGGCATTACAGTTGCTGAAACTACAATTTTGGAATTTTCGATTTTTGGGCTGTTTTGGGGCCTTTTGCCCAGGGGTACTCAGTGGTGGGTGGACTGAGTCTTTCTGTGGGGTGTCTTGAACTTAAACATCATGGAGGGCATGGATGGATTGGGATTGTGCTGATTTTTCAGTGATTTTCGTTTTTTGGGGCTGTACTTGTGGCCTTTTCACCAGGGGTATTTGAGTCTAGCATGGGCCTAGTATTTCTGTGGGGTGTCTTGAACTTAAACATCATGGAGGGCATGGATGGAATGGGATTGTGCTGATTTTTCAGTGATTTTCGATTTTTGGGGGTGTTCATGGGAGGGACAGGCCATGTGGCTGGGGGCCCTTTTGAGTGCTGCTACAGGGCCTGGCCATGTGCAGGGAGGCAAGTGGCCATTTTGAATGTAGGCATTGTTGTTAGGCCTGCAACCATTTTGCCTACTTTTCAACCTTTATGCCCAGGGGTAGTGAGTCTTGCATGGGCCTAGTCTTTCTGTGGGTTGTCTTGAATTTAAACATCATGGAGGGCATAGATGGAATGGGATTGTGCTGATTTGTCAGTGATTTTCGTTTTTTGGGGCTGTACTTGTGGCCTTTTCACCAGGGGTATTGAGTCTTGCATGGGCCTAGTCTTTCTGTGGGGTGTCTTGAACTTAAACATCATGGAGGGCATGGATGGAATGGGATTGTGCTGATTTTTCAGTGATTTTCGTTTTTTGGGGCTGTACTTGTGGCCTTTTCACTAGGGGTATTTGAGTCTTGCATGGGCCTAGTCTTTATGTGGGGTGTCTTGAACTTAAACATCATGGAGGGCATGGATGGAATGGGATTGTGCTGATTTTTCAATGATTTTCGATTTTTGGGGGTGTTCATGGGAGGGACAGGCCATGTGGCTGGGGGCCATTTTGAGTGCTGCTACAGGGCCTGGCCATGTGCAGGGAGGCAAGTGGCCATTTTGAATGTAGGCATTGTTGTTAGGCCTGCAACCATTTTGCCTACTTTTCAACCTTTATGCCCAGGGGTAGTGAGTCTTGCATGGGCCTAGTCTTTCTGTGAGTTGTCTTGAATTTAAACATCATGGAGGGCATGGATGGAATGGGATTGTGCTGATTTTTCAGTGATTTTCGTTTTTTGGGGCTGTACTTGTGGCCTTTTCACCAGGGGTATTGAGTCTTGCATGGGCCTAGTCTTTCTGTGGGGTGTCTTGAACTTAAACATCATGGAGGGCATGGATGGAATGGGATTGCGCAGATTTTTCAGTGATTTTCGTTTTTTGGGGCTGTACTTGTGGCCTTTTCACTAGGGGTATTTGAGTCTTGCATGGGCCTAGTCTTTCTGTGGGGTGTCTTGAACTTAAACATCATGGAGGGCATGGATGGAATGGGATTGTGCTTATTTTTCAGTGATTTTCGATTTTTGGGGGTGTTCATGGGGAGGGGCAGGCCATGTGGCTGGGGGCCATTTTGAGTGCTGCTACAGGGCCTGGCCATGTGCAGGGAGGCAAGTGGCCATTTTGAATGTAGGCATTGTTGTTAGGCCTGCAACCATTTTGCCTACTTTTCAACCTTTATGCCCAGGGGTAGTGAGTCTTGCATGGGCCTAGTCTTTCTGTGGGTTGTCTTGAATTTAAACATCATGGAGGGCATGGATGGAATGGGATTGTGCTGATTTTTCAGTGATTTTCGTTTTTTGGGGCTGTACTTGTGGCCTTTTCACCAGGGGTATTGAGTCTTGCATGGGCCTAGTCTTTCTGTGGGGTGTCGTGAACTTAAACATCATGGAGGGCATGGATGGAATGGGATTGTGCTGATTTTTCAGTGATTTTCGTTTTTTGGGGCTGTACTTGTGGCCTTTTCACTAGGGGTATTTGAGTCTTGCATGGGCCTAGTCTTTCTGTGGGGTGTCTTGAACTTAAACATCATGGAGGGCATGGATGGAATGGGATTGTGCTGATTTTTCAGTGATTTTCGTTTTTTGGGGCTGTACTTGTGGCCTTTTCACCAAGGGTATTGAGTCTTGCATGGGCCTAGTCTTTCTGTGGGGTGTCTTGAACTTAAACATCATGGAGGGCATGGATGGAATGGGATTGTGCAGATTTTTCAGTGATTTTCGTTTTTTGGGGGTGTTCATGGGGAGGGACAGGCCATGTGGCTGGGGGCCATTTTGAGTGCTGCTACAGGGCCTGGCCATGTGCAGGGAGGCAAGTGGCCATTTTGAAAGCAGGCATTGTTGTTAGGCCTGCAACCATTTTGCCTACTTTTCAACCTTTATGCCCAGGGGTAGTGAGTCTTGCATGGGCCTAGTCTTTCTGTGGGGTGTCTTGAATTTAAACATCATGGAGGACATGGATGGAATGGGATTGTGCTGATTTTTCAGTGATTTTCGTTTTTGGAGGCTGTACTTGTGGCCTTTCCACTAGGGGTATTTGAGTCTAGCATGGGCCTAGTCATTCTGTGGGGTGTCTTGAACTTAAACATCATGGAGGGCATGGATGGAATGGGATTGTGCTGATTTTTCAGTGATTTTAGTTTTTTGGGGCTGTACTTGTGGCCTTTTCACTAGGGGTATTTGAGTCTAGCATGGGCCTAGTCTTTCTGTGGGGTGTCTTGAACTTAAACATCATGGAGGGCATGGATGGAATGGGATTGTGCTGTTTTTTCAGTGATTTTCGTTTTTTGGGGCTGTACTTGTGGCCTTTTCACTAGGGGTATTTGAGTCTAGCATGGGCCTAGTCTTTCTGTGGGGTGTCTTGAACTTAAACATCATGGAGGGCATGGATGGAATGGGATTGTGCTGATTTTTCAGTGTTTTTCGATTTTTGGGGGTGTTCATGGGGAGGGACAGGCCATGTATCTGGGGGCCATTTTGAGTGCTGCTACAGGCCCTGGCCATGTGCTGGGAGGCAAGTGGCCATTTTGAATGCAGGCATTGTTGTTAGGCCTGCAACCATTTTGCCTACTTTTCAACCTTTATGCCCAGGGGTAGTGAGTCTTGCATGGGCCTAGTCTTTCTGTGGGGTGTCTGGAATTTAAACATCATGGAGGGCATGGATGGAATGGGATTGTGCGGATTTTTCAGTGATTTTCGTTTTTGGGGGCTGTACTTGTGGCCTTTTCACTAGGGGTATTTGAGTCTAGCATGGGCCTAGTCTTTCTGTGGGGTGTCTTGAACTTAAACATCATGGAGGGCATGGATGGAATGGTATTGTGCTGATTTTTCAGTGATTTTCGTTTTTTGGGGCTGTACTTGTGGCCTTTTCACTAGGGGTATTTGAGTCTAGCATGGGCCTAGTCTTTCTGTGGGGTGTCTTGAACTTAAACATCATGGAGGGCATGGATGGAATGGGATTGTGCTGTTTTTTCAGTGATTTTCGTTTTTTGGGGCTGTACTTGTGGCCTTTTCACTAGGGGTATTTGAGTCTAGCATGGGCCTAGTCTTTCTGTGGGGTGTCTTGAACTTAAACATCATGGAGGGCATGGATGGAATGGGATTGTGCTGATTTTTCAGTGTTTTTCGATTTTTGGGGGTGTTCATGGGGAGGGACAGGCCATGTATCTGGGGGCCATTTTGAGTGCTGCTACAGGCCCTGGCCATGTGCTGGGAGGCAAGTGGCCATTTTGAATGCAGGCATTGTTGTTAGGCCTGCAACCATTTTGCCTACTTTTCAACCTTTATGCCCAGGGGTAGTGAGTCTTGCATGGGCTTAGTCTTTCTGTGGGGTGTCTGGAATTTAAACATCATGGAGGGCATGGATGGAATGGGATTGTGCTGATTTTTCAGTGATTTTCGTTTTTGGGGGCTGTACTTGTGGCCTTTTCACTAGGGGTATTTGAGTCTAGCATGGGCCTAGTCTTTCTGTGGGGTGTCTTGAACTTAAACATCATGGAGGGCATGGATGGAATGGTATTGTGCTGATTTTTCAGTGATTTTCGTTTTTTGGGGCTGTACTTGTGGCCTTTTCACTAGGGGTATTTGAGTCTAGCATGGGCCTAGTCTTTCTGTGGGGTGTCTTGAACTTAAACATCATGGAGGGCATGGATGGAATGGGATTGTGCTGATTTTTCAGTGATTTTCGTTTTTTGGGGCTGTACTTGTGGCCTTTTTCACGAGGGGTATTGAGTCTTGCATGGGCCTAGTCTTTCTGTGGGGTGTCTTGAACTTAAACATCATGGAGGGCATGGATGGAATGGGATTGTGCTGATTTTTCAGTGATTTTCGATTTTTGGGGGTGTTCATGGGGAGGGACAGGCAATGTGGCTGGGGGCCATTTTGAGTGCTGCTACAGGCCCTGGCCATGTGCAGGGAGGCAAGTGGCCATTTTGAATGTAGGCATTGTTGTTAGGCCTGCAACCATTTTGCCTACTTTTCAACCTTAATGCCCAGGGGTAGTGAGTCTTGCATGGGCCTAGTCTTTCTGTGGGGTGTCTTGAATTTAAACATCATGGAGGGCATGGATGGAATGGCATTGTGCTGATTTTTCAGTGATTTTCGTTTTTTGGGGCTGTACTTGTGGCCTTTTCACCAGGGGTATTGAGTCTTGCATGGGCCTAGTCTTTCTGTGGGGTGTCTTGAACTTAAACATCATGGAGGGCATGGATGGAATGGGATTGTGCTGATTTTTCAGTGATTTTCGTTTTTTGGGGGTGTTCATGGGGAGGGACAGGCCATGTGGCTGGGGGCCATTTTGAGTGCTGCTACAGGGCCTGGCCATGTGCAGGGAGGCAAGTGGCCATTTTGAATGCAGGCATTGTTGTTAGGCCTGCAACCATTTTGCCTACTTTTCAACCTTTATGCCCAGGGGTAGTGAGTCTTGCATGGGCCTAGTCTTTCTGTGGGGTGTCTTGAATTTAAACATCATGGAGGGCATGGATGGAATGGGATTGTGCTGATTTTTCAGTGATTTTCGTTTTTGGGGGCTGTACTTGTGGCCTTTTCACTAGGGGTATTTGAGTCTAGCATGGGCCTAGTCTTTCTGTGGGGTGTCTTGAACTTAAACATCATGGAGGGCATGGATGGAATGGGATTGTGCTGATTTTTCAGTGATTTTCGTTTTTTGGGGCTGTACTTGTGGCCTTTTCACTAGGGGTATTTGAGTCTAGCATGGGCCTAGTCTTTCTGTGGGGTGTCTTGAACTTAAACATCATGGAGGGCATGGATGGAATGGGATTGTGCTGATTTATCAGTGTTTTTCGATTTTTGGGGGTGTTCATGGGGAGGGACAGGCCATGTGGCTGGGGGCCATTTTGAGTGCTGCTACAGGCCCTGGCCATGTGCTGGGAGGCAAGTGGCCATTTTGAATGCAGGCATTGTTGCTAGGCCTGCAACCATTTTGCCTACTTTTCAACTTTTATGCCCAGGGGTAGTGAGTCTTGCATGGGCCTAGTCTTTCTGTGGGGTGTCTTGAATTTAAACATCATGGAGGGCATGGATGGAATGGGATTGTGCTGATTTTTCAGTGATTTTCGTTTTTGGGGGCTGTACTTGTGGCCTTTTCACTAGGGATATTTGAGTCTAGCATGGGCCTAGTCTTTCTGTGGGGTGTCTTGAACTTAAACATCATGGAGGGCATGGATTGGATGGGATTGTGCTGATTTTTCAGTGATTTTAGTTTTTTGGGGCTGTACTTGTGGCCTTTTCACTAGGGGTATTTGAGTCTAGCATGGGCCTAGTCTTTCTGTGGGGTGTCTTGAACTTAAACATCATGGAGGGCATGGATGGAATGGGATTGTGCTGATTTTTCAGTGATTTTCGTTTTTTGGGGCTGTACTTGTGGCCTTTTCACCAGGGGTATTGAGTCTTGCATGGGCCTAGTCTTTCTGTGGGGTGTCTTGAACTTAAACATCATGGAGGGCATGGATGGAATGGGATTGTGCTGATTTTTCAGTGATTTTCGTTTTTTGGGGCTGTACTTGTGGCCTTTTCACTAGGGGTATTTGAGTGTTGCATGGGCCTAGTCTTTATGTGGGGTGTCTTGAACTTAAACATCATGGAGGGCATGGATGGAATGGGATTGTGCTGATTTTTCAATGATTTTCGATTTTTGGGGGTGTTCATGGGAGGGACAGGCCATGTGGCTGGGGGCCATTTTGAGTGCTGCTACAGGGCCTGGCCATGTGCAGGGAGGCAAGTGGCCATTTTGAATGTAGGCATTGTTGTTAGGCCTGCAACTATTTTGCCTACTTTTCAACCTTTATGCCCAGGGGTAGTGAGTCTTGCATGGGCCTAGTCTTTCTGTGAGTTGTCTTGAATTTAAACATCATGGGGGGCATGGATGGAATGGGATTGTGCTGATTTTTCAGTGATTTTCGTTTTTTGGGGCTGTACTTGTGGCCTTTCCACCAGGGGTATTGAGTCTTGCATGGGCCTAGTCTTTCTGTGGGGTGTCTTGAACTTAAACATCATGGAGGGCATGGATGGAATGGGATTGTGCTGATTTTTCAGTGATTTTCGTTTTTTGGGGCTGTACTTGTGGCCTTTTCACTAGGGGTATTTGAGTCTTGCATGGGCCTAGTCTTTCTGTGGGGTGTCTTGAACTTAAACATCATGGAGGGCATGGATGGAATGGGATTGTGCTTATTTTTCAGTGATTTTCGATTTTTGGGGGTGTTCATGGGGAGGGACAGGCCATGTGGCTGGGGGCCATTTTGAGTGCTGCTACAGGGCCTGGCCATGTGCAGGGAGGCAAGTGGCCATTTTGAATGTAGGCATTGTTGTTAGGCCTGCAACCATTTTGCCTACTTTTCAACCTTTATGCCCAGGGGTAGTGAGTCTTGCATGGGCCTAGTCTTTCTGTGGGTTGTCTTGAATTTAAACATCATGGAGGGCATGGATGGAATGGGATTGTGCTGATTTTTCAGTGATTTTCGTTTTTTGGGGCTGTACTTGTGGCCTTTTCACCAGGGGTATTGAGTCTTGCATGGGCCTAGTCTTTCTGTGGGGTGTCTTGAACTTAAACATCATGGAGGGCATGGATGGAATGGGATTGCGCTGATTTTTCAGTGATTTTCGTTTTTTGGGGCTGTACTTGTGGCCTTTTCACTAGGGGTATTTGAGTCTTGCATGGGCCTAGTCTTTCTGTGGGGTGTCTTGAACTTAAACATCATGGAGGGCATGGATGAAATGGGATTGTGCTGATTTTTCAGTGATTTTCGTTTTTTGGGGCTGTACTTGTGGCCTTTTCACCAGGGGTATTGAGTCTTGCATGGGCCTAGTCTTTCTGTGGGGTGTCTTGAACTTAAACATCATGGAGGGCATGGATGGAATGGGATTGTGCTGATTTTTCAGTGATTTTCGTTTTTTGGGGGTGTTCATGGGGAGGGACAGGCCATGTGGCTGGGGGCCATTTTGAGTGCTGCTACAGGGCCTGGCCATGTGCAGGGAGGCAAGTGGCCATTTTGAATGCAGGCATTGTTGTTAGGCCTGCAACCATTTTGCCTACTTTTCAACCTTTATGCCCAGGGGTAGTGAGTCTTGCATGGGCCTAGTCTTTCTGTGGGGTGTCTTGAATTTAAACATCATGGAGGGCATGGATGGAATGGGATTGTGCTGATTTTTCAGTGATTTTCGTTTTTGGGGGCTGTACTTGTGGCCTTTTCACTAGGGGTATTTGAGTCTAGCATGGGCCTAGTCTTTCTGTGGGGTGTCTTGAACTTAAACATCATGGAGGGCATGGATGGAATGGGATTGTGCTGATTTTTCAGTGATTTTAGTTTTTTGGGGCTGTACTTGTGGCCTTTTCACTAGGGGTATTTGAGTCTAGCATGGGCCTAGTCTTTCTGTGTGGTGTCTTGAACTTAAACATCATGGAGGGCATGGATGGAATGGGATTGTGCTGATTTTTCAGTGATTTTCGTTTTTTGGGGCTGTACTTGTGGCCTTTTCACTAGGGGTATTTGAGTCTAGCATGGGCCTAGTCTTTCTGTGGGGTGTCTTGAACTTAAACATCATGGAGGGCATGGATGGAATGGGATTGTGCTGATTTTTCAGTGTTTTTCGATTTTTGGGGGTGTTCATGGGGAGGGACAGGCCATGTATCTGGGGGCCATTTTGAGTGCTGCTACAGGCCCTGGCCATGTGCAGGGAGGCAAGTGGCCATTTTGAATGCAGGCATTGTTGTTAGGCCTGCAACCATTTTGCCTACTTTTCAACCTTTATGCCCAGGGGTAGTGAGTCTTGCATGGGCCTAGTCTTTCTGTGGGGTGTCTTGAATTTAAACATCATGGAGGGCATGGATGGAATGGGATTGTGCTGATTTTTCAGTGATTTTCGTTTTTGGGGGCTGTACTTGTGGCCTTTTCACTAGGGGTATTTGAGTCTAGCATGGGCCTAGTCTTTCTGTGGGGTGTCTTGAACTTAAACATCATGGAGGGCATGGATGGAATGGGATTGTGCTGATTTTTCAGTGATTTTAGTTTTTTGGGGCTGTACTTGTGGCCTTTTCACTAGGGGTATTTGAGTCTAGCATGGGCATAGTCTTTCTGTGTGGTGTCTTGAACTTAAACATCATGGAGGGCATGGATGGAATGGGATTGTGCTGATTTTTCAGTGATTTTCGTTTTTGGGGCTGTACTTGTGGCCTTTTCACTAGGGGTATTTGAGTCTAGCATGGGCCTAGTCTTTCTGTGGGGTGTCTTGAACTTAAACATCATGGAGGGCATAGATGGAATGGGATTGTGCTGATTTTTCAGTGTTTTTCGATTTTTGGGGGTGTTCATGGGGAGGGACAGGCCATGTATCTGGGGGCCATTTTGAGTGCTGCTACAGGCCCTGGCCATGTGCTGGGAGGCAAGTGGCCATTTTGAATGCAGGCATTGTTGTTAGGCCTGCAACCATTTTGCCTACTTTTCAACCTTTATGCCCAGGGGTAGTGAGTCTTGCATGGGCCTAGTCTTTCTGTGGGGTGTCTTGAATTTAAACATCATGGAGGGCATGGATGGAATGGGATTGTGCTGATTTTTCAGTGATTTTTGTTTTTGGGGGCTGTACTTGTGGCCTTTTCACTAGGGGTATTTGAGTCTAGCATGGGCCTAGTCTTTCTGTGGGGTGTCTTGAACTTAAACATCATGGAGGGCATGGATGGAATGGTATTGTGCTGATTTTTCAGTGATTTTCGTTTTTTGGGGCTGTACTTGTGGCCTTTTCACTAGGGGTATTTGAGTCTAGCATGGGCCTAGTCTTTCTGTGGGGTGTCTTGAACTTAAACATCATGGAGGGCATGGATGGAATGGGATTGTGCTGATTTTTCAGTGATTTTCGTTTTTTGGGGCTGTACTTGTGGCCTTTTTCACCAGGGGTATTGAGTCTTGCATGGGCCTAGTCTTTCTGTGGGGTGTCTTGAACTTAAACATCATGGAGGGCATGGATGGAATGGGATTGTGCTGATTTTTCAGTGATTTTCGATTTTTGGGGTGTTCATGGGGAGGGACAGGCCATGTGGCTGGGGGCCATTTTGAGTGCTGCTACAGGCCCTGGCCATGTGCAGGGAGGCAAGTGGCCATTTTGAATGTAGGCATTGTTGTTAGGCCTGCAACAATTTTGCCTACTTTTCAACCTTTATGCCCAGGGGTAGTGAGTCTTGCATGGGCCTAGTCTTTCTGTGGGGTGTCTTGAATTTAAACATCATGGAGGGCATGGATGGAATGGGATTGTGCTGATTTTTCAGTGATTTTCGTTTTTGGGGGCTGTACTTGTGGCCTTTTCACTAGGGGTATTTGAGTCTAGCATGGGCCTAGTCTTTCTGTGGGGTGTCTTGAACTTAAACATCATGGAGGGCATGGATGGAATGGGATTGTGCTGATTTTTCAGTGATTTTCGTTTTTTGGGGCTGTACTTGTGGCCTTTTCACTAGGGGTATTTGAGTCTAGCAAGGGCCTAGTCTTTCTGTGGGGTGTCTTGAACTTAAACATCATGGAGGGCATGGATGGAATGGGATTGTGCTGATTTATCAGTGTTTTTCGATTTTTGGGGGTGTTCATGGGGAGGGACAGGCCATGTGGCTGGGGGCCATTTTGAGTGCTGCTACAGGCCCTGGCCATGTGCTGGGAGGCAAGTGGCCATTTTGAATGCAGGCATTGTTGCTAGGCCTGCAACCATTTTGCCTACTTTTCAACTTTTATGCCCAGGGGTAGTGAGTCTTGCATGGGCCTAGTCTTTCTGTGGGGTGTCTTGAATTTAAACATCATGGAGGGCATGGATGGAATGGGGTTGTGCTGATTTTTCAGTGATTTTCGTTTTTGGGGCTGTACTTGTGGCCTTTTCACTAGGGGTATTTGAGTCTAGCATGGGCCTAGTCTTTCTGTGGGGTGTCTTGAACTTAAACATCATGGAGGGCATGGATGGAATGGGATTGTGCTGATTTTTCAGTGATTTTAGTTTTTTGGGGCTGTACTTGTGGCCTTTTCACTAGGGGTATTTGAGTCTAGCATGGGCCTAGTCTTTCTGTGGAGTGTCTTGAACTTAAACATCATGGAGGGCATGGATGGAATGGGATTGTGCTGATTTTTCAGTGATTTTCGTTTTTTGGGGCTGTACTTGTGGCCTTTTCACTAGGGGTATTTGAGTCTAGCATGGGCCTAGTCTTTCTGTGGGGTGCCTTGAACTTAAACATCATGGAGGGCATGGATGGAATGGGATTGTGCTGATTTTTCAGTGTTTTCGATTTTTGGGGGTGTTCATGGGGAGGGACAGGCCATGTATCTGGGGGCCATTTTGAGTGCTGCTACAGGCCCTGGCCATGTGCTGGGAGGCAAGTGGCCATTTTGAATGCAGGCATTGTTGTTAGGCCTGCAACCATTTTGCCTACTTTTCAACCTTTATGCCCAGGGGTAGTGAGTCTTGCATGGGCCTAGTCTTTCTGTGGGGTGTCTTGAATTTAAACATCATGGAGGGCATGGATGGAATGGGATTGTGCTGATTTTTCAGTGATTTTCGTTTTTGGGGGCTGTACTTGTGGCCTTTTCACTAGGGGTATTTGAGTCTAGCATGGGCCTAGTCTTTCTGTGGGGTGTCTTGAACTTAAACATCATGGAGGGCATGGATGGAATGGTATTGTGCTGATTTTTCAGTGATTTTAGTTTTTTGGGGCTGTACTTGTGGCCTTTTCACTAGGGGTATTTGAGTCTAGCATGGGCCTAGTCTTTCTGTGGGGTGTCTTGAACTTAAACATCATGGAGGGCATGGATGGAATGGGATTGTGCTGATTTTTCAGTGATTTTCGTTTTTTGGGGCTGTACTTGTGGCCTTTTTCACCAGGGGTATTGAGTCTTGCATGGGCCTAGTCTTTCTGTGGGGTGTCTTGAACTTAAACATCATGGAGGGCATGGATGGAATGGGATTGTGCTGATTTTTCAGTGATTTTCGATTTTTGGGGGTGTTCATGGGGAGGGACAGGCCATGTGGCTGGGGGCCATTTTGAGTGCTGCTACAGGCCCTGGCCATGTGCAGGGAGGCAAGTGGCCATTTTGAATGTAGGCATTGTTGTTAGGCCTGCAACCATTTTGCCTACTTTTCAACCTTTATGCCCAGGGGTAGTGAGTCTTGCATGGGCCTAGTCTTTCTGTGGGGTGTCCTGAATTTAAACAACATGGAGGGCATGGATGGAATGGCATTGTGCTGATTTTTCAGTGATTTTCGTTTTTTGGGGCTGTACTTGTGGCCTTTTCACCAGGGGTATTGAGTCTTGCATGGGCCTAGTCTTTCTGTGGGGTGTCTTGAACTTAAACATCATGGAGGGCATGGATGGAATGGGATTGTGCTGATTTTTCAGTGATTTTAGTTTTTTGGGGCTGTACTTGTGGCCTTTTCACTAGGGGTATTTGAGTCTAGCATGGGCCTAGTCTTTCTGTGGGGTGTCTTGAACTTAAACATCATGGAGGGCATGGATGGAATGGGATTGTGCTGATTTTTCAGTGATTTTCGTTTTTTGGGGCTGTACTTGTTGCCTTTTCACTAGGGGTATTTGAGTCTAGCATGGGCCTAGTCTTTCTGTGGGGTGTCTTGAACTTAAACATCATGGAGGGCATGGATGGAATGGGATTGTGCTGATTTTTCATTGTTTTTCGATTTTTGGGGGTGTTCATGGGGAGGGACAGGCCATGTATCTGGGGGCCATTTTGAGTGCTGCTACAGGCCCTGGCCATGTGCTGGGAGGCAAGTGGCCATTTTGAATGCAGGCATTGTTGTTAGGCCTGCAACCATTTTGCCTACTTTTCAACCTTTATGCCCAGGGGTAGTGAGTCTTGCATGGGCCTAGTCTTTCTGTGGGGTGTCTTGAATTTAAACATCATGGAGGGCATGGATGGAATGGGATTGTGCTGATTTTTCAGTGATTTTCGTTTTTGGGGGCTGTACTTGTGGCCTTTTCACTAGGGGTATTTGAGTCTAGCATGGGCCTAGTCTTTCTGTGGGGTGTCTTGAACTTAAACATCATGGAGGGCATGGATGGAATGGGATTGTGCTGATTTTTCAGTGATTTTCGTTTTTTGGGGCTGTACTTGTGGCCCTTTCACTAGGGGTATTTGAGTCTAGCATGGGCCTAGTCTTTCTGTGGGGTGTCTTGAACTTAAACATCATGGAGGGCATGGATGGAATGGGATTGTGCTGATTTTTCAGTGATTTATGTTTTTTGGGGCTGTACTTGTGGCCTTTTTCACCAGGGGTATTGAGTCTTGCATGGGCCTAGTCTTTCTGTGGGGTGTCTTGAACTTAAACATCATGGAGGGCATGGATGGAATGGGATTGTGCTGATTTTTCAGTGATTTTCGATTTTTGGGGGTGTTCATGGGGAGGGACAGGCCATGTGGCTGGGGGCCATTTTGAGTGCTGCTACAGGCCCTGGCCATGTGCAGGGAGGCAAGTGGCCATTTTGAATGTAGGCATTGTTGTTAGGCCTGCAACCATTTTGCCTACTTTTCAACCTTTATGCCCAGGGGTAGTGAGTCTTGCATGGGCCTAGTCTTTCTGTGGGTTGTCTTGAATTTACACCTCATGGAGGGCATGGATGGAATGGCATTGTGCTGATTTTTCAGTGATTTTCGTTTTGGGGGGCTGTACTTGTGGCCTTTTCACCAGGGGTATTTGAGTCTAGCATGGGCCTAGTCTTTCTGTGGGGTGTCTTGAACTTAAACATCATGGAGGGCATGGATGGAATGGGATTGTGCTGATTTTTCTGTTTTTTTTCTTGATTTTTTTGGGGTGTATAACTGAACTGATGTTCCTCTGTCTTCCATTGTTTTTAGGTGCACAAGACTCAAGAGAACACCACCAGTGCCAGGAAGAAGTCCTGCAGCGGTGTGTGTGTGCAGCATAACGTCACGCGACGTCACGTCTGGCCTCAGACAACTCTACAATTCGTGCAACTGCGGCCTGCTGTCTGACCTGCTCTGAAGAAGATGGCCCCAAAAAAAGGTCTCCGTAGCTCCTCTAGCAAGAAAGTTGCTAGTAAGGAGCAGAAGAAGCAAGTTACCAAGGAGGCTGGTGTGCCAACCGCCACGTTTTTTGGGAGCAAAAAAAAAAGTACGCCTGCAGCAGCAGGATCTGCTGGGGACCAAGCTGGGAGCAGCACCCCCGCTCCATTGGGTTCAGTGCCTCCACCACCACGCCAACTTAAGTCAAAGCCCTTGAGTGCTTCAGAGGCAGTCAGTGTACTTCTCCAATCACCATCGACCAGTGATGTTGGCTCATCGCAAGAAAGTAGCAGCAATGTCCCTGAATCAACGCAGGTTGTTGTAACTCATCTGGCAAGTGTTGAACAACCACAGCCGCAACAACAACATGTGGAAGTAGTACAAGCCAAAGTACATGTGGAAGGAGAGGCAGCGCAAGGAGATGCGCAAGCAGAGGTGCATGGAGGGTCACAAGTGCCCACAATAGTTGTTCCTTCCGAAGAAGGGGCACATCAGGAAATTGGCAATCAGACCGAGGTATCATTTGGGGAAGCCACTCCTCCTGATGATCATTCATTGTCTTCCACATCCCTAGCAAGGAAAAGATCAAGGGGGGTGTCTACATCTTCTTCAAGCTCACCTCCCACTGATGATCTGGATGACGAATGGGAACCACCATGGCAGCCTGAGAGTGAGGCACACCATGATCTGACAAAGATACCTAAGCGTAAAAGGAAGGTCGTCGAAAAACTCATAGCTATGGAGTGTGATGAGGCTCAACAAGAAGTGACGCATACTGCTGCTGATGAAGCCCTTCACGACGACGATCCAGTCATCACAATGGTCACTGCAGCCCCAGCGGGCATGCAGCAAAGAGACATTTTGACCCTATCCCGAGAAGCTGCTGAGCGTGATGATGATGTCGACGAGGAGTCAATGGAAACACAACAATCATTGGATTTGGAGTTAACTAGTACACCAACACCTACCGCTTCCATATTTCTTCCTCGCAAGAAGGGACTTCCATCCACCTCGACCTCAATTAGTGGTGGTGAAAGTGCAAAACGTACTGAAGTTCGGCAATCCACATCCTCCACTTCATCTGGCATTAGCAGCAGGACCACCACCACCAGTATCGCCGCCTCCTCCGGCCCCCAAAGACATTTCAAGTCTCCAGTTTGGGACTTCTTTAGTGTTTGCCCAAGAATGGAAAACGTAGCCATTTGTAGCATGTGTAAGCTTCGAGTTGGTCGTGGTAAGTTTGGTACCAACTATGGTACTGGAGGCCAGAGAGGTCATCTTAGGAGAGCGCACCCTGTCCAATGGTTTGCGCACCTAGAGGCGGTCAAGGAAGCCCGAATTGCACATAATGAAAACGTTGATTTTTCATCTGATGATGACGAGGAGGAAGAAGACGATTCAAACACTTCACTTACACCCAGTACCCCTGTCAGCAGCACACCCCATGTGAGCCACACTAAGAGTGTGGGAGAGAGTGAGACATCAATGCGGAAAAGTTCATCAGCGAGCGTAACTGGGTCGAAGATATCATCATCATCCCGTAAATCCTTGGTCCAGGGCAACATTAAAAAGATGTTGTTTACAGAAGCGCAATATGAACGCAACCACCCACTGACGCGTCTGTATAACACTAAGCTGGCTAAAATGCTAGCTCTGGACCTTCTCCCTTTTTCTTTTGTAGAAGGGGTTGGTTTTCTAGAATTAGTGGCAGCGCTCTGCCCTAAATGGAAGGTTCCTAGCCGGTTCTATTTTGCCCGAGTTGCGGTTCCAGCACTACATGAAGATGTTCTGGAGGTGATTGGGGCAGATTTGCAGAAGAGTGCTGTTCACACTATACATCTGACAACAGACATGTGGACCAGTGGCGCAGGCGCTGATTACATGTGCATCACTGCACACTGGGTCTCTTTTTCAGGGGCTAAAGCAAAGCTAAACGCAGGTTTTGACGCGGACATTGTTTTTAAAGCTGCTCGGAAACATGCAACACTAGCCATGTTTGGTTTGGAGAAACATCACACAGCAGAAAACATTTTGGATGTCTTTAACACAAAGGTCCTTAACTGGCTGTCCCCAAAAAAACGCCAGGTTGGTTATGTTTTCACGGACAATGGCGCCAATATAGTTAAGGCCATGAGGCTGGGTGACTATTTCAGAGTGCCGTGTTTGGCGCACTGTATAAACCTGGTTGTCCAAAAATACTTGGGTAATAAAGGCAGTGCAGCGTACAGAGTATTGGACACCTGCCGAAAAATGTGAAACCATTTCAGCCATTCTTTTAAGGCCCGGAAGCAGCTGAGGAGCCTGCTATATCAACGTCAAATGCCAGTGAAAGCACTCATCCAGGAGGTGGTAACACGTTGGAACTCAACCTTCTACATGCTTGAGCGTCTGTATGAGCAGTATACGGTACTCAATCAATATTTCTTTACAGAGGGTACAGAGGACCTGAGGATGGGTGCGGCGCAATGGAACATAGTTCAAAGCCTGACACGCATGCTTCGTCCTTTTGAGTTCTTCACGTGTGCAGTCAGCAAGGAGGACTGTAATTTGGGAAAAGCTATCCCATTGTTGTACATGCTGGAGCACCAACTGAAGGAGGTGTGTTCTGTGTTTGAAAAAGATGTTAAAAACCAAGACTCTTTTGTTCTGGCTGCGAAATTATTAGAGCTCCTACAAGGTGATGAACGTCTTAAAATGATCCACTCAGAAGAGCATTACATTTGTGCTACTATTCTGGATCCACGCTACAAAAAGGCGCTGGCAGGCCAAGCATTCTTTCCTTTTGATGATGAACATGTTCCAAAGTACAAACGTTGGCTAGCCTTGTCAGCCAAGAGGTTTGAAAGAGAACGGCAGAAAATTGAAGGAAATAGCAGTACATCAGCAGGCCATCCCCAGTCAAAACAATCCACTTCTGCACCTGTGGCTGTGGCACAAGTGACCTCTCAGCCGTTAAAGACACCGGCAACCGGATCATCTGCACCAGACACAACAGAAACATTGGAGGCTGAAGAGGATTGGCTAGCTCGGCTTGGGTTTGGTTCTCAAAAGGTCAGAGGCACTGCAACAGCTAAGCAAAGTGGAGGAACCTTGGATGAGGACCTTGAGTCGATGGTGAAGGACTATCTGAATGACTCAACAGAGGTCTATGTTAATGCTGACCCATTGGCGTATTGGTATGGGAAAAAAGAATTGTGGCCACAGCTCACCAACCTGGCTTTAAACTACTTGTCTTGCCCACTCGCAAGCGTGTCTTCTGAACGTGTTTTCAGTGCTGCTGGTGGCATTGTAACTTCCAAACGGAGCCGCATCTCGCCCAAAAATGTGGAGAGGTTAACAATGATCAAGATGAATCAGCACCTCATACCACCAGATTTCAGAGTACGAGAAAGCGCGCCGGGTGAAGACGAGGTGGCCAGCAACATAGATGAGGGAATTTCTACTCTGTCAGGTGACACTGAGCTCACCCTGCCTGAATTCGCAGAGTATGATGACGAAGCCTTATTATTATTCCTGGACCGTGATACCGAGCCCTGAAAATGAGACAACGAATCAATAACTTTCTTTTTTGTCCTTATTCACTTTTATTCCTGTGTGTCTGTCTTTCTTTGTTGTGCACAGTTAATATATTTCAAACTTTAATCAGATAATCACAAAAACAAGCCCATCAGCAGAACTGTCTTCACTGATTTGCTAACTGATTTGAAGGTGCCGCAGTCTGCATTCCTCAGGTTCACAAGTTCAGAAGAACATGCTCCTCTATCCTCCTCCTCCAGACTCCTATTTCCATCAAAGCAGAGGGCTGGTTTACGCCCAATGAAGAAAGACTCAGCACTTGTGGGGGTGTTGTTCTACCTCTTTGCAGGTGAGTGGAGGGCTCTGGGACCATTGTTGGGAAGCTCTAATACCGGATAAAAGTGGTTTGGACCAAATCCGAGGCGCACATTTTTTAGTGTTTTTGCTGACTTGCTTGCCTTTGAGGTGCTCTTAGGGGGGTTCCGTCTGTTTGTGGGTGAGTTTCGGGGTATGTCAGCACTGCTGGGACACTCTAATCTTGATTGCATTTGCTTTTCAGGAAATCCGTGGTGGCAACCCCTTCTTATGGCCTAGCTACGCAGCGCGTTTGGACCGAAGGCCGAGAAATATTGTAAGTAGGAGATGTTGCTTTTGGCCTGTTTGGGGGTGTTATGCTTTTTGGCGGGTGGGTTGGCGGGTCTTGGGGCATTCCTGGGAAGGTCTAATACCGGGTAGAAGTGGTTGGGACAAAATCCACGCCGATTTTTTTTGTTGCTCTTTCTGACATTTTGCTCAATGTAGCGTTTTCGGGGGCCTGTTTGGGGGGCTTCCTGGTGTTTGTGGGTGAGTTTCGGGGTCCGGGGTTACTGCTGGGACACTCTAATCTTGATTGCATTTACTTTTCAGGAAATCCGTGGTGGCAAACCGGACCGATGGCCTAGCTACGCAGCGCGTTTGGACCGAAGGCCGAGAAATATTGTAAGTAGGAGATGTTGCTTTTGGCCTGTTTGGGGGTGTTATGCTTTTTGGCGGGTGGGTTGGCGGGTCTTGGGGCATTCCTGGGAAGGTCTAATACCGGGTAGAAGTGGTTGAGACAAAATCCACGCCGATTTTTTTGTTGCTATTTCTGACATTTTGCTCAATGTAGCGTTTTCGGGGGCCTGTTTGGGGGGCTTCCTGGTGTTTGTGGGTGAGTTTCGGGGTCTGGGAGCACTGCTGGGACACTCTAATCTTGATTGCATTTGCTTTTCAGGAAATCCGTGGTGGCAACCCCTTCTTATGGCCTAGCTACGCAGCGCGTTTGGACCGAAGGCCGAGAAATATTGTAAGTAGGAGATGTTGCTTTTGGCCTGTTTGGGGGTGTTATGCTTTTTGGCGGGTGGGTTGGCGGGTCTTGGGGCATTCCTGGGAAGGTCTAATACCGGGTAGAAGTGGTTGGGACAAAATCCACGCCGATTTTTTGTTGTTGCTATTTCTGACATTTTGCTCAATGTAGCGTTTTCGGGGGCCTGTTTGGGGGGCTTCCTGGTGTTTGTGGGTGAGTTTCGGGGTCTGGGAGCACTGCTGGGACACTCTAATCTTGATTGCATTTGCTTTTCAGGAAATCCGTGGTGGCAAACCGGACCTATGGCCTAGCTACGCAGCGGGTTTGGACCGAAGGCCGAGAAATATTGTAAGTAGGAGATGTTGCTTTTGGCCTGTTTGGGGGTGTTATGCTTTTTGGCGGGTGGGTTGGCGGGTCTTGGGGCATTCCTGGGAAGGTCTAATACCGGGTAGAAGTGGTTGGGACAAAATCCACGCCGATTTTTTTGTTGCTATTTCTGACATTTTGCTCAATGTAGCATTTTCGGGGGCCTGTTTGGGGGGCTTCCTGGTGTTTGTGGGTGAGTTTCGGGGTCTGGGAGCACTGCTGGGACACTCTAATCTTGATTGCATTTGCTTTTCAGGAAATCTGTGGTGGCAAACCGGACCTATGGCCTAGCTACGCAGCGCGTTTGGACCGAAGGCCGAGAAATATTGTTAAGTAGGAGATGTTGCTTTTGGCCTGTTTGGGGGTGTTATGCTTTTTGGCGGGTGGGTTGGCGGGTCTTGGGGCATTCCTGGGAAGGTTTAATACCGGGTAGAAGTGGTTGGGACAAAATCCACGCCGATTTTTTTTGTTGCTATTTCTGACATTTTGCTCCGTGTAGCGTTTTCGGGGGCCTGTTTGGGGGGCTTCCTGGTGTTTGTGGGTGGTTTTCGGGGTCTGGGCGCACTGCTGGCTATATATACTTTACTTTGCAAGAGGTTTGAAGCAAATCCATGGTGGCAGAGGGGAGTTAGGGCCTAGCTGCAGAGCGCACGCGGAGTGATTTGGGAAATTTGGAAAAAAATGACAAAGTCCCCATTTTTGTACTTTTGCTCTTTGGCTGTTTGGGGGTCTTCTACTCGTTTTCTCCTGGGTTGACGGCTCTGGGGCCATTGCTGGGAAGCTCTAATACCGGATAAAAGTGGTTTGGACAAAATCCACACTGATTTTTTTTGTTGCTATTTTTGACATTTTGCTCAATGTAGCGTTTTCGGGGGCCTGTTTGGGGGGCTTCCTGGTGTTTGTGGGTGAGTTTCGGGGTCTGGGAGCACTGCTGGGACACTCTAATCTTGATTGCATTTGCTTTTCAGGAAATCCGTGGTGGCAAACCGGACCTATGGCCTAGCTACGCAGCGCGTTTGGACCGAAGGCCGAGAAATATTGTAAGTAGGAGATGTTGCTTTTGGCCTGTTTGGGGGTGTTATGCTTTTTGGCGGGTGGGTTGGCGGGTCTTGGGGCATTCCTGGGAAGGTCTAATACCGGGTAGAAGTGGTTGGGACAAAATCCACGCCGATTTTTTGTTGTTGCTATTTCTGACATTTTGCTCAATGTAGCGTTTTCGGGGGCCTGTTTGGGGGGCTTCCTGGTGTTTGTGGGTGAGTTTCTGGGTCTGGGAGCACTGCTGGGACACTCTAATCTTGATTGCATTTGCTTTTCAGGAAATCCGTGGTGGCAAACCGGACCTATGGCCTAGCTACGCAGCGGGTTTGGACCGAAGGCCGAGAAATATTGTAAGTAGGAGATGTTGCTTTTGGCCTGTTTGGGGGTGTTATGCTTTTTGGCGGGTGGGTTGGCGGGTCTTGGGGCATTCCTGGGAAGGTCTAATACCAGGTAGAAGTGGTTGGGACAAAATCCACGCCGATTTTTTTGTTGCTATTTCTGACATTTTGCTCAATGTAGCGTTTTCGGGGGCCTGTTTGGGGGGCTTCCTGGTGTTTGTGGGTGAGTTTCGGGGTCTGGGAGCACTGCTGGGACACTCTAATCTTGATTGCATTTGCTTTTCAGGAAATCCGTGGTGGCAAACCGGACCTATGGCCTAGCTACGCAGCGCGTTTGGACCGAAGGCCGAGAAATATTGTTAAGTAGGAGATGTTGCTTTTGGCCTGTTTGGGGGTGTTATGCTTTTTGGCGGGTGGGTTGGCGGGTCTTGGGGCATTCCTGGGAAGGTTTAATACCGGGTAGAAGTGGTTGGGACAAAATCCACGCCGATTTTTTTTGTTGCTATTTCTGACATTTTGCTCCGTGTAGCGTTTTCGGGGGCCTGTTTGGGGGGCTTCCTGGTGTTTGTGGGTGGTTTTCGGGGTCTGGACGCACTGCTGGCTATATATACTTTACTTTGCAAGAGGTTTGAAGCAAATCCATGGTGGCAGAGGGGAGTTAGGGCCTAGCTGCAGAGCGCACGCTGAGTGATTTGGGAAATTTGGAAAAAAATGACAAAGTCCCCATTTTTGTACTTTTGCTCTTTGGCTGTTTGGGGGTCTTCTACTCGTTTTCTCCTGGGTTGATGGCTCTGGGGCCATTGCTGGGAAGCTCTAATACCGGATAAAAGTGGTTTGGACAAAATCCACACTGATTTTTTTTGTTGCTATTTTTGACATTTTGCTCAATGTAGCGTTTTCGGGGGCCTGTTTGGGGGGCTTCCTGGTGTTTGTGGGTGAGTTTCGGGGTCTGGGAGCACTGCTGGGACACTCTAATCTTGATTGCATTTGCTTTTCAGGAAATCCGTGGTGGCAAACCGGACCTATGGCCTAGCTACGCAGCGCGTTTGGACCGAAGGCCGAGAAATATTGCAAGTATGAGATGTTGCTTTTGGCCTGTTTGGGGGTGTTATGCTTCTTGGCGGGTGGGTTGGTGGGTCTTGGGGCATTCCTGGGAAGGTCTAATACCGGGTAGAAGTGGTTGAGACAAAATCCACGCCGATTTTTTTGTTGCTATTTCTGACATTTTGCTCAATGTAGCGTTTTCGGGGGCCTGTTTGGGGGGCTTCCTGGTGTTTGTGGGTGAGTTTCGGGGTCTGGGAGCACTGCTGGGACACTCTAATCTTGATTGCATTTGCTTTTCAGGAAATCCGTGGTGGCAAACCGGACCTATGGCCTAGCTACGCAGCGCGTTTGGACCGAAGGCCGAGAAATATTGCAAGTATGAGATGTTGCTTTTGGCCTGTTTGGGGGTGTTATGCTTCTTGGCGGGTGGGTTGGCGGGTCTTGGGGCATTCCTGGGAAGGTCTAATACCGGGTAGAAGTGGTTGGGACGAAATCCTCGCGGAAAAGCCTTTTGGCACTTTTTGTAACTTAGGGTTCATTAGGGTTAGCCCTAGCAGCAGGATTGCATGTGTTTCGAGGTGTTCTAGATTTTTGCAACTGAGTTCTGGGGTCTTAGAGCACTCGTGAGAATGTGTAATTTTGGTTGCAAGTCATTTGAAGAAAATCCATGGTGGGAAAGGGGGGATTTGGCATAGTTAAAGAAAGCCTTTGCCACTATTCTTAACTTAGGGTTCGTTAGGGTTAGCAGTATTTCTATTGCATGTGTTTGGGTGGGGGGGGTTTCGAGTCTTGGAGCGATGCTGGCTATGGATACTTTTGCTTGGTTGCTTGCAAGTGGTTTGAATGCAATCCACGGTGGGTAAGGGGGTACTTGGGCCTACTTTTACTTTCAAAGTACATTTTGTCACCAGTTTTCTGCTAGGCCTCGTTTTTTGAGATTTGATTGGGGCCGGTCTTCTACATTTTTGCGACTGGCTTTAGTAAGGGTCTGGGTGGGAGCACTGCTGGGAAGATCTAATTTTGTTCTAAAACACAGTTTACAGGACACCTAGCGTGAGGGGAAAGATCTGCTACATTAATTTGCCCATACTTATTTATCCTTCAAAAGGTGACTCAGACAGAGTACGCACTTTCAAAAATATTGTACTGTCTACTAGGAAAATCAAAGTGTGACTTTTTGCACTCCACAGCCTACATACCTTATATTTATTTATCAGTGGTGTTGTAATATTATATCACTTCCTGTTTTTCGTTGAATAATTACAGGCCGGGTTTCAGTCTGTGCAATGGGGAAAAAAGGATGGAGTCAGGCTTCACATTAGCGAGCCACAATTCAGCATCAGGCAGGCAGTGGACAGGGTGTCTTCTGGTGACCAACATTGATGGACGAAGCGTCGGCTGCAATGGAGGAGTGCCGCTAATAAGAGGATTTTTTTTCTGCAGGCAACTTACTTACCAAATTCAACAGGACAACTACAACAACATAAATACAGTATGCTTTGTCTTTTTCTTTGACTGTGACTGCATTTCTTGGATCTCTCTCTGCTTCTAAATTGATCCCTTAACACATCACTTAGTCCACTCCACTATCACATCTGCACCACACATAGTCATTTGTAAGTGCTCCGAGGATATATTCTTACTCTGCTTGACAAAGACCCATGGCTAATGTCAAAGAACTTCAACCGAATTAGTTATACTTTAACATTTGTTAGGCTACAATGTGGCACTGTTCTAGTGTACTTCTGTCACCTGCTATATTCTCTATTGTACCGTTGTATTGCTCAGGAGGACAAACCAGATTTCATTTTCTTTTTTTTCATAGGCATGCAACTGCCACTGTGTCACAGCACTAGTACCACCGCTATGAGGAAATTTTATCCGCCCAGGATTGCCAACCTTATTCGCTGTTTCCCGTGGAGCCAGCCCTGGGCCTAGCCCTACTTGCAAACAGAAATTACAGGTAAGATAGGCGTTTGGTTGGAGGTAGTATAATGGAGTATTAGGAGAGACGAGAGATTGGATTGACTGTAGTACTACTAAAGTCCTAGGACTATTCAGGAAAACAAACTTACTGTTAAACCCCCACCCACCAGACTCAAAAGCAGTAAAAAACAGGTATGGTTAGATAAAGTTTCAAAAAGTATATTTTTATAGCCCTAACAAAAGAATCTCCCGCAAGACCCTCCCTAACCCCAACGATTGTCCTTCAAAAGTCCCCAAAAACCCAACTCCCAATTCCCACCCCCCAAAAGTCTCTAAAAAAGGGGCAAGGGACACTATGGCAGGGTGCTGTTGAATTTAGCAGCCAGGGCATCATGCTCCTTGCGGAGGGTGGCAAGTTCGAAGCGGAGGCCCTCCACCAAGTTCTTATAGTTATGGACCTCCTGCTCCAGGTAGGACAGTCTGAGGGATAAGCGGCGCCGGTGTGCCTTGCAAATCCTGTGAGGGGCAGCTGCTTTCTTTGCTGCTCGGCGGTGGCGTTTGGCTTTGGTAGCCCGGCTCCGTACCGCTGGAGCACTGCGCTGGCTGGCAGCATGCACGGAGGAGGACGCAGCTGTCCCAGTGGACGTTGTTGTTGTACCAGACTGCGTCTCCTCCTCCTCCAGGGCCACCAGCCGCCGATATTCAGCGACAGTGGCATCCAGCCTCCGTTGCCGGGCCATTCGAGCCAGCTCCTTCCTCCTTGATGGTGTCTTGGATTTGGAAGGAGCAACTACATGAAAAAAGAAAGACATAGTCTGTAACCAATGTTCCTTAAGATTAACACAAAATGATTGAGCAGAAAGTTGTCACAGTACAAGTAGCAAATTGAAAGCACAGTACATAACTATTGAGGACAGTATCTATGTAACCTCCGACTTCTTCATCCTTGCTCTAACATTAATGGGAGTTTAAGGAACAAATTCTACGAGCACTATGGACTTCCATTACAGTCGACTATGACAGTACACCACTCTTATTCTTCTTCTTCTCTCTTGTTTAGGAAAATTGGTACGTTATCTTATGCAAGCCGGCATAATGCCAGCGCAGTGAACTTGCACCCGAGAAAAACAGACGCACACCATGGTGAGTGAGACAGACTTGCGTTACTGTACCGGTCCAGTACATGCAGGTGGTGAAGCTCTTACTTTTCTATTATGGGTGGCACTGAGAATACTCTGTTAAAAGGGCTACTGCTTAATTAATTTAGCTTTCACCCTACAGTGCAAATGAGTATTAGAAAAGGAAAATGAAGAAGCTAAATTATCTGATTATCTATCACTTCACATGGGATATATTTGATGACATATGGGATGAATTTAGGTGCTTTGCTTGTTATTGAGTGAACAGTGATACCCCCACACATGAATGACGTACTACTACTAAACTAAAGTTATTAAGAGAGGTAGGGAGTGTCCACCGTAATAACCGGATATATGCTGTGCTTGAAGTTGCAATACAAACTACTGCTACTATTCATGGTAGTATTTGGACAACGTTACAACTTCTTTTCCTTGCCTTTCCTACACTGGAACGGACGTGCGGGTGCGGTGTTACATGCTCTTCAAAGTAACACTTAGTTCATCCAGTGACCGTCTACTCTCTCTAGATACACATATGCTATCTAAGAGTCAGATAGTACCATGAATGATCCAGGCATCCATCCATTCAAAGTATATGCACACATACAGTTTCTGTCTCACCCACCCAGGCTGTTCTCCTTCCACCCATCCTTGCTTCATCATTCACCCAGCCATGCACCATGCCATATTCTTTCCTTCCCAGCCACCTCGGGGACCAAGCAAACACATATCATTCTTCTTTGCCAGTCATCATTATATTTCTCGTCCTTCCACACTTACTTACACCCTTCTTTCGCTTTTCGTTCATCCCATCCATCAAGTTCACCTCAGATCTGATTGGGATTCTTCTCACCAAAAACTTCACAGCTAAGTCGAAGTACATTTAGAGGAGGCTACTACCTGGTTTATTTATAATACACCTGTGCAGAAAGCACACTCTGCAGTCTTCAATCTCAATGACTAAGGAATGTATAGCTTACCTCTGCCCACCACCACCGTGTGAACCCTCACAGGCATGTCCTTGTCCGGCACTTGCACCGCCTCCTCCCCAGAGTTGTCCTCCTCGTCCAATGGCACCACCACCTCCGCGCTGGCCCCGTCTCCAGATGTTCCACCTACAAAGTACATTTAATAATGTTAGAATACACCACTCACTACTATATAATATTTGGTCTAGGAGGAAGAAAGAAATGTGAAAAAAAGCAGTATACAATTTAATAATTTATGACTGTGTACTCTAAAGTAAAAATGTCCCTTTTTCCAGGGAAGGCTGTTGTCTTGCTGCACTTTTTGGCACAACTGATGAATGTTTGCTTTTTACTTTTTAACACGCAACACTTTTTCTCCTAACAGACAGAAGCTTGACTTCTAAGAACACGAGCAGGATCAAGTTCAAACCAGGTGAGAGCTCGGCTCGACCACAAGAAATGTGTCCAATTAATCGTCAGCACTAAGCACTTTTCCATTTTCAGTTACACGTTCACTTTTATGACAAACTTGATTTTAATAAATGGGTTTACTTTTAATAAAGCTTTTAAACTTAAATGGACTCTGTGGTTTTTGGTCCTCCAGACTAGAGTGGATGAGCTAAAGGTTTTTTGAATTTTTGCAAGCATGAGTCCGTGCCTCTGCCATCGGTGACTTTGGGAGCTAAATGACTCTGCAACACTATCTAGTCAGTAAGGAGATTGGGGGTTCAACTACAAAGTCTGTTATCACTGAGGTATGTGGAAAGTCTAACAGCACCTATTATAATTGATAAGCTAAGCAATGCATTATTTAGTGTCCATAGTTCTGTTTGTGCAGATTTGTCCCTGCAACAGTAGTAGAATGGATTGTCCTCCTATCCAAACCAAAAGTAAAGTAGTATCTTATTCTTTCTTGGTGGTCATTCACCTTTTTATTGTTGGCAATGGTCAAAGCATAAACATTTAGAATACTTGAAAAGACATTATGGACAATCCCAGAGGACTGCACTCAGTGCATATCGAGCTATTGCTGACTAGAATGGGAGTCCAATGGAAATGTCAAATGTGCAATCTTAGTTAGCTACACAGACAGACTAATAAGAATAATCTAATAATACCACACAGAGTCATAGTCGAGGCAGGATAAGAAATTACAGCCTTATTCATCATTCTCCCGTTTTGCGAGCCCCTAATAGCGATTTATAGCGAATCGCTATTAAGGACTCGCAAAACGGGATTCATGTAGGAATATGCAAAACAAATGTGATTCCTACTAATTCCTTATTTGCGATTAGCAAATTGCTAATCGCAAATAAGGAATAACTCCCCATTCATTCCTATGGGCCAAAAGGCCCATAGGAATGAATGGGGAGTAGTCCTTATTTGCGATTAGCAATTAGCTAATCGCAAATAAGATAGCGATTTGAAGGGTGCCAGGGGTGTCCAAATGACACCCTGTAGCACCCCTTAAATGCTAATATGAACAGGGGTTGCGCACACACATGTCCAAAGGACATGTGTGTGTGCAACATGCAACTCGGAAAAATGCTTTTAAAAGCATTTTTCTGAGTTATCGCTATTTAATCCATCGCAATTTTGCGAAAATGCAATTACCGATTTTTGCATTTGGGATGATGAATCCCAAATGCAAAAATCTCACTCGCAAAGGGCCAGATTCTCAGAATCTGGCCCTTTGCGAGCGCCAAACAGCTTGATGAATCAGGCTGTTAGATCCTGTCTACAAGAAGATCAAAGACGATTTAGAAAAAATCGAATGAGGAACGCTAGGAAAAAATAAGTACTCTATATAAAATTAAAACTTACTGGGGCCAGTAAAGGAGCCCTCGCCTGCCCGGTCCTGGCCTACATCGTCAACAGCACCCTCCTCCTCCTCCTCCTGTGTCCTCCTCTTGCCCCTGGGGGAAGCTGATGTACAACATGAAAGAAAGAAAAACAGAAAACATGGATGATATTTCTCAACCAAATCAAACATTTCAAAAGAACTAACAAAATATTTTTGCGAGATAGCAAATAGGGAACGACTCCACGGGATATATTATTGACCAATCTCATGTGGTCGACTACGTTATTACTTTAGTATTGCTTGATTTGCGGACCGTCGAATTGGAAACTACCCTATGTAACTTACTATTAAACAAAGTACTAAAAAGGTTTGCCTAGGATTGGCAGGCAGCAGTCCGTAGCACGCAAAGTGACAGCCAAAGTCCATCGTGATTGAAGATCAGCGACAACACTAAAGTTTCCTACTACATTAACCAGTCATTAAAATACTCAAACTATTAATCCACCACCACTATTTCTTCTTATCGCCATGTGTACAAAGGAAGGACTGGACTTGAGTCTGTAGGGGCTGATTTAGAAGCCCCTTGCGGCTCTTTTGCTCCATTGCTGCGTGACTTTTGTGATTCAGCGACAGCACAAAAGAGGCGCAATGGTGTGGCGTATATTAACAACGTGACGCATATGGGAGATGCATCACGTTGTAAAGCCCTGCGCCAATAGGGGGCGTTCCGGCGCAAGGGAGGGCGTTCCTGCGCAGGAACGCATCCTAAAAGTGGCTGAGGGAAATCTGCAAGATTTCAATCAGTCACTTTGAGGACAATGATGCGTGACTCAAACCCTGCGCCTGCTTGAAGCAGACGTACGGCTTGACGCAGCATTGGGGAGATAGGGCACCCCAGAGCATTGATGGAGCTGCACCATCGTTGCGACGCAACTCCAGCAATGCGCCGCCTTTACGGCACAGATGCGTAACGCTTTGGTGACGTTTTGGGACCATGGTGCGCCGCATTGTAAATACGGCGCACCATGGGTGATGGTGGCGTGACGCACAATTACTGGCGCATCCCTGCTACTTTGCAGGGATGCGCCGGTAATTAAAAATCAGAACCTTAGTGTGTAGCATTACGCAGTTCTTTAAACTACACTCATACATAATTTCACAGGCCAATGAAATGAACACAAAATCTAAAACAAATAAGCATAGTAGCAACACTACTGAGAAGAAGGAGAGCAGTGTACCTGAAATGCACACAAGATTTTGGAATATAATTTACCTACAATGTAATGAGCAGCATTATTGCTCTTGGTAAAAAACAAAAATTTGCAATAGAATAACACAGCAGGGGAAAACATAGTAGTAAAGAAATAGCTACTACTACTCACCAAGCCCGGGGATCTCAAGGCCAAGGAGGTCGAGCAGATCTCGCTCACGGGTCAGGACATCCGTCCAGCAGTGGGTGGCCTGGTTGTAGGTGCGCCAGACCCGAGAGTGGTGGTAAATGGCCTGGCACACCTTCTCCCACCGCTTCCGGCGCTCCCGGACCCCGTACCCGGCACTGATCTTGCCGCCTCCCATGATGGTCCTGGGGAGGCGGCGCTGAACATAAAAAATGAGTTGGCCCACCTCCTCCGGGGTAAAGATCTCCCTGGGTACGACCTCCTCCCCCCTCAAACACCCGCACGGCAGCCGGACACGGGGTGCGGGACCCTTCCCCTTCTCGGGATGCTTCCCGGCTCCCTTCACCATGGTCTGGGCGGAAAGGAATAAAGAAAATAGAATAGGGAAGAGAAGAAAAGAAAAGAGTTTAAAAAAGTAGTTTAAAATTAACCAAAAGTAGCAGTAAACACAAAAATATAGGGCTAGAAAAATAGAGGGATAGATAATAAGTAAAATAGATAAAAAAAACTTCAAACAAGCAAAGGATGGCAGAGATTGACAGAGGATACAAAGACCATGCCCAGAACCATAGCAATGAATGAGAAACAAGATGGACGCGCCCGTTCACGACCGCGCGGGTAAGTTCGCGCGAGATTTTCCTTGCGAACACGCGCGAAACTGTACTGGCAAGCCGCAGACTTTGCGAGATTACACTTCGCGCCCGGAAACGGAAATACGTCAGGCAAACAAGATGGCCGCGCCCTTGAACGACCGCGAGGGTAACTTCGCGCCTTGCGCTACGAGCGGCTCGCAAAAACGCACAAAACCTTGCCAACTAACACGCCGCAAAAAAAACAAATTGCATATTCGCACGGATTTGCGGCTTCCGAATCCGATCTCGCGCTTGTTCGCGCCCCGCGAACCCCGCGAAATTGCAGAAAAACGAGTTTTTCAAAACTGAAAGCACTCGGCAGGGGCAAGAGTTCAAACTCATCATTAGTAACAATTCCCTGTAGTGCTTCCTGACTGGGGCCCCTCCAGAATTCAGTTGCTAGTTGCAACAATTGTATGACCCTGCTCTGACCCTCACAGCAGGCTCATAGAATAGCTACAAGTAGGCCACAAAGGTCCTGGGGAAAAAAAATGCACTGCAACAGAAAGCAAAATTACAGATAAGGAAGCAGGTGCCAGACTGGAATTTTAAAACAGTGACACATTAATAAACTAACCCCAAATTAATTCATGTCAGTTGAAGCAGGGCTGGTGTGCTTGCTTTCCCCCCCCATAATCTACAGTAATGATGAACCAGAGGGTGGCATTGATGTAACAGAGAGTTGCAGTGGTGAAACAGAGGGTGCTGGGAACCTGTGATGATGAACCAGACGTAGAAACAACATAATCGCGACCATTGCGTGCTGAAATGTAAGTTCGCAATTGCGAACTGGTACGAAACCCTCGCGAACTGGCAGAAATCCTTGCAAACACAAAAAAAAATATCCGCAAATTCGCAAGAATTCGCGGATTTTGCGGATTGCGAGTTCGCAAATCCGCAAAATTCGCGAACGCGAGATTCGCAAAATTCGCCCATGCTTACGCATGAGGGGCAGAGCATATGAAGGGGTGGTAAGACACTTAAAGCATGAGGGAGAGAGCACATGAAGGGGTGGTAAGACACTTGAAGCATGAGGGAGAGAGCATATGAAGGGGTGGTAAGACACTTAAAGCATGAGGGGGAGAGCACATAAAGGGGTGGTAAGACACTTAAAGCATGAGGGAGAGAGCATATGAAGGGGTGGTAAGACACTTAAAGCATGAGGGGGAGAGCACATAAAGGGGTGGTAAGACACTTAAAGCATGAGGGAGAGAGCATATGAAGGGGTGGTAAGACACTTAAAGCATGAGGGAGAGAGCATATGAAGGGGTGGTAAGACACTTAAAGCATGAGGGGGAGAGCAAATAAAGGGGTGGTAAGACACTTAAAGCATGAGGGAGAGAGCATATGAAGGGGTGGTAAGACACTTAAAGCATGAGGGGAGAGCACATGAAGTGGATGGTAAGACCTAAAGCATAAGGGGGAGATACATGAAGTGGATGGTTAGACCTAAACCATAAGTGGGAGACATATGAAGTGGATGGTTAGACCTCAAGCATAAGGGGGAGACACATGAAGTGGATGGTAAGACCTAAAGCATAAGGGGGAGACACATGAAGTGGATGGTTAGACCTCAAGCATAAGGGGGAGACACATGAAGTGGATGGTTAGACCTAAAGCATAAGGGGAGACGTATGAGGGGGTGGTAAGACCTAAAGCTCAAAGCAGAGAGCATATGAAGGGGGTGGTAGGACGTAAAGCATGAGGAGGAGAGGAGATGAAGGGGTGGTAATACCTAAAGCATGAGGGGGAGAGCACACGAAGGGGGTGGTAAGGCCTAAAGCATGAGGAGGAGAGGACATGAAGGGGGTGGTAATACCGAAAGCATGAGGGGGAGAGCACACAAAAGGGGGTGGTAAGGCCTAAAGCATAAAGTTAAGAGCATATGAAGGGGGAGGTAAGACCTAAAGCATAAGGGGGAGCTGCATGAAGGGGTGGTAAGACCTAAAGCATGAGGGGGAGAACATAGAAAGGGGGTGGTAAGACCAAAAGCATGAAGGCGAGAGCACATGAAGGGAGTGGTAAGACCTAAAGCATGAACGTGAGAGCACATAGAGGGGTGGTAAGACCTAAAACATGAGGGGGAGAGCACATGAAGGGGGTGGTAAGACCTAAAGTATGAACATGAGAGCACATGAAGTGATGGTAAGACCTAAAGCATGAGGGGGAGAGCACACGAAGGGGTGGTAAGACCTAAGCATGAACGTGAGAGCACATGAAGGAGTGGTTAGACCGAAATCATAAAGAGGAGAGCTGATGAAGGGAATGGTAAGATCTAATTCATGAGGGGAAAGCACATGAAGGGGTGGTAAGATCTAAAGTATGAACAAGAGCACATGAAGGGGCGGTAAGACACAAAGTATGAGGGGAAGAACACAGGAAGGGGGTGATAAGACATAACGCATGAGGGGCAGAGCATATGAAGGGGCGGTAAGACACTTAAATCATGAGGGAGAGAGCACATGAAGGGGGTGGTAAGACCTAAAGCATTATGGGTAGACACATGAAGTCGGTGGTAAGACTTAAAGCTTAAGGGGAAACGTATGAGAGGGTGGTAAAACCTAAAGCTCAAGGCAGAGAGCATATGAAGGAGGTGGTAGGATCTAAAGCATGAAGAGGAGAGGACATGAAGGGGTGGTAAGACCTAAAGCATGAGGGGGAGAGCACATGAAGGGGTGGTAAGACCTAAAGCATGAGGGGGAGAACATAGGAAGGGGGTGGTTAGACCAAAAGCATGAAGGCGAGAACACATGAAGGGGGGGGTAAGACCTGAAGCATGAACGTGAGAGCACATAGAGGGGTGGTAAGACCTAAAGCATGAGGGGGAGAGCACATGAAGGGGGTGGTAAGACCTAAAGCATGAACGTGAGAACACATGCAGTGATGGTAAGACCTAAAGCATGAGGGGGAGAGCAAACGAAGGGGGTGGTAAGACCTAAAGCATGAACGTGAGAGCACATTGATGGGGTGGTAAGACCTAAAGCATGAACGTGAGAGCACATGGAGGGGTGGTAAGACCTAAAGCATGAGGGGCGAGCACATGAAGGGGTAGTAAGACCTAAAGCATGAGGGGCAGAGAACATGAAGGAGGTAGTAAGACACTTAATGCATGAGGGGGAGAGCACATGAACAGGGAAGTAAGACTTAAAGCATGAGGGGTAGAGCACATGAAGGGGTAGTAAGACCTAAAGCATGAGGGGCAGAGAACATGAAGGAGGTGGTAAGACCTAAAGCATGAGGGGGAGAGCACATGAAGGGGTGGTAAGACACTTAAAGCATGAGGGTGAGAGCACACAAAAGGGTGGCAAGACCTAAAGCATGAGGGAGAGAGCACATGAAGGGGTTAAGACTTGAAGCATAAGTGGGAGATGCATGAAGGGGTGGTAAGACCTAAAGCATGATGGTGAGAGCACATGAAGGGGGTTAGTAAGACCAAAATCATAAAGAGGAGAGCAGATGAAGGGGTGGTAAGACCTAAAGCATGAGCGGGAGAGCACATGAACAGGGTAGTAAGACTTAAAGCATGAGGGGTAGACCACATGAAGTGGGTGGTAAGACCTAAAGCATGAGCAGGGAGTACATGAAGGGGTGGTAAGACCCACGTAACCAAATGGATAAAAGGCATCTGCCTCAAACTCAACTCCAACAAATTCGAAATACGTATCTTCCAGAAAAAAAACCCTGCATTGGACAACAGTTAGTGGCCAGCAGATCTCAGATCAAACCCACACCAACAGACCACACACGCAACCTCAGCATCATCATCATCAGCCAATTATCCATGAAGCGACAAGTCAACGCAGTTGCCTCCTGATTCCGTACTGTTCACATACTTCGAAGAATCTTCCAATGGATCCAAATGAACACCAGGAAGTACATCACGCAGGCCCTTGTCACCAGCCGCCTCGACTATGGCAACACCCTCTGCACCGAAATCTCCACCCAGCTCCTCAAAAGACTCCAGACCATACAGAACACCATAGCCATTCTCATTCTGGACCTCCCCTAACGGACCCGCATCACCCTCAGGTACCTCCACTGGCTCCCCATCCAGTAGAGATGCCAGTTCAAGAGTCCCACACAAGCCTACAAAGTTCAACAAATCCAAGGACCATCCTACATCATACATCGACTGAACTTCCACCTACATGCAGGAGACCTGCGCTCCACCTCCCTCGCCCTTGCATACACCCCCGCATCCAATATAGCTGCAGTGGGGACCACTCCTACTCCTACAGCATCGGCAAGACCTGGAATGACCGAACCCTCCACCTCTGAACAGCACCCTCCCTGTGGACTTCAGAAGGAAACTCAAGAACTGGATCTACGACATAGACGCGGCACCCTCAACCCCCAGATACCCCTAGGGGTGACAGTGTTGTTCTCTGCAAATGCTATTGAGTGATTGATAAAGCATGAGAGGGTGAGCACATGAAGGAGGTGGTAAGACACTTAAAGCATGAGGAAGAGAGCACGTGAAGGGGTGGTAAAACAATTAAAGCATGAGGGAGAGAGCACATGAAGGGGGTGGTAAGACACTTAAAGCATGAGGGAGAGAGCACGTGAAGGGGTGGTAAAACATTAAAGCATGAGGGAGAGAGCACATGAAGGGGGTGGTAAGACACAAAGCATGAGGAGAGAGCATATGAAGGAGGTGGTAAGACACTCAAAGCATGAGGGAGAGAGCACGTGAAGGGGTGGTAAGACACTTAAAACATGAGGGAGAGAACACATAAAGGGGGTGGTAAAACACTTAAAGCATGACGGAGAGAGCACATGAAGGGGGTGGTAAGACACTTAAATCATGAGGGAGAGAGCACATTAAGGGGCTTGTAAGACACTTAAAGCATGAGGGAGAGAGCACATGAAGGGGATGGTAAGACTCTTAAAGCATGAGGGAGAGAGCATGTGAAGGGGTGGTAAAACACTTAAAGCATGAGGGACAGAGCACATGAAGGGGGTGGTAAGACACTTAAAGCATGAGGGAGAGAGCACATGAAGGGGTAGTAAGATCTAAAGCATGAGGGAGAGAGCACATGAAGGGGGTGGTAAGACACTTACAGCATGAGGGAGAGAGCACATGAAGGAGGTGGTAAGACACTTAAAGCATGAGGGAGAGAGCACGTGGAGGGGTGGTAAAACACTTAAAGCATTACAGAGAGAGCTCATGAAGGGGGTGGTAAGACACTTAGGGCATGAGGAAGAGAGCACATGAAGGAGGTGGTAACACCTAAAGCATGAGGGGGAGAGCGCATGAAGGGGGTGGTAAGACCTAAAGCATGAGGGGAGAGCACATGAAGGGGTGGTAATACCTAAAGCATGAGGGGGAGAGCGCATGAAGGGGTGGTAAGACATAAAGCATAAGGGGAGAGCAAATGAAGGAGTTGGTAAGACCTGAAGCATGAGGGCAATAGCACATGACGTGGTGGTAAGACCTAAAGCATGAAGGGAGAGAACATGGACATTGTTTACGTCTTAATGCACAGATATAAGCCAGAGTGCACAGCGTGCTGGGGGACATAAATATATAGATTCAGCTGTCCCAAGATCACCTCTCCAAGTTGCCTGCTCCTGACTGCGATAACCTGCAGGTGCATAATACCCGGCTGACCTGTTCGCTCTGCACTTGACCCCTCCACCCTGGCACGACTAACCAGCTCTGCTCCAGTGGTACCCAGGCCCTTGCAACCTCCTCCCTTTAAGAAAACCCATCGGGCTCAGCTGTAAGTCCTCCTGTGCTGTGTACTTTCAAGTGCCCCCCTTTGTCTTTGCGCACCATTTTCCTTGACCTTCAGCACTCTGCTCTGGCCCGATCCGGGATGCTCCTGAACTTCTCCTGCTGAAACGTTAGACCTGGTCCCAACAAAAACCGAAAATGAGAAGGTAAACTTCGTGAATGCATTGCCTGATTTTAATGCATTTTTCCTCCTTGCCCCCATTGTTTCTTGTGGCGTGTAATCAGAACTCTGAAAGTACTTACCCTATAACTGTGTTCTTGGTCTTGTAAATGTATGTATAGGCATTTATATAGCGCACTATTTACCCGTAGGGTCCCAAGGCGCTTCGACCGCTGCAAAACCCTTCCTGGCTTCCCTGAGAGATGGTCCCTTAATGGGTATCTCCAGGGTGAGACCAGGCATCCCCGGCAGTCTGGTGGGGCCGTTAGTGAAGATGAGGCAAGCTAATGCCCAGAGTTGCCGAGTGTGATCGCTGATCAGAGTGGGCACCGAGGCGAGAGAATTATCGAGTCTGCTGACCCTGGTCCACAACCCTGCCGCGCCGGGAATCGAACCCTGGTCCCGAGCCGTCCTCTGCTCTCGGGTCTGCCGCCTCTAACCAGTGAGCCACACTACTTAAAAATACATAAAAACAACTTTCGTTTTACAAATTTCTCTCTGATTTATTCTTGAGTCTGTGTCTCATTTATTGCCTCTGTGAGCACAATACCCTCTGATAAGCCTAACTGCTCGCCCCCATAGCCACAAAAAAGAACAGTAGAATTATCAGCCTTTACCTCGGTTCACCATTTGGGATTCTCTGGACTCTCTGCACAGTTTTCTTCTTTTTAATACACTGTGTAGAGAGCTAGCTTCCTACCTTTGCTGGTTCAGCGGTGGGATAGAAGACTTTACATGCGCTGGAACCACTTTGTCAAAATTTGTCCACATGAGTGAATTTATAAATTGTCTTTAGCTAGACCGATTCTGATTGGTGTTTTTATTCAAAATTTCTAAAATTAATTGCAAGGGTCTTGGTTAAGTCCCTGAAACAAACTGTTTAGAAATGTAAACATATGTACTTCATACAAAAGAACAATTGATGGACAGAATGCAGAACAATGTCATACATTCACCCCAGTACAGAGATCTGGGCCTAAATCTATTGTTTTTTTGCTCCCCATGCCTTTCCAGTTTGGACCCAGCCATATGCAAATCAGTCTCGACCCTTCGCCCAATGGGAACAGTCCAGCCCGAACTGCCAGGCCAGGACCTCCCTGGACAGGAAACAAGCATCCTAGGACCGGTTTCGGGCTTTCAGCCCTCATCAGCCAGGATAACTTGACTCCAGTGGCATGGAGAGCACGGAACCAATGTGCCATCCAGCCATCTCCTTTTCACTACCCATGCACACTTCCAATCACCCAGCCAGTTCCATGTTCTTATCTAATCACTGCACCAAATCACAAGCACTTATAAATTTACCATTAACTCCTCCAATCACTCAGCCAGCACCATGTACTTATCCAATCAGTCTGCCAAAACCAAAGCACTAATAAATTCACCATGCACTCTCCTTGCAGTACTCTAATCATTCAGTCAGTACCCATGTACTCATGCAATGACCAAGGCAATAACACATGCACTGCTACAATCCCCTGAGCACTACTGATGCAGTTCAGCCTTCTCCTTGTCACTGCCCATGCACTTCTCCAATCACCCAGCCAGCAGCATGTACTTATCCAATCACTCCCCCAAAACACCAGCACTTATAAATTCACCATGCACTCCCCTTGCAGTACTCTAATCATCCAGTCAGTACCCACGCACTCATGCAATGACCCAGGCACTAACACATGCACTGCTACAATCCCCTGAGCACTACTGGTGCAGTCTAGCAATCTCCTTGTCACTACCCATGCACCCCTCCAATCACCCAGCCTGTTCCATGTCCTTATCTAATCACTGGGCCAACACACAAGCATTTATAAGTTCACATTGCACTCTCCTTGCAGTACTCTAATCAACAAGTCACTACCCATGTACTCATGCATTGACCCAGGAACTAACGCATGCACTGCTACAATCCCCTGAGCACGAATGAAGCAGCCCAGCCATCTTCTTGTCAGTATCCATACATTCCTCCACCCAGACAGCATCATGTACTTATCCAATCATTCTGCCAAAACCCAAGCACTTATAAATTCACCATGAACTCTCCTTGCAGTACTCTAATCAACCAGTCAAGTACCCATGTACTTAAGCAATGACCTAGGCACTAACACATGCACTGCTACAATCCCATGAGCACTACTGATGCAGTCCAGCCATCTCCTTGCCACTACCCATGCACTCCTCAAATAACCCAGCCAGCACCATGTACGTATCCAATCAGTCCGCCAAAACCCAAGCACTTATAAATTCACCATGCACTTGCTTTGCAGTATTCTAATCATCCAGTCAGTACCCATGTACTTATGCAATGACCCAGGAACTAACTCATACACTGCTACAATCCCCTGAGAACTACTGATGCTGTCCAGCCATCTTCTTGTCACTTCCCATTCACTCCTCCAATCATCCAGCAGGTTCTGTGTCCTTATCTAATCACTGCGCCAAAACACCAGCACTTATAAATCCACCATGCACTCCCCTTGCAGTACTCTAATCATCCAGTCAGTACCCACATACTCATGCAATGACCCAGGCACTAACACATGCACTGCTGCAATCCCCCTGAGCACTACTGATGCAGTCCTGCCATCTCCTTGTCACTATCCATGCACTCCCCCAATCACCCAGCCAGTTCCGTAAACTTATCCAATCACTCTGCCAAAACTAGGGGTGGGCGGCAAATTCCCCTCCGCTTGTGGAATTTGCTAAATTTCGGCAATTCGGCACGGAATGCGGAATTGCTAAAAATGCTGTGATCCGTGGCATATCGGAATTCGTGAGCATGGTGAGTTACCGTATTGCACAAAATGGTGGCATCTTCTTGGATAAATATGCAGGGCAGGATTCATTCTGGCACAATGCTCCTGTCACAAAAAGTAAACCTCAACAGGAAGCACTTACAGGTATAAATAAAGCAGGTGCCTGGGCCGAGTTGAAGCTCAAAACCAGTAATGCATTAATCAACACAAAAAATTGGTGAGCACGGTCGAGGCTAGGCAGGTGTGCTTTCTTCCCATATCTACCACCAACAATTTGCTGTAATCCTCGATGGAGGTCTTTGCATCCATGAGATTCTCAAGCACAATCTCCATGTAGTTCCTGTGACCAGGAAGTTCTTTCTCCTCATCTGCTGCTCTGATCGCTCTCTGACCCTTTATAAACAAGAGGCATGTGAACTCGCATAGAAACCCCGCCCCACAGTCACACACACTTCGGAATGCAACGTCTTCCTGCCCTTTCCCAACTATGATGGACAGCTCACTCATGGGACCCCGGCGCCTTTCGGTGCGGTGGCAAAGTTACAGAAACACAAGGTCATTGGAGACAACTCTTCTGGCCCGCAGCTGTAGTGTAGGAAAGGCACAATACATTTACCCAATGAGGTAGCACTTACTTATTAGCCAGTAGTACTCCAGTTGAGTAGAGGTATTGCACAAATCAGTGGTATCTTCTTGGATAAATATATGCGGGCAGGATTTATTCTGGCACGATGCTCCTGTCACAAAAATGCATTCCGCAAGCTCAAGGAAATCCGCTTGATCGCAGAGATTTTTTGCCATTTTGCGGAACTTTACATAGTGCGACTATGCAAATTCCGCCCACCCCTAACCCAAGAATTTATAAATTCACCATGCACTCTCCTTGCAGTACTACAATCATCCAGTCAGTACCCATGTACTCATGCAATGACCCAGGCACTAACTCATGGACTGCTACAATCCCCTGAGCACTACTGATGCAGTCCAGCCATCTGCTTGTCACTACCCATGCACTCCTCCAATCACCCAGCCAGCAGCATGTACTTATCCAATCACTCCGCCTAAACCCAAGCAGTTATAAAATCACCATGCACTGTCCTTGCAGCACTATAATCATCCCGTCACTATGCATGTACTCATGGAATGACCCAGCCACTAACACATGCACTGCTACAATCCCCTGAGAACTACTGATGCAGTCCAGCCATCTCCTTATCACTACCCATGCACTCCTCCAATCACCCAGCCAGCAACATGTACTTATCTAATCACTCTGCTAAAACCCAAGCACTTACAAATTCACAATGCACTCCCCTTGCAGTACTCTAATCATCCAGTCAGTGCCCATGTACTCATGCAATGACCCAGGCACCAACTCGTGGCAAAAACAGAGGTCATGCTAACCACAGGGGTACCCTAACGCATAGTGTTCCCTAGTGTATGTAAGTATTTTCACTATATTCTAAGTGTCTTTTAGGATAGCACTGGCTCTAGGCCTGGTTAGTCAGAGTCAGTTACCACCAGTACCGGTCAGCAAAAAGTTGTGGTCACAGGAGGACTTTCTGCTCCTCTGTTGGTTCTTTCTGCACATCTCTTGCTACTTCCTGTACTTTTCTTCATCTTTATGAACTTCTGTTGCCTCTTTCTGCATTTGTCATGCGTGTTTCTGCGCTTTTCTTCCTCTTTCTTCACATGTCCTACCTTTGTAGGCATAATTAGAAATTAGCATTTAAAATATCTTTTAAATTCACTGACAAAACCATAAGTTTCAGGGACGCTATAGTTAGAAATTAGCATTTAAAAAACCATTGAAATTCACTGAAAAAACATAGGTTCAGGCATGTTATAGTTAGAAATTAGCATTTAAAAAAATCTTAGAAATTCACTGAAAAAAAACCATAGGTTTCGAGCACGTTATAGTTAGAAATTAGCATTTTAAAAACCTCTGAAATTCACTGAAAAAAACATAGGTTTCAGGGACGTTATAGTTAGCTGGACATTTCACTCTTACAAAACCATAGAAATTCCACCGTTATAGTTAGTTCAGCTAACTATAACTCGCGCCCCGCAATGCACTGCTGATGACATCACATATTACATCATTCATAACATGGTCAGTGACATCACTGATGACATCACTGATGACATCTCAAATGATATCACTGATGACATCATCTATGTGAAAATCTGATGCCCCTCCTCACACTCTAATATAACCTTTGATACACCCATTGTAAAATACAGACTACCATTTTCAAAACAATCTACACACCAATACCAGTTACTACATACGCACTCACTGATTCCTAGATCTACACACACATCCACTCATTCACCACTACAATCACTCATACATACAGTCACTCATCAATAGAACTCTATTATATGCACTCATACACCTATACAGACACTCACACACACCACTCATCCATGGAGCTACTCACACACCTAGTCAGTCATGCAAAGAATCAATCACTCTCCCATTTACTCACTTATAGTTATATACACCAACTCACTTATTCATACAGATAATAATGCATACTTACTCTCTTATACAATCAATGATACAAGTACACACTCATCCATACAGCCACTCTCACAATCACTGACTCTCACGTATAGTCATTTATATACTCCAACTCTCACATACACTGCCTTTTACATATGTAGTTACTTGGACATGTACCACTGAGACATCCATTCACTCACTAACATACCCATACACACACTCACCCACACATACAACTGTTTCCACATGCACTCTTGTACCCATACACCCAGTGAATCAACCACTAACACATCTATGCGCATTCACACACCTCCCACCCTCCCACACACACACTCTGTCCCCCATACAAATACTCAGGCAACCAATCAATAACCCATATAGACACTCATGTAGCTACTGACCAACCCATTCAGCAGCTTACACAACAACAGACAGACTGATAGAAACATTCACACAGTTTAGTCACTAACCCATGCATTCAGTAAGGCACATTTAATCACTCACTTATACAGTCAGTCACGCACCTACTAAATCCTCCTTCCAGACACTTATACACTCATTCATTCTTCAATACACCTTGGTATATATACATACATACATACATACATATATATATTCAATACCTCCTTTCTTCAGAATTAACTGAAGAAATAACGGAACGGACTCCACTTGTTTGGTGCAGCGTTGTTTGTTTTGTGCTTTTTTCGGCCGCCATGACGCATTTCGGGCTTTGCAGAGCCCTTGATCACATGACCTGCCAGTGAGTTTCTCTCATTTTTTAAAGTGCTAGAGTGCTACCATTTGACCGTGAACATAAACAAAAGACTTTCGTTTTTGTTGTATTGTATTTTTTGATTGTACATATATTTGCAATTTTTATAATAACGCTGTTATTGACTACTTTGTTATGCAACATTTCATTAAATATAAATATATATTTGATCCCAGAAATGTTCAAACGATATGGTGGGTTTTGTTAAAAAAAAAAGAAATTGTAAAATACATTTTACCATTTTGCCAATGTTACTGGACACAGTTGACATCATAAACATTCATCCTAAAAAACAAGATTGAAAATTCCGCTATATAAGATCCAACAATTTTTTCTGATTAGGTTTTCCTGTACTCATGACGTACCAATGGAAGATCTAATCTCTGGTCATTATAGCTGCCTAAGTCCTTAGCAGGTAACCAGAGTTTGTGCAACATATGCATTATAAATAACTGTATAATTAAGTGTTAAAGGCTTAATATTGATTATAAATAATTAAAAGACAAATCTTTTTCATTATAAATAATTTACAAAACTGTTTCTTTCTTAGTACATGTCAGTTGGTAAAAACTTGGTTTATACATTTAACCCCTTCCATGCGGCCGTAATTCTGCGCCTGTGCGGCAGAATTGCGAGTGGGCGGGTTTATGACGGCCCCCAGCCGTCATCAGCACACAAGCACCGTAGTGCATGATGGCTGGGGGCCGTCATCAGCATGGAAGGGGTTAAGTGTCCTCCAGAATGATCATGTTACCCTGCCTCAACCATAGGGGTCACAAATATACCGTATGGATTAATGCAATCATTTATACTGTGCAATGTGCTAAGTGTAACATACAGTGCAAAAACTTGTTTTAGTGCAACAATATACTCCTTATGCCGGCCAGCATAATAAAATATTGTATAAACATATGCCTGAATATTAAAATCTGTACGTTATGTCATGAGCCCATGAACATAATTGTCAGAGAAACCATGAGGAAATAAGGAGGAGGAATATATAGTAAAATATATAAAATATATAAAATATGTATAAATATATATTTATAAAAAATGACTATATGTCGTAATAAAAAGCTCATTTGTCATGGTGTATGGAGTTTCGTGCAGCCTGACTTACAACTATGTGTATAGGTCTTCTGATGTATTTAAACCATGTGGATTTTTACTGTCTATTTCTAAAATTAATTTGGTTTCCAACCGTCTGAGTACTGCATCCCTGTTCCCACCTCTTCGTAGAGGCAGAACACTATCAATTACGTAATATTTCAGATCAGTTAATTTTCTGTTATGGACCTCGTTAAAATGCCGGGCCACTGGATATGTACTGTCATTCTGATGATGGCCCTTGGAGCTGCTGCAAGATCCTTTTATGTACTGGGAGACGGGTACTTCCCACATACTTTAGCTCACAAGTACATTCTAATAATATACTGCGTACTCAGATTTACAATTTAGAAACATATTGATAATTGTAGGATTGTCCTTAAAGCCTGTATTGTACGTTGTTCGATTCTCAGCATATTTACAGGCTTTGCACGTAGTGCACCTAACAAATCCTTTTTGTTTGCTAAGTCAATTTGTATTTTTAGACAGCTCCGGACCACTGTTTACTAAGTAATCGCTTGTACTGCATTCTCGTCTGAAAGTGACTAAAGGTGATAATAGTATTTTTTCCCCGATTACGGGGTCTCTTTGAATCATATGCCAGTTCTTTTTGACTATCTGTCTGATTTTATATATATATATATATATATATATATATATATAAGAAAAAACCATCCTGCTTCAAGGAAGAAGAGGCACGTACACGAGGCATGTATGGATCAGGCTTCTTTATTGTTCTTTAGGTCTCCCACGACCCTGCAGTAAAAGAGAGACGCGTTTCGCCTGCGCAGCAGGCTTTATCAATCTAATTGGCGCCATGACATTGTAGGTATATATAGCCCTCCCTCCTTCAGGCATACATAGACATAAATGATAGACTGCAAGGTTGACATTATAGACAGAAGACATACTAGCCTTCAGCATATGCGTACCTTGCCAAGTGCAAGACATACAAAGTTATAAATAACTGCATATTGCGCTACAAGCAAATAATGTCAGAAATAAAACATGAACAATTCATAAAATATGAACAGCAACGATTATATATACCAGTCTGTTTAGCCTGAAAGTTATGATGACATGCCGAGGTACTGTTATAGTGAAACACCAAATGGCGCCAAATGCTCTCAACCTTCATTGCCTTCCTAAAATGAATCTACTGCGTTCAGAAAGATTTAAAAACTGCATGAATGCAGGTTGTGCTGCCTGTGTTAAAAATGCCAGCTCGCTCCCACTTCATTGTCCCATAATCCAATGATACATAGTCTGTCCGGTACAGTTAAAGGAGAGGAGATGAGGTATGACTGTTCATGAAAGCAAAATATTTCAAATGTGCGCAAAAATACGCACTTGTGATGAAGGCAATATGAATTTGATGCACTGAGTTGGGGCTACGAGTTGCACATGTTGTGCATATTTCCAACGGCGATATGAGCCTATGGGTGCTGGCTGCTACTCCGAGTGGGACTACCTCTCCCATAATCCCCTCTGGAGACTATACATGTCAGAGTTTCAACAGAAACCTTTACGGCGGTTCAAATTGCCACAGCTTCATAAACCATACAGTCATTACCGGAACATATATATATATATATATATATATATATATACATATATATATATATATATATATATTTATATATATATATATATATATGTATATATATATATATATATATATATATATATATATATATATATGTATGTATGTATGTATGTATGTATATATATATATATATATATATATATATATATATATATATATATATATATATATATATATATATATATATATATATATATGTATATACATATTACCTACTGGCAGTCGCCAGTAGGTAGTTATAGTTAGGATTCTTTTCAATGCAAAATCTCAACATTCTATTGTGAATAACTTTGGCGCCGGTTGAGAAATCTGCCTGAAAATCTCCTCAAATTCGCCTCGCGGCACTCCGGTCCTTCCTTGAAAGTTTGGGGGGGATTCGTGAAGCGGGGGCCGAGATAAAAGGGGGGTCCCAAAACGTGTTTACATATATATATATATATTCATGATGTCATTTGAGATGTCATCAGTGATGTCATGAGTGATGTCACTGACCATGTCATGAGTGATGTAATATGTGACGTCATCAGCAGTGCATTGCACGTGCAAGATATAGTGAGTTCAGCTAACTATAACGTGGGAATTTCAATGTTTTTTTGCGAGTAAAATTTCCACCTAACTATAACTGGTGTGAAGCCTATGTTTTTTTCAGTGAATATATATATATATATGTAAATTTATATAACATATTCAAACTTTACAGAAACAGTCACTGGATGAAGTCATCAGTGATGTCATTTGAGATGTCATGTAAATGTAAATTGTAAATTGATACTTGTATAGCGCACTACTCACCCGCAAGGGTCTCAAGGCGCTTGTACAAATACCGCTGGTGAACCCATCCTGGCTTTCCCTGTGAGGCGTCCACTCCTGGGCACCCCCAAGGTGGAGGCCAGGCATCCTTAGCGTTGTGTGGGCCATTGTGGAGATTAAGCAGGCTATTGCCCAGAGTTGCAGAGTGGGACTCCATGATTGGAATAGGCACCGAGGCGAGAATGATCAGGTCCGTTGAATTTTGAGCCCAAGACCCGCCGAGGCGGGGAATTGAACCCGAGTCCCGGGCTAGACCTCTGCATCAGGGTCTGCCGCTCTAATCATTGAGCCACACTTCTCCACATCAGTGATGTCATCAATGATGTCATTGACCATGTCATGAATGATGTGATATCATCAGCAGTGCAGTGCGGGGGCGTGAGTTATAGTTAGCTAAACTAACTATAACTGCGGAATTTCTATGGTTTTGTAAGAGTAAAATGTCCAACTAACTATAACGTCCCTGAAACCTATGGTTTTTTCAGTGAAAAAAAATATATATATATGTATATATATATATATAGAGAGAGAGAGAGAGAGAGAGGTGATATCCAATGCATTTGGTTTCTCTCTCATCCTATTTCTTTCTCCAGAGTGTACAACTTGTGTCACTTCTTGTCCCTTGGTAGTCACTGGTGAGTTTGGAAGAGTGCATGGTTCTCTTTGGCTCTGGTGTACAAGGCAAGTTCTTTCTGATAATGAGAGATTTATAAGTATGAAATAACATACGTTGAAGCAGAACTTACCATCCTGAATCAGACACTAAAGGGAGGTGGGGAGAGAGAGAGAGATTGTGTGTGAGTGAGGGAGTGCATGCGTGTGTGGGTGTGTGCATGCGTATGTGAGTGTGTGTGTGTGAGTGAGTGTGTGTGTGGCATGTGTGTGTATGTGTGTGTGCATGTGTGTGTACGTGTGTGTGAGTGAGGGAGTGCATGCATGTGTGGCCTGTGTGTGTGTGCGTGCATTCGTGAGTGCGTGTGTGAGTGCGTGTGTGAGTGCGTGTGTGAGTGCGTGCGTGTGTGACATGTGTGTGTGTGCATGTGTGTGTACGTGTGTGTGTGTGCGAGAGAGAGCATGCATGTGTGGCCTGTGTGTGTGTGTGCATTCGTGAGTGCGTGTGTGAGTGCGTGCGTGTGTGACATGTGTGCATGTGTGTGTACATGTGTGTGTGTGAGAGAGTGCATGCATGTGTCTCTTAGGGAATAAGCTGCTGCTTTGACAGGAAAATGTTCAGACTTTGCATCGAGTCCTTGGAAGCACTTCCACTGCAGGCGCTTCATCCTGGGAAGAGAAATGAAACAACTCTTTTTAATGAGCTCTCTCCCATCAATAGTGAATGAAGTGAAGGGGGCCTGGGGTCACTGCCTCTCTGTGGGGAATGTTCAGGGGGGCCTGGGCTGCCAGGGGTTACTGAGGCCCAATTGTATCTATAGAAGTAGTCACTCACTAGCATCCCTGTGTCCCCATATTATCATCACCTAAAATTGAAAACCAGGGCCTCATTGACAGTATTTTGCTGTCTGGCAGCGCCGCACGCCTTCCTGCAGCGCCGCCCTACAGCAAAAGAAAAGGGCAGGAATGCGCTGTATCTATGAAATACAGCGCATTCCTGCCGTCTTTCCACACACTGGCTCAACATTGGCGGCCATGCGCCAACGCAGACCCCCTTGCACCGCGTTGTAGGAATGATGGTTTTTGTGCAGGAAGGCACACCTTCCTGCACAGAAACAATCAACGGGGCGATCTATTCCTTCCATATGTACTGCTGAATGCAGCACACATAGAAAGAGGGAAAAAAGGAGAAATAACGTTATTTCTCCTTGTTAGTGTGACGCCCCCCGTACACTTCGCTGGGGAGGCGTCGGCTTTGGACGCATTCACAGGTTCACAGATGGTTGTAAATCTGGGGATGTGTGAAGTGGCCCTCACAACGCCCGCGGCACGCCCCCCGTCCCAGTGTGAGGCATTGCAGCGACCTGCGCTGCGAAGCCTCACACCATATCTACAAGGCAATGAAAGCCCCGCAGGGTGGCTTTACGTGGCCTTGTAGATATGGCACGGTAATGTGCGCTGCTGGAGCGTCATTAAAAGAGACAACCTGGCAGCGCAGGGGCTTTGAAACTGAGGCCGCAGGTGCGCTCTTTCAACACTTGGGGCCTCATTTACTAGTTTTTAGCTCAGGGCAGCGCAGGAAGTCACTTTACTGCGCTGCTCTGCATCAGAAGGAAAGGGCAGGAATGCGCTGTATTTATGAAATACGGTGCATTCCCGTCCTTCCTGCTGCTCTGGTGTCCTTTCGGGTGCCCTGCGCCAAAGTAGGCCCCCTTGCACCATGATGCAAAGGTATCTGTGCTGTTGGCAGGATTGTTTTCGTGCAGAAAGGTATGCCTTCCTGCACAGAAACAATCCATGCAGGCGTTTGTCTCTTTCTATGTGTGCTGCAGAATGTTTCACACATAGAAAGAGGAAAAAACAAGGAGAAACGGACATATTTTTCCTCGCTACTCCTGCCCTGGGGGGGACTTAAAGTTTTGATGAATACCCAGGTTTACAGATCCTTGTAAATCTGGAAATCCGTCAAAGCCCATAGGTACTGCGTGGGAACGCCCACCGCATGCACATGGAACGCCTTCATGACGCAGTGTAAGGCATTGCAACGACTTGCATGCATTATACCATAGCTACGAGGCCACAAAAAGCCTTGCACAGTGGCTTTGCGTGGCTTTGCGTGACCTTGTAGATATGGGTCTGCAGTCTGAGGCACTGGAGCATCAAAAAAGTGACGAACCGGCAGTACAAGGGGCTTGTAAATTAGCCCTGTGGCTCTCAAGGTACCAGTGCAGAGACGTCCTAGGCTCCTTCGGGGAGGTTAGATGGGCAGGAAATTCACAACTCAGTAATGCACAAGAACTCACACAGTAAGTCTTTGCCTGGTCAGAGTTTTCATTAAAAAAATGATTTTAGCTAACAAAGCTGGCCACTAAGCAAAACAATAAAAACAATATGTACAATATTACCAATAGCAAGAACAGGTACACCAAGTAGTTGGCAATTTCTGGGTGAGAAGAACAACCTGAAACCTGTCCTAGAGGAGGACTGCAGATAACCAGGGTGCAGACCACCGGCCCTAAAGATGTATCACTGAGGGAAAGAAACGCCATGAATCCAACCTGCTGACTATACCCGCAGCCGACGCGCACCCGCAGGATCTTTATATTAAACACAACATCCCTATCCAGACCTATCAAATAACACACTTTGGCCCAGACTTACAAAGGTTTTACACTGGGTTTGTGTTACTTTTTTAATGCAGACCCAACGCAAAATCCATTTTGGGATTTACAAACCAACGCAAATTGGTATTTGAGTTGGTTTGTAAGAAAAAGGAACGCAAACCAGCACGAACGGCTGCTTTGCGTTACTTTGCGCCAAGCGGGTGTTCCATGGGTGGTATATGGGCATTCCTGTGCACCAGCCATGTTTTTTTATGCAAAATTCAATCTTTTAACAATAGTCGACAGGGTGTTGTGCCACAAATTCACGCAACTTGAAATCAAATGTTAAAAAGGAGAAATGCTTTTATTTCTCCTAACTTTATCCACTGTGTGAGGTGCGCAGGGCAGCACACATCCAACTTGGGAAAAGTTTTAAAGTTAATCTAAATGAAACCTATGCCAGGCTCAAGCAGGCGCTTTTTTCACTATGGTGCAAAGTGTGTGTGAGGCACTAAGGAGCGAGCAGGTAGTGTCAGATTTCTGTAGATATGTTGCTGTCCTGCTCTCTCCCATCACACAATCACACTTTGGGTGCTGAGCTGCGTTGTGTGACAGCTTTGTAAATCTAGGCCTTAGTGTAATCACAATTAATAGGATAATAAGGAAGGCTTGCCGACTTTGACAATGCGTTCATATTTGGTTGACCCAACCAGCGGGCTCTAACGCCATTGATATCAGCCTAACGCCTCTGCCTATGAACACTAGAACCGCCTTTGCGCGGGCTTGGAGCACGAAGTTTCGGAAAAACTCCACCAAGTACCACGCAGTGGTATTTTCTCTCGCGGCAGCTCGCCAGCATTCAGTTGGTGAGAGCGAGCAAGAAAAGAGAGCACTAGACCAGCTCCCAGCGAGATTACTCTATGCGGGCGGTCGCAGCAGGTCGCTACCACTCGCTTTGAGAACGCTGCAGCTCCAGTGGAAAATCTACTCAAGCGGCAGAAAGAGGCAGAGTCCGCTTGTGCGCTGTGCGGTGCCATTCGTACCTATTTTATAGCACAGGACACGCTTCCTGCGCTAAAAGGCTGCACAAGCAGCGTGGCGACCCGAACTCCACCGCTCATGGAACTCCGCAGAATCTTACTGAGTTTTTAGGTAACTCCGCCAAATTCCGTGAAGTGAAACTCCACGAGTTCCGCCCATCCCTAATTTAAACATTAACAACAAGTCTTGGTTCAAAGCAATCTTGTTCCTGCAGTCCCTCTGGTGCACCAGGACCCTGGACTCTTCAGGCGGAGCAGGGACTGTCTGGAACTCCTTGATACAGGTTTCATCTCAGGGGCTCCCCTACAGGTTTAATAAATCCCTCTAGACCCCTTTACTTGTTCACCCTGAATCCGCACAGGTGAACTCGCATACAGTGAACCAGTCTGCGCCTGCTCCTCACTGGTGCAAACTTGTGTTTTTCAAGCAAAGTGTTCTTAATTGCAATACTTAGAACAGGTTTCAAGAGCAATTAATTTAGGAGATTCCCCCACCTCTTACCAGTCAATATTCACTCCCGAGTGATGCGGTGTCCACCATCACCTTCTCAGTCCATCGCTGGGCCGAAATGACCTTCTTAACGTTAGATGTGGGACCTCGGATGCTGTTCTTCTTAAGGTATAGTTTGTCACAGCAAGGCTGGCTTCTGATTGGGCTAGAGCCATAACAAGGAATGTCCTTCAGGGCTTCTGGACACCTCTTGAGTTTGGAAGGCAGCAGTGACCTCTGCTTCTCCTACTTCTGACCCTGTCTAGTCTAGATCTTGAGAAGTGACTTTTCTCCAATGGTCTGTACAGTGTTTTAGCTTCGGTGACACATGAAAAGGGACCCAGGAGAGGCCGTGCAATGCATGTTCTGTGTAAGTAACAATTAACATGGTCAAGTGGGGACCAATGAACTGATTCCCCGTAATCTGTATGGCCTTGGTGGTTATCTGCCATGTGAGTGGTCCACTGTGGCCTCACATGTTTCTATGGCATGGTCAGCATGTCTGATTTCACGGGTAATATCATGGGCACAGGGGTGACCATGACATAGTTCATTTGTGTTCCTGAAAACATCACAAGTTTCCAAGTTAGGCCCAAGCCTCGTGCTGATAATCATGGGGGGCTCCATCATGGAAGGTTTTTTGAGGGTCGCACGCTTCTCACCCTTTCATGTCCCACTTTACACATAGATTGTGAAGTGATACAAAGTAGCTCTGATCTGCAGTTCTTCTGCCGTTGACGGCTACATTGTAATCAAATGTTCTTCATGGCTACTGCGTCCCACCACTGAGCTCCAATGCCACATACATTGATCGCCAAAGGTTCAATGTTTGCTGATCATTACGCTGGTGGCTTCATGAGCGGCATCGCGCTCGGGATTGGCACTAGGGATGGTGACGCTCCAGCTTTGCCCGTAAACTTGACTGATGTTGAGAAAACTTCACCCTTCACAAAGCTGAGGAAAGGTTCTTGATTTTTCCGATTTGTTCTAAGACAGATTGACCTAAGTTGACAGACAATAAAATGTTTAGTATGAAGCTACCGACAGGCCCAGGCAATCTCCTTCAGTCTGACAGCCCCCGAAGGAATGGTTGGACTTCTATTTGCTGAGAATCATTTAGTAAGACGTGCACTCACGGAACACTGTTTGCAGAGTGGGAGGTGTTTATCCTCTACAACTCAGGGCAACCTTTAGCTATGGGTGGGTGGCAAACTCTGCTCCGATGGCGGAGTTCGCAGAGTTTTTCCACTCCGCGCTCCGCTCGGTAACACAGAGTTGGCAAAAACTCAACTCCACTGCGTGGCGGAGTTTACTGCCGGTGCCACCCACCCCTATTCTTGGCGCTGTGCCAGTTCTCTGATGCCTCCCGCAGAAGATGGGGCGTGCAGTGCACACTCACTGCCAACAACACTGCCTTGTGGTGGGTGTGTAAGCATGTGATGGAAAAGCAAGTGGTTACGGATAAACCACCTTGGGATATATATAAAATAATACGTGGATACCAGAGCATAGGTGGGGTACATACAGGATGACAGGGCGCTGCTGATGGTGGCAAGTGTGGTAAAGCCAGCTCACTGGATGTCCTGGCATTCCCCTACCACCTACAATGCTCTCAAACACTATAACAAGCAGAAAAACTACTAAAATAAATGTATAAGTAACCAGAGGGGCCTCCACGTTGAACCATCTCTTTCCAGGTTCAGACCAATCAAACAGCTCATAATGCAAGACCAGGGGTTTGATGGGAACAGGGGAGGGCAAGGGGAGGCATGAGCAGCAGCCCCAGGGGGAGATGTTGGGGTTGGGGAGATCAGGGGGAAGCGAAAGTTACTGCAACTTGAGTGGCGGCGGAAGGAGGAGCAGAGAGCCAAGGAGAGGGGTCAAAGGTTAGCGCCCCTGCACTGCACAACTTTCAGTGGCGAGAAGAGCTCTCATGGCCCCGGGAGGACAGAGCGTTTCTCAAATATACCGCGGCCCCCCCTGTGTTTCCCCTAACGCTGGCGCAAGTAAAGCTGTCCATCACCAGCGCCGGCACCCTTGCGCCATGTTGCAAGGGTGATTGGTACGTGCAGGAAGGGACACCTTCCTGCACATAAATAATCTTGAAAGGTGATTTTCTCTTTCTATGTGTGATGCAGCAGGGATCAAGCAAAAAACGAGGAGAAATTAATAATTTCTCTGTGTATTGCCAGTCTAAGACCAGGTATTGCCTGGTTTTAGCTTTTGGCGCTGCACCAGCCTTGTAAATAAGGGGCAGCGTAAAAAAGCAATGGGTGCTGTGACAGAATCCCATCCATTGCACGCCCCTTTCACACTAACGCCGCTTTGTAAATAAGGAGAAGGGGATATCACCCCTAGACCATCACTAAAAGTGAAGTTCTGGTAGCAATAACCCCTTGTAAATATGCCACTCGGTTTTAAAGGTGGCGGATTGATTGATGGATGCTCTGCCTGCAGGGGGTCAACGTGCTTTCTTCTGTTCTGACCTTAGCCCAGGGTCGTGAGATCTGAGGAAGGTGGTCCAGGAGATTCAATAAGAGGTTGCAGATTGAATGTTTCTTGCTTTCATGAGGAACCCAGCTCAACGGAGGGAATTCTGGGACGGCAGGAGCTTTGTTTTACCCGGATGGAGGCTGCGCGTGCCCTTCTGGACCAGGTGATGCCGGATCCTTCCTCTCCTGACGCCCGTCTATGTGTGACAGACGGATAGGTGGGGCTGCCCAGGCTTCTGCTCAGCTTGGGCGCCCATTGAGGGGCTGCGAGGGGACTTGGGAGAGCTGAAGGAGGGCGGGTGCTTCCTTTTCCCATTGTTTCCTGTGCTTCCTTCCACCCCTTCCAGACCTCCCTTTCCCTGGAGTTTTATTTTGCCTCTTTTGCCCTCCTCTCCGACCCCTTGGTCTCTTTCCTGCCCCCTCACACGCTTTACAGAAGGAGGGTTTGCTGAACTCTTGTTGTAAAAGCTGGTTTCTCATGATCCCTAAAAGATTGGCGCTCTGTGGGGCTCTCTGGGGGACATTCATACCGAGTGGCACGTGGAATATATTTATTATCTTTATATTTGCAGCGACTGTGAATACAAATGGTTCACAAAGAACACAGATCAGACATATTAAGAATCAAACACCCGCTTCGGAGGAATAATGACATGCCTGCTTTGTTGTTCTGCACTGAAAATGCTAATAAAAATATTTTTTTTTAAAAAGAATCAAACACCCATGTTTAAGCGGTTGTGTTCAGTCTGCGACTACGTGTTTGATATATCCTGTCTGTTCAACACAGAAGAATCTGGGGGCATATTAACAGGGGCATTATTTCCGCTTTTTTGGCTTTAAAAGCCAAAAAAGCGGAGATAATCTTTTTGCCCTATTTACAAGTGGGTGCTAACATGCATTAGTGCATGAGTGCATGTTAGCACCCTTTTTCCCGACGCCACCCTTTGCATCTCTAATGAGATGCAAAGTGGGCGTCACTGGCCAGTACAACCTTGCAAATATCGCTGATGTTCACATCGCGATATTTACAAGGCTGCCCCAGCATTTAAGCAGACGTTAGTTTTTGGAGAAAACCGCTGTTTTTGCCAAAAACTCACGTCTGATAAAATACAGACGTACCTATCTCTAACATAGGGGAAGGATTATGCTGATTCGACCACAGGGTCGTATCAGCAAGGTTATCGCCGTTTTGCAGGGAACATCGCTGGAAAATCAGCGATTTCCCCTGCAAAACAGTGATTTCCCCGCTATCGCTGGAATTTTTATCGCTCTGGAGAAAAATTTTGTTAATAAAGCGCAACCAGGGCGATGAATTCCAGAGATAGACGGTGATAAATAAAAAAGCGCTAAGCGCGCTTTGCGTTATTTATTGCCGTCCTTTGTTAATATGCCCCTTGGAAAGTTGCACATTTCCTTCAGGAACCTTCACCAAAATCTAAATAAAGTTCCATGGACTTCCCATGTTTACTTCTTCTCAACGGCTCATTTCTGTCAATGTTGTTAAACAAGCATTGGAAATGCAATAGGTCTCGCAGCATTAGAGTTAGTGCTTTTAGAATTGTTTATGGGTTTTTTGTTGTAAATCTTTAGCATTTTTATTTTTTGTAGCCAATGCTAAAGAATTACAAATCAAAAAAGCCATAAACAATTGTAAAAGCTTAAACTAAAAATCCTCTGAGACCTATTGCACTGTGTGAGGGTGAGGTGTTGAGGGTGAGTGAGGGTGAGGGTGAGTGAGGAGTTGAGGGTGAGTGAGGTGTTGAGGGTGAGTGAGGGGTTGAGGGTGAGTGAGAGTGAGAGTGAGTGAGGGTGAGGGTGAGTGAGGGTGATTGTGAGTTAGGGTGAGGAGTTGAGGGTGGGTGAGGGTGAGGGGTTGAGGGTGAGTGAGGATGAGTGAGGGTGAGTGAGGGGTTGAGGGTGAGTGAGGGTGAGTGAGGGTGAGTGAGGGTGAGTGAGTGTGAGTGAGTGTGAGTGAGGGTGAGTGAGGGTGAGTGAGGGTGAGTGAGAGTGAGTGAGGGTGAGGTGTTGAGGGTGAGGGGTTGTGGGTGAGGTGTTGAGGGTGAGGTGTTGAGCGTGAGGTGTTGAGGGTGAGGTGTTGAGGGTGAGGTGTTGAGGGTGAGGGGTTGAGGGTGATTGAGTGTGAGTGAGTGAGGGTGAGGTGTTGAGGGTGAGTGAGTGAGGGTGAGGTGTTGAGAGTGAGTGAGGGTGAGGTGTTGAGGGTGAGGAGTTGAGGGTGAGGGGGTGAGGTGTTGAGGGTGAGGGGTTGAGGGTGAGGGCGAGTGAGGGTGAGGGGGTGAGGGGTTGAGGGGGTGAGGGTGAGGTGTTGAGGGTGAGTGAGTGAGGGTGAGGCTGAGGTGTAGAGTGTGAGTGAGAGTAAGAGTGAGGGTGATTGAGGGTTTCAGTGTTAGTGAGGGTGAGGTATTGAGGGTGAGTGAGGGGAAGGGTGATTGAGGGATTGAGAGTTAGTGAGGGTGAGGTGTTGAGTGTTAGTGATGGTGAGGTGTTGAGGGTGAGTGAGGGTGAGGGTGAGTGAGGGGGAGGGGGAGGCGTTGAGGATGAGTGAGGTGTTTAGGGTGAAGTGTTGAGGGTGTGGGTGAGGAATTGAGGGTGAGGGAGGGTGAGTGAGGGTGAATGGTTGAGGGTGAGTGATTGAGGGTGAGGGGTTGAGGCTGATGTTTTGTGGGTGAGTGAGGGTGAGATGTTGATGGTGAGTGAAGGTGAGGTGTTGGGTGAGGCGTTGAGGGTGAGTGAAGTTGAGGGTGGTTGAGTGAGGATGAGTGAGAGTGAGGGTGAGTGAGGAGTTGAGGGTGAGGTGTTGAGGGTGAGTGAGTGAGGGTGAGGTGTTGAGGGTGAGTGAGGGTGAGTGAGTGTGTGGTGTTGAGGGTGAGTGAGGATGAGTGAGAGTGAGGGTGAGTGAGGATTTGAGGGTGAGGCGTTGAGGGTGAGGCGTTGCGGGTGAGTGAGGGTGAGAGTGATTGAGGGTGAGTGAGTGTCAGTGAGGGTGAGGTGTTGAGTGTGAGTGAGGATGAGTGTGAGTGATGGTGAGTCAGGTGTTGAGGGTGAGTGAGGTGTTGAGGGTGAGTGAGGAGTTGAGGGTGAGTGATGTTCAGGGTGAGTGAGGGTGAGGGTGGGTGAGGTGTTGAGGGTGAGGTGTTGAGTGTGAGTGAGGGGTTGAGGGTGAGTGAGGGTGAGTGAGGGTGTGCAGTTGAAGGGGAGGAGTTGAAGGTGAGTGAGGGTGAGTGAGTGAGGGTGAGGGTGAGTGAGGAGTTGAGGGTGAGTGAGGTGTTGAGGGTGAGTGAGGGGTTGAGGGTGAGTGAGAGTGAGAGTGAGTGAGGGTGAGGGTGAGTGAGGGTGATTGTGAGTTAGGGTGAGGAGTTGAGGGTGGGTGAGGGTGAGGGTGAGGGGTTGAGGGTGAGTGAGGATGAGTGAGGGTGAGTGAGGGGTTGAGGGTGAGTGAGGGTGAGTGAGGGTGAGTGAGGGTGAGTGAGTGTGAGTGAGTGTGAGTGAGGGTGAGTGAGGGTGAGTGAGGGTGAGTGAGAGTGAGTGAGGGTGAGGTGTTGAGGGTGAGGGGTTGTGGGTGAGGTGTTGAGGGTGAGGTGTTGAGCGTGAGGTGTTGAGGGTGAGGTGTTGAGGGTGAGGTGTTGAGGGTGAGGGGTTGAGGGTGATTGAGTGTGAGTGAGTGAGGGTGAGGTGTTGAGGGTGAGTGAGTGAGGGTGAGGTGTTGAGAGTGAGTGAGGGTGAGGTGTTGAGGGTGAGGAGTTGAGGGTGAGGGGGTGAGGTGTTGAGGGTGAGGGGTTGAGGGTGAGGGCGAGTGAGGGTGAGGGGGTGAGGGGTTGAGGGGGTGAGGGTGAGGTGTTGAGGGTGAGTGAGTGAGGGTGAGGCTGAGGTGTAGAGTGTGAGTGAGAGTAAGAGTGAGGGTGATTGAGGGTTTCAGTGTTAGTGAGGGTGAGGTATTGAGGGTGAGTGAGGGGAAGGGTGATTGAGGGATTGAGAGTTAGTGAGGGTGAGGTGTTGAGTGTTAGTGATGGTGAGGTGTTGAGGGTGAGTGAGGGTGAGGGTGAGTGAGGGGGAGGGGGAGGCGTTGAGGATGAGTGAGGTGTTTAGGGTGAAGTGTTGAGGGTGTGGGTGAGGAATTGAGGGTGAGGGAGGGTGAGTGAGGGTGAATGGTTGAGGGTGAGTGATTGAGGGTGAGGGGTTGAGGCTG